>NC_052026.1:18557135-19157135 GCF_015832195.1 Motacilla alba alba | reverse complement strand
AAGATGGCAGCAGCTCAGATATTTTCTACTCATTAATAGAAAAAATTGTAATACAAAGACATCTTAATGTTGCCTTGTATTTAAAACCAGAGCTGCCTCAGCAGCACTGGGCTGTAAGTGCATCCATCTCCTTATCATTTATGAATGGATCTTTTAAAAGGCTTTTGTAAATGCTCAGTTTTTTAACTGCTTTTGTAATTTCCACTGAGTTTTTGGATTTCTCTGATCTACCGAGAAGAATCACCAGTTGATCCAGCTTTCCCATCAAACCCAAAATCCAGATTATTTCAGGGAACTGCAGGGGTGTAACTGTTTAACTCCAGCTGCTCTGGAACTCTGCAGCAGCCTCACAGCCACTGAGTTCTCCATGGTTTGCTCCACTCAATCAGATTTTCCAGGATGTGTAAATCCCTCTTGAACCACCCTGCATCTGTCAGAGGGAATGTAGGATATTCCCTTCCCAGTGATCCAGGAAAAGTTCTCAGAGAGATTTATTTCAAGTTCTCAGAGAGATTTGCTTTGTTCAAGTATTGAGAATAGTGAATTAGCCAGTGATGCAGTTAAGCTGTGTCCATATTTACATCAAATCACACCTATTTTTACTGACCTAAAATAAAGAAATTCCAATTATAGCACTGATCACTTCAAATAGCTGAAAACAAGGTTAATATAGATAAAAAAATAACATTACTCTGCTACAAAAAGAAGTTTTACAGGGGTTTTGCTGTTTCTTGAGTCCTGCATTTCTGTGTAGTGTTCTAGCATCTCCTGAAGGCAGGCAGGAGCTCAGCTGCAGATTGTTGGAATGAATCTGGAAATGAACGCACTGAGGTTGGTTTGTCTGTTTCCATTCTGCTACGATGACTTTATTGACCTTGTGAATGTAAACTTTAGGAAAATAATAGTGTTTAAATCAAGAGATGGGATAGAATTCCCGTGCCTTATTCTCTCAGTTCTGTGTGGAAGGATGATTTGATTGTTGGGTTAGAGCTGATTTTGCACAATTAAGTGAAAAAGGAATCTTTGGGCTCTTTTGGGTGGCACAATACAAAAGGGTCAAAGCACATATATTTGTATTTTCCTTGCATAAGAGTCACTTTATTAGTAAATACTGCCCTGGGAGACGTTCCTGGGGCAGCAAGTCCCAGGAATTAAAGACTGTCACAGGAATCATTCTGGGACAACTCCCTGCAAAGGGAGGAGGAGGTTTGGAGATCTGTGCTGGTCTGGTTCCAGCTGCCTTTCAGGATTCCTCTGAACTGCTGCTCTCACCTTGTCCTGGGTGACTTCACAGTGGGACAACTTCCTCTGCTGTTGGAGTGTTTGATCCCTCTTCCTGCATTCCAGAACTTTCACTCTTCAGGTGTTCCTGCCCACTTTTGTGCTGCCTTTTCTGTCAGGGATGACAGGAGGGTCTCCCCTGGCTTTGGAAGCTCCAGAATTGGAGTTTGCTTTGATCTCCACAAAGTTTTAGAGGACTGGAATTCTGCTTTGGATGAAGGGTCCCCTCATGCCTTAATTTGGGATGTTTTAACTTGTATTTCCTGGCACATCTTGGCTTTTTTCTTTCTTTCTTTGTGCATCTTGTTTTTGTGCCTTTATGACATTGTGTATTTAACGTGTGTTACCTGCCTGACCATAACTGAAATCACTGTCTGCAGACAACCCCTGGAACAGGGAATGCTTTATGTTTTCCTGGGATACAGGCCCTTCCCCAGAGTTTTTCCCTGATGTATAGAACCCTTCAGCTGCTGCATTTTACACTGTTACATTAGTGTGCAACTACAATAAAAAACCAGAGAAACCCATGCCTGTATCTTGTTGTGTAATTAAGATTTCAAGTTAAAAAAAAAATCAGATTTCCTGTCAAAAAAAAAAAAAAAAAAAAAAAAAAGGTTAGAATTCCTCTTTGGGAATGCCCCAGTTCATTAGGAGCAGAGTCTGATCAGCTGTCAGATGTTCTGTGATGCTTCCAGGCGCTGAAAGACTCTGCTGAGCTGTGTTAGAATGAAAGCACAAAGAGCTCTCTGTGCTGCTGAAGGGTATCCCATGATTGCTCACACCCAGCCAGATGCCACAGGCCATGTCCAGCAGCATTCCAGGCTTCCAGGACCTTTCCTGAACTCCTTCACTGGACACTGCCCTTTCAGCTGGACCTGTCAGCTGAGCTCCTTCCTCTGTCCTGTCACAAAGCTGAGCCTTGAGCTGTGTGATGTGACTCAGCTGGTGCTTGTGGCTTCAAAAATGCTGTCAAATAACCCTGAAAAGACCCTTTAAGTCAATTAAATTACTGATACCAATTAGAAGCTGATCTAAGAGAGTGGGTTTAGATGGGGTATTGGGAAGGAATCATTCCTGTGAGGGTGGGAGGCCCTCACCTGGTGTGCCCAGAGCAGCTGTGGCTGCCCCTGGATCCCTGGAGGTGTCCAAGGCCAGGCTGGACAGGGCTGGGAGCACCCTGGGACAGTGGATGGTGTCAGGGTTGGAACTGGATGAGCATTAATGTCCCTTCATTCCAAGCCATCCCATGATCCCGTGAACTTTGGGTGAAATCAGTGTTAATTTCTGTCTCACAGCTGAACCACACCTGGAGTCCAGCTCTCACCCAGACAGGTTTTGTTTAGCTGGATTAATCCAAAGAAGCTTCTTTTGATAAGAAAAACAGGAGATTCCATTTCTGGTTAAGGAATGCCCCTAAAATAATTGTAGGTAATGTTTCCAGAAGGTTCCCCAAGTGTGCTGTGGGTGGGCAGCCCATTTTCTTCTGGAGAAAGAGTGGCCTGGGCTAGGAGTGAGGCCAGCTCAGCTCTTGTGACCATTTAATGGTTCTAGAAGCTGCCACCCTTTCCATTTACGCAGGAAAAGCAGCTCTGAGCTCTTTATCAGCACAGCTGAGGTGTTTGCTGAAGAAATGGGGGATTTATTGCCAGCAGGATCAAGGCAGCTTTTCCAAATAACTGGTTCAAAACATCCCCATCCCTCCTCACAAATGGCCCATTTGCTCCTGCTCCTGCTCATTGTTTGTGCTTCTGACAAATCATTCCTTCCCTCCTCCTTTTTGATGTGCCAAACTCTGAGTGTTAGCACATGGAGAGCTGATGGGATAATCAAATAGTCTTCAAAGATCCTGCGGAAGAACTCGGGGGCCTGAGGAGAGGTAATGCTCAGGGCCCGGCTGATAACAGCACCCGCCGTGGGCAGGCGCTTTGAAGATATCGGCTCTGGGAACACACCCCGATGCCAGGCTGGTGTTTTCTCAGGAATACAAATGGGAAAACAGTTGCAGAATGAACTCCCATGCAATAATTTGCAAGAGAGTCAAGCACCAGGTTGGCTTGGAACGGGGCAGTTCTTGGGCTGCTGTCCCACAGCCTCTGGAGCCTGGCATTTCAGTCCTCAGCTGTGAGTCCAGGAAGAAATTCCCCTTTGGAAGAATTAGAACAGGATAACTCTGTCCCATTCCTGTGGGAGTTCGTGGGATTGTCTCTGTGGGTTCCTATTAGGTGTAAAATGCCCATGGTGGGATTCTTGGGGCCAGCAACTGGACTTGATCCTTGTGGGTCCCTTCCAGCTCAGGAGATCCTGGTTCTGGGTTATTATTGGCCTTGAGGAGCTTGGCCTGGAGCACCGGAGAAGTAAATCCCTTGATAAATGATTTTATTCCCCCAAATATATAACTGAGTTTGAGTATTCATCTGAAAACACCTGAAGCAAATACTTAATTTCAATCCCAGTCCAGTCTGCTGCATCCTGATGTAACAAGGCTGACACAGGGATAATCCCATTTGTTGTAAGTATCTGGATCCTTTCCTGATTTCATGGTCCTGGGATAAATCATGAAATGCAGTACCAAAAAAGGGCTTGTAATGGTAAACTAGTAAAGTAAAAAAAGGATTTTGAGGAAAACCTGTTTTGTTGATAAATGTTTTGTTGTTTATTTTTAATTAATTGTCAGAGTCTTTTCAGTCTCTTCAGGATCCCATTTCTCCTTGAAAACTGGAGGAACGTGCTTAGTGCCGAGGTAATTTCTGGTTTTGCTCTCTTCCAGAATTTGGATGTTTACCTAAAGTCAGCAGCAGATTTTTGAGCCCCTGAGCAGCCACTAGATGTCAGGTTTGGATTAGTGCTCCGAGGATTGGGCTGGTTGGGACTCTGGAATGGCTGGAAGTGGTCGTGATGGAAATGAAATGTAACTGAAATGTGCTCTTTCCCCCTAGAATGTCCACCTCACGTTTCCCCGGAGTTCTCTTGGAGAAAGCCTTCCAGCCCACCTCCTGCCTGTCTGAACCGTGCACAGAGGGGGCTCCAGGAGGATGAACCAGCCCTGGGTTTGGAGCTTGGGCACCGCTGCTTGTGTGACAGCACTGCCTGGGAAGCAGCTCCTCACAGGTACCACTTCCACCCTCAGAGGGCATGTTTGGAATCACAGCTTCAGGCTGGAGCCTCTGAGCTCCTCTCCTCCCAGCAGGGCAAGAGGGAATCTGAATTTGCTGAGGGATTGGCTCCTTGGGTGTTACTGTAGTATCCAGGTGATTCTCCTTGGATGCAGAGCCTCTCCCTTCAGTGAGGCACACATTGCCATTTTTGCCGGCACGACTGCCCAATGGCTGAATTATTTCATATTTTCATTTCGCAAACAAGCGTTTTGGTGACTTTGCCATCTGTCAGATTGGAGATTGGTGACTCATCACCGTTTCAGAGAAGCCTTTTTGGCGATTTTGGTGTCTGCCAGGGGGGGCTGATTCCCGCAGCACCTCTGCAGAGGTGCAGGTGATGCAGCACCGGGGCCTTGCCCTGAGCTTGTGAACTGGGATGGAAAAGCAGGGCAGGATGGGGCCGGGGGAGTGGGAGAGGCAGGATATACATACAGAGGTGTCTGTATATCATACATACATGCCTTTTATCCTGTATATCATACATACACATCAGTATGTCATACATACATGTCTGTATATCATACATACATGTGTGTATATCCTGTATATCATACATACACGTGTGTATATCATACATACATGCCTGTATACCCTGTATATCATACATACACGTCTGTATATCATACATAGATGTGTGTATATCCTGTATATCATACATAGATGTGTGTATATCCTGTATATCATACATACATGTGTATATCCTGTATATCATACATACACATCTGTATATCATACATACACGTGTGTATATCATACATGCATGTGTGTATATCCTGTATATCATACATACACGTGTGTATATCATACATGCATGTGTGTATATCCTGTATATCATACATACATGTGTGTATATCCTGTATATCATACATACATGTGTGTATATCATACATACATGTGTGTATATCCTGTATATCATACATACACATCTGTATATCATACATACACGTGTGTATGTCATACATACACGTCTGTATATCATACATAGATGTGTATAAATCCTGTATATCATACATACATGTCTGTATACATGTATACATCCACAGGCACCCACTCTCCTTTACAGGAACTCTCCTTTACAGAGCACACCGAACACACAGCGCCCATGCCGGGCAGAGAAGCGCCGCTAACACCCCTCCCCTGCGGGCACCGAGTGCCACCCGGGGCCGAGCTGCGGCCTTGCCTCCTTCTGTCCCCTTCTGGGGCTCGGGGACGGTCGCAGGGACCCGGGCTGAGAGCGATGCGGGCCCGAGCGGGCACCCGGCGGCTGCCGCGCACCCCGGGGGCGCTGCAGCATCCCCCGCCGCTCCTGCCCTCCTCCTGCCGCTCTCCTCCTCCTCCTCCTCCTCCCCCCGGAAAGCAGCCCGGCCCACCGCCGCCGGAACAAAAGGGGCGGCCGAAGGTGGCGGCGTGGCCGCGCCCGCTGCTCCCGCCGCTCCGCCACCATGTCCGCCAGCGGCGGCAGCTCCCCCGGCAATGCCGTGAAGAAGCGGAGCCCCGCCGGCTCGGCCGCCTCGCTGCCGCAGGAGGAGGAGAAGCAGGCGAGGGAGAAGATGCTGGAAGGGGCGCAGGAAAACGGCTGCGCCCGCTCGCCGTCGCCCTGCGGCTCGGCGGAGGGGGTGACCCTGAAGCGGAACATCACGCTGCTGAACGGCGTGGCCATCATCGTGGGCACCATCATCGGCTCCGGCATCTTCGTCACCCCCACGGGCGTGCTGCGGGAGGCCGGCTCGCCGGGGCTCTCGCTCGTGGTCTGGGCCGTGTGCGGCGCCTTCTCCATCGTGGGCGCGCTGTGCTACGCCGAGCTCGGCACCACCATCACCAAGTCCGGCGGGGACTACGCCTACATGCTGGAGGTGTACGGCTCCCTGCCCGCCTTCCTCAAGCTCTGGATAGAGCTGCTCATCATCCGGCCCTCCTCGCAGTATATCGTGGCTCTGGTGTTCGCCACCTACCTGCTCAAGCCCATCTTCCCCACCTGCCCCGTGCCCGACGAGGCTGCCAAGCTGGTGGCCTGTCTGTGTGTCCGTAAGTAGCGGCTCGTGGCGTTCAGCTGACGGGCAGCAGGGGTGGATGGGGTTTAGGGAAGGAATTCCTCCCTGGGAAGGTGGGGAGGCCCTGGCACCTGGTGCTCAGAGAAGCTGTGGCTGCCCCCGGATCCCTGCAAGAGTCCAGCTTGGAGCATCCTGGTCTGGTGGAAGGCGTCCCTGCCCCTAGGAAGGGATGACCTTTAAATTCCCTTCCCACCCGAGCCATTCCGTGATTCAGTGATCCTCTGCAGGTCCCCGCTGTCCTACTCCACGTGGTTCCTCACTCCCCATCACCTTCCCCTAAAGATCTGCACCATCTCTCCTGTGCTACTCTGGCTGCATCCTGGGGTTTTTTTGGCTACTTTGAATAGCCACAGCAGAAAATGTGTCTCCACCCGTAATAATTTGAGCAGAAAATTCCCCAGATGCCAGCTGTGGGCTAGTGAGGCTCTCTGATTTAGCAGCGTGTGATAAATACAGTGCGTTTTTCGTGGGAGCTGGAATAGGATTTCTTGTGCTTTCCACAGGACCATGCAGGGTAAAACCCCCTTGTCCCCCGGCTCTGCAGGGCCGTGTGGACGTTGGTGTGCGGCTTTGGGTGAGGATAACAATTATCTGTCACCAGCCACCGGTGCTGAACACGCCCCTGAGCTGCTTTCAGCACCAGTTGTGAGAGGAGATATTTCCCGCCCGTGTGTGCGCTGATACCGCGCTCAAAACCTGCTTTGGTGGGGTTGCTCTCTGCAGCAAACATTGTCTGTCTGTCTGTCTGTCTGGGGCGGTGCCTTGCAGAGAAGTTTGGTCGCGGTGGGGCGAATTCAGGGCCAGGGATGCCAGCCTGGGCACACAGAGCCCTGCCAGGGCACACAGATCTCTCCTGATGCACTTTTTTTCACCTCTGCTCTTTTGGGGTCGCAGTTTTGCCATTCAAATCCCATTTTTTGTTTCTCTGGTGACTGCAAAGTCACCACATCCAAATTCCCAATCCTTTAAATACAGGACCATGCCCTGCCTCTTCCCTCCCCATTTCCCATTCAATCTGTTCTGCTCCACTGCAATTTAATGCCTTTATAAAGATGTTTACTGGGAGAAGATACAATTTTTGTGACAGCTTTATAAATCATTTATCCACTGTACCAATTCACAGCCAGGTGATCTCTACATTTTTGCATTTTGAGTGATGAGGAGGAAGCTGCTCGTTGGTGCTGCCCTTTCCTAGGATTGTGTGAGATTCCTTCCCCCTCCGAGGATCTCAGGCATCCCAAAGCTGCAGCACATGGTCGTTTAGGAAGATATATTGTCTGGAAATGTCTCAGAGCCAGCCTGACCCGGGCTTTGGGAGGTAAATTATCTGGCTAATTATAGGATTGATAACAGGCATGGCACTGGGTTGTGCTTTCTTCAGGCAAGACTGAAACTTCTCAGTCCCCAGATGAATTTTTAGGAATATAAAGGTACCTGGGCAGGCCTGTGGATTTCCATCCAAGTCTTTTACAGTGTGGAGAGTGTTTATTAGGGAAATTTAGTCATTTAACTCAGAGAGCTGTAAGGTAGTCAGGGAATAGTCCTGCTGATGGGTGTGTTGCCTTTTGGAAATCTGCTTTTCCAGCTTTGCTGCTGGTCTGCACTGTGCTTTCCTCAGGGACACACAGGAGAGGGGCAGGGATGCACGTGCCATTTGTGTTCCTTGCTGAAAAACCAAGAAATCAGGGGATAATTTAAGGTTTGCTTGCTGTCTTACGGTGAAGTTTTGCCGTGCGAGCACAGATGGAGCTGGCAAAACCTTTGAGGGTGTGTTTCTAACCAAAAGTGACTTTTCATCTTCAGGATCATTTCCCAAAACGGGTCTCTGTTCCCATTTTATTGCTCAAAGCCCAGGGCAGGGTTAAACAGAGCTGACCACACTGGGATCTGTTCGCTGGTGGGGATTTGCAGCACGAAACTCCTTGGAGCCAGCTCTCATTCCTGTTTATGCTCCTCCAAGAAAAGTCTCCAGCCTTCCTTTGGTAGCAATTAGGATTTCCCTGGGGCAGAACTTGTTCTTGAACCTTTATCCTGAGCTGCCAAGGGAAAGGTTTGGAGTTCTCCAAATCTGCATCATCCCCATGTGTTTCTCCTTTAAGCTCTGCTCCCCCTTGCACTGCTGGCTCTCGGTTTGTTTACGCTTTGGGTTAAGTTTGGGGTTGTCTCCTTTGCTCCGGGAGGTTTGTTCATCCTGCAGCGCCTTCAGCAGGGCAGCTTTTGGGAACTTTGATTTTTGGAACTTTGAATTTTGGAATCAGCTTTTCGTCTCCCCGGTGCCAAAACCACACCGTGACCCAGGAACAATAAACGAAATAAATCTGCTCCAGGGGCTCGGGCAGCCACACAACACTTGTGGGGACTCACAAACAGCTTTGTTCAAACAGAAACTGCCCAGAGAGAGACTTTTTATTCTTTTCAAAAGCTCTAGAGTAGAAAAAAAATGACCTATTTGTGCATAGGCTGTGGCACATACATGAATGAGTTACCTCAAAATGGGGGAGAGCAGCTTGGGAAGCAGCAGAGGAATTTGGGACCTGGGGCTGGAGTACAGTAGCCAAAATCCAGCCTTGCAGAACAGTCCCAGCTCTATTCCTTGCAAAGTTTCTATCTGCACACTAAATGCACTTGGCTGCACAGTTTGTAGTAAGAGGAGGAATAACTCAAGTTATTTGTTTCCACTCTGCTGCTGTTGAGGGGTTGAATAAATCATGTGTTGTTCAGAATTTGCCACCACGAACTTCAGAGAGTGAATTAATGCATTAAGAGAATCTAAATCACAGCCTTGAGTGAAAGGAAAAAATGGTTGGAAGAGGGAATTTTGTTCCCTTGGAAGGTGCCGAGGAAAACAAGGTGGGTGGTAAGGAGAATTTACCTACAAATAGGTGTTTGCTGCCCTGGAGGTTGTAATCTGCTCACAGTTGGTATGCAGGGCTTCTTTCATGGGCACCAGGAGTGCCTGTGGTGTTTGCCACAAATAAAAGCAGGGAATCCACTCCAGGGAAGTCTTCCTGGAGCAGGAGGGGTCAGGCTGTTCACCCTTAGCCTGCCTCAGTTCATGTTCCCCAAAAATTTGGCTGAAGACTTTGCAGGCTGCAGGTTACTCAGGTGATTCAGAAACTGGAGCATCTCTTTGAGCTGTGAGATTGGATGGTTGATACTTTAAAACTCATAACACAAAATCCATCGGAGTGTTTGGTGCGCAAAAATTGGAAATTCAGGAAACAGAGTTTGTGCATTTGTGTGAAAACCCAGGAATAATTTGAATTCTCTCACTTCTGAGCTCATCTAAACCAGTTTTACCCCTCCTGTAGTGAGTGGAGGGACAGTTATTAGGTGCTGAATTTGCATATTTGATGATCTACATTACAATGTCAATATTGGACGTGGCAAAGAATTAAACCTTGGATCCTGTGCTCTGTCTCAGGTGTCAGGGGCTCAGGTTTTCTTTCCATCCTGCTGCCACGTGTGTGAACATTTCTTCAATTCAAGCTGATAAATCCCAACAAAAATTAGTAAAAATCACCAGTACACCCTGTGTGTTCCAGAGAGGGCTCGGGGTGGAAAATGTTAAACTGATTTATTAAAGATACCGTGGCTGTTCCTCATTTCCCACTGGTAATTTGAAGATTTCCTGCTTGCACCTTCCCAGGTTTGGGTTATGGTGCAGTAAATTCATTCCCTATGGATCGGGGAATGAAGCTGCTGCCAGCCCTGAGCTGGTTCTTGGTGTTCCACAAGTGCCTGAGCTGTTCATCCCACACATCCTCACACCCTGAGAGCCACATACAGCTTCTAGAATTCCCTGACAAGAAAATCTGCTCCACAGTGGAAAACTGGGATTGGACTCGATAATGAATCCTTGTGGATCCTTTCCAGCTCAGGATATTCTGTTGTTTTAATTTTGTTCTTGCTCCTCAGTGTCACATCAGCAGTTTGACAGTTTGCTTCTGAATTCTTGTCTTGCTTGTTAATTAGATATGCAAATCTGGCACTAATAACCCCAGCACAGCAATATCAAAGCCAGGGAATTTTAATCTTCCTCAAAATTTATCTAAACTTCTCTCTCTGCTTCTGAGCTCTGCTGTTGGGCACTCCTCCAGCAGGGCTGGATTTCCAGGGAATGCTGATGAACTCCTCATTTGTCTCTTCATTTTGAGCAGCCAGGGAGTGGAAGGATGAGCAGAAGGCAGGGCAGAGCTGAGGCAGGTCTGAGAGCCCTTGTCCTGTGGAAGTGCCTGACACTCCTGAGAGAGGGAATCCAACCAAGGGTAGCTGCCAAGGGGTCCAGGAGGGAATATCCAGTGTCAGCGTTCCACCCAGAAATCACAGATCCTGTGGGAAGCAGGAGTGTCTTTATTTGACATCAAGGTTTTGCTGCCAGGCTCAGCTCTTTTACAGGTGTGTGGATTTTCACCTCATCAGGTATTAACTGCTGAAAAGCAAACACAAAACACACCCAGGGCCTGCCTGCCTGAGATGGGTTCATTCTGCAGCATTGCTGCTTTTAATTAATCAGCCAGGACAAGCTGGATGTGAAGCTTTGAAGATTTATTCTTCCTCCTCCAGAAAGGTGGATTAAGGGACTAAAGCTCCATCAGCAAATTGCCCTCGTTGGAGTGGAGTGGAAGGAAGGGGTCTGTGGAACCCCTGCTGGATGGCAGAGGCTGCAGGGCTGAGGTTGCTTCTTTCAATCTGTGTTTAATTAGAGCAGCATTAATGAAAACAGGCTCTGACACTCACAGGACTCTCCAGAAATCAATGAGAGCTTGGAGGGCTCTTGAAACACACAGGGAGCAGCCACTGCAATTCCAGCACCCCTCTCCTGGCTCTCACAACAATTATCCCATTAAATGTTACTGTGCTTGAATGATTTGTGTTATCACTGAGATCATTCTGAGGCTTTCTCCTCTGGCAGGAACAAATTGGGAAGATTTTTGTGGAAAACCCCTCCAGGGTCAGCCTCATTTAAAGCAGCATCACTTGTTTTGAGTATTCCAAGAGTTCCATAGTCCCAGTGGACACAGGTCCAGTCCAAGGAATGGGAAATTCAGGTTTTGCAGCCAGGATGCAGAGCTGAATCAGCAGCAGGTGCTGCTCCCTGTTGGCAGGAAGCTGATGAGGTGAGCATGAGGTAGTTTGGGGTAGTTAATTTGCTGGGAATGGGAGAAATAGGGAGAAAGAGCTTTTCCATATCTTTTCTCCCTGTATTTTGTTTGTCTTCCTGAGGTAGAATGTCCTGGTGGTGGAATTGCTGTGTCATGTCCTCTGGAAACCTTGGCAGTAAATCACAACCTTCTTCCTAAGGAGCCAAAATAGCAGCTGCTGCCTCTAGATCGGAGCCACCTCTCCCAACACTGAGGAATTCTTTGGAGTTTTCCTGTGGCAGTGTCCTACTGTTATTATGGGATAGGGGTGTTGACCTCTTCAGGGTGCCTGGGGTTCTTGGTTGGGACATCCAGAGCTCGTGGCTTCAGTGTGGGTTTGGAGATGATCCCAGTTTGAAACCCCTTGGTAGGGCAAGTTTGCCTTCTCCTTTGTTGATGCACCCATTCCCTGATTGCTGTTTTGGGAAGAGGAGTAAAAAGGGAACTGGGAAGCATTGCCAGGGATGTTGATTATTATAAGTAGATTTTAATATAGACACATTTGCTCTGGGGCCAGGAGCTTTCCAACAGCCTCATGTGCCCCCAGGCCTTTCCCTTTCCAGGACTGACTGCTCTGGGTGTTAAGTTTCTCCAGGGATTTGTCCTTGCAGAAATATCTGCAAAGTTTTCCCCTCTGCTTTTTCCCTTCCCCACCTTGCAGGGCACAAAAATCTCAATTCAATACCTGCCAAGTTGAAATATCCTGAAGCATTTTCTGCCTGTGACCTTGCCTGTCCCACGTTGGAATGTGCAGTTGGAAACAGTCACCACAGGTTTTTGGGAGACGTTGTGGCATCCCAGCTGCTGGAATATAAAATTGGTGGGGTGTTTTTGCCTCGGTGAATTGATTTTCTCATGGGTTTAATCCACTCTGCTCAGTATAACTTAATTTTTGCTTTGTCCTGTGTGGATTTAACTGTCACCTGCACTTCCTGTGGAGGGAAAGGAGCAGCCTTTGCTGTGGGGTGGGGAAAGGAAAGTTCTGGGAGTAATTGTGAGGGAAAATCAACATCACCCAGTGGCAGATGGTAAATGGGAGCATCATCTTACAGTGGCAAGGGCCAGGCACTTTGGAAATGGGAGTTACAGGCAGGGTCGTGGCTGGTAGAACAGTCACAGTCCTTGCTTTCCTGGCAGGGAAGCTGATGGAGGGGATTTCTCTTCATTTTCCCTTCAATTTCTCTTTATTTTGACAACTTCCCAACCTGCTGTGTGTTATCACCGGGTCCTGTGATACCACAAGTAGGAATCCCATGGGAATTAAGAGCAATTTAATGAGTTTAGTCCCTTAAAGGCAGCTACTTCCACACATTTATCCATGCTCCAGAGGTGTACGTGGAATCACACTGCCAGCACCACAGGCTGGGCTCAGGAGGTGAAATTAGGGACAAAAGGGACATTGTGCAAGTGTGTGTGACCCCCCAGGCAGCTGTGCCAGTACCTTGGGAATTCATTCCTGTGCTCATTCCAGAAATTTCACCTGCAAAGCTGCTGAGGAGGATCTTGGGCTGAGCAAGCTCCTGTCACCCCCAGGCAGTTCCATGTGGGAACTGGATCTTTGTCCATCTCCCTGGTCCTGGGAGAGCTGCAGCTGTGCCTGTTGGACAGGAGTGCTGCCAAGGCTGTTGCATCAGAAGTGGCAGCCCAGGTTCAGCGCGTCCTGCTCCATTCCCTCTGTTTGCTCTGGGCACAGCCTCGCTCTCCCCATCCTGCCTTTCCCTGGACACACAGGAGCTGTTGTTCCATGGATGTGCTCCAGGAGGGATTGATCCATTTATCTGTCTGCAGTTTTTCCTCTTGTCCTCTAGGAGCTGTGACTGGGAAAGAGCCTGGGAGGCAACTTCAAAAGGATACAGCCATAAAATGGGAATTGTGGGTAAAGTCCTGGGTCTGGTGTCACATTAATCAGTTTGTCCTTGTTCCTATCAGGAGTGGGGAATTCCCTGGCTGTGCAGGTGAGTGCCAGTGGAGCAGGTTCAGTGAGATGCCTGAAGCCAGCAGGGACTGCAGGACTGAGGAAATACCGAAGCCAGACCTGCTGGTGTATTTAGAAACTCAGATTTCCCTCTGTGGTTTGAGTTGCCTTGGAATGAGGCTGGGCTGGAGCAGTCCCTGGGGCCTGAAGGGATGAACAGCACCTGGAGAGCAAAAACCAGGATCTCTCCTGCCAGAGTCATAAGTAACAAATAACCTGAGCTAGATTAGATGTAGGGGGATCTTTTGTTATTGTGAGGGTGGGCAGGCCCTGGCACAGGTGCCCAGAGCAGCTGTGGCTGCCCCTGGATCCTGGCAGTGCCCAAGGCCAGGCTGGACAGGGCTTGGAGCCACCTGGGATAGTGGAAGGTGTCCCTGCCCATGGGATTGGAACAAGGGGAGCTTGAATGTTCCTTCCAACCCAAACCAGTCTGGGATTCTCTGAAAAGTCACTCCCTGTCCATCTGCCATCCCTTCAGCTTTCTAACACTTATTATCCCAATTATGTAAAGCTTTGGAGAGGGGCTGCTGGCTCAGCCAGGCCGTGGCACGTCAGGTCACGCTGAAATCCTTGTTCCTCGAACGATTCCCGAGCACAGCCCTGATGGGTCACTCCAGAGCTCTGCCTGGCTGCTGGCTGACAGGGGCTGGAGCCTTAGGAAAACACTGCAGGAATTAGGGCAGCCCAGCCTGCTCTGTGTCAGTGCCCTGATTTGTGCTGGAGCTGTGCAGCTTTGCTGTGTTTTTCCTGGAGTGATTCAGCCGAGGTGAGGGAGCGCTGCCAGGAGGATCCCACAGCCCCTGCCTGCCAGGGCAGCATCTGGGATCAAAGCAATCAAACTTGCTGCCCTAAGAAATCCCAGCCTCCTGAGAAGCTCAGCAGCCACTGGAATTTGTCCTGGAGTTTTATGGAAAAGCTTTAATCCTGTTTGTTGTCTGTAGGATTCTTCCTGGTGGGCGAGACTGGGGGATTCAGTGGAGTATCTCTACTGTGCTGCTTTAGGAAAGACAAATATTACTGTAAAGGGGGAAGAGCAAAGCTGAGGAAATGTGACTGGCAGGGCTCTGAGTGATGACCACGGCAGAAACTTCCAACCCTGTTTACTCTCTGATCCCAAAGTGTTTTCTTTTTTTTTTAGGGAGTCTGTTTATCTGGCACTGATGGGGCCTTGGGGCTGAACACAGACACTTGGACTGTGTAGGGAACTTTTGCCTTTCACACCCTCCAGGGGACTCTGTACAGAGCCAGGGCAGGGAAAACAGCCCCTAAAAATCAGTGCTGAAGTGGGGGTGAAGCATTTATTGTCACAGACGCAGAATGCCTAAATGGGGCAGGGAATGTCACTGTCACACCTCTCAGGGCTGTCCTCACCTCGACAGCAGCAGCAGCATGGTCCTAGATGGGTGAGCTCATCCTCTAAATATCCCTCTGTAAACAAGGGCAGGTTTATTTTTAGCATAATCGCTGGTCAAAGGGAATCCTGATCCAGAGCTGCTGCCCTGAGGAGTCCCTGGAGGTGCTTTCACTGCCTGAGTTGGGAGTTTTGCTGGGAGACATTCCCTGTGTTTCCTTGTCCCCTGTAGCACTCTAGGGTCACTTGGTTAAGCTGTGTTTCCTCCTTGCTGCTGTCTGACCGTGTCCCTTTGCCCTGTCCCCCGAGGCAGACGTGTCTCTCTGTGGGGACAGAGCTGTGACCCCACAGGACAGGGCTGTTCCAGGAGCTGGGAACCTGCAGGCCTCTCCCCATCCCATATCTCCTGGAGGGGCCTGGCGCAGGGACAATGGTGAGGCACATTGTCACCACAGTCAGTCACCCCTGCTCCTGGCCAGAGCCCAGCTCGTGCTGCCCTGTGACCCCAGCGTGGCTCTGCTTCCCCAGAAACAGCTCGGGGTCATTTCAGCCTCGGCCACACTTCCAAAGGGGCTCCAAGGGCACGGTACAGAATCCATCTCCAATCCCTGCTTGCTGCTGCCTGTCACCCCCGTGGGATGGCTTGGATCATGTGCTTTCCTTCCTGACACACGCAGATCTCACTTCTCCACGCTTGAGGTGCTCCTGTGTTGGAGTGGCAGCAGATCCTGGAGATGGGAGGGTGGGGGAAGGAGCCAATGATCCTGGAAGCCACTGGATCCCGGGACACTGGCACAGGCTGCCCCTGGATCCCTGGCAGTGCCCAAGACCAGCTTGACTAGAGCTTGGAGCACCCTGGGGTAGTGGAAGGTGTCCCTGCCATGGCAGGGGTGGGACTGGATCTGTGAGATCCTTCCAAGCCCACCCACTCTGGGATCAGCTCTGGGCTCTGAAGTGGGTGTGCAGCCCCAGCTCACACCCTCAGGAGAGGCACTGGGATGTTTTGGGGAGCAGCTGCTTGGCTCTGATCAAGGGTTCCTGTGAAGAGGAGCTGCAGGCTCTGGGAAAGAGCTCTTGCACAAGGGCAGAGGAAGCTGGGAAAGGATCCTGCAGGGAAAAGCCTCCAGCTCCAGGAGGAGGTTTAGGATCTGCTCCTCCCTGAGAGTTCAGGCTGGGGCTGGCCAGGGGACAGTGAGGGGTCACTGGGCTGGAGGGAGGGCATCCAGCACGTGGGCACTGTCACCCTCAGTGTGACATTTGCCCGTGTCCATAACAAGCAGCAGGCTCTGGGGAGGGAGCAGGGCACCAAAATAGTCAATGATTTGTGAGGGCAGCAGAGCCATTATTTGCTCTGCAGCAGGTGAAGCTCAGCCAGGAGCAGAGGCTTTAATCGAGGCTGGTTCAGGCTGTGCCCTGCCTGGCAGGAATGTCACACTGGCAGGAGTGGGCTACAGAGGAGCTGAGAGGGAATGTGGAAAAAAATACCAGGAATTAATCCCCAGTAGTTGCATTGACCACAGGGCAACTTGTGGGCAGCAGGAGCTTCTCAGCAAACAATTACTGCTGGGGAGGCAGTGCCATGCTGGGAGAGCCTCTCCTGCATCCCCAGCGAGCCCTGGCACTGCCCCACAGTGTCCCAGTGCCTGGTGGCACTGCCCCACAGCTGTGCCTGCCACTGCTGGCTGAGCAGGGATGGGCTTTTCCCCAGCTCCCCTTCCCACCCGCCCCAGTGCCCTGCAGGTGGTGTTTGTCTCTGGCCCAGGGGCAGGGCAGGCCCAGCTCCTTCCCCTTCAGCAGGGCCATGGTGAGGTGGTCTCGGGGCCTTTGGGGTGCTGCTGTTCTAAAATCACCACAGATCAGTCCTGGAGGCTCAGCCTGACAGGATTTCCACACACCAGCAGCACTAAGTTGGGCTGATGGGACAGGGATTTGGGTGCTAAGGGCTGCAGTCAGTCCTTCTATTTACAAGCCCTCAGGAGTGTTTTCCAATGGAAGAAGTGGCAGTGCCACTTCTGGAGCCTGGAGCAATGGCATTCCATGTCCCAAGGACCACAGGCATGAGTCAAAGCACTTACTGCCAAAATAAAGGTGCAGTTGAGAAGTGTGAGGCTGCAGAGCTCTCAGTGAGTTTCTCTTCTGGGAAGAGGCTCTGGTTGGTTGTTTTAGCAAAAGGGAATCACTGAATGGTTTGGGTTGGAAGGACCTTGGAGAACATCTCATTCACCCCCTGCCATGGCAGGGACACTGTCCCCGGGTGCTCCAAGCCCTGTCCAGCCTGGCCTTGGGCACTGCCAGGGATCCAGGAGCAGCCACAGTGCTCTGGGCATCCTGTGCCAGGGCCTGCCCACCCTCCCAGGGAGGAATTCCTTCCATATATCCCACCTAAAGATTCCTTGTGATTTTTGGTGTGTTTGGCGTGTCTCCCTGGGTGCTGACCTTGTCCCTGTGTGTCCCCTCAGTGCTGCTGACGGCTGTGAACTGCTACAGTGTCAAAGCTGCCACCCGTGTGCAGGACGCCTTTGCTGCGGCCAAGCTGCTGGCGCTGGCTCTCATCATCATCCTGGGCTTCGTGCAGCTGGCAAAGGGTGAGTTCTGCTCCTTTTTCTCCTTCTGGGGCTGTGCAGGTAAAGCAGGATGAGGGGCACCAACCCCCGGTGTTCTAGAGCTTTACAAACCTCCCCGTTCTCTCAGGTGCTCGGGGGATGTTCCCAGCTTTGCCAAAGGCTGGGGTTTTGTATTTTATTTGTGGGATTTTATATTTTATATCTCTGCCAGGCTTGATTTCATGCTCCTGAAACCACTTAAAGTCTTTCCCACTTACACAGAGACTGTGGCTTCTCCCTTTGGGATTGCAGGGAGTGAAAATGTTGGTGCTGCTGCACTGGGAAATGCCTTTGTAGCGTTTTGCTCACAGAGAATTATCTGCATGTGCAAACCACTCCCAGTCGTCTTAATCCTTCCACAAACTCCCCCTGCACATTTCCCTTCATCCTGTTCCAGGTGTGCAGTGGCTCAGGCCAGCTCTGGGTCACCCAGGGACACAGAGCCCACGAGGAGCAGAGATTGGAGCTCTCAGCTGGCACTGGCACCTGGGAAAGGAGACAAAAATGGGAAGATAAAGCAGATTTTCTGGTGGTTCTGCTGGTTTGCTTCATGCACCCATAAAATCCTCTCAGAGCAGGGAGATGGTTTGTCCCAAACCCATCTGAGTTTGTTCCAAACCTGATTAACTCACAGTTAAACCAAAGTGTGGCTTTTTTGTGCAAGTTTGGTGGGAATAAATGTGTCTTGGAGAACAGTCCTGTCCTTGTTTGCTAAAAGAGGATAAAATCCCCAGGGAATCGTGTCCCTGCACAGGGGTGTGTCTGTGTGTGCTCGTGGGTCTCTAATTCCCGTCTCAGCTCTGGGAGCCAGTGCTGTCTTTGCAGAATTTCTTGCTTTGTCAGAGGTTTTATTTTCTTCCAGCTCAGTGCAGACACTCAACAGGGACATTGTTTGAGGCTTATCACCAAACACACCTCCTCCCTCTGCCCAGCTCCCCAGCCTGCTCTGCTGGACCTTTTGATTCTCTCCCAGGAGGAAAAGGATAAATCACGATAAATCTCTTTTAGTTGGTTAACATTTTACCATGAAGATCTTTACAACTGGGCACTGTTTGCAGATAGAATCTTAATTTGCATCTTCAGAATGTGCTGTTCTTTTGGCCTTTTTGGGGAGGCTGAGCCACTTTCTGCCCTGCTTCCTCAGGTGGAAATCCTTGAGATTTCCCTTGTTTTCTGTGTTACAATAAACCCCCCCTTCCCCTCCTGTGTCCCAGGAGTTGTTTTCCTTCTTTTGAAGTTTGTTGCAGTTTCAGGTGGTTGTGGCTGTGCAGACCTTGCAGGGCAGAGAATTCCATGTGATTTATTTTCCTGCTGATCCACCTGGCAGGGAGATCAAAAGCAATTCCTGGACAGTGACACCTGTAAGCAAAGACTTTTCTCCCTGTGTGAGCAGCCGACCCTCAAACCAGACTGGATCAGAGTGAGATCCTCAGGATCTACAGCACATCCTGGTTCCCACTTTGTCCCAAGTGCCCATTCCTGCTTGTCCAGAATTCCGCAGCTGGGATTCTCCCTGGGCTCCAGCATGGATTTTATTAATCTCCTTTTGAAGTTCCAGGCTCTCTGCTAAGTCCTTAAGAATGTGCAAGCTCCTTTCCTGTCCCTTCCTCAGCTCCCACCTGCAGTTTGCACCTTGCTCCATTTTCCTTTCCGTCATTCCAGGTCACTCTGTGCTTTTACCTGGGATACAGCAAGAAATTGTCTTTTTTCTTCATTTTTTTTTCAAAAAAAGCACAAAAAACCCCATTTTCAGTGACAGTGGGAGAGCACTGCCCTGTCCTCCAGCTTTGTCCCACATTTCCACACCCTGTGCCCATTCCAGTGTTGTTTTTTTTTTGGACAAAGAGGACTCTTCCCACCAGCAGCTGGGTGACCCCATCCAAGCTGGCAGCACTTTGGGGTGAGATCTGCACCCAGCTGGTTTTTCAGGGGGATGGGGTTGTGTGTTCCTGGGATGGTCTGGACAATGAACTGGTTTTACTGGTTCCTGTCCCACTGCTGGTTCGTGTTCCCAGTACCCATAAACAGACCAGAGGAGCAACACCACATTTTTTGCATAAATGTGGAAGCTTCTGTGATTTCACAGAAATCTCTCTGCATTAACCTCCCACCTTCAGCTTTTTGGCTTTTTCTCTTTTTATCCTCTCCTTGGCTCTTTTCCTGGTTTGCAGAAGAGCAGGGATCTCTCAAGGACAAAGGACTCTGTGGCAATTTTGCCCACAAAAGAACATTTCCCTGTCAGCAGCTGTTTCCCATCACTCCTTCCCTGTCCCTTCCAGAGGAGCAGGCTGCAAGTTGGTTTCCTACTCAGCCTTTCAAGTGCTTGGAGGTTGACTCAGTGCAACTCAGTTGCTTGGGATGAAATGATTTTATTAATCCAAAAATGAAACTTTTCAAAGCCTTTTTGGGGCTGGAAATGTGTGGCTTGAAAAGTCCTGGATTTTGGGTATTGATTTGTAAAATCTTGTGTATGGCCCCCAGATTACAGCCAGTAAATAGTAGAAATAAATTAATTAAATTTAAATAAATAACTTATTTAAATAAGTTACTTATAGAAATATCTTACTTGAATAATAGAAATAACTTAAAACATAGGGAGGATCAGAGATTTTTCAGTCCAGTATTATGAAAACAAGATTTATTTTGGTTCTCTTATTTTACCAGCTCTCTCAATTTGCTTTCTGTCCAACTGGGTGGTTTTTGGCAGTATTCCTCAGCTGGGGAGTGGGATATCTGGGACTGGATCATGGAGAAGGTTTGGACAGCAGGTCTGAGGGATATTTTTGCCCTGGATATAACACAGACGTTTGTGGTTATATCCTCTCCATACCCACACCTTTAAATTTCCCTTAAAACTGACTGAGGTGTGAAATGGTCAATAAATCTGGGTTTTCTTAAGGACACCCTTGTGCCTTTTACAGGTGAGGAAGTTCAGGAAAGGTTTTGATGTCAAAAAACTAGAAATAAACATATCATAGACATGTTTGACATCCATTTTTTTCCTGTGGATGATGCCTTAGGGTTTCTGGAATGTTTCTGTGCCCTCAGGCAGCTGGAGCAGGGATTCAGCCCTTGCTGTGATCTCTCACCAGCAGCTCTGCTTAAAAACCTGCAATTGGGCCTTTGGGACTTAGAGAAATAGAATTTAACACTGATTTCATTGAATTGCTTTTATTGGATTTATTGTCCCTTTATTTATTGTCCCTTTTCTTTATCCTGCCTGTAAAACTCCTGGTCTGTGGTGCCTCCAGGAGCTGTTTGGTGGCAGCAGCACTTCTCTCCCTGCCTCCCATCCTTGGGCTGTCAGGGATGCAGAGCTGCATCTGCCAGAGCAGCTCGGGGTCAATTAAGGACAGAGCAGGCAGGTTTAACTCTGGAGCAGAGCTTAGGCTGGGCAGGAGATTTGGGTTTAATTTGGGCGCTTTTTTTGGTAGGTTTTTTTACCTTGTTATTTTGTTTGAGGGTTTTTTTTGTTTTGTTTTGGAGTTGGTTTTTTTTTGCTTTTTTTTTGAGTGGGTTGTTTGTTTGTTTGTTTGGTTTGGTTTTTGTTTTTCATAGAATGATGGAATAATTTAGGTGGGAAGGCACCTCAAAGCTCCTCCAGTCCCACCCCTGCCATGGGCAGGGACACCTTCTCCTGTCCCAGGGTGCTCCGAGCCTGGGGGGAAAGGATGAGAGACCCAATTTTCCTTCCCTCTCTCTCAATCATGGGATTCTTCACCCAAAAAAATGGGCAGGGAAGAAAAATGTGGACTGGGAGCTACCAAAATAACCCCCAGGGAGAAATACAGAGGCCAAAGGGGTGTTTTGTAGCAAAAGGGATTTGATAAGTGAAAGCAGCACCCAGATGTCTCAACCCCACAGTGCCAGACATTTCCTTGCACCTGCAGTATTAAAAATGGCATTTTAAGAGCCAAGCTCTGCTCACTGAATGTCTGAATTCTTCCTTCTGGTACTTTCAGAACCCTCCCAGCAGAGTTCAGGATTTCCAGCCACAGTATTACCTCTAAAGAGCTTTTTACAAGCAGTATTGGGTGGAGGTGGCAGAGCTGGCTGGGGCTGTGCCCTGGGGCAGAGCCTGGGCAGGGGTGTCCAGGGAAGCTGGGGCTGCCCCTGGATCCCTGGCAGTGCTCCAGGGGCTTGGAGCAGCCTGGGACAGTGGAAGGTGTCCCTGCCATGGCAGGGGTGGGATGGAAGGAACTTGGAGGTCCCTTTAACCCAAAGCAGTCCAGGTTCCACGGTCAGCCAAGGCTCCTGGCACAAGGTGTCTGGAGCCCCGAGCAGGGGGATGTCCCCACCCAGCCCAGCCTGGCTCCCACCAGGGATCCTCCAAATGGACAGGGAACATCCTGAGGGCACAGGAGGATGGCAGGGACAGCACTCCCTGCTGCTGCTGTGCCCTGGCATCCCCGGTGCCACCGCCTGCCCTGCTTCTCCAGCAGGGAGCTTCGCAGGGAGGCTCCTTCCTCATCCTCCCCTGGCAGCAGGGACGGGGAAGCAGGGACAGCTGCCACACCCTGCCCCTGTAAATCACAGCAGCCTCCTTCTGCAGGTTAATCACATTAATAGGTGTCAAACTCTTCTTTTCCTGACTCAGTCCCTGTTTTTCTCCTCCTGTGGGGCTCTGGGTGCAGACGCCCCGTGCTGAGGGCCCGTCTCCCCCTGGCCGTGTTCCCTCTCCTCGCTGTTGGGGCAAGTTGAAAATTAATTATCCCGCAATGCTTTGTGCAGGAGAAGATTGCTGTGCTATTAAAACCAGACTAGACATGACTGGGGAGCAAATGAACATTTTTTGGAGGAAGGGAAGGGCCGGGCACAGACACGCAGCGCCTGGGCCGGGCCCTCCCTCAGCCCTCCCGCAGCAGGGCCCCGGCTGACCCGGCACAATTACCGCAGTCTTGGCAGCTGGAGGAGCCGCAAATGGGCTTTGTGTCACAGCTCGTTACCTTAATTTGGTTAATTGTAGAGCAGAGTGCGGTGGAACAGCCGGTTCAAACCAGGCTCGGGCTCTCCGGGGTGCCAGGCATGGGCAGGGCAGCGCCTGGAGCCCGGGATGAGCTGGGGATGCCCCAAGGCGTGCTTGGCAGCCTCACCTGCACGTTTGGAACCCTCAATTCCAGCCAGATCCAGCAGCCTGGGGCTGGAATTGTCGAGGCTTGAAGGATGGAGTGCTGGCAGCTTCTGTCGGTGGTGCAGCACAGCCGCTCTCCCTGCTCCCCCAGCGCACCCCGGCTCCAGCAAGGTGGGGCTGGATCAAAGGTCCAGATTAGGATCAAACCCAAATAATTCTGGGATTTGTTGAGGGGATGAGGGGTAAATGAGGTTTTAAACTGGTAGGTTTAGATTAGATACAAGGAGGAATTCTTTTGTGCTGTGGATGGTGAGATACGGGCACTCCTCTGGTTATTTAATTGTGTCCTGACATGTTGCTAAATCCATTTGACCCAGGGGCACAGAAATGGGAAATTTCACAACTCACTGGGAGGTTTTGGGGAGCTCCAGCTCTACAGAGGTGAGGTGGGAAGGGCAGTGAGGTGTTGGCCGTCTCAGGAGAAGGAACATTTGGCCTGAGAGGGTTTTGCCTGTGACAGACAAGGAGGATTTTGGAAGAGCTGTGGACAAGAAATGGAGTTGTGCTCGTGCTGCTCCCAGGTGGGAGCATCCTCCTGGGTGGTGAAGGTGATGGTCCATGATCAGGGTGGGAACATGGAGAGCCTGAAACCTTTGAGAAGAGATATCCTGAGGGGTGTTTGAAATGCTGGAGAGCCTCCTGCTCTCCCAGTCCATCCATGTGCTGTTGCAGTAGCTAATTGCAGGCACTGTGAACAAAACGTGTCTCTTACTCCCATGACTAAAGGCCTGGAAAGAACCAGACTGGTAATTATTCAGGAAGGGCAGAAAATGAGGGGGGGAAAGCTGAGCCCAAGGGATGCAGGGGATCACATTCCACCCCTCCTGCTCAGCCCTTTGATTCACCTGGGCTAAACTGGGATTCTGTGCAGAACCTACAAGGCAGGAATTGAGGTTAAACTCAGCCTTTTATCAGTCTCTGCATTTCCTGGCTCTCCTCTTGCACTCAGATTTGTTTTTATAAAGGATTGGTGCATTTTGCTGAGGAGGATCAAACACATCCAGCACATCCCAAGGGAGATTCAGGGAAGACCTTTCTGGTGCAAGGAGCTGCTGGGAAAGAGGTGACTCCAGCAGAGAACAGTTGGGACTGGGATCTGGGCAGGAGGAGCCTTGCACACCTGAGCTTTCCTGGAGCATCCCTGAGCTTTTCCAGCAGCACCTCCTGGGTGCCCAGTGCCGAGGGAGGAAGGGTTAAGCTGCAGGCCCTGCTGACTGCCTTGTGATGCAGTTGCTGGGGTGATTAGGAGAGCTCTGTGCCCTAAGAGGAATCACATGGGCTCCCCCTGGTGCAGAGGTGCCCCTCTGGATCCCACCACGTTCCCTGCGCTCCGTCTGGGAGCGTGGCTCTGCCATCCCTGTCCCACAGCCAGCCCCTCCATCAAAGACAGGGAACAAAACAACTGCAGAGCATTTGAAAGCAAAATAAATAAACCTGGGGCTGCTCGGGGAGAGCTGGGACCAGAGGCACAATCAAATCTTCTATTTCTGGCGTTTTCTTTCAAAAGCAGATCCACAACAGGAACTTTTGATCATCAGGCCCTAAAGAAGGTGACTTCTGATATCCAAACCCCCAGAACCTGACTTCCCTCAATCAAAGGGATTGCCACAGGCCTCTGCTTTATCAGGTGGCTGGTGGGACTGGAGGAAATCCTGGGTTTCTGGGGGTTTGGGTGGCTGGTGGAAGTGCAGGAAATCCTGGGGCTTTATCGAAAGCCAGCAGCCTGGAGTTGAGAGGACAATGTGACAATCTCTGTTTGCAAAGCATCTTCCAGCAGGAAGGTCCCCAGGATGTCCCTCGGACATCACCTTGGTGACAGCACGTCGCAGTGTGAGAAAGTTTGGAGGAGTCAGGCCTTGCTTGAGATGAGTTTTTGGGGTCATCATGTGGGGATGAACCCAGCTGGACTGATCCCTGGAAAACTGGGGGGAAAACGTCCCCGTGCTCAGCATAACCCAAAAAGCAGCAGGGTGATAATTAAAATAATTTCATCCTAAGAGCAGCTCTTGCCTCCAGGTTTCTCTGGAGGCCTTTGGGGTTCAGAGCCCGTGGCACTGAGCAGGGTTTGTGTCCTGCAGGTGATGTGGAAAACCTGACCCCTGAGAAATCCTTCGAGGGCACCAAGGTGGGCGTTGGGAACATCGTGCTGGCTCTGTACAGCGGCCTCTTTGCCTATGGAGGATGGTAAGGCACAGCCCTGTCTCCCTTCCACACTGAGCTCGATTCCAGCTCCAGTTATTCCAGACTGAAGCTCCTGCAGGGCCCCTTTGTCAGTGCTCTGAGCACCTGCTCTCCATTTGCTGTGAAAAGAGGCCACTTGTAGCCATCCTCATCAGGGAATGATTTGGGTCGGGAGGGACCTTCAGGATCATCCAGTGGGTAGGGACACCTCCCACCAGCCCAGGTTGCTCCAAGCCCGTCCAGCCTGACCTTGGACACCAGCCATCCTAATGTCCCGTCAGGATCAGTGCCTGTGCCCCTCCTGGAATCCCTGTGCAGATGAGTTAAACTGGAGGGTTTCATTTAATCAGAATTAACCCCTGTCCTTTTGAAATTACAGGAATTACTTGAATTTTGTGACAGAAGAGATGATAAATCCCTACAGGTAGGTGTGAGTCCTGGCATGACTTCCCTGGGGGAAAAAAGCTGCTGTTTTGGGGAAGCCCCTTCCTCATGTGTTTAACAGAGAAGGAAGCCAAGGTCTTCATCTGGAAAAAGAGAAAACAAGATGAATTAATGACCTTCCACCTCCCTGGAATCAGGGAAAGGGAACAGTAATCCCTGCAGGAGCAGAGCTGTTGTTTTCCTTGCCGTGTTATCAGCACTGGGAGAGATCTCTGCTTCCTTGGCCTGACACCTCTGTGAGTTATGGGCCAGGAAAGAGCACTCAGGGCTTTATTGCTGCCTCAGTTCAACTCCCCCTGAGCATTTGTGCTGCTGTCCATGTGTTTGTGCTGCTCTCCATGTGTTTGTCCCATGCTCTTCCCATCCTGTTGAGCAAGAGCTGCTTCCTGCTCTGCCCGTGCCTCTCGGGGTTATTTGGGGCCCTCAGCAGAGCAGGACAGGGCTGAGAAATCCCTTCTGCTCCTGGGAAGGTGCCTGGGAGCTGAGGCTCAGGGGCACTTGTGCAAGAGCCCATCCTGGCTGACCCTGGGGGTGCTTTGGTCCTGCTGGGAAGCACAGGGCTGGATCCACCCCCTCGCAGAGAAAGGGCAAAAGGGGGGCTGCATTTTGCAATTATTTTCATGTCTGCTGGATGCAGTCCTGGTATTTGACTCCGCTCCTGCAGCTTGGAGCTCTGCTGGAGCAATTAGAGTGGCACCAAGCAGGGTTTCCTTTTGCACTTTCCCTTCACAAATGAAATTAAACTGTTGGGAAAGGCAAATTTGTACCAACACAGGCTGTTCACAGACCCACTTAGGCTGTGCCTGAACTCCTTTTCTCTGAGTTCCCTCAGTCCAGACAGCTGAGTTTAGGTGGAGCCTAAAACTGCCCAGTGCATCCCTGAGACTCCCATCTCCCCCAGGAATGCCCCCAGCACAAGGGAGCTCCTTTGCCCTGAGAGAATCCCCGTGCTGGTGCCACTGGGTATTTGTAATTAAAAGTGATCTTGGATTCTTGCTTGCCCAGGCAGCCAGGGCCTCTCCATGCAAAAAATCCCTTCTGCCATCATCCTTCCCTCTCCACCTGCAGCCTCCAGGCTGTTCAGGGGCCACACAGTCCTTGAGGCTGGAAAAACCTTTAAGGCTGTGACCAGCACCATGTTCACCACTAACCATGGCCTCAAGTGCCACATCCCCGTGTTTTTGAGGGATGGGGAGTCCCCCACTCCTTGGGCAGCCTGTTCCCCTGTGGCTATCCCCTCTCCCGTGGGAGCAGTATGTGCCTGGGACACTGCCCACCAGAAAAGCCAGAGAGCAGAGAGGCTCAAAGCGGGCTCAGGAGGCGGGCAATCCCTGGGATCAGCAGCTCCCTCCCGCGAGCTGTTCCAGGACAATGGGTGTTTTTTTCCTAGAAACCTGCCCCTGGCTATCATCATCTCCCTGCCTGTCGTCACCCTGGTGTATGTGCTGACCAACCTGGCTTACTTCACCACGCTGAGCACCGAGCAGATGCTGACGTCCGAGGCCGTGGCCGTGGTAAGATCCCGCTGCTCCAGCCTGACTCATCCCAGGGCAGGTGAAATAATCAGCCTTGGAATCACTGCACACATCTCCTGCTTCATTCCCGGCTGCTCAGGGCTGCTTGCAGAAACCCTGATGTTGAGCAGGAGATAAAGAGCAGCGTGATCCCGAGGGGATTATCCTGGGCAGCAGCGAGGGTGGCACTCAGTGCTGCTCTTCATTCGGAGCTAGGGAAACTTGCTGCTGGCCTTGTGACTGCCCATCAGTTACCAGAGCTTGGTCCTTATGGGGAAAGGTCACTCAGTCAACACTGAACTGGATTGTTCTCTCTCCGTGTCTTCCTTGTTTTAATTAAGAAAGAAAAATAATACTTCTCTTAGTTAAAATGCCAGTGTGGTCAGGAACCCAGATGGCTTCAGAAGGGAGCAGACCTTGCAGCCTGAGCCTGACCAGGATTGTTCAGGGCTTCATGGGGAATCTCCCAGCCCAGGATGAGCTGAGCCCCTCAGGTGACACTGCTCCATCCTTTGGGTTGGGACAGAGGCCCTGCTCCACCACAGCCTGTGCTGCAGGGGATCCTGGAATGGTTTGGGTGGGAAGGGACCTGAAAGCTCGTCCCATCCCACCCCTGCCACGGGCAGGGACACGTTCCACTATCCCAGCTTCTCCAAGCCAGCCCTGTGCAGCCTGGCCTGGAACAGCAGAGGCTGGAAATCAATCCCGTGTTGGTGCAAACCCGCAGTGGAGCAGCACAGGCTCAGCCTGTGACAAAAAGCTGCAGGGCCAGGTCCCTGCGTGTCCCCAGGGCTGGCTCCCAGCTCCTGCCTCAGCACTTGGCAGGAGCTGCTGTCTGAGTTTCCTCACAGTTTCCGTTTGGCCTTGAACTTTCCGATAGCTGGTGGATAAATGTCGTGTCCTGGTCCCGAGGGAAGGGCTGGCTGCTGATGTATTTCAGCAATTCCACAATCTGCTTTTTCAGGAAAGGGGAGCAGCACGTGGGAATATGGGAAACTCCGTCACAGCTTCAGCACTGAGCTGTGGCGTTTGTTGAGATTTCTCCAGATACTCTCTGTAGGCAGCTCTGAGTTTTTTGGGACGATGTGAGTGTGAAATGTCTCTTGTTGTCCCCCATTTAGGATTTTGGGAACTACCACCTCGGTGTCATGTCCTGGATCATCCCTGTCTTTGTTGGGCTCTCGTGCTTTGGGTCTGTCAATGGATCTCTTTTCACTTCTTCCCGGTAGGTTCCTTGCTCAATCCTGTGGGTTTTGTTTACAAGCTGTGCTCAGTTCCTCACCCTTTGGAGTTCTCCTCCAGAGAGTGGCTGTGGGCAGACACAAAGTCTGGAGGGCCTGGAGGCCACGTGGGGAATGCAGGAAGACAAAGTTAGACTTTAAACCAGATTAAAGGCAACCTTTTAGTAGTGTCAATCTTCTGTTCCTCAGGCAAAATCCTGGTGAGGTCAATAAACAGAACCAGACACAGGCTCAGGGCTCGGGGCTGCTGAGAAAGTGGCTTTCATGAGAAGCAGAAAGTTGGGAAACTTCAGGGATGAGAATCCCTCGGGACGGGGTGAAAGGCTGGGCAGGGGCAGGACCGAGATGGTTCCGGCTCCGACACATCCCTGGGTTGCCTGAGGAGTCACTTAATTGCTGTCCCTGGAGAGCAGGATAGAAATCCATCCTTCCTGCATTCCTTGGCCATGTCCAGCCTCCTGCTGAGCAGGGACTGCTGTTCCAGGCCTGGTGCTCCAATCCTGCCTCGGGGCCACCGGGGCTGAGCTCGGGCTGGCCCCACTGGTTCTGTGCTGAGCACAGAGCCCTGCAGGGCTGTGACTGGACTGTGTCCCCTCTCTGTGTCCCCTCCCAGGCTGTTCTTCGTGGGATCCCGAGAGGGGCACCTGCCTTCCATCCTGTCCATGATCCACCCCCGGCTGCTCACCCCCGTCCCGTCCCTCGTGTTCACGGTGAGTCCTGGGGCCGGGCTGGGGCATGGAGCAGGGCTGGGATCCCACTGGAATGGAGCCACAGCCATTC
Organism: Motacilla alba alba; assembly: GCF_015832195.1. Taxonomy (NCBI): domain Eukaryota; kingdom Metazoa; phylum Chordata; class Aves; order Passeriformes; family Motacillidae; genus Motacilla; species Motacilla alba. The sequence goes on along the minus strand of NC_052026.1, from coordinate 19,128,284 downwards.
CTGCATGTGCCCACAGGAGATGGACCCTTCCCATCGTGTCCTCGTTGTCCACTTCTGTCTTGAATTCTTCCAACCCTGGAAGTGTCCAAGGCCAGGCTGGACAAGGCCTGGAGGAACCTGGGATAAGGGAAGGTCTCCCTGCCCATGGCAGGAGGTTGGAACTAGAGGTCCTTTAAGCTTTGAGGTCCTTCCAACCCAAACCATTCCATGATCCTATGAAATGGTTCCATGCAGCAATTGAAAATAACCTAAATAAGTAAAAAATAGTCCATGTGATCCCTTTCCTGGCAGGTATTTCCCCTAGATACCCCCATTTAGTGTTGTAACACAGGTGGTTTTGCCTGCTCCCTTTCCTAATGGCCTTTTCCCTGGATTCAGTGTGTCATGACCCTGCTCTATGCCTTCTCCAACAACATCTTCTCAGTCATCAACTTCTTCAGCTTCTTCAACTGGCTGTGCGTGGCCCTGGCCATCATCGGGATGATGTGGCTGCGCTACAAGAAGCCAGAGCTGGAGAGGCCCATCAAGGTGAGAACGGGGTGGGCACTGCCAGGGGACCCTCCCCAGCTCCCTTCCCAGCACCAGGGGAGGCTCAGCTGCTGCTCCTGCATGGAGAAGGGGCTGGCACTGCAGGGCAGTGCTGTGTTGTAGCTAAAGGAGGTGTCCCTGCTGCCGAATCCATGCAGGAGCACGAAGAGCTGCCTTGGGGACAGCACAGTGAGGGAGCTCTGGGTGACAGGGACAGGGTGTTGTGGTGGGATTACTGTCTGTGAGTGCCAGGACAGATCCCAGGCTGTGGCTCTCAGTGTAACACTCTGTACCCCCGTGGAATTCCCCTAAAATAGTTTTCTGCTAAAGCAGCCAGCCCCGTGCCGAGCTCTGTCCCCGGTGTCCTTGGCCAGCTTGGCAGCCCCGCGTCCCATCTGGGGGGAGGCCAAGATCCTGTCAGCCCCCGGTGCCTCTCCCCCTAAAGCTGCTTCTCCCTCATCCCACGGCACACTCGGGTCCGTGCCAGGCAGCAGCACCCACAGGGAAACAAACCCACGGGCCTGGAATGGTGCCTTCCCAAAGGGAATCTTTGCTGGCTCTTCCCTTGGGTTTTGGGGTTTTCTTCTCAAAGCTGGGCTGCTCTGGTGGATGCCCTGCATGGAGTCCCCTGGGAAGCAGCCCCAGCTTGTGCTGTGCCTCTGCTGGCTTTGGAGTTTGGTGCTGATTTGGATATGGAATTACGGAACTGAGGTCCAAAAAGGTGCTGAGAAAGGCTCTGGGCCATGGGGGAAGGATAATTCTGTCCCTCCCAGGTAGATAAACTCCTGGAAAGCCTCCCCTGGCACATCTCCTAAGCTGTCCCTTGCTCCCTGCTCAGGTGAACATCTGCCTGCCCATCTTCTTCATCCTGGCCTGCCTGTTCCTCATCGCCGTTTCCTTCTGGATGACGCCCAAGGAGTGTGGGATCGGCTTTGCCATCATCCTCAGTGGGATCCCCATTTACTTCTTCGGGGTCTGGTGGCAAAACAAGCCCAAGTGGGTTCTCCAAGGCATCTGTGAGTATCTCCAGGGAGGAGCAGCTTTGGCTCCCAAAAGATTTCCCGGTGCTGTGCTGCAGTGCAGGCTCTCCTCCTCTCTGGAGCTTCCAGAATCCTGGCTCTGCTCCATTCTTCTTTCATGGGAACAAGTTTCTCCTGATGATTGCCATGTGTGCCAAGCATCCAAAGTGCATCCTGATGTGCAATAATGGCAAAGTCTGGGACCAGTACCATGTTTTTGGGGGGTTTTAATCCTGCCAAAGAGGTTGTTAGCAGCAGAGCAGAACTCCCTGCTCCTGGAAGAGCCCAGGGCCAAGCCTTTGCTCAGCAAAGAATCCCTTCCCAGTGGTGTAGGAAGGATTGAGCACAGCTGGCTTCAGTTTGACAGCTGCAAATCCACAATTAGTCCCAACCCATGGCTTAGGCAGTGCTGACATTTGGGATCCAGGCAAAGCTTTCCTTGGCATCCCCCTGTGGCAGCGGAGCAGAGGCAAGGGAAGCTCCCCTGGATGTTTTCTCTCAGGTTTATTTTTAAGGTATCTGCTCCAAGGTTTTCCACCAGCTGTCACAAGGCCAGGGTGTGTTTGGAGGGATGGAGAGGCTGTGCTTGGCACACAGAACCTCAGCAACTGAGCCCAGAAAGTCAATCCCTGCTGCCCAAGTAACTGAGCTCAGCAGCTGCCTCCCTGCTCTGCTGCAAGGGGCTGACCTAGAAAAGCAGGCAAGGAGAAGTGCCCAGCCTTAGCTGGGTGTTTCGTGAGGAAGAGAAAAGCTTTTAGCAGCACTCAGCACTTGTTATTCTTCTTTTCCCCTGTCTCTCTGTGTTCCTCTGTCCCACACTCACTTTTTTATCCTGGGTAGTAGGCTCAGTTCCTGGAAAAAAAACATTTTTGCAATGCCTGGGTGGTAAATTACCATATTCATTGTTTTACTCCACCAAAGGATTGTAAGGAGAATATTGAAAATATTCTGGGAACAGACAGTGATAATCCTGCAAATGTCCAGTGAGAAAGACAGGAATTTTAAAAGTGATTTATTGATACATTGCAGATAATCTGATCACCTCTAACTGATCTGAGCCTCACTTAGTTGTGCTTAGGATCAGTTTTACCCTGCAGGAATGGTTTGTGAACTGCAGCCAGGGTGGAGCAGCAGGGAGCAGAGGAGTCAGGGTGGGGAGGCAGAGGGCTCAGCCCTTCCCTCATGGAGCCAGGGTTCTGCTGGGGGTGATCCCTGACCTTTCTTTGCTCTCTCTGCAGTCTCCACCACCGTGCTGTGCCAGAAGCTGATGGAAGTGGTTCCTCAGGAATCCTAGGCAGGACAAGCAGGGACTCTGAGCTCGAGGAAACGCACAAGGTTATTCTGAGATGACACAAGGATCCGACCCCTCACTCCCCAGTCCCAGGCACCGGAGCTGCCTCCTGCTGCCACCACTGCCCCGAGGCTGTGCTCACCTCCTGCAGCCCCTCCCGCCCCTCCCAGCCCTGCAGAGCAGCCAGGAGAAGTCCTTGGTACGAGCCAGGAGGAGGAATTCCAAAGGGCACTTCCAGGGGGGTGCTGCCTGTGCCCTCTGTGTGTGTGAGGGCTGTGCTTGGCTCTGGGGGGCTCCTTGGCTTTGGCTCTGGGATCTGCTGGAGCCTGGTTTGAGTGTTCAGAGTGCCTGGGGGCAGCTGGGGCTGCCACAGAGCCCTGGGGGGTCCTGAGCTGCCTTACCTGGCCCAGGTGGGGGTGGGAAGCAGAGGCTGGCTGATGTTGGCTCACTCCCCCAAACTCACACTCCCATGTGCTGCTGGACACTGGATGTGGGGGTGCCTCCTCTGAGTGTCCTGTGCTCCTCACCCAGGGCCCTGCCACCCTTTGGATTAGGATCACCACTCTCAGATCCAAGCCAGCTCCCTGCTGCTGAGCCCGTCCTCCAGGATGCTCTTCCCCACAGTGCCCATCCCTGGCAATGAGCACTGGGGGACGAGTTCCTGCTGGGACAGCCAGGAGCTGCAGGCAGCGGAAGGCCAAGTCCTTGGCTTGCTCATTCCATGCTTTCCTGTGCCAGGCTTTCATCCAGCATGGGATGAGCAGCTCTGTGCTCTCTCTCCTCATGGCCCTGCTCAGGGAGCCATGTTTGCCCCTAAACCACTTGCAGAGAGAAATAAGGGGGAGGATTGCCCTGGCACATTCCCTGGGGTCTCTCCGTGCACTGCCTGGCGCTGTCCCCTTTGTCCTGCTGTGTTTCCTCTGGAATGTGCCATGAGATGGGACCAACTGGCTCTGGGCTGTGGAGAAGGGCAGATGTCCTGGCTGGCTGCAGGGATAATGGAATGGTTGGGTGGGAAGGGACCTTACATCCCATCCAGTGCCACCCCTGCCATGGCAGGGACACCTTCCACTGTCCCAGGCTGCTCCAAGCCCTGTCCAGCCTGGCCTTGGGCACTGCCAAGGATCCAGGGGCAGCCACATCTTCTCTGAACACCCTGTGCCAGGGCCTCCCCACCTCTGAGTAATGAAAGTGAGCTCTGCTCTAAGGAGCAGGGCCTGGGCCTGATCCTCCTCCGTGCATCCGGTGTGGCTTGATGAGATCCCAGCACCACCCTCTTGCTCCAGGAGTGACCCCTGAGCACAGTCCATGATCTCCATGTGAAATCCTGGTTTGCTGCCGTGGGTGGTGCCATCCCATCCCTGAGCACCCCAGAATTCCTGTAGTTCCCGAGTAGTCAGCACTGTCCCCTGAGGGACACGTTGCTTTCTCTGGTCCAAAGTGTCACCTTTTGGAAAGCTGCAGCTCCTGAACCATTTGCTCATCGTGCCTCTGTGCTCTGACATCACCTGGAATTCTCTTTTCCCCACTGGAGCTGCTTTGCTGTCTCTGTTGCAGATCTTTGTGCTCGTGCTTTGTGCAGGTGGCTTGGTGAACTGTTCCCCATTTTTTTTTTAAATCTTGGCTGTTGGGAAGCCAGGATGCTGCAGGAGCTGTCGCTTCCCACTGGATTCTCCTTGTAGCAGAGTTCTTTGGGGTGAAGGGGCATTAAGGACACCATGGTACTCACCCAGGCTTTGTCCTGGGAAGTTGTGCAGTGCTGCAGGTGTGTTGGGGTAGGGGCAGCTCCTGCCCAGCTGGCTGGCCGTGTCCAGGTGCAGCTCCACACTCCCACTTTGCCAGCCCCGTGTCCTGCTCTGAGACAATCAGCTCTTTATTCCATGGCAGCTGGGGTGGAGATTCAAATCAGCTCAGTGACAGTGTGGAGATGCCTAATCCAGCCCAGTGACAGGGTGGAGATTCCCAATCCAGCTCAGTGACAGTGTGGAGATTCCCAGTCCAGCCCAGTGACAGGGTGGAGATTCCCAGTGACAGGGTGGAGATTCCCAATCCAGCTCAGTGACAGTGTGGACATTCCCAGTGACAAGTGTGGAGATTCCCAGTCCAGCTCAGTGACTGTGGACATTCCCAGTGACAGCGAGGAGATTCCCAGTGACAGTGTGGACATTCCCAATCCAGCTCTCTGGGAGCTGAGTTAATCCATGAGGATTTGCAGCTGCTTTGGGAATATCCAGAGGGCAGACCCCAAGGTTTCTGGCCAGTGCAATGAGTTGAGCGTCTCAGATCTGATGCCTGTGCAGAGGCTTTGGTATAAATAAGGTCATGAATCACAAAATCTGAACTTGAGCTTTGGCTTCTTCCAGCTGAAGGCTGAGATGGTTTTGAGCAGTGATGGGAATCACTGCTCCTACTGGACCTGCTCCGTGGAGAGGGGACCTCAGTCTGTCCTGTAGGTTTTTTTGGCTGTGAGGTCTCAGGGCAGTTCCTGCAGGGCCTGGGTTCAGTGTGGGGGCTCTCAGTGCCAAAAGCCACCAGCAGAATTCCTTGGGGTGCAAAGCAAAGGCATTGGAATCTCAGCCCCCTCAGCCCAAAGTCAGCTGGCACCAAGGAGTCAGCTCTCTGCACAGAGAGCTCAGGATTGGGGCCAGAGCTCCCAAAGGCTGGCTTGGACACATTGTCCATCAGGTGATGACCATCACAGTGTCCTCCTGGTGACCCTCTCACACTGCTTTGAAAGAGGAGCTGTCACACTAAAACATATTTTTTAAGCAATCAACGGATTTTAATTAAATCCTTAACAGGCTTGCTTTGCTTTTTGTGGATTTCCGTGATTTCTCACTTGCTGCTGAAGATTTGCTCTTGTACTAACCTGAGGCTCTGGCACTGATCCCACCTCCGTGGGCATCCCATCAGCATCTCCTTGGCAATAGAGGTTTAGGAAGAAATGGAACCAGGTACCAGCACAGAGCCACAGAAAGGCTGAATTTGGTCAGCCCCAGCTCACATCTCAAAGTCAATCTGCCAAAAAGCTGATTTCTTTCACCCTGGAGCCATTATTGTTCCCCCATAGCTGCCCCCCACCAGGGCTTGGTGGCACGGCTGGAAGAGCTTGGGTTGGTTTTTCCTGGAGGTTTGGGAGATAATGAGGAATGGGGTAAAACTGAGTTTAATTTTAGAAAGAAAAGACAACAAGTAGTTCCTGCAATCATGGAAATGGCTGCCAGCCTCTGCTGTCTGGTGTGGCAGCTCTTCCCTTGGATCAGCAACATCTGCCTTCAGCTTGTGCTGTTCTGGTGGGTTTGGGTGTGGAAAAGGGAGAATTCACCCCTGGGAGAGACAGCCTTGCTGCTTGTTTTCCTCAGACGTGGAGTGAGGTGTGTCAGGGAGGGCAGGGGAGCCACACAGTTCCCAGTTTCCCATCACTGCCAGCACTGGAGGTGGGATTTTTCCTGTTGTTTCTGTGTTTGCTCTTTGGAGCCCGTGGTCAGGCAGGGAGGGTTCATCTCCCTCCCCACAATGATCCTGCAACCACAGTGACCCACAGTGGGTTCCACAGGGATCTGTTCCATTGGCAGCTCCCTGCAAGTCCTGCTGGAGCTGTTCTGTCCATGGAATTCAGGTGGGAAAAGACCTTGAAGGTCGCAGAGCCCGATGGCGGCGCCGTGGCTGTGCCGTGATCCCTGAGCTGACTCCAAGTGCTCCTGAACCAACCCCAGCTTCCAATCCTGCTCCTCTGCAGCTGTTTCTGAGTTCAGGCTCCCAGGCTGGCAGTTGTTTGGGGTGGTCACAGAATTGCATCCCGCAGGGATTGCTAAACAGAGCAGGAGCTGCTGGCCAGGCACTTCCATACCCATCGGGTTCCTGTTTCTAAATGAACCCTTCCTCCAGCTGGGAGGGGAACCAGCCCTGCAAGAACCAGGGGCATTTATGTCATCGTGATGAACTTTTAATGATTTTTTTTTTAAACTTCCTGCAGAATTTGCAGTGGTTTCCATCTCAGACACTGTGTTCTGGTAAACAGGCTTTTGTTTGGAACGACCCCCTCAGTGGCCACGGAGTTCAAAGGGACTCTGGCACAGTTGAACAAACTTTAAAGGCCCTTCAGCTGGATTGGAACTCCTGGGAAGTGGCTTTGTTCTTGTCCAAGTCCTCTCCCAGTGGGTGGCTCAGGCAAGGGAATAAATCGGGCTCCTCCAGGGCTGCTCCGTGGTGGGTCCGGGCAGGAGCAGTGGGGCTGTTCCTGGAGCTGTGACTTCCCAACCCTGGAGAGATATTCCCAGGGGCAGAGTCCTGCTCTGGCTGCAGGGAATCCCAGGGAATGTTTCCACTCGGTCTGGGAAGGTACCTGTGCCTTCGGCCGAGGCCACAGCGCTCTCAGGCTTTAATCGAAAATCAGATTACAAAACAAATCCTTGAGGAAACTGCCAAACATCCTTACACAACTTGGGCTGCTCCCGTGGGATGCCAGCTCTTCCTCCATCCACTCTGACATGAAATTGGGAAAGGGCTGGAACAAAGCAGCTCCTGGAGCTTGGGAAAGGGCAGCCCCAGGGCAGGGTGGCTCCGGGCTGGTGCCGAGTTCTGGCTGTGACCCCAGGGATTGAATCCCAGCCTGTGCCTCAGCCAGAGCCAGCCACGCCTGGCTGCCAAGCAGGGAGATCCTGCAGAGCTGGGAATCTGCTCCTCCATCCCTGCAGCGCTGGGAATCTGCTCCTCCATCCCTGCAGGGCTGGGAATCTGCTCCTCCATCCCTGCAGGGCTGGGAATCAGCTCATCCTGCAGGAATAGGAATCTGCTCCTCCATCTCTGCAGAGCTGGGAATCTGCTCCTCCAACCCTGCAGGGCTGGGAATCTGCTCATCCTGCAGGAATGGGAATCTGCTCCCTCATCCCTGCAGGAATAGGAATCTGCTCATCCTGCAGGAATAGGAATCTGCTCCTCCATCCCTGCAGGGCTGGGAATCTGCTCATCCTGCAGGAATAGGAATCTGCTCCCTCATCCCTACCAGGACATCCTGGAGACCTCGGTGCTGGGGGCAGCTCCAGGGGCTCCTCATCCCGGGTGTCTCCTTGAGGAGTGACATCCAGGATTGTGCTGGCTTTGCCTGGGCTCGAGTTCTCCCCAGTTGGAACTGGAACTGGGTTGGGAATGTGTGTGGGATGCTGCTGGTGCAACCAAGAGCTCCCAGTTTGATGATGCAGTGGTAGGAAACGTGGCTCGGGGTCGGTGATCCCAAAGGATCCCATATCCAGAGGGTTATTCCTTGCCTGAGAAGGAGTGTTGCTTCCTCCAGCTGTGGAAGTGGTAATGAGTAAAAATAAAAAGTATTTTTTTAAACACTGAATTAATTTCTAAACTGCCTAAAAGAGACTTTATAGCTCCAGCTGAGCTCTTCCCGAGGGCTGCTGTTCAGCCCAGCACAGGGGCTCTCCCTCATCCCGGGCTGTGGCTGTGCTGGGATCAACAGCAGGCAAGGGAAACGCCTCCTGGTTTGTTCAGAGGATGGGAGGAGGTCCATGTCCCACCAAAATCCTTGGAGATGGAGGATCTTGAGTGGTTCCCAGACCTTGCTCGCACCCTCAGAACAAAGGGAGGGTGACCTTCACTCCTGGTGGAGAATCTGACTTTTCAGAGACACTTTGCTTTGTATTTTTGTTGTTTTTTTTTTTTAAACACAGGAAAAAAAAAAAGCTCTTAACACACAGGAAAACCTGAACCTGATTTATGATTTTGTTATATTTGGTTGCTTTAAAAAAACCTGTTTTACTAATTTAAATGTATCTGTAGATGACACTATATTTATTTGAAAGGGGTAAATATCTTTTAGTCTTAATTCTTCTCCAGTAAGTGCTGTGTGTTCCCAACGTTTGTGTTCCTGGCAGCACAGCAATTCCACTGACTGAGGGCTGGGCAGCCAGCAGCTCCTGAATCCAATGGCCTTGGACAACAAGATGTCTCTTGCAATGTAATTTTTTTTTTGGTAGTATTTCTTGATTCTTTTATGTCTGTGGTTTAACAAATCTGTTCAATGTTCGGGTTGTTCTATGTTTTGGGTTGTTTTGTTTTGTTTTTTTAACAAAGAAAGCTGAATTACAACACTCTGGTTGCTGGTCTTTGCCTCAAAAAGTTTTCTTTTTCCATGATTATCCCACATCCACCTGGGTTTCCAACTATTCCTCTTGCAGCTGGATTTAGGACCAATGAGAGCATCCATGCCTCCATCTCCATCCTCCTTTTTAAATTCTAGATCATTTTCCTGAGGTTAAAACTAAGGGAATGGGGAAGTGGGAGAGCTTTGGGCATGAGGAGGGAGCAGAGGAGGAATATCCCAACTCCCAGGGTGTGTCCACAGTTCTGTGCAGCAAAAGGAATGCCCAGCAGTAGGAAGGCACCACGTTTTGATGGGAGAAGTGCTCCAATTCCTTTTCCCTGTCCATTCCAGGCTGGAGAAGAGGCGTTTCAGTGGGAAAGGAGAAGGGCAGGGATGCTCAGGCTCCCAGGGGCTGGTGGAGGATTTGATTTGGGGTTGCAAAGGGCAGAACTCCAAGGTTTTCCTTCCTAAAGGAGTGGGTGGTGCTGGGGCTGTTCCCCTGGGACACAAACACATCCCAGAAGAAGAAATGGGCAGGAAAAGCTGTGGAGAAATCCCAGTGAAGTGGGACTTGAGTGGTGCCACATGGGCTGAGCAAGTGTCACACAAATTCCACAGCCAGTTCAGGTGTGACGAGGAGGGACTCACTGAGCTTCCCATAGGGGTTGGAAAAGGGAATTCTTGTTCTGGAGAGAGGGAAGAAGTAGTTAATAACAGAGGGAGGTCTGCAGGGCTCACCCAGGGATCATCTCCTGCTTCAGGGCCTGGAAAAGGGGATGGACAGGCTGGCAGAGCCTGGAGAACAAGGAAATCCAAAGCCAGGGAGTGAAATCCCACTGGATCTGGGCAATCCCCATGGATCTGTGGGCTGCTGCTCCAGCCCCTGCCCAGCCCCACCAGTGACCCCTCCAGGGCTGGGCTCTGGCTGGGAGCAGGAGAGGACCTGGACACCCAACAAAGGCAGGAAGTGTCTGCAGCCCCTGGGGCTGGGGATGTGCTCAGAGCACTTTGCTTTGTGCACTCCCACAGCACAGACAAAAGGGTTCTTCATCTGGGGGACACTCTGTGAGTCCGGGGCAAACCTGGGGTGGGATCACGCTCCTGCTCCATGCATTCCCCACAGATCACCACTGCTGGTCACCAGACTGGGCCCTGTGGAGGGACACTCTGTGAGTCCAGGGCAAACCTGGGGTGGGATCACGCTCCTGCTCCATGCATTCCCCACAGATCACCACTGCTGGTCACCAGACTGGGCCCTGTGGCTCCTGGCTCCCCCAGCTGACCTTTCCCTGGTGCCACTGTGCCCTCACAGAACCATGGAATGACCTGAAAGCTCATCTTGTTCCCACTAGCCCAGGTTGCTCCAAGCCCCTTGAACACCCCCAGGGGTGGAGAAGCCACAGCTGGAAACTCCTCCAGAGAATGGATGTGGACTCATCAGTAGCAGAGGAAGGCTCCTGGAGGGCTTTTCCTGGGAAGGACTCCTGGAATGGGGGACACGTGTGGCCCAGCACTGTCCAGACATGTCCCCAGCTCTGCTCTGGTGGCTGCTGGGTTTGTCCTGGGGGCTGGAGGTGTGGGAGAGGGCAGGCATGGGAGCACATCCCTCTGGAACACACACACAGGGAGCAAGGCTGACATTTTCCCACCCTCAGACCAAACCCAGGGTGTTTTTCTCCCCAAAGCCAGGAGCTCCTGTGTGGGAGGGCTGTGGAGAACACAGGGAATGCCACCAAGGAAGGGTGAGCCCTTGGAGCAGCAGGTGGGAATGTCCCAGGACTGGAGGGAATTGCAAAACCCATAAAACTGTTGTTCCTTTGAAGATTTGTGTGGAAGATGAAAGGCCCTAAATCTGTTTGGGTTGGGAAGAAGCCACTGAAGGGTGGGGTGCGACACGGGCCGGGAACAGCTTCAAGGGTGCACAGATAAATCAAAACAAGGAGCTGACAGGGAATTGTGGCTGGAACTAATAAAGGGATCCTCGGAGGGAAATAAATTCATGCAGTGCAAACGAGCTCCAGGTATGAGGGAAATTGGAGACAAGGAGAATTGATGTTGACAAACTTCCTAGCAGCAAAATAACACCCAGCAACAAAATTGTTCCTTTAATATTGAGGCAATGGAACTGCCTCAAGGGGTTTTTACCATTTTTTAAAGGAGTTGCTGATTTTAACCTGCAAAGCCATGAAATGAAGGTGTCTCTCCAGCTGATTTTGCTGGAGATTTATTTTTAATTTAATTAATTTATTTTTTAGGTGGCAGAGCTCAGCAGCACAGGATTTTTGGAAAGATGGGTGTTAAAGATCTTTAACAAAAGGATCTATTCAACTCCCTGATTCCAGGCCTTGAAATGTAACAGGGATTTTTTTCAGAGATCCCCATAAGGATTTTTCCCCCTGCTTAATTCCTGGAGATGCAAATTTCCTGCCTGTCTTGGACTGCAGTTCTCCCAGCTGGGAATGGATGGCGCAGGAAGCAGCAGGGTGGGCAGGAGGGACTGGAAATCCACAGAAACCACCGTTGTTCCTGGCTGTGCCTCAGTTTCCCCCACTGAGAAAGCTCTTGCTCATCTTCCCAGAACAGCCTGAAAGCTCTGTCTCAGTCAGCTGGGACAATAAATGCTGGAAATTCCCTTGCTCTTCATCCAAGCTGCACAATGGGAAAGATGAATCCACATTTGGATCCCTCCATCGAAAAACCAGTTTGCAGGCAGGGTTTGCTGGGAAAATGTCCCTGTTGCCTTAGGCCAGTGCAATCCAAGCCTTGGAGAGCCTGTTCCTGGATTTGGGGGAGCTGAACCCGATTATCCACGTGAGCACCTGGAGCTGTGGCAGCCAGCAAAGAGCTGGGATGGAGCTGGGGAGGCAGTGAGTGAGGACAGTGCCCAAGAGATGGGAACAGGCAGGATTATGGACACGTTATGTAGGGAAAATAATTCTTTTTTATTTAAATAAAGAGCTTTTTCCAACACCTCCTTTTGGAAGCGATTCCCTGCCTCCCTCTGCAGCCAGAGCAGGAGCACTGCAGTGTCCAGCTCCAGGATCCCACCCCGCTCTCCCAGTTTTTCTGCGTGAGTTGGCATCACTTGTCACTGTGTGTGTCCCCCAGGGTGACAGGGACACCCACAGGTCACAGAGCCACCTCGGGGGTGCATTTGGCCATGCTGCCTGCCCTCAGAATCATGGAATGCTTGGGGCTGGAGGTTCAAGCTCACCCATCCCCACTGCCAGCTCCCACCCCACGTGTCTGCATCATGCCAGCACCAGGGACTGTCACAGCATCAGGTGACAAATCCTGCAGCCTCCAGAGCAGCCCAGAATTATCCCAAAACGAGTGACAGAATGAAAGGCACAGAGCCCTGAGCCTGAGCAGACCCTGGGGATGTTGCAATACTCCAGGAGTGTGGTGTGCTTCACTTTGGAGCCGTTTCCCGGCTGGTTTGGTCAACATCTCCAGGAGCCTGGCTCTGGATCTCAGTGAGGTCATTTCTGCTCTGACTTGCCCAGGGAAGCAGCGGCTGCCCCTCTGCTCACGCAGCTCCTCACTTGTGTAAGCAGAGGGAGCTGCAGGGCGGGAGCCTCGCAGAAATCAGGTCTGGGCACCTCAGGAATTCGGGAGCTTTGTGCTGCAAGGAGCTGCTGCACATTGGATCTCCGAGCAAAAAGCCACCAGCTCAGCTAAAAGACAATTCAAATGTCTGGAGGGGCCGTGGTGCCCTGCCAGGAGCAGGGTGGGGGTGAAGCTCCTGCTCAGTCACTGGGATTTCAGCTCTCTGTGGTGGAGAATACTCCAGACACTCCTGGAGCCTGTGAGGACCACAGGAAGCACATTCCCGCTGGCCCCGGCTTCCAAAAGCACCCAAAAGGCACCAGGGCAAAAATTACTCTCACTGGTCGCGAATTATTTCTTGAGAAAGAACATTTGGGGATGGAAAAATCCTTTTTCCCTTTGTTTATGTTTGTTTTCTTCAGATGCCTCTAATATTTCCTAGAAAAACCAGAAGCCTGGTGTTACTTTGTGCCTCTAAAGGCAGCAGCCCATGGAATCTTTCTGAGGAAGATGAAGCTGAAGGGTTTGGGGTTGTCCCAGCTTTTCCTGCATGTTTGGAGGCAGCTGGATCTGTGAATGAAATTCCTGGTGGACTGCAGGAATTGTAGGGCTGAGCTCGCTGCTGGTGGCTGTAGTCTCCTGTCTGTCTGTCTGTCTGTCTGTGCACAGCCTTGCTCCTGCTAAATGGGATTTATCCCTGTGCCAGCACTGGGTTTGCATTAGGGGGGGAAAAAAAAAAAGCCCCATAATCCACAGTGACAAAGTTGCCCGAAAGAGGCTTTCCAAGAGGCACTGGCTCCCACAATGTAAAGAGTTTAAGCTCTCACATGATGGCTCAGGCCGTGCCGTTACTGCAGCAATCAGCTCGGGACAGCCCGTTCCTGGGGAGGCAGCTGCATGGAGAGCTCTGGGCTGTTAACTGGGGAGCCCTTCCACAGGCAGAGGAAATAAAGTGTTCAAAATAAAAATCCCAGCTCACAGAAGAAAGTCGTTTAGAGCCACATTAATCCCAGTGTATGCCAGACCCTCTGAATAATCAAAAATTACTCTTGCTGTCACAATTTTTTCTTGAGGAGGAACATTTGGGGATGGAAAATCCTTTTGTCCCTTGTTTATGTCTGTTTTCTTCAGGTACCTCTAATATTTTCTAGAAAAACCAGAAGCCTGGTATTACCTAGTTAGAAATCCTGCAAGCCTCAAACCATTCTCTCTTCATCTTCCACATTTAATTAAAATTAATAGCAATTGCAGCAAAATTAGCCTTTTTCCTAGTACCCCATGGAATTTCTGAGCAGGTGCTATCACTGCTGAGCAAAGGTTAAACAGGTTTTTGTCTGTCTTATTCAGGAAACCAAATCTGAGAGAAGCTCCTGTACCCAAGGCAAACAAGATAAACCCACAAATCCTGCAAAATATTCTCTCTGGGATTTGCTTCTTGCTGTGTGGGCCAAATACCATCTGGATTTCTCCCCTGCCCTCCACACAGAAAAATCAGCCTGAAAAGCACTTTGACACCCTCCTCATTCTGGCCATGGGCTTGCAGCATCCTCAGGGACTGATGCAAGACCTTGCCAAGGGCTGTTGCATCAGAAAAAACAGCAGGAAACAGTTGGCTCTGCCCTGTTTCCCCAAATATTGCAGATTTTTCTTCCTTTTTTTTTTTTTTTTTTTTTTTTTAGAGGAAAGGGATTTCCAGCCACAAGGCTGCTGAGTGCAGAGCTGTCTCAGGAATAGGAAGTTGAGATGCAGGAGAAGATTCCCCCAGGAACAGAATTTATGGCAATTCTTGGATTTCCCCAGCTGCCTGTTGCAGCCTGCTCTCCACTGGGTAAAAGGCTCCAGCCTGGAGCCTTTGGATGCTGCAGCTCTGTTGATGCATGCAGGGGATTAGGCAGGGAAGGAGGCTTTCGTTTGATTTTCCTTGGCTTTATTAAATGAATTCCAGCTTTTCTGTGGAGCTGCACACGCTGCTTTGTGTGCCACAGCCTCGCGGGCGCCAGGCCTGACCCTGCAAGGATCACTGAGGGCTGATCTGCTCCAGCCTCATTCCCTAAATCCTGCTGGGATGGGGATCCACCCCCCGATGGACATGGGGGAGACTCTGAGAACACAACAAGGACAAAATGGATCTCAGGGATGCTTGGCTCCAGCCAGGTGTGACAGAAACTGGGCTTGGGAAGAGACATGGAACTGGAGACAAAGAGGAAAATTGGCCTGGAACCAAAAAGAGATTTGATCCTGCAAACAGGAAAAGGAAGGTCAGGAGGAGATTCCCTGCTGGTGGTTTGGTGATGGGCAGGAGGGAGAAATCCCTGTACGCAGAATCCCAAAGGGTGATGGGAAGCACGGGGCCACAACCTTCGGAATGCAGCACCTTGGGAAGTGGAAGGCTCTGGATACGGCTGCTCCAAGGCCAGCCCACACTCCCTGCAGCACCTGGCTGAAGTTGCCATGACTTCACCTGGGGCTGAAGGGATTTGTGAGGATGCAGGCAGAGCTCTGGCTGGGCCTGACTCACTGCCTCTCCCCAATAAAGATCCAGCAGCCTGTTCCAACCCCGCTGCCCTCGGGCTGCAGGGGATAAAGGTGAGGGATTTGGGAGGAATGAGCCCAGCACCAGCCCATGCCTGCCTCCAGCTGAGCCCTTCTCCAGGCAAGTCTGTGCCTGGGCAGAGCTGCAGCCTCTCCTCACAGCTGCTCTGCACTTCAGAGCATCACCGGTTCGTGTGTTTGTGGGATATTCACCAATTCCCAGATGAAACCTTCCTGGAGATTCTCCAATGGAGGTCCCATGGCAGCAGTGCCACAGGGAAGGATTCACTGCCCTGTGTGGGCTGTGCAGCTCCTTGATTTCATGGTGTCCTGAAATATCCAACCTTTTTCATGGACTGACACCCCCCAGTGCCATAAGTGAGCAGGAGGTGCCTGTCCATGAAAGCACCATGAAAGAAGGGAGTGGGCAGCTGGTGGGCACAAACACATTCCCTGTGTCTCCTCTTCCAGGAACCTGCCCTGGACTCTCAGGGAAACTGTAGATAAAATCCAGGGGCTGGATTTCAATGGTCCTTCTGAATTCCCTCCAACTCAGGATATTCTGGGACTCTTCCACGGGAGCATAACCCATCACTGCTGCTGGCTGCTGTGGGGACAGCCTGGAAGAGAGGAATAACCCCTCATGGACACCCACCAGCCCCAGGGACTCAGCCACCATCTCAATCCCAATCCCCATCCCAATCCCAATCCCTCCTGGGCTGCTTCTCCCCAGAATGTGCCAGTTCTCCCTGTGGGAAGAGTGAAGCTGTGCTGGGTGCCAGGAACCACCATAGAAACTCCGTTTGCTCTCCAAGCAATGCCAGGCAGAGCTGCCCAGCAGGGAGCTGAGTAAATATTGGTTGTGCAATGGGATCTAATTCCCACCTGCCTCATCAGTGGGATGGATGGAGTGTGGTGGGTGAGGCTGATGTTCATGTGGTCATCGTGAAACCCCAGCTTTCTGTGCAGGCAGCACAGAAAACCCCAGCTGTGACGTGTCCCTGACACCTGGGGCTGGCCTTCCTGTGTCACTCTTTCTTTCCTAGCAACAGAAATGACATCTCAGATCAGGAAACCAAGGTGGTTATTTTCAGAGAGACAGGATGGAAACACTTTTCTGAGGCTGCGGGTTAAAATTAGATCTTTTCTTCAAAAACTGAGTCAGTGATAGAGAGATATGGGACAATCACCTGTTACGTCATGTCTGTAAAAACACCCCGAGACGTGTTCAGCAGTGGATGTGATGTCATCTTTTAAAATCTAAATTGCTGCAGTTTGAATCCCTGTGGGCAGTCATGCAGGAGCAGTGTTGGGAGGAGGTGGGGGGCTCTGTAGATGACACTCCATGTCCTGCTGGAAGGAAAAGCAAACTTTAATTTACATTTCATGGTCCCTAAATTGCCACCCATCCCTAGAGGTTCTGCTGAGATTTTGGGGGTTCACAGGGAAGAGTGAGAAAGGAAATTCAACATAATTTTAACCATGGGGAAGAGCTCTCCCATGTCTCCTGCACTGACCCCACCACAGCAGCTCCTCCTCCTGCAGGTCACTGCTTTAGGAGAACATTCCTGCTCAGAGAGTGGTTAACACACCCACTTGTACCTTTTTAAGCTGCTGAGAATGAACAAATATTTTCTTTCCTTTTGCAAAACCACAAGGAATCTTGCCAGGGTCATCGTTTCCTGAGGGTAAATGCTGAACAAGATAAGAGATGTAAGGAGTTATCTCTACTGAGGAGCTCAGGGAACCAGACTGAACTGGAGCAGAACTCACCAAATCCTCCCCAGCCTTGCTCTGACTGGTAAAGCCTCGTCAAGTGCCTTGACAGCAGCAGGTAGGGCAGGAAATCCATCTGATCCCAAAGGCTGTCACAGCACCACAAGGAAAAGCAATGCCAACCAGTTGTGGGAAAACCTGCTCACCCCTCAGGCCAGGGTCAGTGGGTTTCTGTGGAGATAAACCAGAATTAATGCCATCAGTGGCACTGTTGTCAGGGCTGAGGGAGGTAAAAATCAAACCGTGAGGGTCAGGCCCTGTCCTTTACCTTCTCAGCTGGGCATGGCAGGACAGGGAGAAATGATCCAGATCCACCCTTTCCGCAGAACAGCTCGATTCCCTCCAACCCTCTTTGACAGGGGCTTAGACACAGCTCTGAAAATGCCACAACCAGTCTCTTCTCATGTGTCACTGTGCTGGAACTCAGGGATTTTTCTGTGATGTTTAAATTAAACCTTCTTCTGATAATATATAGGGAATCCTCCTCATCCTCCCTGCCACAAGATCCCTCCCCCTGAACACAGGTGAGCCACTGAGCCCAGGTTCCTAAGGCTCCTTCAGCAAGTGACAGAGGAAAACTGGTGTTGGAGAACACCTGGATGAGGGCATTTTTTTCCTGGATTGCAACAAAAGCCAGCAGGACACTCAGCCCTGCCCTGCCCCAGCCTGGCTGTGTCTCACTGCTGATTTCATCTGGCCCCAGCATTTCCTTCCCCATCTAAGGGAAACGTCTCTAAGATGTTCTCAGCCCTGTGAGGAAGGGTTTGTGCTGGGAACTGAGTGCTGGCTCTGAGATAACTGGATGTCCGTACAGCATTTAAGGTTATCTTTAAGTGGATTTGTATCTGCTTTCTGAGGGCAAACAGTGCTGAGGACTGTGGCCAGTCTCTGCAGCACCCACTGCAGGCTCTGCTCTGGAGATGGTGCATCCCAAAAAAACAGCCCCGAGCTCTCTGGAGATGGTGCATCCCAAAAAACAATCCTGGGCTGTGCAGGCAACTCATGGTAGAGGAGGTGTCCCCAAATGTGCTTGGACATGTTCTCAGCAAAACCATGGGATTAAGAGTGGAAGTATTTTCTCCACTGCCAAATTCCCAAGAATGTCCTGAAGCTGGAGAAACTGAAATACAAAGGATTTCTCCATCTCAACGTGCTTTGCTCACAGGAGAACATTTCCCTGACGGCCTCCTGGAGCTGGGACATTCACATCCCTGAATCCAGGGGATATCTGCATTCCTGTATCCAGGGGATATCCACATCCCTGAATCCAGGCTGTGCCTGGAGCCGGGATATCCACTTCCCTGAATCCAGGGGGTATATCCACATCCCTGAATCCAGGCTGTGCCTGGAGCCGGGATATCCGCATCCCTGAATCCAGGGGATATCCACATCCCTGAATCCAGGCTGTGCTGGAGCCGGGATATCCGCATCCCTGAATCCAGGCTGTGCCTGGAGCCGGGATATCCGCATCCCTGAATCCAGGCTGTGCTGGAGCTGGGATATCCGCATCCCTGAATCCAGGCTGTGCTGGAGCTGGGATATCCACTTCCCTGAATCCAGGCTGTGCTGGAGCTGGGATATCCGCATCCCTGAATCCAGGCTGTGCTGGAGCTGGGATATCCGCATCCCTGAATCCAGGCTGTGCTGGAGCTGGGATATCCGCATCCCTGAATCCAGGCTGTGCTGGAGCTGGGATATCCGCATCGCTGAAAGCCGAGCCCTGCTCGGAGCTGATGCAAGGCCGGGCCGGGTGTTGCAGCAGCAGCAGCAGCAGCAGCAGCAGCGGGGCTGCACTGGCGCTGACACCTCGTGGGGCTCCGCAGCCACTGCAGCCTGACTCCACTCCAGCCCGGGTTGCATCAGACTCCGAATTTGAATATTGGTGAGGAAAAAATGGTCCTTTGCATAAGGGCTGGGGATTTTAAGGTATTATTGGCTGGTTTGTTCCCCGAGCAATATGAGCTCACTGGCCAGGACTCACTTCTCACTTCTGATTTTCTAAGGTTTCCTTTTACTCACTTCACTTCTCTCAGGTTCACTCAATTATTTCTTTAGAAATCTCAAAGGGGGTTCAGAGATATGGGGTTGAGCCCCAAATTGTGTCCCTGGACCTACAAACCCCTCAGCCCAAGTGAGTCAGGGACCTGTATAATGACACTGGCATTGAAGTGCTTCTGGGTCAGCTCGGGACATAAATGAGTGGAAAAATATCAAAACTTGTTCATCAGCAAATTGGGAATAGAGCAAAACAAGGCTGGTGCCAGGTAAGGAAAACCAGTTTCAGCTGGTGTCAGCTGGATCCATCCCTGATATTGTGAGCCCTGCTTGCCCAGGAAGATTAAGCATCTCTAAAGAAGCTTAGGTAGCCTAATTAATGGTTCACCAGCCTAATTAAAGAAGATCCGGGACAGACATAAAGACAGTGTAAGATTTCTGCTTTCTCATGGCTGTTGTGGTGCTGGAGCAGATTGATGGGGGTCAGTGTCCTGGAAAATGTGACAAGAGCTGGACAGAGCCTTTGGGAGCAGCTGCTGGAGCATTTCAATCAGGAGCAGCTTCAGTTCTGGGCTGGTGAATCCTGTCACAGCTCAGTGACACCACGGACACACTGAAACACCCCCACCAAAGCTGCTCTGATGAAGCAGCAGCACCAAAGCCCTGCTGCAATCCCTGGTGTCTGATAAAGGACAAGCAAAGGAGGGCAGTGACACATGCAGAGAAATTTGGCTGCTCCACGAGGAAGTTTGGCCGGAGCAGCATGGAAACAGCCATTCCTCCAAGAGCCTCCTGTGCTTACTCAGATGTGAGCACACACGTGTGCAGGGATTGAGCCACCAGAGCCTTTCCCTGAAGGGAATTTTGGGATTTGGGTGCTTTTGAGGGTGGGGATAAGCCAGTGAGCAGTGGGAGCAGAACCCTCTCTTTTGGCAGCTGCTCCTGGTGAACAGCTGAGATAATTCCACAGTCTCCCTGCTCTGGTACAGAAGGTGCTCCATGCAGGATCCCAGCACAGTCAGAGACAGGGTCTGCTTTACACAAATCAGAAATTCTGTATTTCCCCCAATCCATAACCAGTTAAAACCAGAGATCAGAGAGGGGGGAGTCTCAGGCTCCTTTGCTCTGACATTCTTATTTATTTGCTCTGATTTTCCTCTCAAAAAGTGCAGAAACCCCAAGGGAATCCTACTGGAATGGCAAAAGTCAGGGCTTTCACAGCTTCACGGGGAATTTTTGGCTTCAAGCCTGGCACTTTGCTGATGGACTTAGATGGATGTCCCTTGGGACGTGTATCTGGACAGAGCCACGCTTTGTACTTCCCTCAAGGGAAGCCTCTGCCTTCCTTGGCTTCCTCTGTTCTCGAGATATTAAAGCACCGATTTCCAAACAGAAAATCCAGGAAGCCAATTGAATGGCTGGGAGATGTTATCAGCTCCTGGTTATAAACGAGCCTTGAATGGAGCAGCAGCCACCTGCCAGCTCCCAGTCCAGCTCCAGGATCTCTGGCATAAGCAGGGAATGAGGGGCCTCTGCTGGACTGTCAGCACAGCCAGGAGAAAAACCAAGAATTCCCAACTTTTTTCAAAGTGAGCCCTGGTTATGGACAACCTTTGTCCCCCAGCTGGATTTGCCTTTGGAGGTGACCAACTCTGGCTGTCACCACAGCCTGGAGGGCACATTTGGGGTGGATTTCTCCCTATTTTATCTGTGTGGAGGAGGAAAATTGCAGCCTGAGCCTGGAGACCAAAGGTTATTTTGATTCATTTTGTGAAGTGTTCCTGCACGAAGCTGCTTCCAGTGACAGGACGAGAGGAAATGACCTCAGGATTTGCCAGGGGAGGTTTAGATTGGATATTGGGGACATTTTTTTATGGAAAAGGTTGTCAAGCGCTGGCACAGACTGCCCTGGGCACTGTTGGAGTCCTTATACCTATAACTGTGCAAAAACCATGTAGATGTGGCACCTGGGGACACGGCTGGTAGGGAATGTGGTGCTGCTTTGATGATAAAGGCCTGCTCCAACCTTAATGATTCCATGATTTTCTTTCACAGCAGTGAAAGAAAATAATTCTCCCTGGCTCTGCTGAACTTCTCTGACACCCCCACGTTCCCTGGCAGTGCTCCAACCAGCATCATTTGACTCCCCATCCCTGGAAGTGTCCAAGGCCCGGCTGGACAGGGCTTGGAGCAAGCTGGGACAGTGGAAGGTGGCCCTGGCCATGGCAGGGGGTGGGATGGGATGGTTTTTAAGATCTCTTCCAACAAAACCATTCCATGATTCTATAAGACACTTGCCATCAGCAGCCCCACAGCTCTCCCTGTTTGTAAGGCTTATCTTTATCCTCCTCTTTCCATCCAGACAGAGGCAGAACTCTCCAACACCAGCAATTCCAACCATTGCAATGCTTTTTTGGTTGATTTAGTTCCTGTGCTGTCAGCACGTCCTCCCGCTTAATCTGGGGCATTAATTCCTTCCTTGCTACTGGCTTCAGAAAGCATTAACAAGGGAAAAATAAATCAAGTGTTGGAGCACAAAGAAGACTTGTGGGAAAAAGCTTTTGAGCCTTTTCTGAGGCTCTCATGCCTGTTATTCTTTACTTTGCTGATACAGCTGGATTTACCATCCTGTTGAATGAGCATATTCCAGACTATAAAAAAATAACAAAGTCGAACCACGTGGGCTTTGTATAGGTCAGAGCTGGAGAGGGGCTGCCAGAGACAACAGCACAGGACGGCTTCAGAGCACGAAATGTGCAAGCACAGCCAAAGTGCAGCTTATGCTCCTCCAAACAAAGCAGGGACCAAACCTGAGACACATCAGAAACAAGCGTGGGACATCTGGGCGTGGGAGCTCTGTGTGTGTGTGCTCCAGCTCGGAGCCACTGCTGGCTGCCAGCTGTGTGCAGATGTTGGGACTGTGGGAACGTGGAGTGGCCTTTCCCATCCTGGGTGATAGGAATCTTGTGGAAAGAGCTCACCTAAGTCAGTGCTGGAGTTTCAAATTGGTGTTTTAGGGCAGGGTAGTGCTGTCAGGTATTCAGTCTCATCTTTACCCTCGACCTTCTGAGGGAGATTCATCCCTGAAGTCACCATTGTGGACACAGCAATCCTCAACTGTGGAGCAGGGCAGAATTCCCCGAGGAATTCCTGCCCTGTTTCATGCTCTTGTCGTGCTTTGCATTTTCAAAGCAGAACTCTGGTTGTCCCCCCATCCTCCTTTCTCACATCCCCCGTGAGAAGCTGGACTAGGGAGTTCAAGAGATCAGAGAACTCACACCAGCAATGTCCTGCCTCACGTGGGAGGACTGAATGACCCCACACATCCCAAACTGCACCAGAAACGTGGAAAATAAAGGAGTGAGAAAGCAATCTGAGCTCATAGAATCTCTGAACTTATGGAAATAACCGTGAATGATGAGGCATCAAAAGGGGGTGAGCAGAGCTGGGTGTGCGGGAGGTGAAAAACTTCTCACTCCCTCAGCAGGTGACGATTTGAGGGTTAATTTCCTAAAAATGCAGCTTTTTTCATTTCAAAGCCTCCCTAAAAAGTGCTGGAGATCTGGACCCAGAGGAATTGCTGACCTGTAGACACCAGGAGGGGACGTGTTTTCACACACTGATGTCTCTTTGAGGTTGAAGCCCGAGGAGCAGCGGGGAAACTTCCGAGCCCGTTTGCAGCGCCAGGGAACTCGGCAGAGCTCCCACATCTGGGAATTGCAATGTCCCATCCCCGTTGCCTCTGGGGTTTCTGTTCCCCTTCCTGCACATAAACATGGACACGCTGCAGCTCGAGCTGGAACTACAATGTTTTCAGAACAAACAGAAAAACAAAGTGCTGCTCATGGTGTGCATTGTCTGCAACCTCAAAATAACTTTCCCAGCTCTTCCCTCCGTGCTCCAGGGCTGTGCTTTTCCCCGATCCCAGGTTCAAGAGTAGGTGGATGTTCCCAGCAAAGGATCCATCCTGCAATTTCATGGCACGTGCTGGATGTTTGGGATGATTCAGTGGGTGTTGAACTCACTGGTTTGGATCTCTGGGGTGAAAACCCCCCTGCTTCCAGGAAATGAGGGGTTTTGTGGGAATTCAGTGAAAAATATAATGATTTTATTCCTTCTGCTCCGCAAGAAACAATCATGGTGGCGATTTTGATGCGCAGTGGGATGAACTTGCAGCTAAAAGATTTATTTCAACCCATATTTACACCCTTAGGTGTTCAAGGCAGGTGTTTTCCCAGGAATTTTTCCCTGGGCTCAGCATTTCTGCGTGAAATACCACATAAATCATCATTAATCCTTCTCCACTACTGAGGGAAAAAGCATTGCCTGAGAGCGCCTGTACTTCTTTAGGCTCTCCAACAACTCAGGATTTGGAGAGTGGCCTGGATAAACCCCATTCCCAAAGGTCTGCAGCTGGAAATGAAAACACTTGCACAGTGCCCCAATCCCTGGGGAATTCTGCCCATGGTTTAATTTTATTTTATTTCCGCACAGGGCCTCCCCCAGGCCTGGCTCATGTCTCAGGTGATGAAATTACAGAATCCCAGGATCACTGAGGTTGGAAAAGAGCTCCAGGATTGTAAAATCCAACCTGTGACTGATCCCCACTTTGCTCCCAGCCCAGAGCACTGAGCGCCGCGTCCAGGAATTCCTGGGACGCCTCCAGGGTTGGGCACCCCAAACCTCCCTGAGCAGCCCTGCCAATGTTTAACCACACTTTCTGTGAAGAAATTCCTCCTGATCACAGAACCATGGAATATTTAGGGTTGGAAGGTACCTCTGGAGATCATCCAGCCCAAGGCAGGGACACCGGGAGCAGGTGACACAGGTTTGGAATGGCTCTGGAGATGGAGACTCCATGAACTCCCTGGGCAGCTGTGCCAGGGCTCTGCCACCCTCACGCTGAGGTGGAACTTGTGGTTTAGTTTACGGCCATTGCTGTTGTCCTGTCGGTGGGCAGCACTGAACAGAGCCTGACCTCCTCTGAAGGCGCGTCCTCGCCTCCCCTCCCCTGAGGGGGGGGCCATTTTGTGTGAGGGGAGGGGGCCATTTTGTGGGCTCCTCGTTCTCCTCAGGGCGGGCATCAACCCCACCGCGTCCAAGCCGTGCCGGGGCTGTGCCGACCGGTCTGCGGGGCTTTATGAACCCCTCTGCCCGGCCCTGCGGGGCTCCTGACGCCGGCCCGGAGCGGCCGCAGCCGGCGGAGCTCCCGCAGGGTTCCCTGAGCGCCATCAGTCCTCCGGGCCGGCAGGGGGCGCTGCCGCGCCACACAGGGAGCGGCCCCATCCCGGGGCCTTCCGGGTGCCCCGGTCCGGCGTGATCCCGGTCTGATCCCGGGCTATCCCGGTGTGATCCCGGTGTGATCCCAGGGTATTCCGGCCTGTCTCGCTGTGATCCCGACGTGATCTCGGGGTATCGCGGCCCGGCCCGGTGTGATGCCGGTGTGATCCCGGGGTATCCCGGTGTGTCCCGGTGTGATGCCGGTGTGATCCCGGGGTATCCCGGCCCCGTCGCGCTCTCATCCGGCTGGAATCCCGGGGTGATCCCGGGGTATCTCGGTGTGATCCGTCTGGAATCCCGCTGTGCTCTCGTCCCGCTGTGATCCCGGCGTATCCCGGCCCCGTCCCGCTGTGATCCCGGCCCGATCCCGCTGGAATCCCGGGCTAACCCGTCCCGGCCGCCATGGGGAAGAAGGGGAAGCGCGATAAGAAGGGGAAAGGCGCCGAGAAGACGCTGGCCAAGATGGAGAAGAAGGTGTCCCGCCGAGCCAAGAAGGAGGAGGTGACGGGGCCAGGGAGGGCGCGGGGCCGCTCTGGGGCAGGGGGAAGGTTGAGGACGGCGTTGGGAGCAAAGGAGCGAATCCAGTGGAACCTGGGCTGCCCAGGGAAAGGGAAGGATGTAATGGGTTGGAAGGGACCCACATGGATCATCCGGTCCGGCTCCAGGCCCTGCGGAGATGCCGCAATAATCCCAATGTGCTTGAGAGCTTTGTCCAAAGCTCCTTGAAGTTGGACTTCAGGGATGCCCCTGGATCCCTGGCAGTGCCCAGGACCCGGCTGGACGGGGCTTGGAGCCAGCTGGGATTGTGGAAGGTGTCCCTGCCCTTGGGTGAGATTTAAGGTCCCTCATTCTCTGATTCCAAGTAGAATCTTGTTTAAATCCCCTCCAATCCCTTGCGTGTGACAGCAGGGGTAAAAGGAGAGGAAAGTCCAGTGTAAGGCTCCTTCTTGCTTTCCATCCCCTTCATCCTTTTCTTCTGGCCTTAAAAGCAGACAAGCACCTTTGTTTCTCGCACTCCTGGAGGGGCTGCTTGTGTTTGAGCCTCAAAGCAGTGACTTTTCCCTGGTAAAAAGTGCTGTTGATGGCCTCATTCAAAGCTCCACGGCTTGGAAGGTGCCCCTGTGGAGGCTCCTGGCTGCAGGGAGAGCTGATTCCACGCTGCAAAATTCCCAGATTTTTGGAAATCTCTGCTTGGAGCACACCTTCAGCAAAGTGGGGTGGTAGGAGAGACCCTGGCTCAGAACCTGCCATTGCTGCAGTCCTGCTTCTGCCCTTGGGCTGTCAGCACTTTTGGGGTCAGATTTTGGTCTTAATTGAGTGAAGTTGAAAGGGAATAAAGATGCACGAGGTTTCTCTGGATATAAAAGAGTTTCCAGTTACATTTGGGCAGTTATTTTTTTTTTTACAAAAAGGGAAACTGTGGGAGTGAGTACTGGTTTCATGTGTGCTTCTGTGCTTGTACAAACTGCTCATGTCTGGCTTTTTCTTTCCAGGAGGATCTTGAAGCCCTGATAGCAGAATTCCAGAGTTTGGATGCTAAAAAGACCCAAGTAATTGAGTCATCCTGCCCACCCCCCTCACCCAGGTGAGAGCGTGTGTGAGGCTTTGGCTGCCCCTTGCAGAGCAGCTGGGAGTGCTTTTGATGGCATTTCTTTATGTGAAGTTATTTTCCAAGAGTGGAAGGTATAGCTAATATCTGGAGTTATGAAACACCTGGAATACTGAACACCTGGAATTCATGGTTAAAAAGAGACCAAAAGCCTGGGTTTGGGCATCAAAATCAATTTTTTAACCATCACATCAGCACAAAAACAGGGTTAGATTTCAGGGTTTTGTGGGAAAATGAAAGTGAAGAGGAAGTTTTGGGTTTGGACTAGAGGGCTGAAGGGAACTCAGAGGCAAAAGGATGTGTCATGAGGTAAAAACCACTTTGTTAAGTGAGGTTCACAGACTTGGGGTGTTCAGGGGAGCAGTGACCAGCAGCAAGTGCAGAATAATGACACAGATAAATGGAGAGGAGACAGCCCAGAGTTCTGTGCCCTCATAAAAGTCATTTTTGTTCCTGCCACCCCAGCATTAAAATTCAGGAGCTCACGTCAAAGGGGGAGTTAAATCACAGAGTAACGTGTGCTCCTGAAATAGGAGAGCCTCTCAGACAGTGCCCCATTCATCTTGCTGGAAGTTTTGGAAGAAATTAATTTCTTCGGAGAAGTTTTTAGCCCTGGGGTGAACATCACAGCAGTGTAATTTGGCAGATGATGGAGAGACCTTTGGGGCTGGGGGGCAGAGGTGCTGGTGCCTGAGTTAAAGGCTCCAAGATTCAGGGTTTTAAGGACTTTCACATATTTTTTTTTTATTTTTTCCATCCTGTTTTCTTTCAGGCTGAACTGCTCCCTCTGTGCTCACCCCGAGAGAGACGAGCTGATCCTTTTTGGAGGTGAATATTTCAATGGCCAAAAAGTAATGTATATTTCATTTTCTTCTTCTTTATCTCCCCCCTCCCTCCTTTTCCTGTAATTTGCACGGGTCTCATTTGAAGGGAAATTCAAGGCAGAGTCATAAAATATGTATTTGTCCCTGAATGAGAGCAAAATAGCCTTTTAATTCTGCCATGGCTCTGTCTCATGGCTGAGCAGTTGGCAGGAAGGAGACACTCTGGAACCCATTAAGGAGTCAGAGTGATTGTCTCAGCATCAATATTTCAGGGCTTCATAATTTCTCCAGACTTAATTGTAGCCATATCTGCCCCTCATTTGGGATAACTATTGAAGAATCTCTTGCCCTTCTCAAAACAAGATATTTCTGCACCTTTGCGGCTGGCTGCCTTGGAGATGGGAGCAGCAGCACTCAGGAACACTCTTTTTGCTGAATTTCTGCAGGTTGCAAGTGGTCATTTTGTTCCTGGAGACAAACTGCTCTGGAAAGCTCCAGCCTGGCAGTGATATTTGGCCACTTCAGAGTTACCCAGTGTGATGAGCTGAACTAACTCTGCTTTTTTTACCACCTGGAGCTGTTCTTTGCTCTGGAGTTGAGCAGCTTTAACCTGAACATCTGTGTTAAGCTCCAGCTTTTAAAATCCTCATATCTCAAGCTGTCACCAAGGGTTTGGGAAGGAACATTCCAGCCCAGTGGAAGAGTTGCTGCCTCCCAGTGCAGTGCAGGAGCTGGTTGCCCTCCTTCCCTGCCCTCTGAGGAGGTTGTGCTTTGCAATATTCACCCCAAATCCCCCTGTGCAGGCTGAGCTGAGCTGAGCTGGGCTGAGCTGCTGTTTCCTCTCCCTGTCTCACAGACCTACCTGTACAATGACCTGTACATTTACCACATCAGGAAGAACAGCTGGGCCAAGCTGGACATCCCCAACCCACCCCCGAGGCGTTGTGCTCACCAGGTAAAGCTCTGGCTGCCACAGCAGCAGCTGGGATTGTTCTGAAGGAGATTTGGGAGGAGCGTTTGAGTTTTTGCACCTCCTGGGGGTTTCTTGCCTCTCTTTATTCTCCTCGTAGTGGGCTGCTGGTGGTGTCACTCCAGCTTTTCTGTCCAAGGTGCTCTGGTCACTGGTGTCCCCTGGCAGTGTGGAATGAAGATTTAGGGTTGTATCTATTGATTTGGCAGAATTCAAGCAAAGCCAGGGGGAGATTCTTCCTCAGAAATTAATTCTTTGCTGTATTGTACAAGGACCAGCTCAAATCCATAATCCCAGGGGGCCCTGAATTTTCAAACTGGAATTTGCCCAAAATCCATAGTTCCCTTTATGGCCACAGCCCTACATCCATGAACATCCCAGACATGCCACTGCTGCCAGCAGGGAGCACTTGGGCTCTTCTCCACCTCTCTGCAAATCCAGGTCACTGGCTGCCTGTGAGGATGAGGAATTTGGGTTTGTTTACTTTATGTGAACACCTGCACAGCAGAACCTGGACCAAAGACTTGTATTTTTTGCAGGTCTTTGGCCCTCACCAGCTGATAGATTTTCTTACCTGCTGCAGCCAGTGGGTGCCTGGTGCCTTCCCAGAGCTGCCACACAGGATGTGAATGTCCTTTTCCTACCCATCCCAAAGCTCCCTGGTAAGATCCAACACCCCAGTTAGGTTCCTATCCCTTTGTTATGTTACTGAGTGCCAGTGTTGCTCTGAGCTGTGTATCCTTGAATTGAAAGGTTCTGCCTTGATTTTTGGGCTACTTTGTGCTGTTTTAAAACAAGGCTTGGTTTCAGAAGCCACATTCCAGCAGCCAGCAGGTGGCTGTCGAGCAGCTCAATCCAAAGGGAGCAGCTCAGGAGCTGCAGCTGATTACAGCAACAATAAACTGAGGAGTCCTGCTTCTGCAGTGTTTCTGCCTGATAATTCATTGTGGTTTCACAGGAGACAGTTCAGCCTCCTGAGCTGAGTGGTTTGTCTTCCTTGTTGCTTTGTATTTAATGCATAGCTCAGAGCTGAACAGAAAGGTGTCTGTGGGTGCCAGGTGCATGTTTTTAGTTTTATTTGCCATCCCTGGTCTCTGACACACAATCAATCCACTGTTGGAGTTGAGGTGAGAGGAGCTATGGGCAGGTTGTGGCAGTTGTTCAAGGAAGAAGGTTTGGTTTTGTCATGAATTTCAAGCCAGCTCTTGGAAAGGGCACCTACAAGTACGAGCAGGTTGTTGTATAAACCTTCCCTTTAAGCTTCTAAGCACTGGATGCCCATGGAATTCAGGCACACATCCCCTTTGTTTAGGTAACTTCATGTTTCCACAAATCCTGCCTGAAAGCACACCCTGGATTTTCTAATTTCATCATTTCATGTTTGGGCTGGTTTATGGCAGGGCATGGTCCTTTGTGGGGGTAAAAATATATATATTTTTTTTTTTTAATTTTTTTATTTTTGCTGGGAGAGACAGGCAGGGAATGAAGCCTTGTGAGGGAAGAGATCATTATCCCAGTGCTGAGCTGTGGTGGGTACCCTGGAGAAAACACAAATTGAAATTTGTACAGCCACGGCATTTCCTTCTTGGGATTCCTTCCTTCTTCCTTGGTCCTACCACAGATAACTTCAGTGAAGTGGAGTCTTGCTCTTCTCCCTGCTTTTAACTGGCATCTTGCATGTCAGAGGTGTTTTGGTGCTGCTCTGTGCAAAAAAAAAAAAAAAAAACCCTCTCTGCTATGACACAATCAAAGCAGTAGCAGTCTCTCCTCTTGTCCAAATGCTGCACATTTCCTTCTGTATTTGGGGTTTTTTGTGTTGTTTTCTTTCTTTTGTTTGGTTTTGAACAGAGAGAGTTAAACAATTTTTATTACAATTATCCCAAGATGTTTCCTAGGAAACTTTGACCTTCCCCCAGGAGGTGAGAAGACCCCAGCTCCCAGGCCAGCTTTCCCTTGCTCTAGGGAAGATGTGCTAAACACTTGAAATCCAAATTGTCCTTCCTTCAGCCCCAGAGAGCTGCTGCTGTTCCCTGGGGTTTGGAGCTGTGTGTTTGACACAGGGGGAAGTTCTGTGCCTGCTTTGGAACCCTGCTGTGACCCAGCTGTCCCTTGTCCTGCAGGCAGCTGTGGTGCCCACGGCTGGGGGGCAGCTCTGGATCTTCGGGGGCGAGTTTGCCTCTCCCAACGGGGAGCAGTTCTACCACTACAAAGATCTCTGGGTCCTGCATTTGGCCACCAAGACCTGGGAGCAGATCAAGTAAGTGCTGGGCCTCATGTCTGGATCATTCTTTTGCCAAGAAATTTGAATCTCTGATCCCTGAGATCCTGGAGTTCAGTGACTCTTTGGCGTTGGCCTCATGGGGAGCTGTGCCAGTGTGATTCAAGTTTGATTTTTGGTTCAGCGCTGTGATTTCCCAGCTCTCCCTTAAATACAGAGATGCCCATGCTCAAAGGGGTGGAGAAGACACCGCCAGAAAGAAGCAGGAATGAGAGATGTGTTCCAAGTCTGTTGAGACCAAAGCTGGTTTATTTCATACCTGATTTTTGGGGTGTGGGTGTGCCTTGGTGTTGCTTAACTGAAGGGAAGAGTATCATGAACAGCTCTCTGTTCCCAACCCTGGCAGGTGCAGATGTTCAAAACTAGAGCTCTGTTTTCCAGGGCTCCTCCAGTGGGGGCTGTGCAAGGATCTCCCACTTTTAACACCACTGCAGAAGCCAGTTTGTATCTACCCAGCTGCACTCCTGGCACTTGCTGCCTTGAGATTCCTCGGGATAAGCAAGCCAGTAATCAGGCCTGTCAAAGGAAACAGGTGCCAAAAGTTTTTGACAGGAGTGAAAGTGTAAATATTTTCAGTGGATCTGGCCCAAAGTCCTTTGTTGATGTTTCTTTAACCTTTGGCTCCTTGCTTTGGCTGCTCCTGTTTGTGTTTGCATGAGAGGAGAGTTCTAGTGACATCCAGTGGACTGAGAGGCAGGAGAGTGGCTTTGGGTCTGACTTTGGCATTGGCTTCCTCTTGGACTCTGGGATTGACTTGTACCAGAACCCAGCTTTGGGTGGCCTGGAGCTCCAGATCACCCTCGCAGTGCACTGAGAAAAGCAGCAGCTTTTGATCATTTAGAAGCTCCATGTTCTTCCTTCAGGTGGGATCACCAAATCTGTCCAGGTTGATCCCATTTCAACCCCTGTTTACACCCTTATGTGTTCAAAGTAGGTGTTTTCCCAGGAATTCTTCCCTGAGCTCAGCATTAGGGAG
Source organism: Motacilla alba alba (assembly GCF_015832195.1). Classification (NCBI taxonomy): domain Eukaryota; kingdom Metazoa; phylum Chordata; class Aves; order Passeriformes; family Motacillidae; genus Motacilla; species Motacilla alba. Next base: position 19,097,566 of record NC_052026.1, on the reverse strand, counting down.
TGTGGGGTCTGTGAGCTGTGCCTGCCTCTCCTTGCACAGTAGCTGAGGCTGCTTTGGGATGAGCTGTGCAGGGATGGAGGCAGGGACGCCATCCTGAGGTCGCTCCCTGTGCCTGTGTCACCTTTTTCCCTCTCCCTGCAGAGTGGGAGCATTGATAGTGCCTGACAAGTGAGAATTTGGAGTCTGCTCCATTTGAGCTTCCTGCCTTGCTTGGGTGGCCCTCTGTGCTTCAGCCCTGCTGGAATTTTGGGAACACCCGTGCCCTGGTCCCAGTGATGGAATCGGACAAAGCACATCCCCTCCCCATGCTTGGGTGCTCCTGGAGCTGCATTAATGAGGCAGAGGGAGGGAATGGCTTTGTTTCAATGCTCACCTGGCTGAATACAAAAATGCAGGTTCTGCTGCCTCTTTGCTTTTCCATACAGCATCTTGGTCAGGAGTCTGCTTGGAAAGGGGAAGAGGAAAGGGCAGAGGTGATTGGTGAGTTCTACAAGGGATTTTATCCTGCTTCTTTTAAAACTGTGATCATGACACCTGAACTTCCTTCAGCAGTTCCCATTTGTTGGGATCACGGTGAGGAGCCATCCCTGGTGCCAAGAGCCTTCACACAGACCAAGGAATAATTCCATGTATCCAGTGTGCTGCCAGTGTTACCTGAATAAATGCCAGGTGACACACATGGGGTACAGACAACTGTGGGGTTTAGAAAATGTGATTTTAGTGCAAATAATAAAGTAATAAAATTAATTATTCATGAAGAAATGTCTGGACAAGAGAGGCAAAGTTTCTCTTTCTGTTCCCATGGGAAGGGTCACGAGTGCCACATTCCGGCTGGGTTTGATGTGTTGGTTTGTCCAAGATGACCCTGCTGTAATATAAACATGAAATTCTAGGAAATCTGGTTATTCCAGCCCCCCAGTTCAGATTCCAGACAATGATGTTGTCCTTCCTGGCCTACAATTCCTGCCACAACCCATCCTGGTGCTGTGGGGGGCTTGATTTTGAAACACTTGGGAAGAGAAAACCTTGACTAACTGAAAACTTCCCTGTGCTGGGGAAGTGCAGCTCCATTTTCTCCTAGCACAGAGCACAGTGGTGCCAGGCTGCCTGACAGAGTTAAAAGTTGCTAAATTTAGCAGGACTTAGCCGTGTTTCCTTGCATTTTGCATGCACAAAGATGATCCAAACGCAGCAAATCCCAGCCCCTTAGAAGCCGTGCCAGCAGCTGACTTTGACTTAGTGCAGCCACCTTATCTTGTGTGTGATGCTCGAGGTTTCCTCAGTCCATGAACTGTTTGTTACCCTGCCTTGGAGCAGCAATATTTTAACCTAATTGCCTCATTCCTTCCTTGAAGGAGCATTCCCAGTCAGCTCTCTGAGTCCCAGTGCCCTCCCTCAGGGAGAGACAGGGAGCATCCTTGGGGCTCGTGCTTGGGAATTGCCACATCCCTCCTCTGCAGCTCCCTTCACTGAGATTCTGGAATGCTGGTGATGCTTCTGTAGGATTTGGTGGTTTGTGGTGCTGTAAATCTCCCAGTTTCACCAGTGTCTGTTTAACTGGAGCAGTCCCTGCAGCCCAGCACAGGGTTGGGTCTGATGGATGCCTCTCCTCGCTCACCAGAAAAATCAGGTCCTGCCACACCAGGTAGGAGGTGCTTAAAGAAAATGGTGTTTTGGTGTAAATCGAGTAGATGGTCAGCCCAGAAATGAGTTTGTTCTTTGGTAGATCAGGATGCAGGTGTACAGCTGTGGATTGACTTTGCAAGGGGTTGGGATTGAGGATTTTGGGCTCTGTGCCACTTGTGTTTTCCCTTCTCTGTTTCCACCTGAGTGTCCAGACATGAGGGGACAGGATCTGTGTGTGCCACTGGTGTAAAACAACACAAATCCTGAGTTCAGCTTCCTCTGCAGGATAAAAGTGCTCTGTCCTCAAGTGCCCTGTGATGGAATGTTCTCTTCATCCCCACTTTTATTATTACTGAGCATTCCCAAGCTTCTCCTGAGCATCCTGTGGGTGAAGAGGCAACTCCTGCAGGCTGTAGCCAGTGGGACAAGTAATTCATGAATCTGGGGGCTGAATTCAGCTCTGGTTTGTTACTACAAGTCCCAGAGTAACTCCACAGGCAAAAGAAAATTCCTTATGGAGCAGCTCAGATCAGCCTCATGCTGTACATGTGTAGAGCCAGTCCTTAGCCAGAGTTTTTCATCTATTTAAAAAAAAAAAATCTGGAGAATTTACAGCTCCCTCCTACATGTCTGCCTTCTGGTGTCAACCCCATGAAATAGAGCATTAATCACAAAGTCTGGGAAGCCATTTCCAAAATGTTTCATTGGGACCAGGAGCACTGAAAGAGGTGAAAGGGAAGAGTTTGTGTTTGGGAAACAAGTTGCAGGAAGATCCTCCTGGAGTGGGAAGGAGGTGTATCACTGCCAGTCCTGCCTGACTGTGCCATTTGTGCCTTGGAGTTGAATCTACATTGGTGGGAGCTTTATTAAAACACATCAATGAATAAACTTTTATTGATTTTGAACTCAGAGGAAACCTGTTTGAGGAACAAGGCACAAGATACTCTCTGAGAACAGGATTTTAGTGCTCATGTTGGGTTTAATTCATCCTCCCCTTAAAAAAATAAAAAGATGATTTTAAAAGTGCCATCTTTTGGAGTAATGACACGGGAGCTTTGTTACAGCAAGAGAAAATAATGATTTCAGGTCTTGATGAAATTAATACCAGAGGTGCTGTTCTGCAGGGTGATACTTAAAGATCCAGTAAATGCTTGGAAAAACCTCCTCTCTGTTAGAATAAAGAGTCCAAGCAATCAATATTAATTCAGTCTTCCCCAAACGCTGCTCTTCTGGTGGAGTTTCTCATTATCACCGGGGTGAGGTTGTCATTTTCCATGGTGAATAAGGGCCCTCATTTTCTCTCTCCACAGAAATCCATCACCGCATTCCCAGCTCCCTGCTGCCACTCCAAGTGTGGCTGGGGGGTTGTGGCTTTAGGTTTTGCTGCTGTTTTCAGCTTTATTTATTTAGGCCCTGATTGTGCAATCGCTTCCACACCTTAGGGCTGCCTGGTGGAGGAGTCTTGCTGGGCTCAGTGGTGCCAGCTGGGAGCTTTGGGAGACTCCTCAGTGAGGGAAAATGAGGATAGATTAATTCGTGGGGGCAGAGAACACACAGCAAACCCTCTTTGCCCTAGAGCTGGCTGTTGGAAAGTTGCTGGGGTTGTTTTTGTTGTCTCTTGTGTGATGCTGGGGGTGAAGGAGGAGGAAGGAGGGTAGATCCATGTTGGAATGGTGTCCAGCTGCCCAGCTCCTCGTGGATGGGACAGATGGAGGGGGCGTTGCTTGTTCCTGGAAATGGAAGCTGCACATTTAACTGAAAGGTCAGGAAAGCTTGGAAGAGCTGAACAGGAATGTGTGGCTGCTTTTGAGTGTGTAGGATCATGGAGCGAGTCACAGAGTCATGGAATGGGTTGGGTTGGAAGGGACCTTGAATCCGATCCCATTCCTCCCCTTCCATGGGCAGGGACACCTTCCACTATCCCAGGCTGCTCCAAGCTCTGTCTGGCCTGGCCTTGGACACTTCAGGGATCCAGGGGCAGCCCCAGCTGCTCTGGGCACCTGTGCCAGGAAGAATTCCTTCCCAACATCCTATCTATCCCTGCCCTCCTTCAGTGGGATAATGCTGAGAATGATGACTTGTTTTGCTGCAGTGCCTTTGTTCTTGAGGAAATCTGGGTAATTCATGAAGTGTTTTCACTGGTTTGGAGTCATACCCAAGCTGCAGGTGGATGAGTGAAGGTGTTGTTGATTTCCTGAGACACTGAGGGAGGAGGATGTCAGAGCCAGGCTTTGTCTCTTGGTGCTTGGAGAAAACATCTCCGTTTGGAGTGTCTTCCCTGCAATTGTGAAGTGCTGTTCATTAAACTCTTCTGAAGAATCAGCTCCTGAGTCATCACTGGAAAGACTCTGGGTGCTCTTAGGGTGGTTTATCTCTAGGAACAGAACTGCCTGTGCTGCAGTCCCAGGAGTTCCTGGAAGGACACCCCATCCTGTCCTGGGGAAAAGCAGCCATGGATTGAGGCAGCCACGTTCCCAATGGTGCCCGTTTCCAGGAGAGGCTGAGCTCAGCCAGCTCAGCTGCCGCTGACTGCAATAAAAATGGCCTGAGGCACTACCAGGACAAGGGATTTTGCTGATAAATGGAATTTCTTTGTGTTTCAGGGCACCAGGAGGGCCCTCTGGACGAAGTGGACATCGGATGGTTGTGTGCAAAAGGCAGCTGATTGTCTTTGGAGGTTTCCATGAGAGTGCAAGGTGGGTTGCTGGAGTGGCTGGGAGTTTGAGTCCTCCTTAAAAAAAGGCAACAAAATTTCACCAGTAACAGAAATCTGGGTGTTGATGGGAGGATTATCCTCAGCAGGACTGGGACTGAAATGGATTTTTGTGTTACAAAGGATCTTGATTTAAAGTCTTCAGGTGTGGGAGAAATCATTGTAGCACTGAAGCAGCTGCCCATCCTTGCAGCCAAAGCTCAGTCCAGCTCTTCTGGCCTCTGAATCTTGTCAGATCCTTGTCTTGTAGAAATGGGGGCTGTGAGTAGAACTCTGAAAGGCTGTTTAATCCTGTCCTGAGTGTCCCCATCTCAAAATGTGCTGTGCCCGTGTGCTCTCTGCAGAGATTTCATCTACTACAACGATGTGTACACCTTCAACCTGGACTCCTTCACCTGGAGCAAGCTGGCTCCTGCAGGGATGGGGCCTGCTCCAAGGTCTGGCTGTCAAATGACTCCCACTCCTGAGGGCAACATCATCATCTATGGGGGCTACTCCAAGCAGGTAGGGGACACTCTGTGCTGTCAGGTGTTGTCCACAGGCATCTTCTCATTCTGCCTTTTTTATGCCCTTCTGCTGATTGAGGGGCTGATCTGGTTCAGATGACTTCTCTATTTCCCCTGCTGTTCTTATCCAACAGAAGGAATTGATGTCACTGAGGGAGGAATAAGCAACTGGGAGAAATGACATTTTTTTGGCAACTTAAAGCATTCTCAGGTAATCGTTTGTGCTTCAGCACTTGCAGGTTAAAAGCAGCAGTTGCCAGGAGACTTTTATTTTGTGCCATCAGTAGCAGAGGTGAGGGAGCAAACTCAATAAGCCCAAGAAGACTTTTGACAAGCACCAGGCTCCCCCAGCCCTGCTCCTTGCTCTGTTAATCCTGGGAATTGATACCAGAGAGCACATTCCTCACTGAGCAGGCATCCCTATGGCCATGCTGGGCTGCAGGAAGGAAGCGTTTCCTTGAGCTCCTGCAAAAGCTTTTCATGTTGGGAATGCAGGCAGAGGCCCTGGATCCTGCTGCTCCCGTGGAAAGGCAGCAGGGGAGGAGGACGCCTTGTTCTTCTGAGGGGAATAAATGAACAAAGGAGGGAAGCAGGCAGAGGGGAGAGAAGGGAGATTATATGTATATTTAGAAGCATTTGTGCCTCCTCAGGGCCTGAGCTTTGGGCTCTGCCTCATCAGATGTGCCTTGGATTCAGCAGCAGTGACGACACAGAGCCTTCTTCACCTGAAGGGGCTTTGTCCCCTTCCCTTCCCTGTGCTGTGTCCTCACTCCTGCGAGGGGAGGGAGCAGGAGCCTGCATGCTCTGCTGGCTCTGGAGCTCTCCTGGAAGCAGCTGGGCTCCAGGTGCCCCGTGGAAATGTGGAAGTCACACATGTTTGCAGTTGGTTCTTTGTGGTATTTGCAGGGTCCCGGGACGAGGGAAGAGAGGAGATTCTTGACCTCATGTTTTAGAAGGTTAATTTATTATATTATGATATATATTATATTAAAAATGCTTTATTAAAACTATACTAAAAGAATAGAGAGAAAGGATTCATCAGAAGGCTGGACAGGAATAGAAAGGAATGATTAACAAAGGCTGTGACTGCCCAGAGAGTCTGACCCAGCTGCATCCTTGATTGGTTATTAAGTAGAAATACTCAACATGGACTAATTACAGATGCACCTGTTACATTCCACAGCAGCAGAGAGTTATTGTTTACAATTTTTTTCTTGAGGCTCCTCAGCTTCTCAGGAGAAGAAAATCCTGGCAAAAGGATTTTAATAAAATATGTCTGAGACAGTTCTGTTCCGCTGCTGCTCTGGGTTGGTGTGAGCTGGTGGAAATGAAGGAGAAGGGATGGGGGAATGCAGAGCTGCCCTCAGCCTTTGGCAGGGCACTGGGCAAGGATGGGAGCTGGGGGAAGTTCTCTGCAGCTTGGAAAACAGCTTTTCCATTAGAACAAAACAGACATTCCATTAAAACAAGACATTTTTCACAGATGTTAAAAATCTCCTTCCTTTGTCATGTGGAGAGCTCTGTGTGCTTCTCTCCGATGGGCCATTCCTGCTTTTGTAGCACAAACTGACCAAAGCTCTGAACAGAATTTTCTCCGCAGCCTTCAGCATGCTCCTGGAAATTAAATTCAGCAGGATATGGCCCCTCTAGGAGAGACCCACTTCTGTTAATGTGTGGCTATTTAATTCTCATTGTGTCTTCACTTAGAGCTGATTGTGGAGCTGAGTGTCTGGGTTTGCTTTGAAGTGAAGAAAATGTGTTTGCCTGGGATGCTCTTGGGAGAAGGTAGACATGGAGAAAACAATACTTAATTGGAGCTGGGCAGCTACAGGAGAGGACTTGCTCCTTGTCTCCAGTTACAGGGGCAGATGCTCCAGTCAGGGCTGCTATGAAGATATTTTGGGGAGTTTGGAGACATTTTTGCATCTGAAACCAGCAAATATCCAAGCAAAGCACCGTTCATCAGATACAGAGTGTTCCAAGGAGAGGCAGGACTAGGTCACACATGGGATGGGAAATTTTGAAGGGAAGAGGGGAGGAAAATTGAAATAGCTCTTCTTTTTGAATAGGGACATGATTTGGCTGTCACGTTGCTGGAGGAGGGTGGTGACATGGCAGGGCTGCTGTCCTGGGATGGGCAGGGAGCTGGGGAGGCAGAAACAGAGTTTTGGTGCCTGCTTTGATTCCCTGAACTTGCAGAAGTGATGTGGAGAGTCTCTTCTCAGTAACGTGTCAGTCCAGGGCTGAATTCCCTTCATGGGACCTGATTAAAAGGTCTCTTCCTGGCTGGGGAAATAGAGGCAGAAAAGATGGAGTGACTTGTCTGAGGCACTGCAGGACCTGCAGAGCCAAGGCCAGCACCTTTGCTGTGGATTTTCCTGAGCAAAGCAGGCTGCAGATGGTGAAAAAGGAGCTTTCCAACCCTGGGTGTGATGCCTTGAGATGCTGGTGCCTGATATTTAAAGAGCAGGATTCTCAGCACAATGGTGTCTCTGTTGTGTTTCATCAGCAGCCTGGGGATGATAAAGACAATTTCTGTCATCTCCTACAGGAGGGATGTTGTGGGTGCTGCCAGCTCTGCCTAGATCAGCCCTCACAGTGCCCAGAGGAGCTCAGACCTGCTCTCCTGCTGATCCTAAAGATGTCCTCAGCCCTTTCCTGTGCTGGGGATGGGGCTTGCTGCAGCGAGCTGCATTTTGGGCTGTCTGAAGCTCCATCGCTAGGCAACAGAGGGGCTGGAGCTGCTGCTGCTCCACCTTGCAGGTGCAGCCTACAGGCCAGGGGAGGGCTGAAGTTACACGTGGGCAGGGCTTTGGGATGCCAGACGTGGCTGGGGTGTGGGGATCTTGTTGTTGTGTTGGGTTTTGTTTTAGTGGCAGTTGTCACAAAGCTGAAGTGGATTCTGCTGGGAGGTGTGGAAGTGCCTGAATTGTAAGGTCTGGTGGGACTGGTTCCCTCTAGCTCTGTCTGCTTTGGATATTTTTGAACACTGTTGATCTCCTATCAGGCAGTTTTAGCACGTGGAGAATGCTGATTCCACCTCTCAAGCTCTCTGTGCCTCAGTTTCTTTGCAGTCTGTTAGAGCTGGAATTTTCAGCTGATGCCTGTGAGGCTCTTGTAGCTCCCCACTGTGCCTGCATGTGCAGAGCCCAGGCTGTCCACTGTGGGTATCCCAGCCAGTTTTTCCTGGAAAACAAACACCTGGAACTGGGAAGCACCAAGGACGAGGGGGGAGCAGGAACCTCTTGTGAGTGATGGAAGGATTTGCTCAGGGCTGAGCAAACTTGTCCTGGCTGGGAGGGGATGGATCTCTCCAGCAGCTGGAAGTGCCTGTGACAACAAAAACTGACTCCCACTCCACCTCGTGGGGGTTTTCTGAGCCCAGGGAGCTTTGTCATGTTGCACACACAGTGTGTTTACTACAGGGAGCTTTCCAGGAGAAAGGAGTGTGGATTTTCCACACAGCCTGGATGGCTGTGGAGCCAGCTGCTCTCTCTGTGTTTGCTCTCCTGCCTCTCAGGCAGTGCCGTGCTCCTCACGCTTCACCTGGCTGGAGCTGTGCAGTGCCTGGAGCACACTTCCCTCTCTTCTTCCTAGGAATGGATCACCAGGCCCTGCAGCAACAACAAAACCTGCCGGGTACAGGTGTGCAGCAGGAGAGGGCTGGACCCAGTTGATTTTAATCCCCTGTGACAATTTATTTCTCTTCTCTGGCTGCCAAAATTCCTGCATCCTGTACTCTCCATAGAGCTCATCTTCCTGGGGGCTGGACCCTGCCATGCACTGCTGCCATCCTGGGAGCAGAGTTTCTCATCCCAGGAGGAAGGGAATGACAAAGAGGCAGGAGCTGTGCAGGAAGGATGGCTGGATAATGACATTATTAACACAGCTCCCGTGTGGTGTGGCACAGAGCTGCTGCTGTTGCCATGAGCACTGGAATCCAGAGCTTCCAGGGAGAGGAGCAGGGAAATGACACTGAAAATCAGGCATTTCATGGCTTCTGCTGAGCTTTCACCTTTTCCTTGCTGCTGCCTTTTGTAGGGATGGGAGTGGAGTTTCTGCTTCTGTAGGGGGCTGAACCTGTTGCTCAGGGCTGTGTGGGACATGTGCAAAGCTGCCAGCTGCAGTGGGACAAAGCTGTCACCTCTGCCCCTTCTGCACGAGGACCCACAGCCTGGGCTGGTCACAGGGGTGGGCCACATGAGGTCACTGCAGATCCGAGCTTCTGCTCAACATCCAGGGCAGAATCCCAGAGGGCCTTGCAAGCCCTGGAAAGTTGTCATGTCCCACTTTGGGGAGTGGGAATTGCTCCTTTTACAGGAGTTAAATCAGCCCCTGAGAGCACCTGGTCCTGTCTGGGCAGAGTAAAAGGCAGGACCTTGGCTCTTCTGTTTGCTGCCCACCCTTCCTTTGTTTACAGACCAGTTGGTTTTACTCCCCTGTGATAATTTATTCTGCTCTGGGTGCCAAAATTCCTGCATCCCATAGTGTCCATACAGCCACAAATCCCCAGAAATCTGTGCTGCAGCCTGGAGAGCCCTTCCTGCTGCCACAGGCAGGAATTCTGGCACATCCCAGGGAGCATCCCTGCTTTGAATCCCATGGTTTGGAACTGCCTGATGCTCCAGAGTGGCCTCTCCTTGCCCAGTGGCAGTGTTTGCATTTCCAGTTGGATCTCTCTGTGGTTTGGCCATTTGAAGCTGTTTCCTGAGCATCTCTGTGTTTCCCTTCCCTGCAGAGGATCAAGAAAGATGTGGACAAAGGCACCCTGCACACAGATATGTTCCTGCTGAAGGCTGAGGGGACAGGCAAGGAGGAAGGTGAGCACTGCCCTGGGAATGCAAATCCTCTCCCTTCCTTGGAATAACACACCAAAAAACCTGGAAGCAAATTCCCCTCTCAGTGATAACCTCTGTGCCCCAGTGTTGGCTCAGGAAGAAATGCAGGAAAAGAGATTTTAGTGGGTTTTTTTTTTTCCAGTTTGTATGTGGGAGGGAATTAAAACAACATTTCCAAAGTCCTGTTTCTGGGACATTTTGATCAGTGCTTTTCTGTTCACAACAGAAAATGTTTGGGATTGCAGAATTCTCCTGTGGTGGGGTATTCCTGGGTGGATGCCAGGGACCTGCTAAAGCTGCTCCATCCCTCCCTCCCCAGCTGGAGAAAGGAGAGAAAATCCAGTGGGAGACTCATGGATTGAGATCAGGACAGGGGGAATCACTCAGCTCTTTCCCTGCTCCAGGCTGGGCCCATTCCACGGGGTACAATCCTTCTGGGACAGGTTGATCCATGGTGGCTCTTTGTTTAATTTGGATTGGAATATCTCCACTTTCCTTAGGAGATTTTCTCCTTGCCTCAGGCAGTGGGACAGTTTTCTTGGAGCTGAATTCCTAAAATGTTAAAGTTGTGATTGATTTCTCCAAACCTGACTGTCTGGAATGGGGTTTGGGGAGGAGGGTTGGTCACCAGCACTGTCTGGACTCCAGGCCCTGTTTGCATTATTCCTATTTATAGTTTTATAGTTTTATCTTGCTTGGATTGAAGTTCCTTCAGAAGCACAGGGCCTGGCAGTGCTTCTCCCAGCCTGCATTTCAGAGATTTGCTCTGAAGTCGGAGTAGAAGGGATTGGAGAAAGCAGAGGGATAGAGCACAAGTCTTGTCCTGCTGCTGAGCCCTCTTTTAAAGCCTGGTTGGGGCTTTTGGGATGATCTGTGTTTATTTTTGGGGGTAAGGCAGCAGTGCAGGGTGGCAGAAGAGGTGGAGAGAACTGATGGAAGGTGGGAGGGGCTCCATGGGATAACTGAGGGACTTTTTTGGTGCTTGAAGGCTGCTTCTGATCAGGCCTTGTCTGAACTCCACTCTCCAGTAAAAGAGCAGAGACTTTCAAGAGTATCCTTGCTCTAGAAAGCTCTGGAAATACCCTGAAGATGCCATGAGAATATCCAGAACAGGGCATGGAATTGATGCCTCAGTTTGAGCCTTTATATTTTTCACATTCTGTGCTGCTTTAGTGGGTGGCTCTGGGCTTCACATCAGGGGATGGGGAGCTCTGCACAGAGCAGGGAGACAAAACAATTCCTGCTCCAGCTGGGCACCAAGGACAAATGATCCAAAGCTCAGCCCAGGAGCACAAACAGCGTGGGCTGGAGAGAGAAAAACAAGCAGGGTGGGAGTGCCTGGGCTAAAGCTGGAACGGGACAATGAACTGCAAGGTGCAAATGGAGCAGAGCTGAGCCAAGGGAGAGACCCCGGCAGCGCTCGTGCATTTTGGGACCATTTTGGTTCATCTTGGGTTCATTTTGGGACCATTTTGGTTCATCTTGGGTGCAGCCCTGGCTGGGCTCTTGTGCTGCCCAAGGTCGATCCATTGAGGAGATCCTTTTAATGAATTCTTATTTTATTCTTTAGCTCTGTTTAGTCTCTGTTCTAGCTCAGCCTTCCCAAGGCATCAGAATTCCTTGCTGGAATTCCGAGAACCTTGGAATACACAAACCAGCCAGGATTCTCCTCTGCTGGTGCTCACATTGGTTCTCTCCATTCAGACAGGTGGAGCTGGAGTAGGCTCAGCCCCTCTGGAGTGAAGCCCAGCCCCAGGTCTGGCTTTGCCGTGGCCGCTGCTCCCAACAACCGCTGCCTCCTTTTTGGGGGGGTGCACGATGAGGAGGAGGAGGAGAGCCTTGAGGGGGACTTCTTCAATGACATTTACTTCTATGACATCGGCAAGAACCGCTGGTTCCCTGCACAGATCAAGGTCTGGGGTGAAATGATTCAGGCTTTTCATCACCTGGCACATCCTTTGTGGCTGGTTTGGTCTCTTTGAGATTTCACAGATTGTTTGGGTGGGAAGGGACCCTCAAGATTCTCTCATTCCACGGGCAGGGACACCTTCCATGGGCCCAGGTTGCTCCAAGCTGGCCTTGGACATTTCCAGGGATGGGGCAAGGGTTTTTCTCTCTTTGAAGGAATCCTGTATTGCTGGTAGCTCAGGGTGCACCTGAGCAATCGCTCTCCTCCAGGAATCAGGCTACCCCATTATTGTGGAATGCAAAATGAAGCAGAGCAGCTTGAAAACATATTTCTGGTGTTTTGCTGAAAGCCCTCTCCAGGCCAAACGAGTCTGACATGAGGGGAATTCACTCAAAGCTGCTGTGAAAAGGTTTTGGGATCAAACCCCTCCCTTTTCTCCCCAGTGCTGATGAGCTACCAGAAGAGATGAAATATTAACCTTGGCTCCAGGAGCTTCAGAGCTCAGCTCAGCTCTTTGATTGTGTTTGAACCACTCTCACAGGCCAAGGGAGGTGCAAACCTGGTTCAGCTTCTCCTTCCCCCTGCCCCTTCCTGGCTTTGTTCTCCAAATGGAGAAGTCAATCCCATAATAACAGGCAAACAGCCACTCAGCTGGTTGCTTCAGCCTTCCCAAACTGATTGTTTTCCAGCCCTTTCAGAGAGTTCTTCCAAGACCTGGAGTGCTGCCTGGTAATGGGCTGTAATTTAGCACCCAGCAATTGTTGTGATTTCAGGAAATCGTGGGGTACTTTCCCTTGTCACTGAACAGTGGCCTCTGCGTGTTTGTGGCACCTGGGAGCAGGAGAGCTGCTCCTCTCTTAACAGAGGGAGCAATTCCACACTCTGGATTCTCCAGGATCTTCACTGTTCCTTGTTGTAGGCTGGGAGAAGCTCGTGCTGTAGGAGGGGAACTGCGCTGATGACTGGAGACTTTAAATTGTGGTGAAAAATAGGAACTGTTCCTTCCCTCCGTGCTGTCTGGATGAACTGCTGTTAGCTGCATGCAATGCCACAAAACCTTCAATTCCTGTTCTCAGGGCCCAAAATCAGAGAGGAGGAAGCGCAGGCGTGGCAGACAGGCTGAGGCAAAGGCTGCTGGAGGGGAGGAGCTGCAGCTGCCACCTGCCCAGGGCCCCCTGGAGATCGTCAAGGAGCTGGTGGCAGAAGATGGCACCGTCATGACCATCAAGCAGGTGATCCCTGGAGCTGCAGAAGACAAGGACAGGTCTGGCTCAGAGGAGGAGGAGGAGGAGGAGGAGGAGGGAGCCCTGGGCCAGCCTGTGGAGCCGTGCCCACGCTCCAGTGCCATGGTGGCAGTGAAGCACGGGGTCCTCTACGTGTACGGGGGCATGTTTGAGGTGGGCGACCGCCAGGTGACCCTCAGTGACCTGCACAGCATCGACCTGCACAGGATGGAGCAGTGGAAGGTGCTGCTGGAGATGGATCCAAGTAAGCTCTGCTGCTGGGAGCTCTTCAGGGCAGCAGCACTGGGGAAAAAAAACAACTCTGGGGCTTTCTTGGGGGTGGTGGTGAGCCTTTGAGTGGAGGTTTTCCCTGGGTAGGAAAAAGTGTCTTACCTGTGTGGCCCAGAGCTTTGGGGTCACTGTGACTTGGAAATCCAAGAGCTGTAAACAGAGTTGTGGTGGCATGAGGCATCCTGGGAGTCCTGCTGTGCCAGCCTTGTCCACTCCTCCAAGGAACTGGGATCAGGGCAGTGAAGGGCTTGGGTCCTGCAGAGCATGTGGGCATGACCTGGGGTCAGCTCTTTGTACCCTAATTCTCTCTTTGTGCCTCTCTTCTCTTTCCTTTCTCGTCAAAGAAACCCAGGAATGGCTGGAGGAGTCAGAGTCAGATGAAGAGGAGGATGAGGATGTGGAAGGTGCAGAGGGAGGGGAGGAAGAAGAAGAGGAGAGCTCTGAAGAGGAGAGTGAAGATGAGGAAGGTAATTACTAATAAATGCTGTCTCCATACTAATCTGAAGTGGGCTTTAGTGCAGTGCCTGGTTGTGCTGGTGAATTTTCCAGCTAAGAAGCTTTCCTAACACATTGCTTTTGAAATAAAAGACAAATTTTCCTGCTTGCTGGTAGATTTTCAGGCTGTTGCCTTCAGCCCCACGTGGCCTGGCTGATGTGGCCCTGGTGAGCTGTGTGTGACCTCTGTGTCCCTCTCTTTGCCCAGGGGAGCAGCAGCACCCAGCAGTGCAGCCTGGAGAGGCCCAGGCCCAGTACTTGGCCAGGACAGAGCAGTACTGGCTCGGGCTGGCCCGGAGCCACATGGGCCCCGAGGCCAAGGACAAGAAGGTGCTCAAGGTGGCTCATGCCATGGCCAAGACTTTCTATGAAGATCCCATCCAGACGTCCTGAGGCTGCTCCAGGAGTGAAGGAACGTGCTGGGAGCAGTGGCCAGCCCTGCTGAGCTCAGCCCAGTGTCCATGCTGGCTCCATGCCTTTCCCAGCTCTGGGCTGACCATCCTGGATGGATGCTCTGGATCTGCTGGTACTCCTGGGAATGCTGTGGGAGGCTCCTGAGGAGCAGGATTGCCGTCCGAGCACTTGTTCTGCTTGTTCTGGGCTGTACAACACTGACTTTGTTGTTCCAAAGTTGTTTGGGGTCTGTCCAGACAAACTGTGCACGTGACAAAGGTTCACTGGTCCCAGACTCCTGACTGGGGCCAGGACGTGTCTCCAGGTGTTCCTACAATAAACTCACTTGGTTATATCACCTTGTTTTGCTCAGTAAATCCCATCCCAGCTTGTGTTCTTGTTTTCCTCCTGGTGTGGAAGAGGGATTGCAGTTCCTGCTGTGAGATCTGCAGGCAGTGTGAAGTGCACCAGCAGCTCTGAGACGCCTGGAAAAACCTGGGAATCCTTCCCTGCCTTGCCTGTGAGATGCACTCACAGAAACCTCTTCTTTTCCATGTTCACCGTAGTTCTGCCTTTGTGGAATGTCCCAGTTCAGTTTTTCCCCCCGTTGTCCCAGTTGTCCTGCAGGTGACCTCGTGATGACCAGCGAAATGTCCACCTGCAGACCTCACTGAGGCCAGGAAGGAGTGGGCTGCTCCAAGGCTTTGTTTTTCAGCCCCTCTCCTCCAGGCATCCCTTCCTTCCCAGCAGAGCAGTGCTGTGTCCTTGGGGACAACAGATGGGATCCAAGTGTGTGCTGCAGCAGCCAAGTGATGCCTGGAGGTGCCACCAGGACTGGCTGTCCTTGTGCAGGGAATTCCAGGTGCCCTGGGTATTGCTGTGGCAGGGCCATCCCCAGGGATGCAGCTCTCCAGAGAGCAGGGCTGGGATCTGCAGGGCTAATTAGGACAGAAGGAAGATGAAATAGATCTGACAGGGAGCTTTAATTGGTGAGGTAAAAACATGGCTGGCAGGGAGGGACCTTCCCTGTGAAAGAACAGGTGAGAGGTGAAAACAAACCATTTACTGATAACCTGGGAGAGAACGGAGCATTTATTGATGATCTGGGGAAGGAGAAAAGGCATTTCTTGTTAATCCAGGAAGGAATCCCTCATGCTTGCTCAGTCACTCACCCTGTTGTCCTCTCACTTGGGTAAGGTCACATTTTTCTGTGCAAACTTTTGGGGGATTTGCCACTCCCTGGGAGGGTGAGGAGGCCCTGGCACAGGGTGTCCAGAGAAGCTGTGGCTGCCCCTGGATCCCTGGCAGTGCCCAAGGCCAGGCTGGACAGGGCAGGGCTTGGAGCAGCCTGGGGCAGTGGAAGGTGTCTCTGCCATGGCAGAGGTGGGACAGGATGAGCTTTAAGATCCCTTCCAACCTAACTCATTCCATGATTCGATAATCCCACGACTGCTGCAGTCATTCAGGAGTTGTGCAAGGAGCTGAGCTGTTCCCTAAAGCAGGAAAAGCCGTCAGGATTCTGTTCCCTGCGAACCCCTCACCCGCAGCTCAGGCGATCCCATCCCACCCCTGCTCCATCCCGCCTCAGCACAGCCCTCTGGAGCCACCCTCTCTGTGTGACAGCTTCCAAAAATCCCTGCTTTCCTTCCTCCCCGGCCTTCCAAAGCTGCCGTGTGTAATTAGTCCTTAGGTCTCAATTAAGCCCTTGGCCGTGGGTCCCACCCTGTTTCTGCTGTTGCTCCTCCCCTTCTGATGCAGTCTGGCTGTTTTCCTGGCAGGGATGCTGCCACAGCTCGGCATCTCTGGAAGCTGGGGCTCCTGGGAGTGCTGGAATCTGGGTCTTGGGTCCAACCACCCAGACACCAGATGGGCTGGGAGCAGCTGACGTGGCACGGGGGGTTTGTCTTCCTTCCTTCTCGCTTTTCCCAAGGACGCAGTGCTGGAGCAGCCCCTCTCACACAGGTGGGATCCAAATCTCCCTTCCCAAATTCCCCCTTCCCAATGGCTCTGCTGTGCCAGCCCCTCCTCGTGCTGGCAGGACATAAAAATTCCAGTGCAGCCTTAAAAAATGATCCAAACCTTCAACTGACCAAGTGCAGCTGCCAGCCTGGACATAAAGCAGCAGGGCTGGATAATTTCCATGGATTTATGGCCCACCTTGATGGGCATTTTAATGGGCCTTAGGTAGATCTGCAGGAGCCAGGCTCATAAGACAGGGAAATACACTGAATTACCTCTCTCTCTGGGCTACTTCTCAGGAATATTTCTGGCCTTGGGCAAATGTGAAAAGCCCAGGACTAAGACAAATTGCTCAACTCCTTGGGATTAAGAAAGAAATCATTATTTTGGACCGTGTGGGTTGGGAGGCAATTAATATTAGTCTGTGGCTGTCTTTCCTACTGAGCAAACCTCAGCTTGACTGAGTGGAACAGAGAGCTGAAAAAACCTGTGCTGGTCCAGGGGCAAGAGCAGGAATAACTGGGCAGGCAGCAGTGGGAAAAATCCAGTCAGGAAACCACCAGTGCTTTTATTTGATGGATAACAAGAGGCATTTTGGTGCTGTTTTACAGAAATCTAAATATCTGTGTCTGCAGGGCTGTGTTTAATCTGCTCCTGACAGGACCTTTGTGTCCTGCACTCAAATGCACCCCCCAAAAAAAAAAAAAAAAGTCCTCGAGAGTCTTTCCAAAGAGTAGGAGCAGAATTCCAAATCCCAGGGGTGAATTCCCAAGGCTACAATCCCAATATGTGGTTTTTTTTGGTTCATTTCAAGTGTGCAGCAAGCGTTGAGAGAGGAAAAAAAAATTATGACTAAGGACCCAAAAGGAAAATCCAAAACAACACAAAAAAAGGAAGCAGTGGGAAGATGATGGACAGTTACTGTGGAAAATGGAATTTCAAAATTATCCTTTCCCCTGTCCACCCATAGCCCTGTGCCTGGAAAGGGAAAGGAAGGAGAAGAGGAAGCAAAACTGCGACAGGAGGGAATCAGACCATGTAAGGAAAAGAACTGAATTTAACTGGCACATGCTCTAATCCTTAGTTTATTTCTGGTTAAAAATATAGCAATCCAGTGCAGTGTAATAAGAAATCTGCTGAAAAGGTAGCAGAGAAACAGCTAAAACAGAAGCAAAGCAAAGCTGAGTCCACGAGTCCGGGCTGGATCCAACAACTCTGGACGTGAATGTCGGGGAGGGCTTTTCCCTCCTTCCCCACCCCCAAAATCTCCTGGGAGGGTCTCACCCCCCTCGGGAGCCGCCACCCTCCTGCACCCTTCTCCTGCAGCTGCAGGGGGGGATGAGGGTGGGATTTGGTCCCTGGCCCTGCCAAATCCCAAAGGAGCTGCTGGTGGGGGAGCACCGAGGGGAGGGACGGGAGCTCGGGGAGCGCCTCTGCCCAGGGCTGGAGCTGAGAGCACGCTGTGTGATCGGCACCAGGACAGCTCAGAACAGGGATACGCATCTTTAATGAGTATGCAGATTATCCGTGGGGACAGGGAGGGGACAAAAATCAAGGCCGGCATAGTACAAAGATGGTAGAAACGAACAAATTAAGTGACATAGAAAAAAAAAAAAGAAAGAAAATACATCCTTAGAGGCTGCCATTGCCAATGATGTTTGGTTTGATTTTCTTTTTTTTTCTTTTTTTTTTCTTTTTTTCTTCTTTTTTTTTCCTTTTTTTTTTTTTTTTTTTTTAATACAGGGACATGTTGGAAGCTGGAATATACATCCTGCATTACAAAGTGCAAAATACTACATGCTCAGAGCCCAAGCATGATGTCTGAAACAGTCCACAGCAAGATGTAAGAGACAAACCCACCACCCTCTCCCTCCTCTCTGGGACATGCTCCAGGTGCTCCTCCCCAGGTGCCTTTGAGAAACAGTTGGATTTTTGCTTGGTTTTGTTTTATTGTCATCCTCAGCGGATTGGAATTGAGCCCTCTGTCCCCTGTCCCTCCCCACCCTGCTCCCTGTGCACATTTTTTGGGATGGGATGGGTTGGATGCTCCTCACCAGCACAGCACCATCAGCCACTCCATCCGTGCTGCTGGAGGTGCCTCCAAGGGGGTTTTTGGGGGAATTTTTAGCCAGGAGAAACTGGCTGTGAATTAAAAGTAGCTCTGGGTGGTTTTCCTGCCTTGCCATGGGTGAGGAGCAGCCTGGGGAGGAGGAGTGAAGGCAGGAGGGTGCTGGGGCTGCTGCTCACACCTCGTGTTCCCTATTCCCCCCTGCCCCGAGGAATTCTGCAAAAAGCCAATTTTTGTTTTAAAAACAAGGATCAGAATGGGGCCTGTTCTGCCATCTTCCCATCCAGACAGGGCTCATTCCTTCCCTGTGCTCCTTCTCTCCTCCTTCTCACAGCAGCATTCCTCCATTTCCAAAGGGTGAAAAGCCTGGTTCTGCTTTTTTCTCCCATTTATCATTAAAGCTGTTGTGGATTTCCCTGGGAGACTCAGCCTGGAGCATCCCAGAACCCGTCCCCACTCCACCCAAACTCTCCCCATGGTCCCCTTGTCTCATCTCCATTTTGGGGTTCATTGCTGTTGTTACAAAGACAATTTTTTTCTTTTGGGGGGTGGGGGTGAGGGGAAGGGAAACGAGGTTTTTTCTTTTGTTGGGATTCCTTCTCATCCTTCCCAGTGTTGGGGGGGCAGAGTGTTGATAGCATTTTGCCATGCCACACAGCATAGTGTTATACAAGCAAAGAATTTTGGCTAAAATCCAAAAAACATTACCCAGGAAAAAAGGCAAACTGTGAGTGAGACTCGATCATTTGTTGTTCTTCTGTGAAAAGACTTGGAAATTGTCAGAGGACAGTTCGAGTTATGATTTTTCCCTTTGTTTTTTCTTTTTTGTTGTTGTTTGGTTCTGGAATTTTTTTTTTGTTTTGTTTTTGTTGGTTTTTTTTTTTTCTCCCATTCATACATGTAACTGTTATTTTTGCAAACAAGACAGTCTTGAATTAGATGAAAAAGTTAATAAACAAAATGGCGACTCCAATATTTAGTAAGATCACCATGACTACCAGGATGGGAGCTGAACCCTGCAAGAGAAAGAGAAGGACAGGAGTTAGATGGATCCTTGGAATTCTGCAGGGATTCCAGGAGAATCTGGGGAGAATCCAGGAGAATCTGCTCTGGGGAGTCCAGGCAGCTCTGGGGATGAGCAGATCCCAATGGACACCTCCCAAAGTGCCCAGGAACCCTTGGAGGATTTTTGAAGCTGCCAAACAAACACTTGGCTGTACCCCCTGATGGATCATGGATCATCCCATGCCACTCCCGTAGGAATTCTGGCCTTAAAAACAGAACTAAAATTGGTTGGTTATCAGGTGGTCAATAAAAAGGAAAAAAATCCAAAAAAGCAGATTATATGGGATCTTAGTTTGGAAATGGTTTGAAGTGTCCAGGACATTTCCCAATGAACACAGTTGTTTTCCAGGTATCCTGGACATCAGGCCAGCACACAGGGGTCCATGTTCAGGCAACATTTTGGGAATGCTCTAATAACCTTTCCTGAGTTTATATGGACCCAATGAAGCTCCTGGGAACCACCTGGCAGTGCCCAAGGCCAGGTCGGACAGGGCTTGGAGCACCCTGGGATGGTGTCCCTGCTACGGCAGGGGTGGGATGGGAGGAACTTTAAGGTCCTTCCAACCCAAACCAGGCCAGGATTCTGTGATTTCACCTGGAAAGCATTGCAGGAACCTCACTGCAGCTGCCCTGTGCAAACCCCACCCCAGCTGGGCTGAACATCCCAGGAAAGGTTCAATCCCTCAGGGAGCATCCATTGCTTCCCCTGGAGCACGTTCTGGACAATCCTGTGGGACCCCACAACGTCAGGGCACTGCAGCCAGCCCTCCAACATATCCTTCTGTAGGACACTGGTCAGGAAAACATCCCTGGCACCTCATCCCTCCTGGCACCTCATCCCTCCTGGCACCTCATCCCTGGTGCCACGGTGTGAACGTGGCTCACACGGGGCGAGTGCTGCTGGCAGCAGGTGGGTGGTTGCTTTTTCTTGGATTTGCTGGGATCCTCAGCTATTCCTGCTGCATCCCAGCCCTGGGATGCTCCGAACACTTTTCCCCGAGCTCCTGCCCCCTCCTGGCACTCCCCACGTCGCCGGGATGGAGTGGGGACAGGGCTGGGCACCCCTTGGGAGCTTTCCCTGGGTGACTCTGCAGAGCTGCTGGAAAAGGAACGGAAAAAAGCAGCTCCCGGCTGCCCGGGGATGGTTTCTGTTCCGAGCAGCCTGATTCAGCTGGCGTTTGGGAGTGGGTGGGAGCGAGGATGCTGGAGCCTGCTGGAAAGGCATATTTGTAGCTTAGCAACAGGGTCAAAGGCAGCCAAGCCAAGGCAGGGATTGCGGAGAGCAGCCAGGTACCCATCCAGGGCTGGCTGCTCCCGGCAAACCTCTCCTCCTGTGCCACGAAAAGCTTCCAAAGGCAGCAACCACCCCTGCTCGCTGCTCCTTCCCTTCCCTAGCCCGGCCGTGCCAAGCCCGGCCTTGCTGGCGCTGGGAGGGATTAGCTGCATTTCAGAAGATTATTGGGTTTTAGGGTTTTTGAGCTGCTGGTAATATAATAACAGATTGCAGGCGATTATCAGTGTCATTGTTTGCCTTGGCACGGCCCCGCCAAATCACGGAACGAGCTCCTGCCCCGGCCCCGCAGCCAGGGGGGGCTCAGCCCCATCCCTGGGCTGCTCCACACAGGAATTCCCTGCCAAAATAGCACAGCCAGCACTGCCCCTGGTCCAGTTCCCTGTTCCCTCGCTTTGGGGTGCTCCAATTCCCTGTTCCCTCGCTTTGGGGTGCTCCAATTCCCTGTTCCCTCACTCTGGGGATGCACCCGAGGTCCAGCACCCGAGGTCCAGCCCTCTGGGGAGGGAGCTCAGCCTTCACTGGTCACTTCTCCCAAGAAACAGCAACGGGACAAGAGGAATCGGCCTCTGGTTGTACCAGGGAGGTTCAGATGGGATATTTGGGGATAATTCTTCACCCAGTGGTGGAGTCCCCCTCCCTGCAGCTGTGTGGATGTGGCACTTGGGGACATGGAGCAGTGCTGGGGGAATGGTGGGATTCAATTCCAGAGCATTTTCCAAATAAATGATCCCGTGGTTCTGTGATTTACACACATGGCATCAAAGCTGTGCCCTCAGCTGGAAAACTGGGGGGATCCAACCCCTGCTCACACTGGCACCCCTGGATCCCTGTGCACAGAGGTTCTGCTCAGGCTGGGCCTGTTGGCATCCTGCAGCCCCGGGCAGGGCAGGGGCAGGAGAAAATCCTTCCTTTGCCACTGCAGGCACCGGATCTGCCACAATTCCCACCCCAGGAACAGGATGACCAGGCAGATGGGAGACCTTCAAACCAACCAGCTCAAATCCAGCTCACAAATTCTGCCTTCTTTTTACAGCTCCCTCTTTTTAACCCCCTCCCCCGTGTGCTGCTGTCCAGGTGGGAATGGCAGGGAATGGCATCTGCTGCTGGATAAGCAGTTTTGCCCCTCCAAATCTTCTGTTTTAGCTCCAGTTATGGAGTCTGCTGCACTTCTCAATGCTTATATCTGCCTGATTTCTGTCTCGTGAGGTCTCACTGCCTTCCCCTCTGCTCAGGGGCAAGGTTTGCTCTTCTCCCCTCCCGTGGCAGGGATGGCCTGGGAGATGTGACAGCCCTGAGCATCATTCCTGCTCCGTGCCTGGGCAGGAGATGGCTCAGTGCCGGAGCTGAGCTTTGGGAGAGAGGCTTTGCTGAGCCCAGCCTGGCTGCAGGGCACTGAACTCCCTTTTGCTGCAGCAAAGAACCAGTGCTTTAAAAGCAGTGGCTTTTAAACCCTTCCCACTGCGCTCCAACCTCCAACAGGAGCCTTTGAAAAGAGGAGACACGGCCTCTGATTTGCAGCTTTGCCTGTTGCTGTCACAGTTTGGTGGGGCCAAATTGCAATTTTTTTAAATGATAATATCCCTGGAGTCCTTCACAGGAGAAGGAAAACAAAAGGATGGGAATTTACACCAATATCCGCCGGGCAAAAGGATCCTTCTCTATCAACAGGTTGGCTCTCCAAGGATTTTTAAGCTTTGCTTCCAAGCTTAAAGAACATAAACTTAGACCTTAACCCATGGAAACACTAAAATAGGAACAGTTATGGCACAGGAGTAATAACAGTAATTGTAGCTGTAGAGTAATCCCTGCCCCTCTGCCTTGTTTGTTTTTATCCTGGAACTGTTGTGTAGCAACTCCAGGGTTTTTCTGGGAATACGACGGACAGCTGGTTTACAAATGCAATTGTGGCATAATTAATTTAAGCATTAGCAATCCATTATTATCTGTTATCACAGGGTACAAGCTCTGCCTCTCTGCCATGGAAACCAGAGTGCAGGTTACCTAGGAATCCCTCTGGGATCTATTAAGTGTAATTACTAAGGACTTGGATCAGCAAAAAAAAAAAAAAAAAAAAAAAAAGAAAATATAGATATGCACCATTTTCCAGCCTCAGCACTGCAGAAAGGGCTGCAAACTTAGCAGCTCGGTGACATTTGTGCTGAATTGTCACATCATTGCCAGGAACAGGCTCTGTGAAATGGTTAAGGAGCATTTAGCAAAGGAAACATCAGGGAGCCACTTGGCTTTCTCCAGCGGATTGCAGCAGCTCCTGTGGCTCCAGGAAGGGGCCCAGGAGATGCTAAAAGTGCTTGTCTGAGTAAAAGTGAGTTGGGTGGGATGGAAAAAACCTGCTTCTAGGGGAAAAAGGGCTTAAAAAAGGATCTTAGAGATCCTTTAGTCTCTTAAAGAACTGATGTGTCACCCCAGTTCAATCCTCACCTTCCAGGTGCTGGGACTGAGCTCAGTGTGTTTGTTTAGGTATGCTTGAAGCTGTCATTTCAACATTTTTATTCTAAAAACAGCAGTTAAAATTTGGTTCGAATGCAGTCAAAAGCTGGTGTTTGGCCCCACATTTCCCAAGCTAAGAGATGGAATTGGGCTCAACCCCCATATCCAGTGACAGGAGCAGAGCCAGGAAGGTGCTCCTGGGTACATCAAAGGCCCTGGAGATGAAAAGGCGTTGAAAAGGACCCTGTCGAGTTGAACATCCCATTTCTCTCTGAAGATTATTTACCTCAGGTTGTCTGAACACGAAAGGGATTAGAGGAGGAACAGTTTGTGATTATTATTTGTCTTAAGAAGAGACAACCCCTGCAGCAATGCTCAGCCCTGCCTCATTCCAGAGCTGTGATGGCAACAGAACTCCTCTTCCTCCTTATTCCCACGAAATTATGGCTTATGTTTGTCTGGGCACGCAGCTGCCAGCTGGGATTGAGGTGAATCTGGTTGGTTGAGATGAGAGGAATAAGGAAAACCCAGGGATAATTGTGTTGGGAGACCTGGGGATGGCTCCCGATGGGAAAAGAAATAAATGGGAAAACCTGAAGCTGGAAAGCCACAGGGATAGATCACAGGGTTTAATCCCAGGGAGGTTAATGCCAAACAATTCCCCAGGTCCCTTCATCCCAAAGCAGCCAAATGGGAGCACCTCCATGCACAGGGGAGCTCCACACCCCAAACAGGCTGGGGTGGAGAAAACACCCAGGTTTGATTTTAAACTCATTTTACAACCTTTAGGGATAAAGGTGCCTAAAAAAGGATGGAAAATTCATCTCCACCTGGGACAAATCCCTTCAGGAATAACCTGGCAGCTCTGGCAAGGGTTTCACCCTGTTCTTCTAAAGTTCTTCTAAGCCTTCTGATGTTTACGTGTTTGTAATGGAGTTTCTCACGCACTTTTCATGTAAATAATGCTTGTTTTGCAATCCTTTCTGGATGAAGAGAGAATTGATAGACTGTTGGTTTGACCAGTGTGGTTGGAGAGGCAGCAATTCCATCCTCCAATCCACGGTCACTTTTGAAATTCTATAAATATCGAAATCAGGAAATAAACGTGTTTTTTTTTTTTTTTTTTGCCTTGGACATCTCAGCGTGCGAGTGCGGTTCATTTCGTGTCGTACTGCAACAGCAAGGGCAGCTCCAGCGGGGAGGTGCCGGTGCCGGGCTCCATCCCCGCTGCCGTGCCGGGGGAGGCTGTGCCCAGCCCCTGCCCGCAGCCCCGGCAGCTCCCTGCAGATTGGCTGCGTGCTCCTGCCTCTCCCCAGCGACAGCGAAACCTGCCTGCAATATCTGCTGGCAAATCCAACCCTCTGCCGCTCGCTGCCGGAGGAGGGAGGGAGGGAGGGAGAGGCTGCCGGGATCCCTCGCCGCCACCCCCGCGGGGCCACGGGGGGCTCTCGGAGATCCCTCAGCCGGGAGGTGCCTTCAGAGCCTCTGCTGCGGTTCTTTCCCCAGGAATTTTTGCGTTTGGGCTGGGATTTGCTCCGTGTGACGCTGCGGGGAACAGCCAGGGCTGGCTTTGGGCCGCTGCCCTCACGCCCCTGGGGTGCTGTGGGACAGGGCACTGTGAAGAGCCGGCCCTGAACCCCCTCACGCCCCTGGGGTGCTGTGGGACAGGGCACCGTGAAGGGCTGGCCCTGAGCCCCCTCACGTCCCTGGGGTGCTGTGGGACAGGTCCGTGAAGAGCCGGCCCTGAACCCCCTCACGCCCCTGGGGTGCTGTGGGACAGGGCACTGTGAAGAGCCGGCCCTGAACCCCCTCACGCCCCTGGGGTGCTGTGGGACAGGGCACTGTGAAGAGCCGGCCCTGAACCCCCTCACGTCCCTGGGGTGCTGTGGGACAGGTCCGTGAAGAGCCAGCCCTGAACCCCCTCACGCCCCTGGGGTGCTGTGGGACAGGGCACTGTGAAGAGCCGGCCCTGAACCCCCTCACGTCCCTGGGGTGCTGTGGGACAGGTCCGTGAAGAGCCAGCCCTGAACCCCCTCACGCCCCTGGGGTGCTGTGGGACAGGGCACCGTGAAGGGCTGGCCCTGAGCCCCCTCACATCCCTGGGGTGCTGTGGGACAGGTCCGTGAAGAGCCGGCCCTGAGCCCCCTCACGCCCCTGGGGTGCTGTGGCACAGGGCAGCGTGAAGGGCCGGCCCTGAACCCCCTCACGCTCCTTAGGTGCTGTGGGACAGGGCACCGTGAAGAGCCGGCCCTGAACCCCCTCACGCTCCTTAGGTGCTGTGGGACAGGGCACCGTGAAGGGCCGGCCCTGAGCCCCCTCATATCCCGCGGTGCTTTGGGACAGGGCACCGTGAAGAGCCGGCCGTGAGCCCCCTCACGCCCCTGGGGTGCTGTGGGACAGGGCACCGTGAAGGGCTGGCCCTGAGCCCCCTCACATCCCTGGGGTGCTGTGGGACAGGTCCGTGAAGGGCCGGCCCTGAGCCCCCTCACGCCCCCGGTGCCCTCAGGCGGAGCAGGGCGGTCCCTGAGGCTCTGGGAGAGCTGGGGGTCGCCGCTGCTCAGGGGGACAGGGGGTGATGGATCAGCCCGACCCTTCCCGCTGAGCTGGTCCGTGCCCAAAGCGCTTCTCCTCCCCTCCAGAAGCGGCAGATGTGCAGCACCTGCAGGAAAGGAGATCTGCTCCTTTCTCTTCCTCCCCAGCCTTGCCACGGGCTGTGGTTTGTGGGTAAAACGCTCGCTGGCATTTTAGAAAGCTCCTTTCCCTTTCCAGTCTCTCAATTCCTTTTTTCTTTTCCCGTTTTAGTTCTCCTCAGAGGAACCTGTGAAGCATCCAGGCTTTGTGCCTCATGGGCCTTTAAGGCCAGGAAGGATGGGGACATTCCCATAAATCCCTTAATCCCACAACACCGGCACCTGTCCTGGCACATTGGCTCCCGTTTTCCTCTGCCCCAACACTGAGAATTGCTCTGAGATTGTCCTCTGGATGCTTGGGTCAGTGCCCACAGCGGCACAGAGAGATCAGGTGGCCTTAAATGTCATTTTAAAACATTTGTGTGGCTCAGTGACCCCAAAACCCCCAAATCCCCTGAGAGCCAACACCAAGCAGGGCTGAATTTCATCAACGTTACTGAGCCGTGGCCTCAAGAAATGACCTTTATGGGAGGATTTTTCAATTCTTGGTGTGCAGCCCCAACAAAGGGGGGTGGTTCTGGGAGCTTCTTTTAAAGGACTGGGGAAAAGTGGCAGAGGAGAACAAAGTTCCTACAGCTCCTACAGACTCCTCTGTGGAGTCTGCATCCCTGCCTGTGAAGCTTTGGAGAAGCTTGGATTCAAGGCCACGTGGCTCCCAGCTTGTTTTTCAGACAGGAATCAGGAGCAATGATAATTTTGGGGTGTGTTTTTGTGAGACCTGCACCCCCAGCCCGTTCCAGCACTGCCAGAGGTGTGCTGCCTCTGGAAGCTGGAGCTGCCACTCCAGCACAGAGCCAAGCCCTGGGCTCATGGATGGCTTGTGCAGAGCTGGTTTAGGGCAGATTATTTTTAAAACAAGCTAAGCTGTGAGGGTGACCTCGCTTCTGCTCAGGGATACCTCAGGTAGGGCAAAAATAGCCGTGCTCAGCTCTGAGCATCCCTCCTGCTCATGGCAGCTCCTTTCCCTGGGAGCCCAGCTGGTGGGAGCTGGGAGCTGCCCTTTGAGCCCCTCCCTTCGAGGGAGCTGGCACTGCTGGCACCCAGGGGAGAGGCTGGAGCAGTGTGGGCTCTCACACACTTGCCCACAGCTGCCTTGCCCTGCCAGGCCCCAGGGAAGGGGAATTTGGGCTTTTGGGGGGACTGCGGAGCCTTGATTTGCTGTGGGGGGGATGTGGAGCTGGAGCAGGATGCAATGGGGGTTTGCAGGATGGAGTGTGTGAGTGTCCTGTGCTGCGTGGAGATTGATGTGGGGTCTGTGGGATAAATCCTTCCCCCTCAGCCTTCCCCTCCTCCTCCTCCTCAGGGATTCACCGCTCCCTGAAGTCTGAAATGCTGCTGATGGCAGGTGCAGGTGAGGTCACGGGTTTGGGCAGGAGGTTGGAGCACAGATCCTGCACCTCCCATTCCTCCCCTACACATTCCCTTGCTCCTGTCCAGCCACCCCCTCCCTGCCAGGCCACTGGAACAAAACCCTGCTAGCACCGTGCAATTCCTGCTAGAACAAATTGTTGCTGGCATTGTGGGTTATTTAAATCCACATATTATCTCTTCCTCTGTATTACATTAGCTTCCTCCCAAACCTTCGCCATCTGTTCCACCCTCGGTTATGAATGTGAGAAAACTGAACATGCTGCTCCACAGCTCCAGCACTTCCAAAGTAGGATGTGCATCCTAATGGCTTTTCCATGCACTTCTCCACGCAGGCTGGGCCCTTGCTTAGTGGCCAGGACTCGCTGGGAATGGCTGGGAATGTCTTGGTGGCAGTTTGCCTCCAGCCATGTGGAGGGAGGTTTATTGTGACAGCTCCGAGGTGGGAGCACATCTGATGGGCTGGGTGGGGACACAGCCCAGGGCTGCTTGTGCCAGTGATCTCCCCAAAATCACGTGTCTCTCAGCGAGGAGAAACGGTGGTTTCATCCCTCCTGGGGACCCTGTGTCTCCCAGGCTGTGTTGTCAAAGGTGCTGGAACATCTGCGCATCCCACAGCCTTGCCAGGGCTGTGTCTGTGCAATTACTGCTGCTGCTCTTCCCCTCTGGGAGCCTGTCAGGCTCCTAATGCTGCCTGTCATGTCTCCAGTGCTTCCCAGGCAGGCAAGGACAGCCTGCATGGCTCTGGTTTTCCAGGGCTGCAGGATGTGTCCTGTGGAGCCCCCGTGCTCAGCTCCCCCTCGGTGCTGGGTGGGAGCTGCTGAGCCTGAGCCCCAGGGATGGGGAGGCAGAGAGCTCCAGAGCTGCTGGGGGGATCTATCAGCAGGGCAGCTGGGGCAGATCCATCCTTCCTGCATCCCAGGCTGCTCTGGGGGGAATTAGCACAGCTCCATCCAGAAAGCTGGGGCAGATCCATCCTTCCTGCATCCCAGGCTGCTCTGGGGGGGATTTATCCACAGCCCAAGCGGGGAAGCTGGGGCAGATCCATCCTTCCTGCATCCCAGGCTGCTCTGGGGGGGATTTATCCACAGCCCAAGCGGGGAAGCTGGGGCAGATCCATCCTTCCTGCATCCCAGGCTGCTCCCTCCTCTCTCTGCACTTTGGCTCTGCTGGCAGGTGCTGGAGGAGCAGGGACACTGCAGCCATGGCAAATGTCACCACACCTCACACACCTCGATGCCTCTCTCCTGAATTTTCAGCCTGACTGACAAATTCATTTCAGTTTCGTGACCAGGCACCATCCTGTGCTCCCCTGACAGGGAGATGTAGCTCCTTCCTGCTGAAATGTCACCTCCTGAGCGTGACAGGTTTTCCATTTCTCCTGGGTAGGTCTGGGGCATCCTCATGGGACACCTCCAGCCCTGCCCTGTGTGTGGGTAAGGGACAAGGGACAGTTTGGGGCAGTGCTGGCTTCCCCAGTGCTCCCAGAGGATCCCACCACCTCTCCTGTCAATGCCAACCAACGGGGACGACAAGTGAGGAAGCTTCTAATGGGAAATCCAGGAATCCTCAAAAAACAAGACTTAAAAAAACCTAAAACCCACCCAGCTCAGCCTTCTCCTGAGGAGGTTCAGCTCTGTCCGGGTCCTGTCTGAGCTGGTGATGTCCAAGCTCAGACCCCCCCTCCCCAGGCAGTTCATTACAGCCCTCACCTCATTAGCCATGGTTAATGGCTCACCCTCCTTGACTTTAAGCCCATTAATTCTGTTCGTGGAGAACAGATTATTCCCTTCCACTTTGCAGCAGCTTTTAAGATCGCTCTGTCTTCTCTCCTGAACACCTTCCCAGCAGCCAAAGTGTCCTTATCTCCCCCAAAATGAGGAGCCCAGGGTGGGATGTCTCACAAGGAGCTGTCCTGGAGCAGCAGGAAGCTCTGTGGCCATAACCATAGCCCAAGGAAGCATCACCAATGCCTTGCCTGCTCCTGCAGCTTTCCCACCAAATTCCCAGCAATAATGGATTTTTATTGCTGGCCCAGGGGCTGGGCTGCAAAACTCCATCCTCCAGGGAAAACCCTGCTGGTCCCACCACAGCCTTTGTGGAACACTCCACACCAACATCCAGCAGGGTGGGAGAAGGGAGCAGAGGGGAGTCAAGGCACAAACCCACGAGAATTCACATTTTCCGAATTTCCCTCCCATCCTGCTGCACTCAGCCCCACAACAGCCCAAGGCTTGCAGGCCAGAATTCCACACCCAGTGCCTCACTCACCGTACTGGATTTGAGCGCATCCCCACTGTCCTCTTCAGATTCTAGTGCAACAGGTAAAGATTTCTGTGGCGGGGAGAAGGTTAAGTCCCACCTCAGTAGCCGAGGTTCAGCTTTGTCCCCGAATCTCAGGTTTTCCAGTTTCTGCACCGTGGGCTCGGCAGAGGAAGCTGGCCTGAAATTCTCTTTGTTCTGGGACTTAGACCTCAGTCTCTGAACCCCGAAGCCCCGCTCTTCCCCGCGGTGCTCGTCAGCCACGCTCCTGCAGCCCCCCCCTTTGCTGTAGTGTCTTTTTTGGGTGTGAATCTCTTGCATATAAGAATCCATCCTCATGAGGGGCTTCATCTCCATCTCGTAATTGCTCATCTTCTCCTCGTCCAGCTCAAGCAGCTTGGAGCTCCCTGAGCTGTGGTTGTGGGACCTGTGGTGGGAAGTCCATGAAACCGTGGCTGGGGAATCTGTCCACCTCTCTCTCGGCTTGTGGTTGGAGGCCGAATGTTTGTGTCCCCCGCTCCGACCTCTGTAGTCTTCGGGGCCAGCGGTGGAGCCCAGCTGCCCGCTGCGCATCGTCCCGCTCCTCCCGGCGCGGCTCCCGCCCACCTTCTCTTCGCTCCAGCTGTTGGGGCGCAGGTAATCCCCGCCACGCCCCTCCAGCAACATCTGGATCTCGCCTCCCCTCTCTTCGTCCACCGAGACCTGCCTGGAGAAGTGGGCGCTCTTGTTCCTGCAGGAGGGGCCGAGGGGCGGCGTGGAGCAGGGGCTGGCAGGGAAGCTCTGCAGCGGGCTGTCCTCGGGGGTCAGGTCGGACGGGGTGGTCCCTTTGCGGTACAGCTCGGGGCTCTCTTGCTGCAGGGGCGTCCCGGTGGAGAGGACCTCGATGTCATCGCTCGAGTTCTGCCGCTTCGGCCGCTGGCATTCGAGCCCTTCGGGGGCAGTCGTGGAGAGGAGAGAAGGGAGAAGGGAAGGCAACAGGATTATTTCTGGTGCGTGGATGCCCCGAGGGTTTTTCGTGTCACGGAATGGGGAGCAGAGGGTTGGGTGGTGGGGAGCAGCGGGGTGGGATTGGGACAGCAGTGTCACAGCTGCTGGCAGCACTGGTGTGACACCAAAGCTGCCCTGAGCCCTGCCCTGTAGAACCACAGCAATGGTTTTCCAACCCCAGAGGTGTGGAGAAGCCACCAGCGGCGCAGAGCTGCTGGGAAGAGGTTCTGACGGTTTTTTGGGATCCATCTGACCACATTTCCTATCAGTTCCCAGTCTGGAAGCTTGGGAAGGGAAATCTGTGACATGGCTGGTGGCACACCCTGTGCTCTGTGTTTGTGTGTGCTGGGTTCCACTGGGATCACCCTGGGTGCCACTGGGACCATCCTGGGTGTGCTGGGTGTCACCAGGACCACCCTGGGTGCCACTGGGACCATCCTGGGTGTGCTGGGTGTCACCAAGACCACCCTGGGTGCCACTGGGATCACTCCACACCAACCTCACGCCCCTCCTGCATGGGAATCACCTCAGCTTTCATCTGCCAGGTGCAGGAGGGAAACAGCCACATCTGGGTAGGTGTGCAAGAAAAACCCCACAAACCTCACATCCGAGAGCTTTCCTGCCCCACACAGCCCAGCAGGACATGGAGATGTCCCTGCTCAGCCCCAGGATGGGCTGGAAGGACAGGGCTGGTTGTTCAGGGCCACCTGAGGCCAGTACCCCCCATCCTCATCCCACTGGAGGCTCCTCATTCCTTCAGCTCAGACACTTCCCAGGCAGGGTCACCCTGGGGATGGGCACCTCAGGAGGGGCTGAATGTCTTCTGCTGCTGGAGGAACATGGAACAAAAACCTCCAACGTGTTCATCGCTGATGAAACACCAAACGATTTCAAGCGAGCTGATAGTGGTTAATTCTCCTTTTCCCCTCTCCAGTTGTTCCCAGCTAAAGCCATGCTAAATTAGGTGAATAATTTGATAAATATATTAAGTGCCTAATGCCCCTGAAATGCATCTAATTGTGATTGCTATGGCGAGACAAGAAACGAGTCTTGAAAAGGGAGAGCTCAATTTTCGTGCCATCGTTAAAAATAAATGCTCGGCAGCGCCTGTTCGGGTCTCTCCACTTCTGCTGAGCAATTTTCTCTCTAGAATATTTTTGGGGAGCTGCTGGGATGTGCCTTCACCTCTGCCACGGTTGAGATACACACAGGGAATGCTGGAGTCCCCATCAGAGCACTGGCAGGGAGGGAAATAATGAAAAAAACCGCTTGGAAATCTACCCAAGCAATTTATGGGAAGTGGTCTCCTAATGACTCGAGTTTTTGGGACTATACTCACATAGTCCAGCCTTCATTTCTCACTGTTTGCATGTGGGAGACTGAATCTCCTGGGGTTTATCCAGGGCCCCTGAAACATCCTGGTATTGGTGGGAAATTGCTGAGAAGGAGAAAGGTGGAGCTCACCCCTCTGTTTTCCGGCAGAATATCTGTCTCTGGGATAAGGGCAAGATTTTTTGGGACTGTTTTGCAGTCATTCCTGTCCCAGCCACCTTCCAAGATCCCAAATGGGAAGCTGAGGCACAGAGGGAATAAAGGATTTCATGTGAGAAAGCTGGAAAGCCACCTGTGGGAACAGGCTCATCCGAAGTTTGGGGCGTCCCTGGTTTTTGGGCTTTATCTTCCCCAGTTCAGGGATTTTGCTGGAATTCCAGGGATTTGCAAGCTTTCCACTATCTCCAAGGCCACCAGAGCCGATGTCCAGCCTGGCTACACCCACTGCTGCTGTTCCCAGAGCCCCAGAGAGGGAACAAGAAACCTCAGAGATGCTCCCCACAGCCACACCAGGGAAATGGCATCGGATCCCATTCATCCCAAACCTTCCCCAGCACCAATCTGCAGGGGGCTCTGCCTTTCCTGGGTTAATCCCCGGGGGCTGGGGCTGTGGGAGGAGCAGGACCGGGGGGTGCTGGGGCACAGCTGGGGCACAGCTGGGGCACTGTTGCCCCCCAGCCCCGCAGCCGGCAGGGATGGAGGCGTTTCCTTGCGCAGGATCTCCGCGGATGCACCGGGGCCCTTTCGGCACCCGAGGATGTGCAACAATTATCCGGAGCTAAAATTAGCCCCAGGGCACGTGACGTTCCTGGAAGAAGGGTTGTGAGAGCGAAGGAGGATGCGGAGCACCAAATGTGGATTTCCAGCAGGATGGAGGCAGCCGAGCCCGGCCTCCGAGGCTTCAAAGCCAAAGCTGAGGAGCCACATTTGGGGTTTGGGAGCCTCTGGCTCTGCGTGCTGCTGTCTCCGGGGAGGGCACTCGGTTCTGCAGCACCACCCAAGCCTGGGTGATCCTGGGTGCAGGAATTGGGGTTGATGGGCACCTGGAGATGCCCATGGCTGATGGGCATGGGAACCACGAGCGAGAGGGTGTTGCAGGATACAAAACAGGGATAGTTTTGTTTTTACCTTCCAGGAGCTGCAGCTGCCATGGGGTGCCCAGGGCTGATGCTGAGGTGGGCATGGACCCCTCTGTGGTGTCCCCACAGCACCCACAGACCCCTCTGGGGGAGCACCCAGCACCCCTGGCACTCGCTGTGCCAGGTGGGTGGTACCCACACCCACCTCCCTGCCAGGAACACATCCAGCACCCAGCCTCCCGTGGAAAGGGAGCACAGCCAGCACCCAGGGGGTGGGTGGCACTCAGCACCCACCACAGCACGCCGTGGGTGGCACTGGGGACCTGCAGCACCCTGCAAGGGAGCACAGCCAGCACCCAGGGTCCTGAACGAGGAGGGCACATCCAGCACCCACAATTCTGAATATGAGGAGCACATCCAGCTCTCACAATCCTGTACAAGGGTGACAAACCCAGCACCATGATCCTGAACAAGGGGAGCACATCCAGCACCTAGTATCCCTTGCAAGGAAGGGCATTTAGAGCACCCAAAATCTTGTGGAAGGGAGACAAATCCAGCACTCACAATCCTGTACAAGGGTGACAAATCCAGCACCCACAATCCTGTGATAGAGGGGCATATCCAGCACCCACAATCCTGTGGCAGGGCGCACATCCAGCACCCACAGTTTTGTGATAGAGGGGCACATCCAGCACCCACAATTCTGTATAAGGGGGGCACATCCAGCACCCATAATTCTGAATAATGGGAGCACACCCAGCACCCACGATCCTGAGCACGGTGGGCACACCCAGCACCCACGATCCTGAGCACGGTGGGCACGCAGAGCCCCTGCAATGCTGGCAGTGTGGTGGCAGCTCCCACACGGCTGTCCCCAGTCCGAGGTGGCGGCTCTGTGGGTGACACGGCCACTCGCACCCATCAGCTGCCCGAGCGGCTCCGCGGGCGCTGCCAGCTCTCCCGGCACATCTGGGATGCTGTGTTTGTTTTTTAATGCGCTCTAAGTGGAACCGCCTTCCTCCCCTCCCCTCCCGTGGCTCACACAACCCCCGGCCAGAGCTCCAACCACACAAACCCCAGCACGAGTGAAGCGCCACGGCCCCGTCCAGGAGCTAGTAAAAAATGTATTACCTAAAAATATCTTTCCAAGAGGTGATTTAAACCAGCAAAGTCTCCTGGCAGGAGGAAATGGAGATGAGGAACATCTCAGGGCTGGAGAAGCCCCTGGGAGCACGCAGCCCTGCGAGAAAGCTCAGGTCTGCCGTGTACAGATGGGGCTGGGCAGGAGGAGGGATGGGCGGCTTTGGAGCGGGCTGAGCCTCCTCCCGCAGCCGGGACATGCCGGGGATGCAGGGGATGCTCGGACCGGCCCTGCCTGGGGGTGTGCCCCGGCTCAGGCTGCTGCGGCCCCCAAAGCTGAGCCATGGGATGCCCCCGGCCGCCTCCGCAACTCGATGAGGCGAGCACCGGGCCGGGCTGGGCCAGCACGGTCGATGGGCCCTTGTCCCCGAGCTCGGGAGCAGCCCTGAGTCACCGCAGCAGCCCCGGGAGCAATTAAAGCGAGTGAGTAATCCTCGCTGAGCTGGGAGGGGGAGAACAGTGACAGCCGCCTCCCG
Organism: Motacilla alba alba; assembly: GCF_015832195.1. Lineage (NCBI taxonomy): Eukaryota > Metazoa > Chordata > Aves > Passeriformes > Motacillidae > Motacilla > Motacilla alba. The sequence continues at coordinate 19,063,404 of NC_052026.1, read as the reverse complement.
AGGAGGGCTCGGGGCTGGAAATCTTCTCTATAAACCCAGCCACACTTTAATTATGAGGTTAATTATTGCTGGGGGGACTTGGAGCTTCCCACTCGGCTGCAGACCCAGGCCCGACCCCGGCTCGGCTTGAGCTCCGTCTTCCCCGAACCTTTGGTGAGCAAAAATGGGAATAAATCAACAAGGAATGGTGAAAATGATGGAAGGAAGGGAAGGAAGGGAAGGAAGGGAAGGAAGGGAAGGAAGGGAAGGAAGGGAAGGAAGGGAAGGAAGGAAGGAAGGAAGGAAGGAAGGGAGGGAAGAAGGATCAAATGTGGATTTTCCCAGTGACTGATTTGCAAGGCTGAGGGAAGGGTCAGGTCCCACTGGGTCCAAACTTTCCAAAGCAATCAGGAACTGCACAAGCCATTGGTGTAAAGTCAGTGTGACCTCTGGGATCATCTCTGTTTGCATCCAGAGCCCTTGTTGCGCTCTTTCTTTGCAACAACCGAGGGCTTTGAACTAAAAACTTGGGGAGAAAGAGGAAATACCAGGCAAAAAGCCCTGAACTAGGTGGAACTGCTGGATATTGACAGCCCTGCCCTAAATCTCCCAAAACCCGGTGTTCCACGGAGCTTTCCCGCTCCAGGAGCTCCGGTGGGGATGGGGAGCTGTGGGCACAGGTGGAGCCTCCAGCCAGGGCAGTTTGGGGGCTTTGGGGCGTGTGCAGGGCTGCGAGGGCAGGGCCTGGCAGGGACTGACCGTTCTCCCTGTGCTGGAAGGAAGGTGAGAACTCTTTGGCAGTGATCCTGGCGATCCGCGCTTCCTCCTGCGCTTTCTGCGCCGCCGTCACGGCTGCCTCCGCCTTGGCCCTGGAGTGAGAGGTCCTGCAAGGCAACAGAGACACCGTTAGGCAGCTCCCTCCTGCCACGGGGAACCCCAAATTTCCCCCACAGATTCCTCCAAAACCCTTTGGCCGTGAGGGAGGAACTGCCAGCAGAGCTTGGGGCTGGCTGGGGTACGGGGGATTTTCCAACACCTTCATGAGCTGCTCCTCAGCCTGGAAACCACCCAGGAAATTCAGATTTGTTCCCCAAGGGTCCCTCCATCCCATTTCCCACCTTGTCCCAGCAGCCTCTCCGTGCATCTCCCATGAGCCTCCAGGGTTGAATTTAAAGCTGGTTTGGTTGGGTTTTTTTAACCAAACACGGTTTTTTGGGGATGAAAAAAAAAAAAAGAACATTTCCACGCCCACCCCCACGTTTTGCATAAAATGCTGGATGTAAATAAATACTGGGAGCAGAGGTAGGAGCTGGGGGTTCGGCTCTGGAGCCGCCTCCACCATCCCTTCACACATTTTTATCAGGGCACTTTTTCCCTCTGGATCAACAACTGTCCCCTGCACTTGCTGATGATTCCCCAAAGGCTTTTTTTGGCTGGCATTTCATCCCATCACTCAGGATTTACAGCTTCTCTGAGAGCATCCTCTGGAGGTTGCTTTTCCCCTTTCCCCCCTTATCCGAGCTATCCAGGCACTTTCAAAAATTCCTGCTCCCACCCCGGTGCAGGCAGGGTTATAAATAACTCCACTGATTTCTTTTCCCTCCAAAATCAGGCCCTCCATCTCCTTTAATCATTTTTTTTCTGCCTCTCTCTGAATTCCCTCTAATTTCTCGACATCTGCGTGGAGAGGGAGTGCCATTTCTGACAGGCTCCTAAAAATGGAAAACAGGGCCAGGAATGTGCCTGCTTTGGTTGGAAGCATTGCCAGGGCTGGGGAACAGGGTGAGTGTGGCTGTGCTGTCACCTGTGTTCGCTCCTGACACTTCCCAGGTCTCTTTGCTCTAATAAATGCTTTATTCCCAGCCATCGGCTGCTTTGGAGTAGCCCTGGAGCTGAATCCAAGCTGTTTTCCAGAGTTATTGGAGGTGATGGAAGGGCTGTGGTGATGCTGCTGCAGGTCCCGAGGGTTCTCTGTGATTGTTCACCCCAAAATTGGGTTTAAATGGGTTTTTACCCAGCAGGAATCCAGGGGTCCCCCTGCCCAGCACTCAGGTGGGATCAGAGGAGGGGACAAAGGTGTCACAGCCCATTCCCTGTCAGGTATCCCAGCCCTGCTCTTTTAGGAGAAGCAGGGATGCCCCAAGGAGGAGCTGCAGCAAACTGCCAGGAGGGGAGGTGAGGGCTGCTCCCGTTTTTCATGGAATCATGGAATGGTTTGGGTCGGGAAATACTCTAAAATCCATCTCATTCCAACCCGTGCTGTGGGCAGGGACAGCTTCCACTACTCCAGACTATTCCAGCCTGGCCTTGGACACTGCCAGGGATCCAGGGGCAGCCACAGCTTCTCTGGGAACTCGTGCCAGGGCCTCACCACCCTTACAGATACTGGGAATTTCTTCCCAATATCCCATCTACATCCACCCTTTTCCAGCTTCAAACCATTCCCCCGTGTCCTGTCCCTCCATGCCCTGTCACAGTCCCTCTCCAGGTCTCTTTCCAGCCCCATTTTTGGCACCAGCATGCTCTGTGGGGAACACCGGGGCATCAAACCTGTGCATTAAACCATTGGAGCCACCAGGAGGTTAAAATTCAGATTCTGCCTGTCTGAGCTCCTTAAACCCCTGGCATCTCCCAGGGGAGCTTCTCAGGGATGTGGATTCGAAGCTCCTCCATCCATTTATCCCCTGGCCTGGGAGCTGCCGGGGCTGGGGCTGTCCCTGCCTCGCTGCAGCACTTTCCCAGGTCCCTGCTGGCCCCAGCTGAGGATTAAGAGTGTCTGTGAGTGCCTGGCCCGCGCTCAGCAGCCAGGATTACACTCTGCTTCCCCATCCTCCCTGGAGAGGCGGCTGGAGCCGCTCAGCCCTCTCTGCCTGCCAGGGAAGGAGGCTGGAGCAGCAGCCAGGGGCTGGGAGGTGGTGGCAGAGCGGGAGGTGACGCTGGAGGAGCCCACACGGAGCCACCACCCCGGGCTGGGTTTCTGGGATGGCCCAGACTCTGCTCCTCCCTGTGGCACTCAGCACCCCCTTGATGGAATCGTGGCATCATTGAGGGTGGAGAAGAGCTCCAGGATCACCAAATCCAGCCTGTGCCCCATCCCCACCTTGTCCCCAACCCGGAGCACTGCGTGCCACCTCCAGGAATTCCTGGGACACCGCCAGGGATGGGCACTCTGACCCTCCCTGGGCAGTTCCAGTGCCTGGCCACCCCTTCCAGGAAGAAATTCCTGCTGATATCCAACCTAAATAGATTAAAATCACCATCCCTGGGGGGTGGATGCATTTCCATCCCTTGAAAACTCACTCCAAAGACTTCTGGATCTGCTTATCCCCACGGACTCCCAAGATCGACCCAGGAAGTGCAGGGAATTTAAAAAATGAAAACTTGGAGATTTGGCTCAGAAAAGGTTAAAAATCAATCCCATCAATGACGGGATGATCCAAATACACTTGGGGAGGGATGGAAAGCACTGGATTCCCTGGAGGACATGGGACACACTGGATTCCCTGGAGCAGAGGGACACACTGGATTCCCTGGAGCAGAGGGACACACTGGATTCCCTGGAGGACATGGGACACACTGGATTCCCTGGAGCGGGGGGACACACTGGATTCCCTGGAGCAGGGGGACACACTGGATTTCCTGGGGTGTCACCAATTAATTGTTTGTAAAGCTCCCTGAGACGCTGGCAGGAGTGAAAAGCAGAATTATGGAGATCCATACGTTGCATAATAAAATCCATAAGTATTCCCAAATAAATGCCAGTAATCCAGTTAGTGCTCGCATGACTTTGTCACATCCTAAATTTACCAGCTGTCTCCTTTCTCCACGCCTGCTGCTCGTGGCGTGTGCTAAATCTTAATTCCCACTTAATTGCCTGGAGTTTATTTCCCTGGAAAAGTGGGGTTTTTTCCTCCCTGACACATGGACAGGGCCTGATCTCATCGCTCTGCTCCTCCTTCCCTAAAGTGCTGCCATAAATTTTTTCTGGGATGGAGACACCAAACTGGAGACTACGGTGAAAATAAGGCTGGGGCCTTCCCCATAAAACAGAATTATGGGATAGTTTGGGTTGGAAGGGACCTTAAAGATCATCCTGTTCCTGTGGGCTCATGAGGGGATGGAGGGAAGAGTGATGCAAGAGGAGCTGTTTAATTCCTCCCACCTCTGAGCATCCCCAGCCTCCTCCTCCAGCTGGGATGGATCCAGGAGCCTGGGATGGTGGAAGGTGTCCCTGCCTGTGGCAGGGGGGGGAATGGGATGGGCTTTAAACTCCTTCCAACCAAACCAGTCCATGATTCCAGGATTTTAGTGCACTTCACCATCCAAGCTGAGCTGGGGGAGGGTGTTCAGGCCAAGACTGGGATTGGGAAAAGCCAGAAAGGGGGAAGAGCAGGATGGTTTGTGGCTTTTGAGCCCCCGTTTTGGGTCTCAGGGCAGAGAGTCCCAGCTGGGGCTGGCCTGGAATATTTTATTTAATAATTTTTTGTCAAGCTGACTCACTGTTCTCGGAGGATGAGCGGGCAAGTGGTCAAACTGGCAAGGGGAGCTGGCAGGAGGCAGGGAAAAATCCCAACCAACCAGATTCCCAGAAATCTTTGCAGATCGCCTGTGATTTGGCCAGAGCTGACAGGGGAAGGGATAATACCTGGGTCTGCTTCCTAATGCCAAGTTTATCAGCTCCAGCTAATCTATAAGAAGCTGGAATCAACTGATTTGCAAGGAAGAACTCGGCTTTTTAGGAATTCCAGCAGTGACTCCAGGCTGGCTTGGAGTGAGCGAGGAGTGGTTCCAAGGGTTCTGCTGGAAGGCCACTGCTGGGGGCTGGGTTAGCCAAAAAGGGGTGAACTCCCAGCAAAACCCTCAGGGATTCAGGAAGGAAGCAAAATTCAAACCAGGTGAGGCTTGAGAGGTGTTTTGGTTCCAGGAATGCTTTGGCAGGAGAACAAGTGGGACAAAGTGCTTTAAAATGAGGCTGGAAATTAGAGCGAGTTTACAGAAGCCCAGAAAGGTTTCAGAGCTGTGAAAGTGACACCTGGAATTGCCAGGATGGCACCTGGAGCCACGAGAAACCTGGATCACTGGTGAGTCCTTCTCCATTTGCTGTTTGACTCCAGCCAGGAGAGGGATTTGCCCCCTTTATTCCTATTTTTCCAGCGTTTTTGTACAGAAAATACATCCCAATAAAAACCAGGCAGCAGACACTGAGCAAATTCATGCTGGGGGTCAAAGAGAGCTCTGTGCTGAACACAGAGAGAAATCCACATTATTGGGAATGTTAAAAAGCATCCTGTGGGTAAGATTTCTGGGAAAGAAGGCCTGTTTCCCAAAATTCACATGGCACCTCTGGCTGTTCTTTTCCAAGCAAACTTCTCTCTTTCCTGACCCCAAAGGCTGGTTGAGGGAATATGAAATTCCTGCTGGGATCCTGCGCGGGGATGGAGATGCTCAGCCCTCCTCCACCCCACACCCAGAGCTCTCCCATTATCCCAGCTCCAACAGGAGCACCACCAGGCTGCAACAAGCCCCAAACCCTTTCCACCCCATGACAGGACCCCGTGGTCCCTATTTTCATGGAAAACCTGGAAAAAGGCACATTTCCCACAGGCTTCTCTGGGAGTGGTGAGGATGGAGTTAAGCTGGCAGTGAGCTCATCCCTAATGAACAGCCTCAAGTTTTCCTAAGGGGCCAGGTTGGCTCCATCTGATCCACTTTGTCTCCAGGTCAATACTTCATCAGGCAGCTTTGGGGCTGGTTTTTTTTCCTCTTTAAATGCATCTTTATCTTCCTATAGGAGGGAATGTTTTCTCTCCCTCCATTACAGAGCTTCATGTATTTTTCAAACGGCAAAATTCAATTAAAACACACGCCAGCTGCAAGGAAATACTTCAGGAAACATTCAGAGAGAGCATTTGCAGGGCGTTCGAGACTCTCTCATCCACACCCCGGGGTCAGGAAAGCCTTGGGATGCACCTTGTCCTGGGAAGGGATGGCTGGATGAAGGAGAAAAAGGAGATTCTCTGGAAAACCCAGGCTGGCGTGAGGCTGGGAAGGGATGGCTGGATGAGGTGGGGAAAAGGAGATTTTCAGTGCAGCCTCCCCAGCGGGAATCCCTCGGCTGTGTGGGCTCCACGGGGGTTGTTTTCCAGTCCCTGTGGCACAGCGGGATCCAGCGCTGGTTGCATCCAGCGAGGAACACAAAGCCCCGGTCCCCGGGGGATGGATGCTGTCACCAGCCCCGAGCCCTGGGGACGCTGGTGCGGCCCTGCCGAGGATGTGGGATCGCTCGGGGACGGGGCAGGACAGGCGATCCCAGCTCCCAGAGCCCTGCCAGCCTGGGATCGATCCCTGCAACAGCCCCGGGAGGCTCTGCCTGCTCCGGGCAGCCAGGAGGGGAGGCTTGGCTGGGCTTCGTGCTCTCCTAGATGGGACAAATTGGGACTGAATTATTAATAACCACTGCAGACTGTCTGGTTTCCACCTCTGCGGGAGCCTCTCTGATTTAGGGCACAGCTGCAGTGCCCATCCTGCCTCCCTTTCCCATGCCAGGGGCTTCTCCGGGCACCGCATCCCGCATCCATGGCCTGCGGAGGGCCGGGAGGAGCGCAGCCCGGAGCCGGGCTCCGTCTAGACACGGCCCCGAGGGAACGGGGAGATGGCAGCAATTAACAACCTGTTTGTTATTTTCCTTATCTGGCGTTTATTGCCCCGATCAAACCCGCTCCTAATTCCAGCCTGGCTCTTCCCACAGCTCTCGCGGCTTCCCTGCTATTGCAGCAGGCTCTCGGTGAGTGATTTGTGCAGGCAGCAGCACCGCGCTGCTCCTCAGGGGGTGGAATATTAGACACACCAATTAGCTGGCTGTGGAGAAATTCCCATTTACCTGCTCAGCGCAGGCATTTTTCCCAGCCTGCTCCCTCCGTCTGTTTTTCCCTCTGTTTCCCCCTCTCCCCCCACCCCAACCATGGCTGGAATTCTTAATTAAGGGGAAAAAAAGCTGCTTAATGTGACCTCTGACATGACGTAATGCAGCCCTGGACGTCTGCTCGGGCTCTTTGCAGCCAGACACGGAGCAGGTGCTGTGCATAGCAAAGAGAGAGGCAGCCTTGGCAGCTCCAGATGGAGATTTTGGGATGGCAGCGTGGATGCATCACCCCTGGGCTCTGAGGAGGAGCAGGAAAGCTCCCAGCAGTGGCAGGGAAGGTTGGGAGAGGCTGGGATGGATGGAATGGTGATGGCACGCTCTGAAAAAGCAGCTCTGGAAGTTACGTCTCAAGAGAATTAAGGAAAAATAAACACTCAAACCCTTTAATCCTGGGGGGAAAAAAAATCCTTTCAATGCATTTGTTGCTGCCCAAGAAAGCAGATTAGAGAGAAGCACAGAAAATATTGTGGTCAGGAGGCCAAATCCAACTTCCCCTGTAGTTTTACAGCAGGAAATGTCACACTGGGGGGGGAATCATTCCCAAGGCAGCTGGGAGAGCTCGAGGACAGCTGGGACATGGAATGCTCCAGGTGTCCCAAATTGATGGGGACAGGGCTGGAGCCAGGTCCTGTTTAGCTCACTGCTCCAGGCACCTGTGCCAGAGCCTTCCCCACCTTTGTATTTTTGGAGTTATAAATGGGGAGTGAATTCACCGAGGACTCTTTTGCCATTGTACACTGAAATTCCATTTTTAAATCCGAGTAAGGGGGAAAAAAAGTATCCCAGGCTGTGTCCTGGTGTCCTGTGCCTTGCCTTGGAGTGGCCAAAAGGAGTTTTGCTGGAGTTCACAGCGTGGAAAGGTGCAAAGTCTCAGGGGGACAGGGATGGGCCATGCCCCCAAAATTCTGGGAGCAACAGCTCAAACCACATCCCTGAGCTGGGTCATTCCCAGCGGAGAAAGATGAGAGCATCAGATGCCAGGATTGTCTCCAGCTCACCTGATTGCCACCATCCCCAAAAGGATTTCTTTATTTATCTTTGTTTTTGCTAAACAAAAAATGCCAAGAAAATCCAAATCCATCGACTTTAAAAGGCTGGGCCAGGTGGAGCTGGTACCCAGAGGCACATCAGGATGCTCCCAGCATCTCCCTGGCCAAGGAACACATGGAATAAGCGGCGCCAGGCAGATTCCTGCATTTCCCTTCCTTTTAACTTTGTGCCCCCAGCAAGGACGGAGCTGATGGGCTTTGCAGGCAGACGATGCCCTGGGTGTTATCTACAGCTGGCCAGAAAATCAACATCTGGAGAGGGAGCCTCATCCCTGGCCATCTGTCACTTGGAGAGGAGCTCTGCAGGAGGCAGGTGGGTGAAAACACCAGGATTGCCCTTGGGAAAGGGTGGCTTTGAGGCCACTGTCCCCCCTGAGGCTTGGCCTCTCTCCAGCCTGGTCACTTTGCCTTCCTGGGGCACAAATCACCCAATCCCCCTCACCTGCCCAGCCCTGGTGGGTTCAGGCAGGAGGGAGAGGGGCTGGAGGTGCCCCCAGGGCTCTGTCACCCCTTTGTGGGGCAAGGGGTGGCCCCAGCCCTGATGACTGTGGGGAGAAAAAGAATAAATCCTCCCTGTTGCCACAGCAACGAGCATCTCCTGCCTGCCTCAAACTTCAGAGCCCACCCAGCACGAGCCACTTCCCCCATCCCAGCTGCCTGCATGGGCTTTTGAGCCCCAAAATCAGCTCCACCCCCCAAAATCCCACTTTTCCGGAGGCTTCTCAAGCTGTCCCTGAGCTGCTCAGCCCCACTGCACCCTGCTCAGCCCAGCATCCCATGGGGAGCCCTGGCTGGGATCCTGGGGGTCCTTCCTGCTCCCCAAACCCCAGGCCAGCAGACAGCTCTGGGTTTGCAGGGCTGAGCTGCCTCCGAGGCACAGCCCGTGACAATTTCCACTCGAGCAGCCAACAGCACAACAGGGCAAGGGACTGGGAGAGCCCTGCCCTGCTCTGCCCTGCCAGGAGGGAATCTGGGCTGGCCATGGTTTCTGTTTCACCTCCGTGTTGAGGGGATGAGAGACAGGGACACAGGGACACAGGGACACAGGGACATGGCCGGGAATGGGGCAGGGCCCAGCCCCTTCTCTGTCTCACTGGAGACAAGCTGGAGGGCTCCTGGCCTTGGGAATGGGCTCCTGTCCCTGGGTATGGGCTCCTGGCCCTTGGGAATGGGCTCCTGTCCTTGGGAATGGGCTCCTAGCCCTTGGGAATGGGCTCCTGGCTTTTGGGCATGGGCTTCTGTCCCTGGGAATGGGCTCCTGGCCCTTGGGAATGGGCTCCTGTCCCTGGGAATGGGCTCCTGGCCTTTGGGAATGGGCTTCTGTCCCTGGGAATGGGCTCCTGTCCCTGGGTATGGGCTCCTGTCCCTGGGAACGGGCTCCTGTCCCTGGGAATGGGCTCCTGGCCTTTGGGAATGGGCTCCTGGCCTTTGGGAACGGGCTCCTGTCCCTGGGAATGGGCTCCTGGCCTTTGGGAATGGGCTCCTGGCCCTGCCCCACCCCTCTCCCATTGGGAACAGGCTCCTGGCCCTGCCCCACCCCTCTCCCCTTGGGAACGGGCTCCATCCCCGGCTCCCATGTCTGCCACCACTCTCTGGAGGGCTCATCCCCAGCACCAAGAGTTGGGAAGATCTGCCCCAGCTCCTTGAAGGATGTCCTGATGCTGGATGGGGACCAGCTGCCCTCCTGCCAGTGGGGACAGCCCCCGTGTCCAGCCTGGAGCCCACAGAGCTGTTTCTTTTCCGCCAGGGAATGTGATCCCGAGGAACTGCTCGTGGAGGGCAGCGTCACAGAGCCACCATGGGACACCTGGTGGCACTGCCCCAGCTGAGGCCATGCTGGGAAATCCAACAGCCCCCAGATGGCATCCCATGACCCCAGAGGGTGACACACGGGGACAGGATGGGGTGGATTTGGGATGTGGTGGCAGCAAGGCTCTGCTGTCCCGGTTGGAAGCGAGCTGCAGCAAAGGGAAGCTGCCCACTGTGGAAAAAGGGGGTGGAGAGGGGCTAAAATTGAGAAGTGGGTGCCACCAGGTGCCGGGCTGAGCACCCGACATGGCCACCATGGGATTTTAGGGTGCTCAGCACCCCGAGGAACTGGGACTTTCTTAGTCACAACTCCAAAGGGATAATCGCTCGGATCCATGGGTTAAATCCCCCTGGGATTTTCAGGGGGGAAATTTGCTTAGCAGGGTCTACAGTCAAATCCTTTAATTTCCTGGATTAGGAAGTCAGGACAGCTTGTCATTTGTCCCGTGGGGAGGAGGTGACAGAAACCTCGTTGCTTGGGGCTTTTCAAACCGGAATAAGAGAGAGGAGAGCCTGGAATACCCCAGCCCATTCCCTGTGCTCCCCCCAGCATCCCAAACTCGGGGGAAGGAAAACCAGCAAGGAAAATACTCGATAATTTGGCTCAGCTCTTTGTTTTCCTCTTGGTTGTGCTCCTGATATTAATTTTGCCTCTCCCTGGGGAGGAAAGTGTGTGGGGAGGGACAAGGATAGGATGTTGGGAATGTTGCTGAAGGGAAAAGGTGGGAACAACAAGGAAACCCAAAATGGGAGTTGGGAGAAGAAAAAAGCACGGAGACCTCTCTCACGAGCTGGAAAAGCAGCAGAGAGAGCCCAGCCCTTCCCCTTGGTTCTTTTCCACCCTCAAACTTCGGGATGCAGCATCCCTGGGACACGGCTGGGGGGTTTGGGGAGGGAGGGACTCCCAGCATCCCCCTCCCAGCCCTCAGCCCGGCTGTGGGACTGGGTATCCCAGCACCCTCCCCACCCCTGGGAGGGTGAGGATGAGGATGGAGAGAGCGGCGGCAGCCAGGGGAGGGATGATCTCTCCTTCCCTGCTCAAGATCCCAGGGAAAAGCAGCGCTGCAGTTTCGTTGAGCAGGAAAAACAGCAGAAAGGAAAAGGAAAAGCAGCAGAAAGGAAAAGGAAAAGCAGCAGAAAGGAAAAGGGAAAGCAGCAGAAAGGAAAAGGGGAAGCAGCAGAAAGGAAAAGGAAAAGCAGCAGAACGGAAAAGCATCAGAAAGGAAAAGCAGGGGCTGGGTTTGTGTTGTTGGTTTTGGTGTATTTCGCTTTCCCTCCCCGGGTGATGAAGGGCTGCTCCACCCAAAGGAAGAGGAAGAGGCTCCATCACTTTGTGCCGGGCAGGCACAGGGAGGTTCCTGGGGGATCTCCGGGGGCTGGAATGGTCCCGCTCCCCTCCGGGAAGGGCTGGATTCAATTAGTTCGGATGATCCGCACTGCGATGGGCGGCGGTGCGATGCCAGGGAGGAGGAGGAGGAGGAGGAAGAGGAGCCGGCAGCTTCTCCTTTCCCCGCGCTGCCCTCGCCTCCTGGCCGGCGCTCCGGGGCAGCCCCTTCCCATGGAAGCGCTGCCTGCCAGCAGTGAATCACCTCCCGTCCTCCCCGCCTCGCTGCCAGCCCGTGCCACCCCTCCCTGTCCCCTCCATCTGCCGTCCCCGCACAGGTGACCGCTGCTGGCAGCGCTCCCCCATCCCGGCTCTGCCCCTCCTGCATCCCAAATCCTCTTTCCTGCTCCGTTCTCTGTCGGAGCCGTCCCTCCTGCATCCCAAATGCCCCTCCGGCATCCCAAATGCCTTTCCTGCATCCCAAATGCCCCTCCTGCATCCCACATCCCTTTCCTGCTCCATCCTCTGGTTGAGCCGTCCCTCCTGCATCCCAAATGCCCCTCCTGCATCCCAAATCCCTTTCCTGCTCTGTTCTCTGGCTGAGCCGTCTTTCCGGCATCCCAAATGCCCCTTCTGCATCCCAAATGCCCCTCCTGCATCCCAAATCCCTTTCCTGCCCCGTTCCCTGGCTGCGCCGTCCCTCCCAGCCGTGCTTGGCTGCGGGGCTGGCTCCGCTCGGAGCGCCGGCTCTGGGAGCTCTCTCCTGGCGGGGACAGGGACAGAGCCCCGGGGACAGTGAGAATCTGAGGGGCTGGGAATGTCTGTGCTGCTTCAGCACAGCCCAGCGAAGCCGGGGATGGTTTTGGGGATGTTTGGCACCCACCTGGGCCGTGGGTATGGGATATTTTGGCTCAGGTTTAGCTCGCTGGAGAGGGAAGGGGTGGGAATGGCCAAGCTGGGATCAGAAGTGCCGAGTGAGGGATGGGAGGGCAATGAAAACCAAAACCCCACTGAGCTGCTCTGCCAGGAGTACAAATGACCCTGCTGAGGTTTTTCCAGCTGGATTACCTCGCCAATCTTCATCCCTACAAAAGGCATTTCGCTGTCCAGCCTGGCCCTGCCCTGGAGGCCGCACCCCGTGGTGGCTGTTGGGGACACACCGAGCCGGCCCTGCGCAAACACGGAGGCTGCTCCTGGCTTTTGACACGGCCACAAAAGGGCTTAAGGCTGCAAATCCCGTCTGAGCAGGAAGTTATTAAATTGGCGTGGCTGGAGCACGTCAGCAGTCACGGTGCTCACATCCCATCGCATCCCGCAGGAGCCGTGGGGAGGGAGGGACGGACGGGACACTCCGGGATGGCTGAGCCCGGGCCGGAGCTGGGAATGTGCCTGCCGTGAGCCACAGGTGTCCCTGTCATCCCGGCTGAGGGGACGCACCCCCAGCAGCACCAGCAGCTGATCCTGATGGCATCCCCTGGCCCCTGGCAGCACGGCAGGAGCAGCGAGGGAGGAGGCAGGGAAGGAGGGGAAGCTCAGGCTCTGCTCCTCTTGGATTGCTCAGGGAGGGCTGGGGGAGAGAGGGCTGGGGGGACAAGGAAAAGGCGCTGAGGAGAATCACCTCCCGGCCCAGCTGCTGTCAGCCTTGGAGTCACCTCCATCCACCCCCTGAGTGTTTCCCTCCCTGACCCTTTGCATCCCTCAAGGAAAGGATGGAGAGACCAGGAAGGGATGGAGGGAGCACATTCACCCCCCACGAGGCCTGGGGGCTCCAGGTGATGCCCTCAGTGACCCCATCAGTGCCCAGCTCATGGCCTGAGGTGACTCCTGCAAATCCCCAGCTCCTGCTGCTGGCAGGGCCTCGGCAGGGAGCAGCAGCACTTCTCCAAAGGGCCATGAGCAGAGGAACCCTCCCTGGACTCAAAATTGCCCAGAGAGGGGCTGAGAGTCCCTGCCCCAGCTGGGCATCAGCTCAGCCCATCCCTGCAGCCAGCTCAGCTCTGCCCCATCCTGCCTTTGCGTGTCCCTGCTGTCCTGACCCAAGGAAGGGGACACAAAACCCTTTTGGGGCCCTTAACCCCCACCCCTCCTCCTCCTCCTCCTCCTCCTTATCCCTCTCATCCTCAGCAGGAGCCCCTGGGGCAGCACGAGGCGGGATTGGGGTCAGCAGCCAGCACCCCCAGGCACCCACAGAGCAGCAACCCGAAATCAAAGGCAGCCAGACAATGGCAGAGCATTAAGCAGCGGCATTACCGGGGCCGGGAGAGCCGGTGGGGACATTACCGGGGCCGGGGAGAGCCGGTGGGGACATTACTGGGGCCGGGGAGAGCCGGTGGGGACATTACCGGGGCCGGGAGAGCCGGTGGGGACATTACTGGGGCCGGGGAGAGCCGGTGGGGACATTACCGGGGCCGGGAGAGCCGGTGGGGACATTACTGGGGCCGGGGAGAGCCGGTGGGGACATTACTGAGCACAAGTACACTTTCACATGCATTATTTGACAGACTCCTGTGACTCTCAGATGGCTGCAGCAGCTTTGCTTTTCTCCGGGTTTTGCCCGGGCCGTGTTTCCATTTTTCTCACAAAAATACCTGTTTGGCTCTAAGAACCTCCTGCACTTTGCTGCTCGACATCAGCCCTGGCTGCAGCATCCCCAGGGAGCATCTAGGCTGAGCCCAAACATCCCCCTTCTCCCCTCCTCACTGCCAGGCTGTCTTTATTTCCTTCCTTTTCCCATTTCCCTCCAGTTTCCCTGTCTGGAGTTGAGTGACACTGTGCTAATTTGTGGCCCAGCTCCTCCTGAGACGGTGGAGCTTTAATTATATTTTTCTCCTGGTTGGTGCAAGGCTGGGCTATAATTATGCCAGGGAGAGCATTACTTAGGAGTGACCTGGGAGCAGCATTCCCTCTGGGAGCCAGGGCACTGGCTGCTCCCAGGAATTCTTATTTAAGGTGCTGGGCAGCAGATGCCCCATGCTGGAGAGGAGTGAAGTGTTTGCCACGTGCCACCCATCCCTGGGACTCATGCAGGGATGGTCCCTCCTCCATAACCAGCCCAACCACTAGTTACAAACCCCTGAACTGTGGAAGCAGGATGGATGTAGGGTCTGTCTGAGCTGCCATCACCCATCCTGGAGAGCTGGAGTCAGCCCTGATCTCCCCTGACATTCCCTGTGCACCCATCCCTCCAGCAGGTGGCTGTGCCAAAAACCAGAGCTGGGCTGAGCTCCCTGGCCCGCCTTTGTTGCCTGGATATTTTATTTTAGACACACCAGAGCCCACAGATAATTTGCCTGAGGTGTCAATTAGCACTAATGAGATGGGGCTCGGGGTGTCCAGCATGTCCTTCATCCTTCCAGAGTGGCAGCAGAAAGAGTGCAGGCTCTTGGCTGATTTGAGAGAGAACGAAGATCTCCCAGAGCACTCAGAGAACACCCTGAACACTCCTTTTAAACAGGCTGGGGTTCCTTGTCTCCCTCTGAAAGCTGGCCATGGAATCATGGAAAGATTTGGGTTGGAAGGGACCATAAAGTCCATCCAGTCCCACCCCTGCCGTGGGCAGGGACACCTTCCCTACCCCAGGCTGCTCCAAACTTTCTCCTGGCCTTGAGCCCTCCCAGGATGGGCTAGCTGCTGCCAACAGCAGTTCCTCACCCTCACTCACGTCCCTTCCTCCCTGCTCACCTCACCTGAACAATTCCAGAGAATCAGAGGGAATTGTGTGCTCTCCCATTTAAACTACAGCAAAGGGAATTTAGGAGAATCTCCTCTTGACCCTGAAAGAAATCCCTTAAAGGTGCAGATATCACTGTGCTCTACTCAGACTCCAACAACTTTAGGAAAGCAGTTCACTTGTCTCCAGCACACTGTGTTTTTAGCCTACTTTCCTCAGGAGCTGGGGCTCACTCCAGTGATTGTGCTGTTTATATATCTATATGCCATCACTCCCACACTAATAACTTTTGAACGTGTTGGCCAATTCCAACCAAATCTGACAGAGCGGCAGAGTTTTCAAAAATACTGAATTCTTACAAATTTAATGAAAGCCGTGGGTGGGCACATATTTTTTATTTTTTTTTTCCCCCACCAAGGGAAAGGCTGCAGAGTGAACTCAGACAGAAAAGAATACACACACACAGGCACAGCCACGCCAGGTACTGGGAAATTGGAGTTGATGTTGGCATTAGAGGGGGATGTTCCACCCCTGAGCCCCAAAACCTCGGGAATGAGCGCCGGGATTCTCCCCCAGCTCCGTTTTGTGGCATTTGGATGATGCAGTTTGGTGTGGGCACTGCAGGGGAGGGTTCCTTCATTAGGAAGCTTTCAAATGAAATCGGACTAAGATTAATAAGGAAGCTTTTCCAGCTGGATGTTAGTATGTAAAACCTTGCTCTGCTCTGGTTCTGCAGGCTCAGGGACTCTGCCAAAAGCCTGGCGAGGGGGGAGAGCTCGAGCTGAGGGATTGGAGGTTTCAGACAAAGCGGTTTAAGGTAAAAGAGCAGAGATTTACATGGGATATTGGGAAGGAATCCTGCCCTGGACCCACCTAATCCCATCCATCTCTACTCTCCATCCTCCACCCTCCACTCCCCAGCCTCCTGCTGCTCTCCAGCAGAGCCCTGGACCACCCAGGCAGGGCAGGGCAGGGAGCTGTTCACAACTGGCATTCCTGACTCGATTTTTCCCCCCTCTCTCCCATAATTAGAGGTGGAATACAACATGTCAAGACCTCATTAAGCATCTTTGCCAATCCCACTCTCACGGCATTCCAGGATCATCACCACTGGGGGATTGAGGATGCTCAGGTTCTCAGACCCAGCACCCCACAGCTCACTGGAGCTCCACAATTCCAGGATCCATCCCACAGCTCACTGGAGCTCCACATTAACAGGATCCATCCCACAGCTCACTGGAGCTCCACAATTCCAGGATCCATCCCACAGCTCACTGGAGCTCCACATTAACAGGATCCATCCCACAGCTCACTGGAGCTCCACAATTCCAGGATCCATCCCACAGCTCACTGGAGCTCCACATTTCCAGGATCCATCCCACAGCTCACTGGAGCTCCACAATTCCAGGTCCCATCCCACAGCTCACTGGAGCTCCACATTAACAGGATCCATCCCACAGCTCACTGGAGCTCCACATTAACAGGATCCATCCCACAGCTCACTGGAACTCCACATTTCCAGGTCCCATCCCACAGCTCACTGGAGCTCCACATTAACAGGATCCATCCCACAGCTCACTGGAGCTCCACATTAACAGGATCCATCCCACAGCACACTGGAGCTCCACATTAACAGGATCCATCCCACAGCTCACTGGAGCTCCACATTTCCAGGATCCATCCCACAGCACACTGGAGCTCCACATTTCCAGGACTGCAGCCTTTCCAGGCATTCCCATCCATCCCCAGACCACAGGGAAAGATCTGGCCTTCCCACTCCTCCGCAGACTGCTTCCTACCTGCCATTCTAGTGGGATTTTTCATTTTTTTTCCCCAACCATCAGCTCAAAAACATCATCAAGCCCAAATGTGCTCCCAAAGCAGGCCCGGGAGGCTCATTCATATTGCAGATAAGCCCTTGGCAGACGTGCTGATAAAGATTTCAAGTGTGACTCTGCATACAAATATTCCAGACCCAACAATTAATCCAGCACAGGAGGCTGAGGAGGTACCTGGGTTTTTCCCCTAACCCCAGCCCTTTTTCCCAGCCTGGCTGCTAAATATAGCCCCTGCTCAGAAAACAGACAGGAATGACATGCTCTAATAAACCACCCCAAAATGTGATACAAAGAGCCCTGAATTCTCCAGAGGAGCTTCTCCTCCTCGCCTCACCGCTGGTCTGGGAGCTCCCTGCGAGGCACAGAGCTCCAGGTGCCTTTTGGGAGCCAGCTACAGGGTGCTTGATCTGGCCCTGCTTCGAGCTGGGACTTTATTTCAACTTAAATTAGACATGGCTCGTTTTCCCCTTCCCTCCTGCTGGTTTTCAGCAGATCCCAGCTCTGGATCTCTGAGCAGTTCCATGAGGGCTGCACAGGGAGAAGGGGCATTGTAGGACACCCAGATCTGCTGTTTTCCAGCCTCCCCAGGGCTGAAGCCACATATTTGACAGGTTTTCCACTCAAAAAAAAACCCCTTTTGGGAATGGAAATAGCTGGGAATCCTCCCAGCACCGGCCAGCCCTGGGGTGGTTCCTCTTGGCTGTGAGTCAGGCAGAGGATTTGGGCAAACTCAGGAGCTCTTCTGCTTATCCATGAGGAAAAAATGGGATAAATAACCCAGCATCCCCTAAGTGACAGCGCTCAGCCTGTGACAGCCACCAAGGTGCCACCACCCCCTGCCCAGGCTGCCCTGCTCTGGTGACCCTGCGTGGCCTCCCTGCCTCACTTGGGGAGGTTGTGCATCCCCAGCCCACCGGGAATTCCCAGAGGGACAACTGGGCTTAGATCCACCCTGCTTTGAACAGCACCCCGAGGCTTGGGCAAGCCCAAGGCTGCCGTGACATCCACGTAACACCAACCTGCAGATGCCCACCCCGAGCGCTTTCCTCCAGCAGCACCCCTACCACGACAAAACCTCTCACCCCATTTATCCCAAATCCCCAGGCGGGATCCCAGCTCAGACCCACCAGGATGGGCAGGAACCCCCTTACCTGGACGCCGCGATCTCCGCTTTCTGCTTGGCGATGGTGGCCGCCCTCTCGGCCGCCTCCACGGCCCGATCCACCTTCTCCCGGATCTTGCTGGCGCGCAGCGGGATGAGGTTCTTCCTCTTGCCGCTGACCAGGATGTTCTGCTTGTACTTGCCCTCCTCCTTGGTGCCGTCGGGGAAGGTCATGCAGCCGTAGCCGTGGCGCTTGTTGTTGGCCCACTCGCCCTCGTACTTGAGCCCGTCCGAGCGCTGGCTCACGCCCGAGCCCGAGCGCTTGTCGTTCTTCCACTCGCCCACGTAGATCTCGGTGGTGGTGGCGTCGATGTCGTCTTCGATGACCGAGAGCTCGGCCTCGCCCTCGCCCAGGCTGATGGTGGAGTTGATGTCGCTGGCGGTGGAGCTGACCGTGCTCATGCCGGCCTCGCTCCGGAACGAGCTCTGCTTGCTCCGCTGGCTGGCCAAGGAGCTCTTGGACTCGGACTTGCGGAGCTTGAGCCCGCTCAGCAGCGAGCGCCGGAAGATTCCCTTCTTCTTGCTCTTGAGGATCTCGGCGTCGCTGTGGGCCATGAGGACGAAGCCGCCGCGGGACACGGCGGGGCTGCCGGCCACGGCGGGCGAGGCGTCGGGGTGCAGCGCCGTGCCGTTGGTGTGCTCGCTGCGCAGGGAGTTGATGGACGTCCTCAGGGGTGACCTGATGACCGCAGCCATGCCGTAGGGAACGCTCTGCCGGACGCCGTAACCCTGGCGCATCCCTCCGACCCACTGGCCCTGGTATGTCCCTGCGGAGAGGAGACAAGAGCAAACGGAGGGGGGGTCGTGGCATCAAACTGCTCCGGGAGCTCTTTGCAGCTCTGGAAGCCCAGTCCCGGCTCCAGGACGGGGATTGCAATGTCAGGTTGTGGAGGGAAAATTGATCGGATTCATGGAATTCACAGAATCACTGGGTTGGAAGAGACCTTAAAGATCATCGAGTCCAACCCAGCCCCAACACCTCAACTCAACCCTGGCCCCCAGTGCCACATCCAGGCTGTGTTAAACACACCCAGGGATGGTGACTCCACCACCTCCCTGGGCAGAACATTCCAGATTGCAGGCTTGCACTCCAGCTGCAGCCTGAGGATGTTAGAAACCAGCCAAGGCATCAAGGAACTGCCCCTTGGATCAACCCCTAACGTGAAAGGGAAGGGAGCAGGGCTGTGGAATGGGGGAATGGTTATCCAGGAGCACACTCTGATCCTGTCCACGCTGCTGGCATCTCACAGTGCATGGATGATGTATAACAATACATTTGTTTATACCCACAGAGCCTTCATCCCGTGTGCTGGGGAAGGCAGCAGCTCCATAGAAATAAAGGCCTCACAGGGACAGATCCATTTGGATATTCCCCTTGGAATTGTGCCCCTGTTGGAGCTCCTGCATTTGCGTGGGCACTTCCTGGAGTTTCTTAGCTGGTTGTTTGTGGCACGAAACACACACAGGGCTGCACCACAGCATTGGGAACGGGGGGACAAGGAGCCCACCCAGCCCGGGGGGCACAGCTGGACCTCAGCATCCTCCCTGTGCACCGAAGCGCGGGGTGGGTGGTAATCTGCTCAGGGTTCCTAATCCCATCCCCTCCTGGAGCTCGGAGCTTGGCACAACTCCAGGCTTTATCCCAGCCCGTTGAACTGCAGGGCTTGTTTTTATTCTTAGGTCGGCTTAATCTTCTCTGGACCAGCTTGAGATGCAGTGATCCACTGTGAGCCCTGCTGGGGCAGATCGAGGAGCCCGAGGATGGCTCTGAGCTGGGCCCTGGAGCTGCTGGAATGCTGTGAGCAGTCCCAGCCCCGGGATGTGAGGAGCTGGGATGGGCACAGGCAGCACCTCACAGCAGTGGGGCCTCCCTTTGTGCCAGCCCTGCTCCCACACGCCCAGGGAGCCTTAAAATAAACCTGCTGAAATAGTGAACCCTGCGTGAATGGGGCCAGTCCTGCCCCAGCACTCCCTGAGGAAATTCCCTGCCCAGTCCAGGGTTCAGCCTTGGAGAAGGGATCTGGGCTGGAACAGCTCATGCTGAGCACAGGAACTGCTTCCTGAGGGTGTGAAACCAGCACCTGGCCACATTTTGGGGTGGATTTTGGGGTTCTTCAACTGTCTTTTAGCTGCCAGTGCTTTGAACAAATCCCCCAGGATTTGGGCATCCTTCCCTGTGCTCCAATGGCATTCCATTATTGGGGTGGCAGCTTTGTGCACCCCCAAAAAACCAGCAGGCCCAAGCTGGGGGCCCCACAGAGCCTGCCCTGGGGAAGGGATGTGGAGAGGCAGGGGCAGGCAGGATTTACTGGGGGTTTATAGGATTAGCACCGGGATTAGGGCAGGCACTGGCAGGGCAGGGAGAGGAGGTGGTGACAGGGAGAAGGATGGGGGACAACCTGTGAGATGCAGCTCAGGGGACACAGCAGACACGTCCTGTGTGGGGGTTGAGCAGTGAGCCTGCCTTGTCCCCTGTGGTGTCCCCAAGAACGGGGAACAACCAGTGCCAGGCAGCCACAGCTGTCCTCATGCCTGCGATGGTGGCTGTGGCCGGGGAGAGCTGCCAAGGTGTCCCTGCACCCCCTGGGCACCTGGCAGCACCTCTCTTCCCCTTCTGGCTCCATCCCAGAGTATCTCAGCAGGACAATGGAGCAACCTGGGGAAAGATTCCCCCCAGAGCCCCGAATTCTCCTGCCAAGGAGCCCCCAGGGTGGCTTGGGATGTCCTCGCACGGTGCTCCTGCTTCCCTGGAGATGGATTCAGTGGGTTTCAGGGAAAGATGCCAGTGTGGGCAGGGGCACAGGGAGAACAGTTCCTGCATGAGATCCACCAGATCCCAGCCTGCCCAAACCCTGATCTCCCTTTCCCTTGGTGAATCCCTTCCCTGGAGCCCTGACCCCACACAGGTCCCTCGGCCTCCTCATCTCCTGGCAAACGCGCAGCAGAAACCCTCCCTGGATGCAGCTGGAGCAGCGTGAGGGATCACAGCCCTGTGCTGAACCTGAGGGACTGGCGGGGAGCAGAGCAAAGCTCTGCGGGCTGGAGCACCCACGGCAGATTGGTCACAGCAGGTCACAGCTGCAGCTGTGCCTGTCCCCAGCCAGGCTGAGGTGCCCGGGATGCTGCCATCCCATCCCAGCCCTGCCTGGCCTTCCAACCTGGAATGGCACAGCTGCCAGGAGCAGTCTCTCCTCAGCATCTCCTTGGCAAGGTGGATTTTCCAGCCACTCCATCCTGCTTGTCCTCTCCCGGCACTGTGGAGCAACCCCCGCCCCCAGCTCTGCTTTTGTGGGTGTCATTCCTTCCCTGCAGGAGGCAGCAGCAGGGATTATCCCTAGGGATTGCCTCAGAGGCCACGCTCGTGTCTCTGACAGCCACCAAGACATCTGGGCAGCTTCATGGCCACCAGCAGATCAAAGAGCTTCCTGTCAGGAAGCTGAGCCCGTCCTCAGCCACCAGAGCTCCTTCCTTCCCTGACCTCAAACCCCTGGATCTCCAGGATTTGGCCATGGATCCGGGAGGCTCCGGAGCCATCTGATCTGCATTGCCGAGCCACCTCCTCCCCGGGCCCTGCTCAGCTTAACCTCTGCCCCAGCATTTGCAGAGAAGTGCACAAAGCTTGGTCTCACAGGGAGCCCGGGGACTCCTGGTCCCTGCAGAGGAATCAGGATTTCACAGTGTTCCCCTTCCCGTGCCGGGATGGACCGGCTGCGGCTGCTCCAAGCTGGGGACATGGAAAGGGAAGGTGCAGCAGGAATCTGGCACGGTGGGGACAGCAGGTGGGGCTGGGACAGAGGGAAGGAGCATTTCTGATGGAACAGAATCATCTGCTGAGGTGCTGAACCAAGGATTTTGGTTGGGATGCAGGAGGGGAAGGCGCTTCCCTCGGGATGGGAGGCAGGGAGCAATCCAAGGCAATCCTGGCACAAACCCATTGCACTGGGGATGATGGAGGAGAATCCTGGGGAGGAAAAGGTCCCAGCCTCTTCCCTCAGCCATGCAGGGAACTCCTGGGGATGCCTCCAAGATGCCACAAATATCCATCCCACTTCTGTGTGGTCCTTTTGAACAGGGCAAAAAGGACAGAGAGAGAAGAAAGCCTTGGACGTGGAAAGTCAAGACAAAGGTGAGGAAGTGGCCACGTCCATGCCAAGCAGAGCTGAGGAGAGGGCACAGCCTGAGGCTAGGAGACAACAGCTGGAGTCATCCCAAAAGATGGATTGGAGAGAAATACCCTATTTGAGAAATTACTGCTGAAGCGTAAGAAAGGGAACAGGCTCATGGGAAAGACAGGGATCGATGGAAACACGGAGAGAAGACAAGGGGCAGTGCTGTTGGACACATTCAGTGGTGCTCCTAATGCTGAATTTGGGGTTTTTTTGGCTCACTCTCCTTGCAGCAGGGCTGGCTTGTTTCCAGAACCCCTGCAGGAATTGCCATGGCCTTGAGGAGCGTGCAGAGCCCCATCCTTGGCCAGAGGCAGCGGCACTTCCTCAGCATTTGGCCAAAATCCACCCTGGGAGGAGAGCTGAGAGTCTGCAGGGCAGCTCCTGGTGGCCCCATAATGCCAAAATCCCCCAAATCAGGGCTGGGCTGGGTTTGCACTGGCAGCAAAGCAGGAGGGGGGTGAGCAGGACCCTGCCCCTCCACATTCCCTGCTGGGAACAGGGATGAGGCAGCAGCATTCCAGCAGTTCAGCTGGGCTGGGGAGCTCTGAGGCAGCTCCTGTTTGCAGAGCTCTCTGAGGATCAGAGGCATTGCAGGAACAGAGACTCCTTCCATGCTTTTCCCTTCCTCTGCCAAAGAGATTTTGGGGATTTTGCTGGGGAGGGGAGGAGAGATCTCCAGCTCTGGCTCATCCCTCTGGGATCCAGGCACTGTGGGGATCCAGGACTGCTCCCTCTTGCTGACAAGATCTTTCTTCTCCATGGCTGGGAAGGGAACAACCAAGCCATGGCTTGCTGTCCCAAACAGGAATTTCCTGGACCTGGAATCCTTTCCTGCTGATGGAGAGATGGTGGAACCCCACAGTGAAGCCCAGCCACTGGATAAAGGGGATGTGCAGCATCCATTCCACTGAAATCCAGCTTTATAACAAGTAAACATTCCCAAGGAGCTCCCCCAGGAGTAGCTGGAGTTTGCACAGCACAGGAGGGAGCCCAAAGGGAGGATGTGGGGCTGCTCAGGTACATGGGGCTTCCTCTGGCTTGAGGTGGGATCATGCACTTGGACATAAACCTAGTCCATGATGTTGGAAGGAGATAAAAATAAGGAATTTTTGGTTGGAATGGCTGCATTTCTTTCCTCCCTGTGCCCATACCCAGGATTTGGCATGTTGTAGTCACTGAGCCCTCTGGCCCCACTCCAGGAACACCATTAAGGAGAAGCTTTACAGCTGCTCCCAGGCTTCTCCCAAAGCCACAGGGCTGGTTCCGTGTCCTGCAGGATGAGCCCTTTGGCAAACACATGGATAAAGCCCAGGGAGGCTTGCACAGACCTGCCCTCCTCCAGCTCCTCACATGGAGACATCCAGGCAGGAATTTGGGATGTTGTGAAGCACTTTGAGGGCAGTGGACACACTTGTGTCATTAGCACCACCTGACCTCAGCATGAGACAAATGTTTGGAAAAAATTCCTTCTCCATCCCCAAGACTGAGGTAAAGCCCAAGCACACCCACCATGCTGGCTCAATATTCCCAGGTTAGATCAAACCAGCAGCAGCAGGGATGCAGCTTCCCAGCTTTGCCTGGAAAACGGGAGCAGGAGGCTCCAAAGGGCAGGAGCTCT
The DNA here is from genome assembly GCF_015832195.1 of Motacilla alba alba. Lineage (NCBI taxonomy): Eukaryota > Metazoa > Chordata > Aves > Passeriformes > Motacillidae > Motacilla > Motacilla alba. Next base: position 19,039,864 of record NC_052026.1, on the reverse strand, counting down.
GTCCCCTCCTTGAGGCACAGCCAGACCCTCCTGGTGCAGTGGCTGTGCTGGGCACCAGCAGCATTCCCCAGCTCCCCAAAATCCCAGGGAGGAGGGGGAACTGGTCTGAAGTGCCCCTCCACTCTTCCAAGCCAAAGCAATTAGGTTTTACAAATTGCTGATTTATCTCACAAAGGATCCTTCCTGGTGTGCTCAGCCCCCTCTTATCTCTGGCCTCTGCAGCATATTAATTAAAGATGTCCAATGGCAATAATTAGGCCGGGCTCTTGAATTCCAACCAGAGGAGGGAGTTTTACAGATATCCTCTTCCAGCTGCTCAATATCACAGAGCCCAGGAGGATTCACACACAAATCATCCCAGGAACACCCATCCCAAAGGGAAGAAGTCTGGGAGAGAAGGGAGGGCTGGAGGGTGCTCATCCAGCCTCAGCTCTGAGGTGTGACAGTGGGGACATCCTCGCTGGCCATCCCAGGGAATTGCTGGGGAAAAATGTGCCCCCAAATGTTCTGCCTGACTCTGTGGGGACTACTGAGCACAGCAGCACAGGATCCCAGAATGCTTTGGGTGGGAAGGGAACTTAAAAATCCATGCTGTTCCCACTCCCTGCATGGCAGGGACAGCTCCCACTATCCCAGATTGTTCCAAACTCCATCCAGCCTGGCCTTGGGCACTGCCAGGGATGCAGGGGCAGCCACGGCTGCTGTGGGCACCTGTGCCAGGGCCTGCCCACCCTCCCAGGGAACAATTCCTTCCCAATATCCCATCCATCCCTGCCCTCTGGCAGTGGGAGCCATTCCCTGTGTCCTGTCCCTCCATGCCTTGTCCCCAGTCCCTCTGCAGCTCTTCTGGAGCCCCTTCAGGCCCTGCCAGGGGCTCTGAGCTCTCCCTGGATCCTTCTCCTCTCCAGGTGAGCACCCCCAGCTCTCCCAGCCTGGCTCCAGCCCTGGGAGCAGCTCTGTGCTCCCCTCTGGAATTGCCCCAGCAGCTCTACATCTTCTCACACTGGGAAGCCCGAAGCAGGAAAAGCACTTCAGGCGGGGTTTCAGGGGGGGGACAATCCCCTTTCACAACCCCCTGGTCACTGCATGGACATGGGGACACATTTTCTGCCAGAGCCCCCCTCCTGCACTGTCCCTCCTGGCAGCAGCACACCGCGCCCAGCTGGGTGACTTCCCTGCCCTGCCCCGTGCCCAGCTGCTGCTCTCACCCCCCAAACCCTGCCCTGAACCCCCCACAGGCACGGCATGGATGGCTGGGAGCTGCCACCCACACTCCCCACCTTGGGACGTGGGCATCAGTGACACTGCCTGCGTCCAGCACCACGGGCATCGGGAACCCGCAGCCAACGATCCCCCTCCAGCCCTGCCAAGGCTTCCCACCACCAAGCCACGCTCAAAACACAGTCAGATGCTTCTGCTGTGGCTGCTAATTTGCCAAAAATACACTCTGGTAACTGCTTACACAGGGGAAGGAATAAAGTATGGATTTTTGAGTATGCAAATCTAATCTGCAGGCAGGAGCACGTGACGGGCGTTAGTCATAGTGCTAATGCTGGGTGCATCCAGACAGGGTGGGCACAGCCAGGCCTGGGCAGCCAGGGAGGCACACAGGGCAAGGAGGAGAGGATGAGGAGGATGAGAGCTGCCAGGGGCTGCTGCGCTCCCGCCTGGGTGCAGAATGAAATCTGCTTTGGGGGCCAATAAATAGGGAAGAATTACAGCTCGTGTCAGCGTGGTCAGCTTGTACTTGGACGGGCAGGGAGCCTCGTCTAAAGGAATCAAGCAGAGGAGGTGCTGGGTTTGGCTGAGGCTTGGAAGGAGATGGCTTTGGAAGGGGTAGGGATGGGAGCAGGGATGGGTTTGGAACAGCCAGAAGCTCTGCAGAAGCAGGAGGCTGCAGGGAGGAGATGCATTTCTACAGCCTCACGCCTCATCCTCCTCCTGCTGCTGCTCCTCCTTCTCCTCCTCCTCCTCCTCTGGATGCAAATAACAACAAAAGTATTTCTGGCTGAAATCCCATGGAACGGGGATTGCTGATTGCTTCTCCTTGGGGAAAATCACTGGGAAATCTCAGGTGGCAAGAATGTTCCTCAGGGGGGTATGAGCCCCATCCCAAACGTGGGGACACATTTTTGTCCTCATTGCCTGTCCCAAGGATACTCTGCAAGCAGCAGGTGAAGGCTCCTCCCTCACTGGAAACGTTAAAAAAAAAAATCTTGTGTGGAAATTAATGTTTTCCAAGGCTTTTCAGCTATTTGCTTCAAGGGGAAATTCTGTTCCTCTGCTCCTCAGGAAGAGCCAAGCCTGTCCTGAGCATCCCCTCCCTGTTCTCATTGCTGCTGCATCTCCTGCTTCCCCAGACCTGTTGGGAAGTGCCTTTTCCAGCCAGAATTCAAGGAAAGGCTTCAAAACCCCACAGTAAAGACAATAAAATCCTGGCTTCACTGATTCTGACGGGGCTCGTGGTGCCTCTCAGGCCAGTTGTGATTCCTCTCAAAGCGCCAGGTCCTGCAGTCAGGGTAAACACAACTTTTAAAAGGAAACGACCAAAGAAAGACATTTCTTGTTGTCTGTCCTGGGAGTGGGCAGGGCTGGGCTTGTCAGACACAGGGAAAGTCAAGCAGGCATCATCCTCATCATCCCCTGGTGAAATGGGGCCAGGGTTTTCCCAGGGCAGCTGAATCCCTGCAGATTCAGCTGGGCTCAAAAGCAGGATGAGGTTTTATGCCCAGGGATGCAAACCACTTCAGGAGATTGCTCAGCACCTTTGTGTGAGCAAGGCCAGTGTGCCCCTCTCAGAGTGAAATCAGGCTAATGCTGATTCCCTTCATCCCTAATCCTGCCCAAACTCTGGCATCTCTCCTGTTGCCCAGCAGAGATCCAGGAGCACGGGCTGATTCCCAGCCTGAGGGCACTGCTGGGTTTGGGGGCTGCATCCCCCCGAGGCGTGGGAGGTGCTCAGAGGGGTGGGATGAGGCTGAGATCCCCCTGGATCAGGGCTAGGAGGCTGCTCCAGGAGGGATGAGGCCAGAGCGGGGTTTGTTTATTCCCTGTTTATAATAATAATACAAATAAATAATGGAATTAAAGAGAGGTTTGGGTTGGAAGGGGCCTTAAAGCTCATCCCATCCCACCCCTGCCATGGGCAGGGACACCTTCCACTAGCCCAGATTGCTCCAAACCCCTCCAGCCTGGCCTTGGACACTTCCAGACCCTTATCCATGCCAGGGAAACACCTTGCAGGCCCCAAGTGATGCCCTGAGCAGGAAATAATACCTTTGTAGTGATCATCTTCTTGTGGAAATCAGCAAAATGAGGGGCCTTGCTCTGGCTGTTCACTCATTCATGAAAATTCATGATGCTCTGCTGTGTGCTGGGAGTGAGTGGAACCTCTTCAGGGAATAATGTTGGGAAAGCAGTGGCTGTTCTTAGGGAATGCTCATGCATCCAATGCAATTTTTAAGGATTTTTGATGCAAAAGCCAGAATCTGTCTTTGAAAAGCCAATATCAAGCCTCAAAATATAAACACTTGCCTTTCAAGTTTTTTTTTGGTTTTTTTTTGTTTTTTTCCTGCAAGCTCTCAATTTTATTTTTGTTAAAAATAATTTAACTGTGAGTTAAACAGCTGAGTCCAGGGGCAAAGACCATCAGGACTCTCCTGCAACTCCTGCAAACTCCTGCAAAATGCCAAAACCAGACCCAAAGAGACAAAAAATCTCACAAGGCGGATGCTAAACCCCGGAGTTCACCCCTAAGAGACCATCCCCAAGCTCCCCCTGCCCAGCTCCTCCATCTCCAAGTCATGCCTGCTTTAATACAGCTCATTCATCTACGTCAGCGTTACCTGACTCAAAGCATTCAAAATTCATCAGGTTCATTTTAAAATCGAGGCATTTTTAAACAGAAGGCATTTTTAGCTCTTGTCTGCTGCTTCCCAAGCCTGGAAGAATGACTTTTCTGCAATAGCCTGGGTGGAAACCTTGCTTCCAAACCGAAGCTGAAAATCTTGCAAAATCACATGATTCCACAAGCTGGAGCTTCTAAAGGGGAAAAAAAAAATGTTCAGCTCCAGGAGCAGATGTCACCCAACCACGAGGAGCCCCATGGGATATCAAATCACATGCAAATATCCTGAGATTTGCATTCAAAGCCATGAGAACCCACCCCAGTGCAATGGCACGAGCGCTGTGCTCCAGGGCTGAAGTCAGCCTCTGCTGTGGGTCAGGGAGAGGGGCCTGATGGGCTCCCCAAGGCCGGGCTCCTGCACAGTTCCCTGGAGAATCTCAGCCTGGATAAAAGACTCGGGAAGATGGAGTGGGGGTCTGAGGCCTGTCTGGCAATTTCTGTCTCATGTTCTTTTCTCCGAGGTCAAAAATCCTTCTTCCTCTGTCCTGAGCTGTACCTGGAACTAAGCAGCATGTTCCAGTGAGAGAAGTAATTACCATGAGTTCATAGCATTCATTTTTAATGAGGCTGGTCAGAATCTTCATTTAGTATTTTGATTCATTTTTCTGTGCTCGGCAGCTCCTGACATCCCCGGTTCTGCTCTCCTGGAACCCCTGCAAGCAGCTTCTAGACCCAGCCCAGACACTGAGATGCTCCATCACCAAAATCTTGACTTTTTAAATCGATTCTCAGGTTCTGGGGGGCTGTTGGGAGCAGCTCTGGCTGTGGCTGGCTGCTGCAGGAACGGGAGGATCGAGGATCAGGGCGCTCTTGTATTTGCTTGTTTCCGCCCACTGTTTGAAGTGCATCAACAATTCCTTCCCGGCAGCAAAACAAGGGAAGAGCTGGTACTTTTAAGGTAATTCTGACATCCCCGCTATGAATAGATCCTGAGGGAAATTTGCCCTCTCTCCTGGGTTCCCTGTGCAGGAGCTCAAGGGGAGGCCGGGCTGGGGAGAGGCACCAGGCTGCTGCCGTTGTGGAATCTGGGAATGGTTTGGGGTGGAAGGGACCTTAAAGGTGTCCCATTCCAACCCTCCTGGCTGGTGGTGGCTCATCCCAAAGCACTGCTCTGCTCAGGTGAGGGGATGCAGCCCCCTCCAAGGCAGGCAGGTCCCACCCAGCATTCCTGCTCCATCCCCCTGGAGCAGCCCTTTGTGCTGGCTTTTGGGAAATATTCCGTGCTTTTCCCCTCCTCAACCACTCCCCAGCCATTTGGTGGGTAGCTCCTGGTGCACCTGCCAAGAGAGGTGTCGCCAGTGCCACTGCAGGGGTGGGAAAGTGGGACATGGAGCAGGACAGGCTGGCAGGGCCCCACCCCGGCCGCTCCCCGCGCTCCGCTTCCCTCTCCCCGTGGCAGGAATATTTCCCAGCCCGGGCCAAGAAAACCCACTTGCCTACTCAGCCAGTGCTAACAATGCAAACACTAATTATATTTCCCTCACCTATCGAAGGATGATTCATTTTAGGTGAGTGGGCACGGAGATTACACAAGATGAACACCACCGTGCGACCGCCCGGCCCTTTCGGGGTAGCCCTCCCGAGAAACGAGGATTTAGGGAGCTGGGGACACTCAGGATGGGGACAGGACTGGCAGTAGGGTGAGGCTGGTTCACAGCAGGCACCTCCAGCCCGTTCCCTCAGGGATGCTGGGCAGTGGGTGCCCAGGATGGGGCTGGTCCCATCCCAGAGCCCCTGTCTGCTTCAGGACCCAGCTGCTCAGCTGGGAAGAAGTGGGAGGAGGAGGAAAACAGCATGGAAAGGGCAAAACCAGACTGGGGGCTTCCTTCAGCCACCCCGCCTCACCCACTGCCACAGCCACGATGGTTTCAGCAGCTCAATCCAAACCCAAGGCAGAGGATTCCCATGGGAAGTCTGGAGCTACAACTCCAGCTGTCCCCGGGGTGAAACCACTGAGATCCCCAAAGCATCCCAGGCAGGAAGCAGCTGTGATGTCTCCTGATCTCCAGACCCGATCATCTCCGGCCCTCTGCCCCAGGTCCCCCCAGCCCCAGTGCCAGCACCCCCAGCCCCACGCAGGTGCTGATCCAGGTGGATGCAGCCCCTTTCCCCTGGAGCAAGGGAGCAATTCCTGCTCCCACTCCGGAGCTGGGCTGCATCAGACAAGGGCTTCAACTCCAGCCCCCGACCCAAGCAATCCTTGGGAGCCCGCTTTATGTAACACCAGGTGCTCTGGAGGGGGCAGCAGGATTTTTGGCAGGAAGACGAGGCTGTATCAGCAGGGCTGGGGGTGTCGGAGTGCGTGAGGCCACGGGGACAGCGGGACGGCGCCCAGGCCGTGCCAGGGACGCTCGGCGACGCGTGGGCTCCTGGCAGAGCAGCGCGGCTCCCCGGGCTGCTCCGGGCTCTGCGTGGATGGACACGAATCCCCCGGGCTCGGGGGGGAGCAGGATTTGCTCTCCCCGGGGGTGGGACGGGCGTGGGGCGCGCGGCGTGCGCGGCGTGGGAGGCGTGAGCTGGGCGAGCTGCGCGTGGGGGCAGCGCTGCCTGCGGGGCTGGCGGGAGCCCCCCGGCCACCGTGTGCCACCGTGTGCCACCGTGTGCCACCCAACACGCCCAAGAGTCCAGCAGTCACACCAACACCCCTCCCAGCACGGTGCTGGGGCAGGAGGAGCGTGCCCTTCCCCGCTGCTGTGCAAAGGAACGGGGAAACGGGAGCAAATCCCTGGATTCTGGGGCTCCCCCAGCCTCGCTGCGCATTTAGGGCCCCATCCCCAAGCCAGGGCTGGGGAGCTAAAAAAAAAGAAAAGATGTGCAAGGGATGAATATTTATCTGTGGGTGGCAAGTGACAGATGCTGGGGCGAGGATTCTTGGGTACTTCAGTTTGCTGGAGGTAATAACTGGAATAGATTAATGAGAAACATCCTTCCCTGTAGTTGCCTCCCCAGTGCCACCGCTCCCGCACACAGCGGCCTCTGGGACCCAAACGCACAAAGTTCGGCGAGGCTCGGTGTCCAGAAAGGCTGGAGATGCCCAGCTTTGGTGGTTTCCACCCAGAATGGAGCCAGGCAACTGGGAAAGGGACGTGGCCTCTGGCTGCTGGGAGCCGAGTTGGTGAAAGTGGCATCGGAGGCGGCTGTGGCCCAGCTGAGGTGGGGGAAGCTGCTGTGGAGGAGCATCCACAGTTACCAGCACTCTGCATTTCCCCAGCACGGCATTCCTTCCTCCTCGGAAGGTTTGCAGAGTCCCAGGGGGAGCATTTTGCCACAGACCCTGCCCTTTCCCAGCGCCGCTCCTCTTCCCTCCTCCCAAAATCGCAAACACGCGACGACGACGTCGCTTTTGGGTCCCTGGGCACGGGGAAGCTGGGCTGGCCTGACAAGATGGAAGGAAAAGCTCTTTGCTTCTGGTAGCTTCTCAGAAAACGCTGAAACTGCTGCTAGCCACCCCAGGGTGGGGACGCTGCCCAGGTTTCCCTAAAAAACGCTGCGCTGCAGAGGATGGGGAGCGTGCCGGGGAGGGGGCACGTGCGTGGCCGGGGACAGGGCCGGCCCCGCAACACCCAGCCCTCAGAGACCTGTAGTTAGTCCAGACTTGTGTCTGTCCTCCCTCAAACCTCCCAGGCAGGGGCTGGGTGCCAGGAGGAGACAGCACCCACGTTGGGAGCAAGCAGAAACCCCCCCCACAGCCCCTCCTGAGCGCCTTGGATGTGGGAGACGGCGACGATTCCCTGCCCAAGCTTTATTTTTGACTGAAGGACTGCTGGGATTTATCCATGGCTTCCAAACACACACCCGGCACATCCCAGCTCAGTCCCCAGCATCCTTCCAGGCAGCTGAAACAAAAGGTTGCAGCTCTCTTTTTCTCTCTGGGAGAAAACAACCGGCACCAAACCATCATTAAAAATCCCGAGGTGGTTCCGCCTCTCCCTGAGGGAGCACAAAAAAAGCAGCTGCAGGTGAGGTTTAACCTCCCCTCCCTGTGCAACCACAAACTGGGCTTTTCCAGAGCAAGGTCTTGCAGCACCTTTCGGGAAGGCTGCGATGGAGCTCCCGACGCTGCAATTTCCTCACCGGAGCCGTATGGAAAACCATAACATCCTAAAAATAACTCCAGAGCCTGCTTTAGGAGGCCACCATTCCCGGGAAAACCAGGGGCCAGCGGAGCCCAGTGCCCCTGGCTGCTGGCAGGTAGGCCTGCCTCGGATTATGGTGGCAATTCCCATTGTGGAAGTAGCCCCAGCCCAGGAGAGAGGATGATACAGCCACTTACAGCACGGCGCCAGCTGTTTCTCCCCAGTTCAGCCCTAAAGCTTGTTAGCCCAGCAATTTTTTTTGGGTTTGATCGCTCCAATTGGGTTTTCTTGTTTTTCCTCTAATCCCAGTTTCCCCTCAGCATCTCGTTAAGCCGTGTTGACGGCAGAGAAGAGCTCTGGTGATCCCTCTGAGCCCCTACGCTAAGCATTAAGCCGTAAACTAGGAATGTAAGACTCTTGTCTGAATTAAAGTCTTTTCCCTGGCGTGGTTGAGCGTGGGGCTGCCTTTGGAGGGGCTGGAGGAGGAGCAGAGCCCCCCTCCCCTGGCTGGGAGCTCTGGCAGCCCTGGAGCTGCCCCATCCACCCCGGATCCCCCCACACACGCACTCGCCTCCATCCTGCCCCGCGATGTTCCCATGCAAATCCTACAGGTTCCAGTGGTGCAGTCAGAAGTGCCAATCCCATGTGCAACTTGGGTTGTGTCCCCAAGGCCTGGCCCACCCCGTGCTCCGAGCCCTCTGGGCCAGAGCTGGGCGTCCCCCCACCAGCACAGCCCCTTCCCCATCCCAAAAACCTGCTTGAGGAGAGGAAGGAGGGAGGGCCCAGCGCCCAGAGACCCCATGGAACATATGGGGCTACCTGTGGCAAAGAGCTGGGCTGGTGCCACGCCGGGCCGGTTCCTGCTCTCCCGCAGGGTGGGAGCATCCCTTGATCCAAGGCAGCAGGTTGCAAACTCCCAGAGTCCAACCCAAACCCCGCTGGGAGGATCTCCCCACCACCCTCCACCCCACCTGCCCCAGCCAGGAAGGGATCAATGCATCACCTACCTCCATCCGAGTAGGTCTCTGTCCCGTAGCCATCCTGTAATCCGTTGCTCCAGGTGCCTTCGTACTTGGCCCCGTTTCCAGTGCATTCCCGGACCCCGTACCGTCCCTTAAATCCGTGGGTCCACTCTCCTTTGTACACCCACTTCCCTTTGCTCTCCATGCCAATGCCATGGCGCTTGCCCTGCGCCCAGGTGCCCTGGTAAGTGTTGCCACTGGGCCAAGTGTAGACCCCCAGCACCTCAAAGCCGTGACTCCAGGAGCCCGAATATTCACCTTGACCCTTCGGGCCGGTACAGATTCCATGGCCATGAGCCTTTCCGTCCTCCCAGCCTCCACAGTACGACCCTCCATCGTCAAAATTAAACCTTCCCCCACTGGACATGCATGTAATTCGGTTTGCAAATCTCCCAAAAGGTGAAAAAAAAAAAAAAAAAGAAAAGGAAAAAAAAAAAAAAAAGAATAGGAAGAAATGCAGGAAATAAAATGCGAAGGATGACTTGGGGAAAAGGAAATAAATAAAAATTTTTAAAAAAATTAAATCAAATTGAACTCAATTGAAATCATGCACCAGATCCAGGGAGCTGCTTAAGCCAGTTTCTTGTGATTATTCATTCTCTGGGAGTATGTTGAGGATCAGTTCTCTCTTCCCCTGCTGTGGAAACAGGATCATTAAAAAAAAAAAAAAATAGCAGCAAGAACAGCAGCAGCTATTGGATTTTGGTGCAAACGACTCCACCTAAAAACCATCCAAGGCAGGGAACGGGGGTGGGGGAAAAGGAGAAAAAAAAAAAAAAAAAAAAAAAAAAAGAGGCCAAATGCCAAGAGAAGGGAAAGAGGGATTAAAAAAAAAAAAAAAAAAAAAAAGGCAAAAAGCGAGCGCTGGGCAGCCCCGGGGGGAGGATGCTCAGAGCCCCCGCGGAGCCCCCCGCCGCCGGCCGGGCTGGCTGGGGCGCAGGGCCGGGGGCAGCGGCGGGCGCGGCGGCATCGCGGGGCTCGGCAGCAGCAGCGGCAGCAGCAGCAATGCGGTGCCTCCTCCGCCGCCCTCCCGCACGGCTCCCGGCCGCTCCCGCACCGCGCACGCCCCGCGCCCCCTCCCGCCGCCTCCCCCGCGCCGCAAACCTCAGTGCCTCAGTGTCTCAGTGCCTCAGTGTCTCAGTGTCTCAGTGCCTCAGTGTCTCAGTGCCTCAGTGCCTCAGCGCCGGGGCCCGGCCCAGCCCGCATCCCGGCCCGAGGATGCTCGCGGCGAGCCCGCCTGCCGGCCCCGGGGGGCTGCGGGCTGCTGGGGGGGCGCCCGGGCTCGCCCCGCCGCCTCCCTCCCCTTCCTCGGCGGCTCCCTACGGGGATAAATCCCGCTCGGTAATGAGCAGGATCCTGGGCTTTCTGCTCTGCCTCGGCTCCCGGCGCCGGGCTCGGGGTGGATTTAAAGAGACAGGAACTGCGTCGCCTTCGCCTCGCCGCCCGGCAGCAGGGCCGCAGCCCCCCGCAGCCTCCCGGGATGCTGCCGCGTTTTTATTTATCCCCCCGGCTCTCCCCGGCCCCGCCGCTCGCCCCCGCGGGGCGGAGAGGGGCCGGCATCCCCCGCCGGAGCCGTGGGTCCCCGTGGGCAGGCGGGTGGGAGGACACCGGGAACGGGCCGAACGCCTCCAGCGCCCAGAGCCCGGGCAGAGCCCGCTCCGAGCCGGCCCGGGCACGCCGCGGCCGCAGCACGGGTTATTTATTGACGGAAAGGCCGCGCTGAGCTTCGCTCCGGGCTGGGAGCAGCGCTCGGGATTGGCGGCAGCGCTCCGGGCTGGCTCCCGCTGCCCCCGGGCTGCTGCTCCCTCCCTCCGGCGCAGCGCATCCCATCGGGGTCCTCCCAAGCCATCGGGAGGCCCTCCGCGCTCCGCCCCGCAAGATATCGGGGTTTTTTTCTCCCTGGGTTTTTTCTCCCTGTTTTTTTTTTCTCCCTGGGTTTTTTTCTCTCCTGGAATCCTCCCCAGGCAGCGGCGGCGGCTCGCCTTGTGCCCCTGGAGCAGGAGGGGTCCGGCTCCGCTGGTGCATCCCCCTGGATCGGAACGTGCCGAATCCTTTTTGGCACCGGGCTGCGTGTGCGGGTCCGTGTGCCGGCAAATATCGATATATTTGTGTTAATACACCAGGGGATTCACGCACCAGTGTTAGAGGGGGGAGCTCTGCCGGAGAATAATTTCAAAGATGCTCACAAGTGCTTATAAAGCAAAACATGGGAGATGGAGGAAAAACTCAGCTCTTCCCCAAAATCTCGGGTTTGCATCCTGCCATCGCCACCAGCGTTACTGGAGTGGGGGTTTTGAGGCAGACCCAGCCTGGCCAGGACTCCAAGGAAAGAATAAATAAACAAACAGTGTAAGTGCTGGTGGTGGAAACCCGCGGGATTTAGGCTGTGCATCCCCTCTGGAAGGGCTGCTTGTGCTCGGTACCTGCCTCACTGCCCACCCACCGGCAACTTTCAGGCTGTGTCTTCCCACTCAGTTGTGTTTTTTTTTCCTCTCTCTCTCTCTCTCTCGATGCGTTTTCTTGTCCATCCATGGAAACACATCACCACCCTCCTCTGGAAGAAAACCTTCCCCTCTCTCTCTCTCTCTCAGAGCTGGAGGGAAGAGATGCAACTGGAGTGGGTGGAAATTTTCCCACTGAAGCATTTCTTTCCAGCAGAAAATGTCTTTTCAAACTACACCGAGTCCTTTGTGAATGCAAGGACTGTGCTCATTATACACTGGGGGGCTTTATTGTTTCCTTCCCTAAAAATCCCACACTCCAGGTGCTGCATTTTTGGCAACTGCAAGCCTTTTTTTTTTTTTTTTTTTTCCTCACAGAGGGAGAATTTGGGTGGGAACCCCCCAAAGTTTCCAAGAAAAACACCAGAACTGAAGTTGCTTAAACACATATAAAAATTTTGGCAGGGAACAAAAGAAATTCCAGTCCCCTTCTGTTGCTTTCTCAGTAGTTTTAGACAGTTATAGTCGTTTTACATGTTAATTAGCCAATTAATTATTGTCCAGCTGTTCTTTTGGGGGGGGGTTTGGTGGGATGGAGGGATCTGGGGCAGGCACCAAGGTGTGACACCCCTCAGACCAACGTGGGATGCTGCTCCTCATAAAGCAGGTGCTTAAAATAACAGCAAGTTTAATGGCACCTGGTGAGAAAGAAACTCCCAACAGTCTGCTGAAGGGAGAGAGGAGAATGGGATCTACCGTTAGGATGGTGTGTGGCTCTAAAATGAGGGCTATTTTGGGAACAGCACCTTTGTAGCTGAGGAATGGGCAGGTTCCACTCTAAAAATGCATCTAAAAATCTTCTGGTCTTGAGCTGGTTTAGGTTTCCTGGGGTGTTCCCTGCCTGACACGGCTGGAGCAGAGGGTTTGGTCAGAAAGGGACATTCTGGTCATTAAAGGGTTCGAGGTGAGCTCCACGAGGCTCCAAAAATTTCCAAAAGCCACGTTGGAAGGCAAATAAAACAGATTGGAGGCGTCCAAGGCCAGGTTGGATGGGGCTTGGAGCAAGCTGGGATGGGGGAAGGTGTGTCTAAGGGGTGGAATGAGCCGAGCTGTAAAATCCCTTCCAACCCAAAGCATTCCATGATTCCCTGATTGTGGGAATGCCAGGTGAAGGGGCTGGAGGAACCCTTACAGGTGCCAGGGTGACCGTGGTGTGGTTGCCAACCCTGGCACTGCTGGCCCTGAGCTCATCCCCAAATAAACCTACTTTTCCCAGACTTTCTCCAAAGGTCAGGGTTTAGTTTAAAATAAAAACTCCTGCCCCAGTGAGCAGCCTTGGGAGTCCTCTCCAGACCAGTTCATATTTCCTCAGGGCTGCTGATGTGCAGGAGGCTGAGGGAGAGGAAACTCCAGATTGGATTTCACAGCAGCCCTGAATGCCAGCGGGCTTTTCCCTCCTGCCATGCCAGGTCGGAGCTGGGCTGCAGGAATTCTCCAGGAGATGGGACTAATTGCAGGGACTTCTCCACCACAGGATACAGATGGTGTTAGACAGGGCTGACAGGTTTTTTTCTTTAAATACCTGGGGTAGGTGTGGATGAGGGGATGAGTGAGGTGAACTTTGGGATTAAAAAAAAAAAAAAGATGAAAAAATACAATAAAAGGCAAATCAGCTTCTAAGAAATCACTGAGTGTGGATGGGGAAAAAAAAAAAAAGGATTGGGCAGTGGGAGCAGTGAGTGTTTTCTATCCATGGTGGAAATGCAGAGCTCCAAAGGGAGCAGCTCCTGGGGGTATCCTTGCCAGCCAAGCTGGGGGCACCAGGCTGGTGATGGAAAGAGGAATGATGCAGCCAGCCCACACTAAAAAAAAAAAAAATTACAATTGGGAAATGACAGGATGCAAAGAAAAACAACTGCAGCAAAAGAGTGGAACGAGGTGTAATTGCTGAATAGAATCCTGGAATCCCAGGATCCCAGACTGGTTTGGGTTGGAAGGGACCTTAAAGCCCATCCAGTTGCACCTCCTGCCATGGCAGGGACACCTTCCACTGTCCCAGGGTGCTCCAATCCCCCTCCAACCTGGCCTTGGGCACTGCCAGGGATCCAGGGGCAGCCACAGCTGCTGTGGGCACCCTGTGCCAGGCCTCACCTTCTTAGTATCCCATCCTAATTAGGAACTCCTTCCCAAATCCCATCTAACCCTCCCCTCTTTCAGTCTGAAGCCGTCCCTCCCCTGTCCTGTCACTCCCTGCTCCTGTATAAACTGCTTCTCCATCACCTCTGGGATCACTGAGCCCATTAAATAAATCCACACCTTATCCCAGCTCCCAGTGCCTCAGGGTGCCAGGGAATTTTCCTGCCTGGAATGCTGCAGCCCTGTGTTCTAACCACCCTCTCCATCTGATTTCCACTCGTGCTCCGAGGTCCTGACCTGCCAGTCCTGACTGGCATCCCACTGGGATTGCCTGGGAGCAGCTCTGAGTCATTAACAACAAGGAAATAAATGATCCACAGAGTTTCTGGATCAATATCCTGGGAAATAAAGCACGAGGCAAGAAGGGTCTGCAGCAGGGACTCGACACATTCTGCTTCTCTAAGCAGCCACATCCATAACATCTAATAAAAACCTCGGGATCCCTGGGGAATTCTGGCTGATGCTGGAGGTCCTGAGCTGCCAGTATTAAAATATCCTTAGAACTTTGGGGGAAGGGGGAAAGATAATATCCTAATGGAAAAAAAAAGATGGTCTCCAGCATGAGGGAATTCCACATTTATCCTCACTCCAGCAGGTGAGGGTGGATTTCTCCCTGTGCCAGGCACGGGGCCTTCGTGGCTTGATTCTATTTGTTATGTGCAAATGAAGTAAAGCTTAAAGCAGTAGTGTATAAAAATCTAAATATTTGCTTGCCACTTTAAAAATGAATCAGAAAATAATTACAAGTCAGATCAATTCAGAGAAGGACTTTAAGTGAAAAGGGAAAATTTTTAAGAGTGTTTTATCCAAAAAGCAGCAACACAGGCAGGAATCTTTGTTAAAATAACCAACACCACTTGGAAAGGAAGGGAAAGAGCTGCAAAGACTGACACACAAAACATGAACACACGAAAGGAAGACAAGGGAAACTGGTTGTAATTAATAAACCTCAGAAGTTGGGGAAATTAAAGACAGGAGGATATTTTCCATGAGTTCCGAGCAGTGGGGTGATTCCACATGGAAATGGGAGGATTATCAAGGACACAAGGCAGGAATGCTCAGTGAGGGATTTATCCCGTGTTTGGTGGGAAAAAAGGCAACATGCTAAGGAAATACTTCCCAGGAGCATCCAGCTGATGGAGCTCAGGGGTTTTAAACCAGCACATCCAAATAACTTGAGAGGTTTGTGAAGGAGGTGGCCAAGGAGCTGTGTGGGCAGTTCATGGTGGTTTCCAGGAGGTCTTGGAAGAGCCACTGGAAGTGCCAGAGGACTGGGAAAAAGCAGCACCACGCTCCAAGGGGACAGGACACCATGGCATTGACGTGTCTAAAGCTGGACAATTACTGGAACCACAGAGGCTGAGCTGGGTAATTAAAAGAGGGTGGTATAATTGGTAATCAGAGAGGGTGGTGTGATGAGTGGCAAAGAGGAGTCTGAGGGAAAAGGCAGAGGAGAGCTCTGGCTTTCACCTGCAGGGTGGTGGGGGTGGGAGGAAGAGACAATCACACCATGGAATTCCTCAGCCTTCCACACAGCCCTGGGTCAGTCCCTGCCACGGATGGATTGGGAAAAATACCCAATCAACAGGGCCTGCACTAAATAAATTAAAGTGCAAAAGTGAGAGGGCTCAAGGCTCAGCTGTAAACAGGGAGGGAGGCACCGAGCAGGGATGGAGTGACAGGACAATGGGGAATGGTTTTAAACTCAAAGAGGGGAGATTTAGATCTGATATTAGAAGGAAATTCTCCCTGTGAGGGCGGGCAGGCCCTGGCACAGGTGCCCAGAGCAGCTGTGGCTGCCCCTGGATCCCTGGCAGTGCCCAAGGCCAGGTTGGAGCAGCCTGGGAGAGTAGAAGGTGTCCCTGCCATGGCAGGGGGTGGAACTGGATTATCTCATTATCCCTTCTAACCCAAACAATTCCAGGATTCTGTGACTGAATATCCTGCCTGCATGGAGGCAAAGGCTGGGGCTCAGAGCAGGCAGGAAGACAAAGGAGGGGTTTACTCCCTACCTCCAGCTCAGAGCCCTGCACAGCGGGACTCCCCAAAAAACACTTCTCTGGCAGCACGGGAGGAGTCAGTGGTGGCTGTGGGATCCTGCAGCAGCTGCAGGGATGAGAAGCCCTCTGAGATGGGCTCAAACTTGATACAGGTACGGATGTTGTTGCATAAACAGGGCACCTCGCTACCTTTCAGAGGATTGCTCACCTTCCACTCCACTCCTGGGATTAAACAGGTGGTGCAGCCACCACCAAGCACAAGAGCCAAAACATTCCCAAGGTCTCCCACCGTTAGACTGGAATGTGCAGCTTTGGAAAGCAGAATGATTCT
Source organism: Motacilla alba alba (assembly GCF_015832195.1). NCBI lineage: Eukaryota > Metazoa > Chordata > Aves > Passeriformes > Motacillidae > Motacilla > Motacilla alba. The sequence goes on along the minus strand of NC_052026.1, from coordinate 19,023,891 downwards.
CATTTTTGCTTCTGGCTCCATCCCTCCCCCAGTGAATTCCTGCATCACCTGATGTTGCCCCGAAGTTTTCTTTCCTTCACTTGGTCTCTGGCTAAATCACCCCCAAACCCAATTAAAGCCCAGAAGGATATTGCAGCAAGCAGAACTGCTGCTAATCTTCCAGAAGATTGGAACTTACGGAACTGATTGAAACGGTGGGAAATTACATTACTTGCACGAGGTCAGCCGTGGAGTTGTAAGTAGCATTTTTCTTTTTTAACATGTGGCTGCTTCAAAGCTAATAATCTCACAGGTCAGGAGGAGCCAAGACCTGGGTTAAGCAGAAAGCAAAACTCCTGTGTGTCCTTGGGTTTTTCTGTGGGGTTGTGAAGAGCTGAGGAGAAAAGGACAAAATCTTTGGCACCGTGCAGAAACCCTGCGAGGGGAAATGGGTTTGCAGGGAGAGGAAGGATGGGGCTGGATAATGGGCATGTTCCAGGCATGTGGGCAATAAATTACCTCAATTGTGCTCCCCGTGCTGGGCATGGGCTGAGTGCATTCCCTGGTCACTGCCTGTATCGCATTAACCTGCTGCACGCAGGACGTGTCTGTTTATCCTGCCAATTACTGCCGATCTAATCAGCTTCAGCCGGGTAAAAATAGAGCCAGTTTCCGTGTGGAAATCAAGAGGCACAAAAACAGCAGCAAAGAAGCTGATCCTGATCAGCCAAGCAGATGGGAGGGAAAGGTTTGCAGCAGGAAATGGGTTGGGATGGTTTTTCCTCGCGGGCAGGTGGATCTTTTCCCTCAGGGCTGGATTTTCCCCAGCATCCATCGGGCAGCCTGAAGGGGAGTGTGGGAATCACTCACAGGCAGGATGGGAGCTCCTCCGAGCTTGGATGCTCCATGTGCTTTCAGGAGAGAAGGAACGGGGCTGGAATCAGCTGGAAGGGACACACCAGGAGAGGCTGATGCATGGAATAGAATCCTGGAATGGTTTGGGTTGGAAGGGACCTTAAAGCTCATCCTATCCCACCCCTGCCGTGGGCAGGGACACCTTCCACTGTGCCAGGGTGCTCCAAGCACCAGGGTCCAACCTGGCCTTGGACATTTGCAGGGATCCAGAGGCAGCCACAGCTGCGCTGGTCTCACCACCCTCACAGAATGCTTTCCTAAAATCTGATCTAAACCGGCCCTCCATCAGCTAAAAGCCATTCCATGATGGTGGATGGATGATGGATGGACGGACGGACGGATGAATGGATGGATGGATGGATGGATGGATGATGATGGATGGATGGATGGATGGATGGATGGATGGATGGATGGATGATGGATGATGGATGGATGGATGGATGGATGGATGGATGATGGATGGATGGATGATGGATGGACGGACGGACGGATGAATGGATGGATGGATGGATGGATGGATGGGATGGATGGATGATGGATGGATGGATGGATGGATGGATGATGGATGGATGAGGGATGGATGATGGATGGATGGATGGATGGATGATGGATGATGGATGGATGAAGGATGGATGGATGGATGGATGGATGGATGGATGGGTGGATGATGGATGGATGAAGGATGGACGGATGATGGATGATGGATGGTGGATGGTGGATGGATGGATGATGGATGGATGAAGGATGGATGGATGATGGATGGTGGATGGATGGATGGATGGATGGATGGATGGATGGATGATGGATGGATGGATGGAGGGATGGATGATGGATGGATGGATGGATGGATGATGGATGGATGGATGGATGGATGGAGGGATGGATGGATGATGGATGATGGATGGATGATGGATGATGGATGGTGGATGGATGGATGATGGATGGATGGATGATGGATGGATGGATGGATGGATGATGGATGGATGATGGATGGATGGATGGATGATGGATGGATGGATGGATGGATGGATGGATGGATGGATGGATGGATGGATGATGGATGATGGATGGTGGATGGATGGATGATGGATGGATGGATGATGGATGGATGGATGGATGGATGATGGATGGTGGATGGATGGATTTGAGTTCCTGCGTGCTGTGGAACACACCCAGCAGCTGTGTTCAATAAGATCAAGCTGCTCTCCCCTGTAAGGGGCTGTGAAGGAGGTATCAGCCAAGGAGGAGAGGAGCAGGACGTGGCTCTGCAGGTGGTGGGATCCCATCCTCCTTCCCTCCATCCCTCTCCCATGTTTGCTGAGGGATAGAGGTACATTTTTTGTGATGTTGGAAGGTGAAAAATAAAACCAAGGGGAAAAAGTGGGATTTCCCCCCAACACACTTAATTTGCCCTTTTACTTTACTGGATCACCCTACAAAAATGAGTGTCGAGCTGTTTGTCCATAAAAAACCCCAGATCCATCTCAAGGAGGACACAGGGAGTGGCCCCTCTTTGCCTTCTCACCCCAGCTGGAAAATCCCCGTATTTGCAGGGACGTGGCTCCCCCAGCCACCCCCATCCCCCTGGATATCCCGCCCTCCTCACCTGCCTGGAGCTCTGGTTCACCCCCTGGCAGGGCACAAACCCCAAGGTGACCGATTTCCCACAGCTGAAAGATGCCCGTGAATAAACCTGAGGTAGCCAGGCTCACCCACACCAAAGAGGGCCCTCATTTCAAGGCTCAGGATTCTCTGTCTGAGCCCGAGGAGCGGGAACGCTGCCGATAATTAAGGGACATCTGTCACCCGCGTGTTCCCGCTGGGATTGTCAGGAAATGCTGACATCATGTGAGGAGAAGAAACCTGCTTTGGAGCAGGGCTTGGCATGCTGGCTTCCAGCTCCAGCCCTGCCACGGGCAAAGGCTGCTCCAGCCTGGGAGGAGCTGATGTGGGGCTCATCCTGATCTCCCAGGAAGGGACATGTCCCAAAGCTTTGCCAAATCTGGAGACAAAATAATTTCTGCCCCCTCTGCCCCTCCTCAGCCTTGAGACAGGGTTCAAACTACATGAGGTTAAAAAACAACTTGGAGGGTGGTTTTTTTGCTTTAAGGGCATTTGGGGTGTTTTCTGCCAAGAGCTTGGGTTTTTTTTTCTGGCTTAACAGACAGAGGAAGTTGGGTTTTTAAAATTCTGAGAGTTTTTATAATCCAGAGAAGTTGAGGTTGTGGCTGCCTCATCCCTGGAAGTGCCCAAGGCCAGGGCTTGGAGCAACCTGGGACAGTGGAAGGTGTCCCTGCCATGGCAGGAGTAAAATGGGATTTTTAAGGTCCCTTCCAATCCAAACCATTCCAGGACTCTGTGACCCCTGAGAACTCCTGGACTGTGGGAGCTGGAATTTACAAGTATTGGCCAAATGGATTTTTGGGGGTTTTAAAAAATTATTTCCTCAAGCTCGCAGTGGGCTGAATCCTCAAATGTGACATGACTGATGGGGAAACTGAGGCAGGGACCAAGGACACTCTCACTCCTCTGGTCTAACCCTTTGCAGAAGGTGCTGCTTTGACCCTTGGGATTAGGATCTGCTCTCAGAGGAAGAAATAAACCTCAACCAAGTATTTTGGCACCTGATGAGAAAGCAGGGCTCCCTCTCTCCGTTTAATGGAGCTGCTGATGGACGAATTCCTGTGTGAATAATGAATGTTTGGAAATGCCTTGAGCACTGTAAATGCAAAGGACACTGTGATTTCCCTGGGCTCTCAAAGCCAGTGGCAGAAGTTCCCAGAATTGTTTGGACTGTAGCAATAGGGATTTATAATTCATAACAAAGAAGAAATGTCTCTCAGTGAAGCAAGAAGACACAGTGATGTAAAAAAGTTGATGTTACTCATGTTATTTTCTTATGAAATTCTGTCACACAGAAGTGGTCAAGGATCTTTTTTTCTGGGCAGATGATTACCTATGGAAGAATTTATTCCATATTTGATGTAGGTTTTCAAACAAGGTTTCCTTCCCGCAGCCTGTTTTGTAGGGATTTAAACAGATGCACACTTCAATCTGGAATATCATGTCTGGGCTATCCAAACATGAGAAATTCCTTTGCTTCCCAAAAGCCAGAGCAGAAAGTTATCCCACACATTTCATGCTTTGTGTTTAAAGAAAAAAAATATATAAATAAAAAAGCCAAGCACAAAACAAACCCTCAGAAAACTCCAAGGCAGATTCACGGGGTTTCGAGATCTGCTTAAGGAATCAGCAGGCAGGATTCAGGAGCAGTTAATAACAGAGTGCATTACATGGCACTATTACCATGGGATAATCCAGGAGGAAAAGAAAGGGTGAGGGATAAAGGAATGTCACCCTACAACAGTGAGACCTTCAGAAATCAAGGCACGAGGATTCTAAACCAGATTAACTCGGCTGTCACTGTCAGGCACCAGCATGGGCACAAAGCAGGAGCAGCAGGGATGGGAAGAGCAGGATATTTGGATTTTCCCTGGGATGAGATGCACACCTTGGTCCTGCTGAAACAGAGGAGCCCAGGTGCTGATAAATCCCAGTGGAAACTGTTCTGAAGTGAGGGAACTTTGGGATTTGGACTGAAACTCCTCCCAGACACGATGGGATGAACAGGGCTCCCAAAAGGAGCGGAGCTGGAGGCTGCATTCCCTGTCCTCATTCACTTCCTAGCCAGCTTCATTTCCAGCCAGGAATACAATCTTCCCTGGGCTTCCACCTCCTAGAGAACCTCTGCTCACCACCACCCCAAGCTCCTCTTTTACCCTCTGCTCATGTTTCCAGTATTGCTCGAGCCTTCCCTTCAAACTTCCTTCATGGCTTGACAGGATTTTCAAGACCCTGTGAATTTTGACTGGTTAACTCTGGAGATCTCAGGGTAAAAGCTGGTGCCAGATGAAAACCTCCTCCAATTTGTCACTTACCTTGAATGCCCCATCTTCATCAGGAGACAGGAGCACACAGGGGGATGAAATTCCAAAGTGAGGGGCCCAAGTCAAACTTTGGAGCGAAAAGCCTCCAGGCTATTTGCTGGAAGAGCAAATTTGGAAGGAACTGGCTTTCAACCTGCATGCAGGCACCCAACTGATTAGCAGAGCTGCTGAGCACTCAGATTTGGCCTTCAGCTCTGGATTTATCGACCCTGAGTGCTCACACACAGCTCTGGAGTGCTGCAGAGCAGCCTCTGCTCCTCCTGACGTGCTGGCAGCACCCAGCCTCGACACCACCCATCCCTAAATCTCTGTACAAGCCTCCAAAATTCCTGTGGGGGCAGAGGGAAACATCCCAAAATGAGGAAATCACATTTTGGGGAAAAGCAGAACCATCCGAAATGAAACCCTGGCCCAGCTGAAGTCAATGAAAGTTTGATCAGGGCTGAGGTCTCGCTCTGTCTGCAACAGGAGCTGCTCCAGTGTCCCAAAAAAACCTCCTTAAACAAGAGCAGGCTGCCCGTGGTTCTCATCAGTCTCAAGTACTTCCTATGTTTATTTTCTTGGCCCAGCCCCAGCTTTGCCAGTTGCTGCTCTGTGCACTCTGCTGGCCTGTGCTCCCTCCCCTGTCCTCACACATCCTGGCTTCCCTTCCCATCCCAAACTGCTCAGCTGAGCCACTCTGAGCCCTGATCTCCTCCCCAGATAGCTCTGGTTTCTATTTACTTCCCAGGATGCTTTGGGGGCATTTTGGGAAGAAGGACTCTCCGGCAGCTCAAGATGAGCCCATCCATTGGGGGCTCTTCCCAAGAGGATGTGGCTGCAGCCCCAGATCCTGCTGTTCCCATCCTGGGAAATCCGGGTGCTCACAGGGATCAGGGACCACAGACTTGGGGACAGGCAGGGTTTCTTCTTGTCCCTTGGCCACAGCAGCAAGGAAACAGCCAGGGATGGGCAGCCCGTGGTCTGTCCAAGCTCCACATGTGATCCACCAAACCCCTCCTTGTGACACCAGGGAAGCCACCAGGATGAGAAGGGTGGCCACAGCCAACAGCAGCACTCAGCCAAGCGTGGTTTTATAGGAAAACTGCTGTCCCAGATGAATCTCTTGCTCCTTTACCATCCCTGGTTTTCTGTCTGTCAGCCAGAAATAATTGCCAATGCATGATCCCAACTTTTGGGTTCAGAAGCACCAGACTCCTCAAAAGAGCAGGGAAAGAGGTGGCAGTGTGTTGGACACAGCCCTCACCCACCTGGTCAGGACACTGCTGCTCCTGCTTTGCCCTGAACTCCCAGTCAGGAGAGTGAGATCAGTGCTGCTGGTGTGGCTCAGGGTCAGCCCTTCGTCCCATCTGCTCTGGATCACCCACTGGGACCTGGGACAGGAGCAGACGGCTCCAAAGCTGAGCCACCTTGGCTGAAATCCACAGAAAAGCTGTCAGGATGTGCTGCAGAGTCAGGCAGCGCTGGGCTTTGGGATCTAGCCACGTTCCCTTCCCCTCCCTCACTGCCAGCACCTGTAGCTTTCAGACACTCATCCCAGGAAGGCTCTTATCCCCTCACTGAGCAGAAATCCACGTGCTCCTAAAGATCCCACGCTGGACAGGTGGGTGGGGAAGGGGATGCACAAGGATGGATGTGCCCCGAGGCAGGGCAGGGACACAGGTATCTCATCATCCAAGGATTCATCTTGTTTTTCCCCTGTGCCAGCAGCAGTGTCCCCCTGCAGCTGCAGCACAGAGAACTGCTCTCCACACTGCTGGGAGGGACAGGACACAGGGAATGGCTCCCACTGCCACAGGGCAGGGATGGATGGGATATTGGGCAGGAATTCTTCACTGTGAGGGTGCTGAGACCTGGCACAGTTGCCCAGAGCAGCTGGGGCTGCCCCTGGATCCCTGGCAGTGCCCAAGGCCAGGCTGGACAGGGCTTGGAGCAGCCTGGGACAGTGGAAGGTGACCCTGCCATGGCAGGGGGTGAATGAGGTGAGCTTTGAAGTCCCTTCCAACCCAAACCATCTCTATGATTTGTGATTTCAGTGATTCTATGACTGATCCCAATAGTTTCACCAACCCTGCCACAAAATTACAGAACTTTGTTTTTCCAAAGCTTCAAAACCAAGCAGGACACTTTAAAATCTGCTGTGCCTGCTGCAAGCAGCCCAGACCTGAGGACATTCTGCTCCTGCAAAGGGGCTCCTCTGGGATGGAGATGAAAATCCATTCAGTAACTGGGCTGTTTCCTGATGTTGGGTGATTTTTGGCAGACTTGGAGTAAAAGAATGGGGCCCATCCTTTACTGTCTGTCCTCACCACTACACCTGGAGCACAACCAGTGCCAGCCACACAAACTATTGTTTTCCACCAGAACCACCAATTTTTTGTGGATAAATCTTGTTTTCTTTAAACGAGGATTTCCTATTGACATCCAAACAGTGCCCAGAACTCCCTGGGAATGTTGAGATCACCACATCCACTTCTTGAAAACACACCTCTGCCTGCAAAATACCCTCAGTGGAGATTGGACATGGTGGGATTCTTGGAAATACCCTCTGCAAATCCAAGGGATGGACCTGATGATGCTTCTGTGTCCCTCCCAGCTCAGGGCATTCTGTCATTCCAAGGTTCTCCTTTAGAACGGGCAGGGCAAGAACTGGGTCCAAAAATGAGTATGGATTCGCCCAGCCCCGAAATACACGGCACAAAGTTGTGTTTTCCACGATTCCTGGGCTCTGGAGCAACAGTAGGTTCCTGGCACCCTCTAATGGAAAAGCTCCGTCACTGAATCACCGTCTCGGACTGCGACTCTCGGCTCCTGCCTTTCTATTTTTAATGCAGCATCACAGGAATAACTCCGAGCCAGGCAGGACCCACGGCGTGCCAGGAAGGACCTGGAGAATGTGCAGAACAAATGTCAGGGCTGCTCCTGGGGAAGGAGAGGCTGCCTGGTGCTCGCCCCGACGCCGGGAATCCAGCACGCCCCGGGATTGCTGCTTTACTTATGGAAACGCAAGGGAAGAGCTCAGCAGCGCTGACATTTGGGCTTTGTTTGTGAATTTAAGGCACATGGTCGGGGGTTAATCATGTTACGTTGCCTCTTCTTCCCTTTCTCCCTGCTCTCCCTCGGCTGCATTGATAGGGTGGAATTTTCTGGATATTTTTCCAAGTTTGGCGTCCTGGAAGTTGCTCAAATCTCAGGTCGGACTTGGCTCTGGAGCTGTTTGCAAACAGAATTCCTGCTTGAATTATAAGGTGTTTTTAAAGCTAGAAAGTGACACCCATAGCCAGGGAAGCTCTCCAAGGATTTGTCCCCAGCTGGAGGGGGACACCTGACATTTAGAGGCACAGAAGAAGCCGGGGTGGTGCCAAGCACGGGGCTCCTGTCAGCCTCAAACGTCTCACAGCCAGGCAAAGGGGGCAGGACACGGCAGCTTTTGGCTCCTAGCAGGACTGAGAGCAGTCTGGGATCCCTGGGGGGATCAGGGGAAAGAATTGGATTTTCCATAAGTGGCTCAGTGAGATCCCTGCCCAGGCAAAACATGGAATTTCTGCCAAGTGAGAGTCTGCCCCTGGCTGAGCTGCCAGAGGAGGAGCGGGGTAGGAAGCAGGACCCAGCCCATCAATGTCACCCTTGTCCTTTACACTCTACACCCCGAGACAAATAAAATCATTTCAATAACTGTTTAATACAGGAAAATCCAATTTCCAGCAAATGCTGCCCCATGCCAGTCTCAAAGCTGTGGAGAGGAGCTCGGAGTCCTCGGAGAGGGGCTCTTCATCAGGACACAGGGAATGGCTTCAAAATGAGAGAGAGCAGGGTTAGATGGGATATTGGGGAGGAATTCCTGGCTGTGAGGGTGCTGAGGTCCTGGCACAGGTGCCCAGAGGAGCTGTGGCTGCCCCTGGATCCCTGGCAGTGTCCAAGGCCAGGTTGGAGCAGCCTGGGACAGTGGAAGGTGTCCCTGCCATGGCAGGGGTGGGAATGGGATGAATTTCCAGCTCCTTTCCAACCCAACCATTCCATGATTCAACGATTGGCTGCAGTGTGCAGGAGGTCCCAGCACATCCAGTGGCATTTCCCTTGGGAAAAGGCTGCCCAAAGCCAACAACAGCTAAAGAAGAAAGCAAACTGCCCAGAGCTGGCAAATGTGCCATTGGTGACACCGAGAGTTTGACACTCCCGTGGCCACCTGTGCAACTTTTGTGTCACAACAGAGGGTAAAAACCAGGCTGTGATGTGCCAGATCATAAAAAACACAGGACCAATATTCCCCAGTATCCCCCAAGGGTTACCTGAGCCCCTCAGGTGAGTTTTACCTGTAAGTTTAAGGCATGGCTGAACACAGATCTCTGGAAGTGAAAGCCAGTCCCAAAATTCAGCAGGTCCCTTCTCAAATCCCTTCAAAACCCTTTTACTTTTAGAATCCCAGTTTCCACAGCAACAAGACACACAGCTCTCTGCGGAGTTTAGGGCTATAAATAACCCCAAGATCTATAGTTGTGATATTAGCTATGAGGGCTCTAAAAAAAATTAAAAATTGCATGTGGTAATGAAGGGAAAGGCTCAGCAATGAAAGGAAACAAATTTAATGAGGAAAAGATGGTTCCTAACTCGGTTTAGAGAGCAGCTTTAAACAAAGGAAAGCTGCTCCTGGTAAGATCCTGCCTTTTCTGGGAGTCAGATTGGTTTCAGTCGGATTTTTGGGAGTGGTGCTTTACAATCTCCCTTTTACCTGTGCTGAAATGCTGCGCTGTGTTAAAAAAAAGAAGGAAAAACAGCAATTAGGTGTTGTTTTCCCAGCCCTGCTCGTTGTGGGGAGGCGATCAGACAGTAACAGAGCCAGGTTTTAGCACAGCCCGACCCCTGGCTGCCACAGCAGCCACTCCATCCCTCTTTGGGAAAAGGATGTGTCCATGTGCTAACTTTAAACACATCTTTTCATCCCGACTGCTGCTCTGATCCGGGAGGGAAGCTGCTATTCCTTGGGATGCAGTCAGAGGGCAGGAATTCGGTCTGCTGGCCCCAGAGAAGTGCTGGCCTTCCCCTTTGACATCAGCGTGTAAACAAAGGCACAATCCCATGAGGGAAGATAAATATTGGCCGTGTTGGAAGCAAAAGAGGAAATTAAATAACCATCACATGGCACAAAAACCAGCTCATCAGGGGAGGGGGGACTGGAGGCTTGGAGCTGGCAGAACAGATTTGTATACAGTAGTGAGGAGGAGGAGATGAGGAAGGAGAAGAAAGGAAACACAAATCAAAGAGTTATTTGGAGTTTCCTCTCTCACAAACAGAAGGTCCGTGTTATTCAAACAGATGCACTGCATGTCACCAGTTTGCTGGTGTTTGTTATTTTAAGGATGGTCTCAGGAAGAAAATAAATTCCACGCCGAGGCTCCTTTATACCCATTTTAGGCAGTCTGTGGAGAGGAGCCCAAAGAGTGGGGTTGTGGAGATTCCTCCAGGCTGAGCTGCTGGCACATCCCCTGCTCTCTCTCTCCAGGAGGGAATTTTAGTGGATTTAGGGCTGGGAAGGAATCCCACAGCAGCTCCAGCTTGGGGCAGGAACCCACCAGCAGCACCGTGGGGCTGCGCTGCTGCTGCTCCTTGCCAGGGGACACAAAGAACTGGGAGGAAAAAGGTGGCTCGTACAAGATGGACAGGCAAACCCCAGCAAAACATGGAAAAGGGAAGCTGTTCTCTGGCCAGACATTCCCTACACAGTCCTGAGTGGAGACACCTCTGCCTTGGGCTGGGGGACAGAGGACTCTGCAGCAGGAGGGGAACAGCTCATTGAAATGTGATCCCTTCAAGTCCCACTGGGATCTGAGCATCCCTTGGATCCTCTCTGGCCTCAGCACCAGCTGGAAAAACTCTGTGGATGGGGATCTGCTCTGGTGCCTCTCCAAAGGAATTGGTTTTGCAAGCCAGGATACAGCCAGGAGCAGAGCAACGTTCTGAGCCACACCAAAATCAGGGTTTGTTTCCCCTGAAGGTGTTGGTTTGTCCATGGGGAGAAAAGTGAGATATAAACCGTGTTATTCTGGCCCCCAGCAAGTGCTCTGGTGGAGATCTGCTGTTGATGTGACACAGGCACCAGTTTGGTGGCTTTTTTCTAACATTGCCACACTCAGAGCTGTAGGAATTTTTGGTGGGAAAGAACCAGCACAAACATTATCCATAAACAGAAGAAAATAAAACTAAACTAAATGCCCAACTGCAATTTCTGGGCTCAGAGTGCAAACATTTAATTCAGCACCCCCTGCCCTGGTGACATTTCTGGATGGATCGTGTTTTCTAAAAGGTTTTCAAGCTTCTCTCCTCCTCTGGATAAAAGCAAAGCAAGAGGAGACATGAAAAACCTTTCCCTCCAGAGAACACATCAGGCACAGGACAGGCTGTGGGACTGAGGGAACGTTTCTGTCCCTGTGATTAACTGATCAGCACGCAGGACACCTCAGAAGCTTTTTTAATAGAAGACACAAAAGATCGGGATCAGTAAGAAATAGTAAAAGGAAAAGAAAACATGAGGCATTGCAGAGGGAGCAGGCACCAGGCCCATCCTCTGAGGGCTCTGTCCTGCTCCCACTGAAATCAAAAGGAGTTTCAGAGTTGGCTGCAGTGGGAACAGGAACAGTCCTTAAGGCACTAATTAGTACAGCTGGCTGAATAATGCATAATGAACAGTTCATTCAGCTAATTTCATCTCTTTTTCTATTCATGACTTGCCTGTGAACCAATCCAAATTTTCTCATTTTGGTTGTCATTCAGGAGCTATTTGTGGGTTTCTTCAGGAAATCATCCCCAGTGTGTGATTCCAGCGTGCATCCCAACATGTAAATACTGGGAATTTGCACAGAAGGGTTCGAGTGTGGCACCTGCAGCTGGGACAGGTGATGCCAGCTCTCTAAAGGTGGGCTGGCAGAGCTGGGGGTGCTCACCTGGAGAGGAGAAGGCTCCAGGGAGAGCTCAGAGCCCCCTCCAGGGCCCAAAGGGGCTCCAGGAGGGACTTTGGACAGGGACATGGACACAGGGAATGGCTCCCACTGCCAGAGGGCAGGGACAGATGGGATTTTGGGAAGGAATTGCTCCCTGGGAGGGTGCTGAGGCCCTGGCACAGGTGCCCAGAGCAGCTGTGGCTGCCCCTGCATCCCTGGCAGTGCCCAAGGCCAGGCTGGAGCACCCTGGGCTAGTGGAAGGTGTCCCTGCCATGGCAGGGGGTGGAATGGGATGGATTTTAAGGTCCTTTCCTACTCAAACCATTGTTTCATTTCTACCCAAGCTGATTTTCTATAACCAACTGCTGGAAGAATTTGAAATGTTGCAAAGAAACACTGAACTTCACACCCACATTCAGCACATACTTGGGCACTTTCCTTTTCTTCCTCATCCTTTCTCCTCCAGCACTTTAAAAGGATCTAGCTGGTTATTGGAATTCTGACCCAAGGCAATGAGAGAAGGAATAGGATGTGAAAACACCCCAAGGAATGTCACTGGAATAATCAAGTAAATACTTCCAGATTTTCCTTTCCAGCTCTGAAGTGTTTTGGCCTCAGCAAGGACTGAATTAACATTGTGTAATGGACGAGGGCTGGAATCAGCCTGTGCACCGAGAGGACAACTCCATGCTGGGCTGTGCACGTCCCTAATTTGGTAAAGTCACCCAAAATGTGACTTTGGTGGGGTAAGATTCAAGTGAGGGAACATTCCAAACAGGAATGCTGAGGAAATCGCTGGCCCGTGATGGGGCAGGGCTGAGGCATCCCTGTCCTTCCAGGCAGGAGGGGCAGGGAAAGCCAGGCGTGCTTCTTTTGCAGCAGCTCCCCAGGCAGATGGAGGAGCAAGGGAGGGGAGCTGGGCAGTGGTTTTGGCAGCCAGGCTCTGTGGATTTTCGCTCTGAAGGAAGTCCCACAGGGATTTTCTCTCTGAAGGAAGTCCCCCAGGGAACCACGCAAAGCCAGAAGGGCATCCTGACTTGTGGGACCAGGGAGGGACGCGCCAGCACTGCTGGAAGGGACACAGGGGACACACGGGGCAAGGGATGCTCACGCTTTGAATTTTGAAAGGTGGCAGATAAAGCAGAGCGTGATTGAGCAGAGGGAGAGGTGAGCCTCTCTTTTATGCCTCCAGCTGGAAAAAACCCTGGAAAATCCGTATTTCCAGGCAGCTGTGCTCTATTCCAGGAGCCCATCGGCAGAGGGCAGCGACACTCGCAGGCACAGCTCATCCCTGGCAGCCTTCAATCCATGCCGCTCCTGCTGCTGCCACAGCAAGGACACCTTCCCCACCCCGCCCAAACCAAACCCGGCTTAATCCTTGAAAATCAGACTCCAAGGGATGCTGCAGAGCCGACAGCTGGCCGCTTTTTGGTCCGGTTTTTTTTTTTATTTTATTTTATTTTTCCCCCCCTCTTCCCGAAGCCCACGTGATATTTTTCTCTGCGCTTCAAAGCTGGCGTTTGTTTGTTTTTTCAAGCCCGAGAGCTCCAATTCCAGCATCTGCGTGAAAGCCGGCAGGAAATAACCCGTGGGCTCAGGAGTAGTTGGGAGAACATGCAAGGGCAATATTTATCTTCCCCTTCCGCGGCTCGGAGCGCAGCCACGCAAGGCTCCCGTGCTGCCACTCACCGCATCCCGGCAGGGAAGGACACGGAGGAGCCGCAGCATCACAGGATTTTGGGGCGGGCTGGGAGAGCTGCCAGGGCAGAACGGCAGTGAGGGGAGAGGATTGGAACGGGATGGGATGGGATGATCAGCATTAAGGAAATTTGGAAGAGGTGCGATAGGGCAGGGGTGTCTCCAAAGGAGCGGGCAGCTGCGGGGGGAGAGGCACAGAGATCCCACTTTGAACACCCGGCGGCTCTGTCACGTTTTATGTTCATCCATGGACAGAGTGGGCTCTCAGATCAGACCATCCTGGGAAGGCGATTCAATCCCAAAAAGAGGGAAAGCTGTTTTGGCAGCGGAGGGAAGGCTGCCCGTCCCAGCTGACTCATTCCCCACACAGCAGTGGGTCCGTCTCTGGCTTGGAGAGTCATTTGGTAGAAGGTTTGGGATTTCCAGGCTGGATTTCTGGCAGAAGTGCTAAGATTTAAGCCACATTTAGGAGGTTTAAAATGTCAAACCTGCCATTAAATGGGCAGAGGATTTTGCAAGTGTTGAACAGCCTCCAAAAGTCTCCTAAATGTGATGGGGGAGAGCTCTGAGAAGGTCCCTGTGGAGGAGTTCTGTGGGCTGGGAGCACTGGGCACTTGATGGATCTGGGGAACTCAACTGGTCTTTTATCCAGCAGCCTCCCAAAAAAATCTCCTCCTTTTCCATGGTAGAGATTCTCATTCCCATTGTCTCTGTGGATGGACACAGAAGTGACTAATCTCCTTTCACACTGGACTCAGTCACCTGCCTCACACTGAATTATTTCAGTTAATTTTTACAGGCTTTTGGCCATTCTGTGTTGCGTGGAGTCAAACTCACAGGAGGGAATGATCTGTGATAATTAGGATATGATAAATCACATCCTGTGGTAAAGGATTTGGCTACAATGGCTCTGAGGTGCTGCTTGGAGGGAAAGAAGTACTTAAGCCAAGTCCAACAGGATTGAGGAAATCCAAACAGGAGAATTCAGATCTTAAAACAGCAGGGAAAACTGAGGTGTTGAAGGGCTGGACCCTCTCTCAGCCCTCAGCTGACTGCAACATCCAACAACAGCCTCTGCATGCTCTGAAAACACAAAAAGAGGAAAATTAGTTATTGTGTACTGGTTACTCCAGCGAGGAATCTTCCCCAGCTGTGCCGAGCATGCACAAAGAGAATTTTCAGGGAGAACAGGCAGGAAATGGGATGATGTGGGGATGAAATGAGGAGCCAGTTTGGTGTCGTGTGCTCAGGAGGAGCAGGGCAGCACAGGCACCCCAGAACGACCTTCAGTCCCAACCCTGTGCCTGGACAAGTGGTAACTCGAGCTCTTACTCAGTTGATTTATCTCCCTGAAAGCAGTTCCTGGCTCTGCCCCTGGACAGCCAGGAATTCTTGGTGACAGAATTATGTCACGCCCCTTTTGGTTCCTTCAGGCTTCACCCAAAGCCACTTCTGACCAGAGAAAAGGCTCCCAGTTCATCTATTACACTTCAGGTTCGGCTTTGTTTCGCTGTCTGGCATCAAAGACAAAAAATTTCTGTCTGTAAACCACGGAATCACTTTTTTGCAACAAAATTCTCATTCAAACATTTACTAAGACTCAGTCTTAGAGCTGGTTTCCAAGCAGAAAGTTTCAACCTCCTTCACCTTGCTACAGAAACCTGATTTTGAGCACAGCGTGGCGCTTTCAGGATGGATTAGTGGACAAAGGACGTGCTTTCAGGATGGATAAAAACACCAATATAAGCAGAAAGGCCACCAAAGAACTCATCATGCCCATGCCAACGGCCTGGCCCGGGGTAGAACTCAAGGCAGACCTTTCCTGAGGGACTGAGAGCACTTCCTCTGTTTTCCACACATCCCTTCCTCCCCCGGACAATGCCGGGCACGGCAGGAAAAGGAAGCACATATGGTTTGCACTCCATGAGGGATCTCTGCAAGGAAAGGACACAGTGGGGCTGTCAAGGACCCTCTCACAGCAGGAGTCTGCAACAGAAGCAGGGCTGTGTCTCTTTACAATATTTGACATTATGCAGCCCCAGCCAGTGCTCTCTGCCTGCTGACTCCTGCATTTCACTGGGACGCCAATAAAGGCCCGTGATATTCCAGAGGGAAATAAAAAAGGATAAACTACCAGCATTTGGAATGTTTGTGGTGCAGCAGTTCGTCTTAGCAAGGTTCATAATGAGATTTCCAATAAACCATTACCCAGAGGAACCAGACTTTTTCTCTTCTGCGATACCAGCACAAGTGGCCACACAACTCACGTGAGAGCCCACACTGGGGTATCTGCACATCTCAGAGAGATCAACTCGAGACAAAATGCAATTCTGCCTTTAAAAGCACCGATGTCGGGTCTTTTGTTTATCTGCTGTGCAGCAACATTGCACTTGTGAAAATAAAACCCACGGTCCATCTTCCAAGATTACCATCACATAAAAACCAAGCCTGGAGCTGCATTTAAAAATGTTATTCCTGGCTTGTCCCAGTTAAAGATCTTCACCCGTGTCATTTGTCCAGCTGATGCGCAGTCTGGCTACTGGGCTACCTCAGCCAAACAGCCGAGTGCCGTGGAAAAACACCACGAAAAACAGAAACTGCGTCCACCCAACGCCGCCCGTGCAAACCTGCAGCCCATAACCCTGCTAGAAAATGCGCATTGCTACGTCGCTGTCAGCCAGAATCACGGTTTAGAATGGAGAACAGGAATGTGGGATTGAAAAAAATCATTTTGAGAGGTCATTGGTGTCTCTTTTGTTTCCACACTGTATTTAAAGACAATCTGCAGTCAGGTGCCAAACTGGCCGCGGGTTGGGGTGGTGGCGGCTCAGGCAAGCGCCGCTGCCAAAAGCCGGATCGGGGTTTTGGCATCACCAGGCAGCAGCAGCAGCTCAGGCTGCATCCCCGGGGCTCTTTGTCATCCTAAAAACAACGCCTGAGGAAGGAGAGCATCGCAGCCATTCCCGCTTCTACTCCACAGGCTCCTCGTGGCTGCAACGAGGCGCTTTGACCGAAAAGGCAGGGAAATCTGCCCACATTGTGAGCAGCAAAGAGCACGGGCAGCACTCGGGGCCGGGGGACAGACTCAAAATGCGCCGGCCATGGAGGACAGACGGAATGAAGGAAGGTGCAAACACACGATTTGGGATGTCAGGCTGCACCCCGCGGCTCCTCTCCAGCCTGCGGGGAGGACAGGAGCCCCAGGCCCAAACCCGTCAGCTCTGTGGGGTCAGCGGGAGCAGCGTGAGGCACAGCTGAGCCCGGAGCGGGGTCAGGGCCCCTCAGAGCCCCCGGGGCAGCACCGGCCGCAGCCGCGGCCCCTCCGCACCCGCGGGCCGCCACACACAAAAGGCGCCTCTTCCCGCCCCTCTCCTATTTAATGACTCCTCGACCAATCAGCGCCAGGGGCGGGGCCAAACTGGGAGGATTGACAAGCCCCCGAGACCCCGCTCCGGAGAGCGCGGAAAGGGGCGGGGAGAAGCGGCCGCAGCCAATCGCCATGAGCGAGCTGGCGGCTCGGCCAATCAGCGTGGTGGGGGGCGTGTCCCGCCGCGGGGTCAGGCCCGGAGCGAAGGCGCCCATCGCTCCCTGTTCCTCCCGCTCCGCTCGCGGCCGAGCCTCCTCACCGCGGGATCCCTCCGCCTGCGCGCAGCGGCCGGCGGGGTGTGCGCGCCGCTCCGTGCCCCTCCGCCCGGGAGGGATTATTTCCCGCGGTCGCGGCGGCGGGGCGGCCCCGGCGGGGCCGGGGGATGGAGGCACCGGGCGCCCGCCGGAGGGACGGAGGAGCCGCCCCGTGAGGGAGGAACGGGAGCGCAGCGGCCTCCTCGGGGGCGCCGGCGGGCGGGGACCCCGCGGCCAGGCCGCGCCTCAGCGCTCGGGCCTGCGCCGCCCTCAGCGGGGCCCGGCCCGGCCCTGCCCGCCCGGGGCTGCCCCAGGCCGGGTGTGCGAGCCCCGGCCGGGGCGTGCTCGGCGCGGGGCACCATGGTGGAGAAGCGGTGCCCGCGGCTGCAGCGGGACGGCGTGTACCGCTGGTTCTCCGAGCTGCCGTCCCCGCAGCGCGTGGAGTTCCTGTGCGGCCTCCTGGACCTGTGCATCCCGCTGGAGCTGCGCTTCCTGGGCGCCTGCCTGGAGGACCTGGCCCGCAAGGATTATCACTCCCTGCGAGACTCCGAGATCAAGGCCAACAACCCCGCCGACCTGGGCAGCCTCACCAACCTGACGGACGAGGTGGTGCGCAGCAAGCTGCTGGTGTCCCTCGCCCTGCTCGGCTCTGCCCACCGGGAGGCCGCCGGGGTCCTGTTCCGCACCCTCACCCACATCGACTCGGTCATCAACAACTACGGGCTGCAGCTCAACGAGGGCCGCACGGGGGATGAGTTCCTGTTGCTCTTCACCATGGCATCCAACCACCCGGCGTTCAGCTTCCACCAGAAGCAGGTGCTGAGGCAGGAGCTCACCCAGATCCAGAGTCTCATGGCCAGCACCAGCAAGAATCCCAGCACCTCTACCCTCAACACCATGGCAACCTATCCTGGCTGCCATAAGGTGGGTATCCTGCTTTTTGCGCGCTGGAATGGCACCGGGCTGTGTCTTCGGCTCTCATTTTAAAGCCTGCTTTAGCACAGTGGTAAATGGCAGCTACAGAGGCGGGCGGATGGTTGATGATGGGGATGGTCAGCTGAGGGCACAGGGAGAGGATGGATGGAGTTTTTATGAGCTTGTGACATTTAAATGAGAAGGGGTTGACGAGCAGATCACCAGCGGCAATATAAGCCCTCCCTGATTGCTTCTCAGAGCATCTGCTGGGGGAACAGTGCTGCCAGCTGTGTGGAAAACCGGTGATTTAGGAAGGGGGATAAAAGCATCTCTGGATAAAAGCATCCGTTTGAAAGCTCCCCCTGGAAAAAGTTGGGAAGGAGGAGTAGCTGTCCAGTGTCCAGAGCATCTTGGTGAGACTGGGTTTTGTTTAGACGGATGTGACGGCAAACGTGTGGAGTTGCTGGTGTTAAGCTCGAAGAAATGTTGTCGTTTTCTGTCGCTCTGCATCCCTCGGGGATTGATCCCGGTGTCGGGGTTCGCCGTCGTTAACTTGCTGCTCTTTCATTCAGTTAGGCCGGCCGGGAATGTTTTATGATGTGCTGTACGTCATTAGATATGTGACTGCTTAATTGCGCTCAGCCCGCTACAAATGAGGGAGTCAAAGTGTCTGTGTGCCCGATTTTAACCCGCTGGAAAGTTCAGCCTAAGCACCGGCTTAGAGGGTGCTTGTGAGAAGTTAACAGGCTGCAGCCTTTGGGGATGAGTGGATGATGTGTTACCCTGCTCTTGGGAAAGGTGGGCGATACCTGAAAGCTGTGAAACCCCCTGGATTGGAGTAATATCCTAAATAAAGCTGTTTCTCAGTAGAGATTTCACTAAGTTGAGTGTTGAATTCCAGACTGAGACAGAAATCTGTGCACAGTCTTCCCCTGAATACAAATTCCCTTCCAATTTCGTGTTTCTTTAAACACCTCTGCTTTGTAAAATTGAGATGTGTTCACCTTCATATTTTTGTTATTCTTCCCTTCCT
Source organism: Motacilla alba alba (assembly GCF_015832195.1). NCBI lineage: Eukaryota > Metazoa > Chordata > Aves > Passeriformes > Motacillidae > Motacilla > Motacilla alba. The sequence continues at coordinate 19,004,848 of NC_052026.1, read as the reverse complement.
ATCTTGTTCCTAATCTCCTGTAGTAAGGGGGAAAGAATAAGGCGTGGGGCAACCTCTTCATTCAGCTGAAACCTCCATGTGGATAAAATATAGCTGGAAAGAATATTTCACACAGGATGTAGAAGGGTAGAATTCAAACCAGAAAAAAAGCTTCTTTTCAGATATTTCACTACTTGCAGCTTCCCTTATTCAAATGATGCTGCGACCCTGGGTTGGAAAGGAAACATTGTAAATCATGTCCAAGTTCCCCCAAAATAAGACAAGCAAGAAAAAAAGATAAAATCAGGCAGGCAGGAAGGTTTTTGAGAGTCTTCTTGCTGAGCTGCAGGATTTATGGAGCTGAGGAACTCCAGCACTATTTATGTCAATCTAAGATGGACGGAGAATCCATCCTGCCATTTTTCCTGCCAGGAATAAGGCAGCCAGGCTCGTTTGATTTTTCTTTCTTCTGAGCTCGCTGAAGGGCTGTCTCTTTGAAAAGCACATTTTTATAGATTCTGTGTTGAAGAATCTTGGTTGCTAAGTACAGAGTAGTGAGAGGGAACACAAAGGTGACTTTGCCTTCACAGTCTCTGAATGTGCATTTTGTTTGAAGTGATGCAGATTTCCTTAAGATTATTCTTTTGTTGTTGTTCTTAGCTGGGTAATTCTGTTGCTTTTAGAGCAAGCAGTTGGCTTAAACCAGGAGTTGGATGAAGCAAGTGGAAAAAACAATCTCTCTCTCCATTCAGCCCTGTTTAAATATGCACAAATAAATCCCAACCCCGAGTCCTTGAGGTGTTACCAAGTGATGTTGTGACAATCCTTGTGCTGTAACATCACCTAGAAAAAAATAACGTGGCTGTGGAGAGAAGTGGAGTGCCCTGGGCTGCTGCTCTTCCTCCTGGGAGTTGCAGAATTCCCTCCCTGGTGCCAGCACTTTCTCCTGGCTCCTGTTGCTTTACTCCAGGGTTAGCCACGCTGAGCTGGTGCTGGAGTGTTGAATGGGGAATTCTGCTCCTCTCTGAGCTCATCCTTAAGGAGCTGGAGAAATGCTCCCCATCCGAGGTCCTGGAGAGCTTCAGGAAGCTGGGATGGTGGGGACGTGAGATGGGCTGCGAGCAGGAGCTGGTTGTGAGCTGGCTGAGCTCTCCTCAGCCTCCCCCTGGGCAGAGTGGCCATAGGGTGTAACTCTGGTGTAACTGCACCTGCCCTGCTGTTACAATTGCTGATTTGTGGTTAACTCCTTCAGTCGGGGAGATGCGACAGAAATCTGAGCAGTGCTCTTTGTTCTCCTTGCAGGGACAAATGGGAATGTGCTGCTTCTGCCTAGCCAGCCCTATTAAAATATGCCCCAACCTGCTATTAGCTATAACTTTTTCCAGAGGGTTGGACCTTGCATTCCTTTTTCCATCTCCTCTTTCACATTTAACAGTGAAATATCTCTAAATCAAATCGTGTTTAACGATGAAGAGACTGAACGGTTGATACAGATTTACTGTAAATATTTCATGATTCCTCAAGTTGCTTTGGGGTAGGTGAACGCAGCTGAAGGTGGTCAGTGATGCCAACTGCTTTTTGCTGTTTCTGCCTGCAGCTGCTGGCTATGAGGAGGCTTAAAACAGCTGCCCGTGTATTTTTTGTGCTTTTTCAGATGCTTCTTGTCTTATCTGAATCTTAACTTTGCAGGAGAAGGTGGCTGTGGCTGGCTTTAAGTAGGTCAGTAATTATTAGATTGATGGTTTCTACCTGATGGTGTAAAATGAACATTTTAGGAGGGAAAATGCTGCCCTCTCTACATTGCCTTGGACTCTGTGAGGATGCAATCGTGGAATATCCTGAGTATCCTGAATATCACAAAGATCACTGAGTCGAGCTCCTGGTGCTGCCCAGGACATCCCAGCAATCCCTCCTGGCTCTGCACAGCTCCTGCCAGGAAGGGACAGGTCCCAGGAGCAGGGACAGGAGCAGAGGGAATGGCCTCAGGCTGGGCCAGGGCAGGCTCAGGGTGGACAGCAGCAGGAATTTCCCCATGGAAAGGGGGGTCAGGGATTGGCAGTGCCCAGGGAGGGTTGGAGTGCCCATCCCTGGAGGTGTGCCAGCAATTCCTGAGGTGGCACTCAGTGCTCTGGGCTGGGGACAAGGTGGGGTTTGGTCACAGCTTGGACTTGATCACCGTGGAGGTCTTTTCCAAGCTCAGTGATCCTGTGATTCTCTGCTGGAGTGGATGGCAGATGGAAACACAAATCTGAACTTGAGTTCTGTGATCTGCATGGATGCTGGACATCTCAATAGGAATCTCTGCAAGGACTTTCCCTCTCAAGAGCTCTACTGCCTGTAACTCTAAGGACAGAGCCTCAGAGCTAGGGAAGCTATTCATGGATCTGTCACTCTGTTTCCTGGAGCTGTTTCATCTCCTCATTGAGATGGTAAAACCAGGGAAAGAAGAGAATGCTTTGGGTGCTCAGCACCTGCTCTGCTGTGACAAGAGCTCTTCAGTGCGGTCAGGGTGATGAGCTGGAGCTTTAGATCACATATTAGGAAGGAATTCTTGGCTCTGAGGGCGGGCAGGCCCTGGCACAGGGTGCCCAGAGGAGCTGTGGCTGCCCCTGGATCCCTGGCAGTGCCCAAGGCCAGGCTGGACAGAGCTTGGAGCAGCCATGGCTGGGGCTGCAGTGAGATGAGCTTTAAGGTCCTTTCCCACCCAAACCCTTGCATGGTTCTGCGATGACGATTCTGATCTGGTTGTGGGTCCAGCTGCAGAGCCACGGTCACAAATAGTCACCCTGAGTGCAGTTGGTTTGCAGCTGAGGAGAAATAAGGGGCAGTGACCCCAGAGTTATGTGGTTTTTTCGGGCTGGTATCTTGTGAATGGGAAGGAGGGTTCTTGCCCAGTCAGCTTCCAAATACTGCACCAATGGCTATTTCAAGTTTATAGCATAAGGGACTATTTTTCACCCATGCTAATTCCATAGGCTCCTCTAAAACTTCCAAAGAACTCAAGGCTGTCTATTGGGAGCTCTGGAGTTGCTCTGGGGGATCCATTTCAGACTCTTTCACCTGTCTGCACTGTTTGCCTCAGGAGCATGAATGGACATAACTCCATTGAGAAATATTCTGATATTTTTATTTCACCAATGGAGTGATGAGTTATAAAAAACCATCACTTGCTGGGTTGAAGCTGAGTTGTCAAGCCCTCACAGAGACAGCAGTGCAGCTATTAAGTGATCTATGTCAGCTGCCTTTATGGCTTTTTTTGAGCTTTGTAGGGGTAGAATAAATCATGACAAACTTAATTTTTAGCCTCTTTGAGGGTATTTCATGGGTTCAGCAGATGACCATGTTGAGAGCAGCTGCTGGCTGGGATCAGAGTGTTTACTCACTGCTATCAGGAGTTGCTGTCTCAGAATGATCTCACTTTCCAAACCACATGAATCCAGCCTCAGGAGCTGTAGGGACAGGTCTTGTAGCTTCCAGCTGGTGACACTGCCAAGCCCTGCATGTCTTCTGCATGTCCTTTGAGAATTTTTGGGTACTCCAGGCAACATGGATTGCACACACCTCTTGATATTCCACTTTAGAAATGTGAGGCTTCCCCTTCTGGCTCTTTTCTTACTCATGGTTTCATTTGAAATGCGATAAAATGGTTCAGAAATGAGCTTTACGTATAAAGCAATCCTTGGACTGCAATGGTGTTGGGCAGTAACAATATCAATTAGCACCAAATTCCCTTTGCCTAATGTATGATACATGATGAACTTGAGTTTAGGAACCTGAAGGAGTTTGCTTAGGAAATGCACCGCGCACCCAAACATCAGGAACGGAACAGCCAAAAAAAAAAAAGTGTGTTGAGCTAATAATGATGATGTTTTTTCCATGAACTGTTTTCTCATTTATTTTTGCACAGGCTGAATGAAGTTTTTGTTTTAAGAGTGCATTCCACTTTGCTTTTTAAATGCACTCTTTTTTCTACCGATTACCTCAGAACTGTTAGTTGTCAGTGAAACAACACTGAAGTGAGCCTCATTCTTGTGGGATAAAGATTCCTGCTGGGAGGTGTTGGATGTTTTGGGCTGTACCAGATCCAAACTGTTTTAATGGAATCGGTGCATGAGCTGGAGGAGATCCTGCGTGGAGAAGCAGAGCCAGCAGAAGTTAACCACACCTCACAGGCATTCCAGGGGCTGACTTCAAAGGTGCTGAACAGCAGCCTTGTTTGGAAGCGTTTAACCGTTTGGTTTAGCGGGTTTGTAAATGTTTGAGTTGCTAAAACAGAGGTCCTGTCACCTTCAGTGACAGTGGGTACAGCCCTGCCCCTCCCCGGCAGGGCAGAACTCAGCTTCTTCTGTCATCTTTAATATTCAAATACTCCGCTCTCCATTTATTTGCTCTGGAGTGCCTTTTACCCCTAAGAAAAGCAAATATAGTCCCAAGAACACAGATAAGATTTCTCAGAGCCCACAGAATTTTATTACAGAAATGCTGGATCTAATTTGTCTGTGGAAACAAGAACCATTGTCATACTTCCACTCGAATTTGACTTCAGTCTTGGAGCCAGCTGAATTGAAGCTGTTTCTTCCTGAGCTTTGAAACGGGTGTTAACTCCAGCAAAAGGATATTGATGTGGTTCAGATCTGTGTTGCTTTGCATGGGGTTTGTAATGAGCAAACTCCTGAATTCCTTGCTCTTGCTTCATGTTGAACCAGAGTTTTTCCCGTTGGTTCCATTGGGATGATTCTCAGCATGGGGAGGGATAAACCTTTGAACAGGTGGTCAGGCTGTCACAGAGTTTCAGGGGTTTTGTGAGTAGCTGAAGTGATCCAGAAATAATCAGATCACTTACTTAAGAGCAAGGTCTTAATTTTAATTACAGACCTGCCAAGTCCTGATGATAAATAGTGAAAGTGAACACTTCTCATGTGCATTATGAATTCTTCTCCAACGCTGCCTTCTTTTATCACCATAAGTGGAAGAAAGAAGGACATTGAGAGGCTGGAGGGTGTCCAGGGAAGGGAATGGAGCTAGGAAGGGTCTGGAACTCCAGAAGAGGCTGAGGGAGCTGGAAAGGGGCTCAGCCTGAAGAAAAGGATGCTCAGGGGGGACCCTGTGGCTCTGCACAACTCCCTGACAGGAGGGGACAGGCTCTGCTCCCAGGGAACAGGAACAGGAGGAGAGGGAGCAGCCTCAAGCTGCTCCTGGGGAGGTTTAGACTGGATATTGGGAAAAATGGCTTCATTGGAAGGGTGTTCAGGCATTGGAATGGGCTGCCCAGGGAAGTGGAGGAATCACCATCTGAGGAAGAGCTCAAAAAACGTGCGAGTGTGGCACAGGGGGTATGGCTTAGTGGTGATCATGGCTGGACTTGGTGTCTCTGAGGTCCTTCCCAACCTTAATGGCTCTGAGCTTCCACGGTTCTGTGGAGTTTTATTACTCTCAGGCCATTACTTAAGTGAATATTGAGGAGGGCAAGGAGGGAGAGCTGGAATTCAGTGGATTTGTGACCTGTCAGATAATTTCTTTGTGAGTTGTTGCAGAAGAGACAGGGGTGGTTGGCTTTTGGTGGCAGCAGGTGAAGAAACAGGGTCACTTTTGTACATCAGTGCTGGGGTGTAGAGCAGCAGTGTCTGTCCCAAGGTCTGCTGAGAAGCAGGGATTTGTTTTGATTTTGACGTGGTTTGAATGATTGGTTTGTAAAATTCAGATTTGATGAGTCCAGTACCTCTGTGGCAGATTTATGTTCCTGTTGTTAACAGTGTTCACCATTCTTTAAGCAAAGGGCTTTTAGTGGAAATTAGTCTATAAAATCCAACCCAGTCTTACTTTGGTCCATCTGTTCTCCTGAATTCATGAGGGGCCTTGGAGCAGGTGTGAGATTGTCCTGTGGTGTTTAAGTACCACACGCCTCATTTCATTCCAGAGAGTCTCCCAGGACAAAACCATCTGATCAATTATCCATTATCCCATTTCCCTGGGAATTGCCTCTTCACCCTTTGTGTTCCTCCTCTAGGAGAAAAGGTACATTTTGGAGCTGTTGAAACATGGAGGCACCTGGCTCTTACAGCTTATTTGGACTGTAGGAACCACTTGAATTTGAACACAAACCAAACACTTCCAGCTGCATCCACATCCCAGTCCAACAAAACACCTAAATATGTGGAAATTCAAGTGGTGAGCACTTCACTGGGCATGTGGAGAGTGGGGGGTGTTTGTGACTTCTTAACCATCCTCATGGAAGAATCTTCCAAAGGAGAAGGTTGGAATTTTCTTCTTCTGGAGTGTGGATAAGTGAGTAAATGCAGGACTGCTGCCTGAGGCAGTGGTTGCACAAGACTGTTACTACCAAGAGGAAGGTGTTGGCTCAGTCCTGCCCCTCCTGGGCTTGTCTCAGTGCGTTTGGAATTGCACACCCCTGCATTAGTTGCCCTCATTTCCCATTTGGATTTAGCCTGATGAGCAATCCTGTGGTGTCAGGCTGACAGCTGAGTGCCAGCAATGCGTTTTTATTCAGATTACTTAAAACCCTGAGTTTTGTCCCTTTGGTGGGAATCAGCCCGAGCTTGCAGGGGCCGTGTCCTTGCCATCAAACTTCTCCTGGAGCATTGCTGCCAACAGGATTGCACCATGTTACAGACCTTGGTGTTAACCTCAAATAAGCTGCTGTTAATACTCAGTAATATGAACCTGGCAGGACAGGAGTTGAGTGGTTTTTACCCCCTGGAGGCACTGTTCCAATTCCTGGACTCACTCATACATGTTACTTGCTCCTGGAGGGCAGTTTATGGCTAAAAAAACCCTTTTAAAAAGGTGAATTCAAAAGCCGCTATGGACAGAAGCATTTCTCTGTGGGACTCTCAATTATCCCTGGCTATTGTTGAAAACATGGGAAAGTTTTCCTGTGTGATCAGTGGGAGAATGTGTTTGTGTGGCTCGGAGCTCCAGGACCTCACTTGACTCACTCATTGCTCCTATATATTGCTTGCTTTTCCTGTGTAATACATGACCTAAATTTCTTACCTAACCAGGTACAGAAATCCATATTTTGTTCCCTCAGATCCTGGATCATTGTTCCATTTGTCCATGGTGCTTTGGGTAGTGGCTCTGTGGATTTTTTTTTTTTAGTATTTTTGGCTCCACTTCAAACTAAGTCAGCAAATACTTTGCTATTAAACCATGTATTTTCTGTGCTCTGTTTATTTTTCAAAGGAACAGATAATTGCTGTTTTGCTAAAACTCTGACCACATTAAGTTTGACTCCTATCAGTCCTGTTATTTTTATGAAAGACTTTGCTGTATTCAGTGTTAGCAAAGCTAACAGTTGCCCAGCTTCCCAGATTTCCCGTTTTCCACAGTGACTCCCACTGCCTGGGACAGAGCCACTGCAGGCAGCAGTGCCTGACAGAGCAGCACCACCTGTGGGAAGCTCCTGGGTTTATTTTCCTGCGTGCTTTTTGATAGATTGAGAGCTCAGGAGAGCTTCTAGAGCTGCTTTTGCTGTCCCAAGAAGATCTGAACCTGTTGGGACCTCTCTGGTGCTGGGAAGGAAATCACAGAATTAATGAGGTTGGAGAAGACCTTGGAGATCATCAAGGCCAACCTCTCACTGCACTCGGGGGGGAAAAAAGGTTGGGTTTGGATGATGACAGGTGAAAATGGGAAAAATGTGATAATGGCAAAATTCTAGCAGGGAATTCTGTTCCCTTGGCACGTTTGTCATCAACCCCTGGGTCAAAGCCATTGTTTCTCTTCCTGGTAAGGCCTGGGGGTGGAGGACTCCAGGGCAGCATTTAGTGATCCTGCTCAATTATCTGTGTTGGGAAGGATCCACTTTTCAGTAGCTGATACCAATTTTGATCCTGTCATCATTGCAGTGGAGAGTGAGGCAGAGAATTCACTCTGGGCCTCAGTCACTAAGCAGTGATCAGTTTTCTTTGTTATTTTCAATTCTGCCTTTCACTTGAAATGCAGGAGACAGCAGGGTTTGCATCTGGAAAATCAGAAGTCCATCTGTGAGCCAGATGCTTTGCAGTGGAGGGAGCAGATCAAAGGATCCCAGGATCATCAAGGTTAGGAGAGACCTTAAAGCTCATCTCATTCCAAGCCCCAGCCCTGGGCAGGAGCACCTTCCTCTAGACCAGCTTGCTCCAGTCAAAGATGCAGCGTTAGAGTGGAGTAAAAATAGTTTTAAGGATCTTTTCTGCACCCACTGGCAGCTTTTAGAGGTGTTGAAGGAGCCTTCAGGCCGCTGTGGTGTGGAAGGAGTTCCTGCCCAATGCAGTGAAGCTATGGAGAGGTGTATCAGAAGGTTTTCCTTCTCCCTGGAAATGTTGTGCTGGGGTAAAATCAGGCAGAATATTTAACTCTGGGCTTGCTGCATGTTTTGATTGCTCTTTATGGACTGTTCCTGCTGATGTTCTCCAATAATTTCTGTAGAAAAGTCCAGTCTTTTATTCAAAGGTCTAATGCTGTTTTTTTCTTAGACCTTGAGTGATTCATGGGGTTTTTTCCTGCATTTATAAAACGCCCCTCCTGTGGTTTGTTATGATGTATGCCCTGAACATTCCTGGTTCCTGTGATGCCAGCTTATCCATCTTCACTGTGGCCTGTTAGTGCCTCAGAAAACAAGCCTTGGACAGTTCTGGAGCTGCAGATGTTTGTTCCTAAATGGCATCTTGGCTTTCTCAGAGATGTTACAGCTCCTAAAAGGTCCAAAGCAATTTGCTCCCTGCTTCTCCAAACCCTTATCTCCCTGGAATGCCTCGTTCTTTATTCCAAACCCAGTTTCTCCTGAGGAGGTGTTTGTGCTGAGCCTAAAGCAGGGATTTCAGGAGTGTTCAGATTTGGAGAACTCTCCTTCCTGAATTTACTTGATGCTGAATTTGGACAGGTCTTTCCTGTAAAGCTTTTCCCAGTGTTTCTCCTAACCCTCCCAGGACAATATCTCCTGCAGTTCTGAGCTGATGGGTTATTGTTCCTCTGTTTGGCTTGGCCTCAAGTTGAGAGAAAAAAAAAAAAAAAAGAAAGAAGGATATAAAAAAATGCTGTTACTATTTTGGAACTTTGATTTGCAAACCGCTTTTCATTATTTCAGTTTCCCTAAACAAATCCAAACCAGTATCGTGATGTTTAAGTCAGTGGAAAAAATGATTTCAAAATTTGGAATGGAAGCTTTAAGCAGTGGGATTCAGTGGTTCTAACAGCATTCAGCTCCCTAACAAAGTGCTCCATTTGGAACTAATCAGAGCTTTGTGATTTTTCTAGGCCAATTTGGAGCTGCTTTGATGTGCAACGGGATCAGATAGTATGAGCTCAGGCAGACAAGACATATGGGCTAAATTAATCCTTAGCAAGTCTAGGAAAATTAAATCTTTATGGAAAAAAAATGGAGGTTATGTATAAACAAAATGCAAATTATAAGCTGCACGCGATGCTTGTTGTAAGGAGAGTGGAGAGGAGGGAATACAAGATAAGAGGCAATAAATTGTAACAAACTGCTTGTTCAGAGGTTTTCTGGAGCTGTGTGGCTGCTCTCACCCAGCTTCAATCATTCTGAGTGTTTATATTTCTGATTATTCCGAATATTTGGGACCTGGTTGTCCAGGATAACGCGGCCCTGCCGGAGCTCCTTTCCCAGCTTGCTCCTCTGTGCTGTCCCTTTGCCAGGAGGATGGTGCTCAGCCCTCTGGAACTTCCTCCCAGCAGCGCTGGGCTGGAGGGAGAGTTTAATGAGCTCCAGGAGGGAGGCTGTGTGAGATAAGCTCAGCTGAAGACTGGCTTTGGCAAAGGAAATTTCAGCTCTTCCCCACCCTCCTGCCAAGCTGGGAGTTTAATGGTTGGTCTAAGGGAAAGCTTGGTGTTAAGTTCTGTTATTGGTGGGAAGCTGTGCTGAAGAAATAGTGTATAATTAGATAAATATAATATTTTTGCATTTATATATATAAAATAAACTTTTTTTTTTTTTTTTGTCAAGAAGGGCTGGAAAGGAAAGCAGCTCCCTGTAACCCTCTTTTTTCCTGACACTCATCTGCCATTCTGGATTGATTTCTTTACACATAGAAGCTTTTTTATGGATGTCAAGTGTGCAGAGGCTTTCACTTGTTCCACTGCCTTAAAGTGTGTATAAATCTATAAATGTCAGTCTTAAAATGGAGCTTACAATAGGTAATTGTATGGAGTGGGGCTGTGCTATTTCTGACTTGCATTGTGTGTGCTGACTGACGGCAACATGGAACAGGAGGGTGTGCAAAGTATTGTTTTCTGCAGAAACCGGCCCAGCTCAGGGCACTGTGTCAAGTTAGCAGGGTGTGAGGGAGCCTTTTCCCTTACAGGGACCTGGAGCTGCTGGTTTTGAGTTACCCTGAGTGAAGGAGAACTAATTTTGTTATGGCAAGATGCACATTTTCCCCTGTGATTTGTGCCAGGCTAAAAATCCATGTGGAATTCTAATTACAGCTCTCCCTACCAGCAGCTCAGGTTGATTTCAGATGTAACAATTGAATTTCAAGTCACACAGCTCCTCTGAGTAGTTACTGGGAGTGTTTTTGTTGGTCTGAACTCCCTCTTTAAAGCATCTTTTCCTCTTCAAGGTCCTTAAACCCTTTTTTAATTTTGATGCTTCAACCTTCTGCTTGGGCATTGTTAGTGTAGAAGTTTCTATTGAAATATGATCATGACAGGTTATTAAATGGCAAAGACAAGAAAATCAGGGTTTTGCTAAGAATTTCTCATTGCAGTCTGTTGTGGGAATGATAATTTAATAGGGAAAACAGAAGCCACACGTGCAAGCAAAGCAAAGGAATCAATTCTCCATGGATGGGCAGGGTTTGGCCATGCCAGGGAGCCTTACATGGTGACTGGGGAAGAGTATTGGGGTCACTGAATGTCCCCTGCTTCCTTCTTCCCCCAGCTTTCCATACTGAGCACGATGCCACAGGCCTGGAATATCCCTTGGAGCAGCTGTGCTCAGCTGGCTGCCCATGCCCCATCCCAAACCCTTTGTGTCCCCGTCCCAAACCCTTTGTGTCCCCGTCCCAAACCCTCGTGTCCCGTCCCAAACCCTCGTGTCCCGTCCCAAACCCTCGTGTCCCCATCCCAAACCCTCGTGTCCCATCCCAAACCCTCGTGTCCCCCCAGCCTCTGTGCTGGTGGGGTGGGGACCCAAAAAGGCCTCAGCTCTGTCAGCCCTGCTCAGCGGTGCCCAAAGCATCCCTGAGTTATCCACGGCTTCCAGCACAAATCCAAACCAGCCTCACACCAGCTACTGTGAAGAAAATCAACTCTGCCCCACCCAGAACCAGCGCAGTGCCGTAACATAAAAGTGACGTTTTCCAAGAGCCCTTTTCCCCAGTGTTCTTGTGGAAAAGTTAAAATCTGTGGTGCGCAGAGGTTAAAGGTCTTGCAATCTCTCTGCAATTGACTGCTGGGTGACTATTGTTTAAAAAAGAATTATGCTGTAAGTAGCTTTTTAGATTAGCCAAGATAATCTCAGTTGGTGAATAGCTGCTGACTGAAAGCACTTCCCTGAACTGTTACTTGGGGAATATCAGGAGTAACACCCTCAGTTGTGAGAGGAGCCAGCTTCTCCTGAGCGCCTTCCCAGGAGATCCCTCACTCCAGAGAAGGTGTGATGTTTGTGTGTTCCCTCCGTTTGTTTTAATGGATTTTTGTACTTTTCCTTGCAGGTCACTCCAAGGTCGGAGACCCCCATCAACAGTGTCAGTAACAGTTTGGAAAATGTGCTCCACACATCCACACATTCCATGGAGGAGTCACTACCCAAGAGGCCTTCAGGGAAACACTCCAAAGGTGTGTCCTTCTCCTCCTGCCAAGTGGGGAGCCACCTCAGATCCTTGGTGGTGCTCAGCTTTATTTTCACTGGGGTTGGAGGCTGGAATTTTGCTGCTTTACTTCTGCCTTGGGCAAAGGAATTCACAGAGGGGTTTGTAGGAAGTGTGAGTGTCAGGGAGAAATGGCCAGTGAGAGAGGAGTATCCTGATTTTTCCATTAGGAAATAAACAAGAAGGTTTTTTGAGTTACCTGCTTTTGAAATACCAGCTTTGCTCTCAAGAAATATTCTCCAAGAGTGGGTATCTTGGACATTCCACCTCTCAGCAGGTTATTTCTTGGATAAAGCATATGGTGTTGAGTGTTTCTCAAAGGGAAAAGGCATTGAAACAGTTTGACTGCCACTTCCACCTTTCTCTTGCTTTCCCAAGTGGGAAACTGAGTGAAGAGAAGTGGAAGAGAGGAGAGAGACCTTGCACCTTTCTCTGTTCCAAAATAAATCTGGTTTTTCTAATGCTGTATTTCAGGCTGACCTGGCTAAAAACTGGCCTTAGCAAATCAGGGTTAATTATTCCATTTCCACACTCCAGGTTCTCTTTGCAAATATGAAAATGTCCAGGCTAAAATGTGACTAACAGTAATTTTTATTTAATGCTTTAAAAAAATCACTTGCAAATGAGGAAAGTCTTTGAACTGGGAGGTGCTCTTTGTGCAGAACAGCTTTTGTGAGCCCTGCAGGGCAGAATTAATCAGGGGAAATATCTGCCCTCATATATTGCCTTCCAATATCATTGCAAATACTGTCAGGCACCATCTAAAATTTTTAATTTGGAATTTGTTCTGTTTTCTTCTCTTCCACTGGCTTCCTACAGAACTTTGCAAATACAGTTTGATACCACAGAAGTTCAAGAATTTCAAAGCACGTCTTCACTGAGAGGATCTGATACAGCTCGGGAAGGGTTAAATGTCCCAGGAAATGTTGACTTGCCTCCACCAGCCCTCCTTTTCAGTGACACACTCCCCTGTAATCCCAGAAGTGGAAGGAGCAGTCATTTTTTACAGCCCAGTAATGCTGGAAGTAGCCATTTCTCCAGCTGTAAAAACCATCAGGGTAGAAGAAAACACAGCACTAAGCAGAAGCATGGCTGGGTTTGTGGCTTTCATCTGATTAAAAATAGGACAGGGTTCAACGCTGTTTTCATTTGTACTCGGTGATTGCTATTCCAGTACCATATATGCTAAGATTAGTCATGGTACACTGTGAAAATTAATTAGGTTTTGCTCTGATCTGTTTTTCTCTTATAGAATACCTGCCTCGTGTTCAGTTTAATTTACAGACTGCCTCAGTGATGGTTGGGAAAAGGGGGTGTGGAACAAATACTGAGATTCCGCTTTCTGCTTCACCAGCAGTGTTGAATTCTCCTTTGATCTCTTGGGGTTCTGTTTCTTCAGCTTGGAGTGCAATTCAGGATTATTTGCCACATGATTCCACTGTTCCTCGCTTATATTCCTCATTTTCATAGCAAACACAGCTTTTAATTTGGCAGCTTTCTAACCTGGAGCACATAAAATTGTCATGAAAGCACGGGGTGCTTGATTTTCATGTTGTTATTTTTTAGTGAGCCTGGTTTCAGGCACTTTGACAGGACAGGATTTCTCCCCAGGAGTAATGAGCTGCCCAAGGTCATCGTTCCTCTCCTGGCAAAGCCCTGGAGCTGGAAGTGCCTCAGTTAAAAAAGCTGGAGCTGAAACATGAGAAAGAAAAGAAAAATGAGAAAGGTGCAGTATTTGTTGTGCTTAGCTGGATTAGAGAGAGTTTGTATTAACCCAGGGAATGTTTTAATCCTGACTTGGAGACGTGTCAGTAATTTAATTTACTCTCCACAGCTGAGCAGTGACTGGGGTTGTAGTAGCTTGGGCCTGGAAGCTCTCAGTGACTGTGTTTTCCTTAATCCACCGCTTTTGGCATCAAATGTTGGAGTTCCTGCATGGGAGGGAGGCAGGAAGAGAGCGAGGAGCATTCTGCTGGATCTCTCAGTGGCAGTGTGTGTGCTCTTGGAAGTGGCAGCTGGAATGTTTGTACAGCTTCGTGCAGAGACTTGTCAGATACCTGGGAGTGATTTCACCAGAATTGTGCTGCCTCAGGAAATGAGTTTATAACAGGAGTGTCAGCCTGAGATGTGCACCTACCTTTGCTTCTACCTCAGAGGCCCAGCTCGCTGTGGGAGCACTGTCAGCGTTAAATCCTAAATTGTGGAATGATTTGGATTGGAAAGGACCTTAAAGATTGTCTAATTCCGTGGGCAGGGACACCTTCCACTGGCCCAGGTGCTGGATCTGTGCTGCAATACCCAAGTTGTCGAGAGTGGTGAGCAGCAAACTCTTGGGTTTTTATCAAAGTTCCTCAGTTTTTTTCCCTGCTGTTTCTCCAGGCTAAGCCCCTTTGTCCCTGTCTACATAAAATGGGATAAACCAGGTGGATATTGCTTCCAAGTGAAGGTTGTGGCACTGGGAAGTTCTGTGCCTGCTGACATAAATGTTTGGGGGATCTGTGCTCTATTTGGGCTTTTCCTTTATAAAATCAAGTTGAAAAATTTGCCCTGTGCAAGTCAAGAAGAAAATACAGGTGGGTTCTGACAGAGGGCTGTGGAGCTCTTGTGAAATCCAGCAACTGTGACATGCTCTGTGAACTGTGCTTTTTATTTTGACCGGTGATTTAGGGCTGTTCAAAGCTGTTTCCACAGATGGGGAATTGTTTTAGCTGGAGGTGACTTTGGGAAGTGGAAGCTTTCCCTGCTCTCAGCATCTGCTGTTGTGCTGGAAGCTGCAGTCAGGCTTGTCCACAGGTATTGAGGCACTGACAGAGCTCACTGGTCAAGCAGAGCAGAGATAAACACAGAGATTCTTGGGTTACATACAATTAAAATTCCAAGAGAGATGTCTTGCTTTCTGTTCCTAGAATGCAGTCAGGTTTTAATAATGGTTTTAACACCATTTGAACAAAATTAATTAAAATAAAAGTTGGGCATTTTTTTTGTCTCCTGAGCCTCTCCCAGTAGAAAGTGGTTAAAAAAAGTCAGGAGTTAAAATTGCTTTTCACTGTTTTGTTTTGCAGGCAATCCTCTGCTGGTAGCAAAGAGAAATTCAAGAAATTCCATTTTTATTCCAAAGTTCAGGAAGAGCTGTGTGACCCATGGGAAGCCCTGTGCACAGAGCTAATTTTTAACAAGCCTGTGGATGTAGAGTTGGGGTAATTCCCAAAAGAGAGTAGTTACTGGTTATCACAGCTGACTGAAAAAATCAGCTTATTTTTATTTGTTCAGAAAAGCAATAGGAATTTTCCATGCTCCAAAGATGTTGTTAATTACTCTTTCACTGTCAGGTTCCAAGGATTTGGCCATTAGGTGGAGAGCAGTGGAGGCGAGTCCTGCTCTCTGCATGTGACATATTTCAGCAATGTATTCAACATGCCCAGTGACCACAGCATATTTTCCAAAAGCACAGAGGAATTAAATGCATTAGACCAGATGTTGAAGTGCAGAACAAAAGCATCTTTATTATAAAGACAACATAAGTTACAAACATCCCAGGACAGAGACTGTGCAGGCTTCATCCTGCCACTGCTCGCAGTAAAATCAGTAAAAATCTCAGTAAATCAGTCAAACCCTGATTTGTCACAGCCTCTGGGTGAAGTCTCCTGCACTGGAGGTTTAGAAGTTGCTCATCCCTGCTCGTTTTGCAGGTGGCACTGGCCATGTCCCTCCCCAGAGCAGCCTGGACAGCGATTCCCTCAAGTGAACAAGCCTCATTTTCTGCAAAGTGACAGGAACTCTCCTATTCTTGTGTTTCCTGTATATTTATCTTGCCTTTCCTCTGTTGCCACACAAAACCCTCCAAATTGTCTCCACGCCAGCCTGATTTCAAATGAGGCAACTGTTGAAATCTGATCCTTCTAGAGTGAAGCTGAATCATAATTCTTGCAACACAGGATCTAAGGATAGGCACAAACTGCTTCTGGAGAGCCGGGAGTAAAGCTTGGAGATGGAAAATGGGGGCAGGAGGCTTTATTCTTCAATCTCTTCTGCATTTAGCTCTGCTGAGCACAGGAAAACCAATTGCTTAATTGAAGGGATGCCCTGAGTCTACACACAAGGTCCTGAAAGCCTTGATGTGTCCCAGGCTTGGATAAACACATGGAACAGCACATGGCTGACTGGATAAAAGTCTATGGGCACGAAGGGAAACAAGCTCTAAATGCATCTCAGGGATATATTGATTTAGTTTTCAGCCAATATTGGGATGTAAATCTATCCCTGCTTGCAGAATCCTCTTGAGCCCAGGTGGGATCACTTGGAGGTGGCCTGTGGTGGTGGTCACGTGCAGCCGGGGCTGGTGTCTGAATTATTTCATGACAATAGGCAGCAGCAATGGGTGATGTCAGCCTCCCAGAACTTCTCACCACTATTTTTGCTGCTCTGTTTTCCTTGGCAAAATGTGTTTGTACGGTCTTGCACCTTTTTTTTTTCCTCTCCCACTTCCTTGACTCATTCTTTTTCCATAAGAAACCGGGCTGCAGGAGCTCTCCCAGTTTAATGGCGACCCACAGCCTTTTCCTCTTGAAATCTTCGACACCAGCCCGCTGAAGGCAGGCAGAAAATACAGGGGGAGGGAAAAAAAAGCTCTGAAATCTATTTTGTTCAGGTCCAGACTTTAGACTGCCTTGTTCTGCATCAGTTGTGGAGCTGGATTATTCTATTTTTAAGTAACTGCATCATCTCCAACAATATTGGGTCAACTACTGGTAGGGTAGGGCTTAAAGAAATATTTAGGCTATGATAATCCTTCAGGAAAAATCTCCCTCTCCCAACTGTATATAATTTTTCAGCTGTTTGTGTATGTCCTTGTTCATTCTCCCTCTGAAGGGAGAGCTCTGCTTCTAAACTTGAGCAATGTAGGTTGAGCTCACACACCAGGCAGTGCATTCCTGACCTTCTGTCTCTGCCACACGAGTTGTTTGAGGAGTATCAAGTATTTCGAGTGAATTCTAGAAGTTGAACCCAAGGATTAGTGTGCTCCAAAAAAACATGTTTGGATGTTGCATATTTTCCCCCGTGCTAGAAGATTATTGCATGTTAAGGAATTTTTTGGTGATGCATAAATCACGTTGCTCAACGTGGAGCTGAGAGTTCAGTTCAGGTTGGAGGTTTGATGACAATACTCAAGTTTAGGGCTTAAAAAACCATCAGAAATGTATTTCACCTCATGTTTTTATTGGTAGTTCAGTTGTCCTCTGCTTACAGAAGGCTGTTTTATGTCCCCAAAGCCAGGGTGAGCGGGTTGTTGTAGAGCTGGGAGTGGAGCTCCTCGTGCTGGGGCTGCACTTGGACTCTGGCAAATTGATGTTGTCAGCTGTTAATAAGTTAACTTTTATCTTCTCTCGAGATTGGAATCAGTGTTTCTTTGTCACCCTCATTGCCTCCTGTTCCCTGTAACGAGCCTTGTCAGGAGAGATCTGGGATTGCTGTGGGAGGATGGAAAGGGAGAGGGGCAGCACTGACACTGCTCTGCCTGGATGGGAAGGCGGCTCCTGGCTCTGTCACAGCCCTGTGTGCACTCTGAAACTGCTCCTGCCTGGGGTTTGGGATCCACAGCCCCCATTGCTGCCCTTCGTGCTGCACAGGGAGCACTCCCAGGACACCAGGAGCTGCAGTAAAGGGATGCTCTGTGTGTTTACCTGTGCCTCTTGTGGAGTTCATCTCACAGAGCATTCTTCCATTTCCCCTGAGCAGTTTTGGTTGTGTCTGCACCATCTGCCTTGATCTCATATTCCCCTAAAATAATGGATATCAAGCATTTAACCTGGGGGCCTTTTGCTGAAGCTGCTGAGTGATTCTCTAACTTTGGTCTTGTTTGGGCTTCCTGCCTGTTTTTCCTCAGTGAGGTGGAATTGCTCTGCTTGGTCCCTACCTAATTAACTGCTGAGCCTGTTGATTAAATTCATTCAGATTTGACAAAGCTATTTAGAGATTTTATTTACAGTGGTGTCTGCATAGAAGAGACTCATTCATGCTTCCTCCAGGAGAAGTGAGGACAGCTGAGGTACAGCCTGGATCTGTGGGAAATAGTAATAATAATAAATAATAATCCATAAAATCCCAGAATCTGTGTTGCAGGAAACCTTAAAGCTCCTCTCATTCTATCTCTGCTACCTTCCACTAGCCCATGTCACTCAGAGCCCCATCATTAATTTTGCTTTTATTTATCCTTGTGTTAAAAATAAAGATTTGTGTGCTGGGCAATACAATTTCCTTATTAAACAGTAGGAAAGGAGCAGTTTTCTGCTACAATAGGATTTGACAAAGAACACTTAATTTGGAGCAGTCCATTCAGTTTGGCTTCAGTGGGAGCTGGATGATACTTTTGTTTGTAATTAATTTAATCAAGCTACTGGGAAAAATTTAAATTCTAAGAATAGGGTGCTGGTAAATCCAGCTGTGCCAAGGATTTTACCTCTCTGTAATGCAATCCTCAGGCACATTCCTGATATCAATAGCTACTGTGAGATTATAAACTCCTATTTAATATTATCTGCCTTTTTCCATGGCTCTCTCAGGAGGCCACACACAGGATGTGCATTCCTAGAAGGATTCTCCCATTTCCGTGTCTTTGGAGTCCTGGAAGTGCCTTCAGTGGTACAGGAGTTGTTAATGAAGGTGAAATTATTGGTCATTACCTCAACAGCTCTGGAAGCAGCAGCATGACCTTCTTCCCATAATGGAAACAACAAAGCAACTTCAGCTTTTAATTAAAATCACATTAAATGGTGAAAACCAGTTTTTCTCAGATCTTAATGGTAATGGCTTCGTACAGCCCATCTTCTGAGGCAGAAAAAAGGTGTTGGGAGAGCTTTTCCTGTGGTGGAACTAATGCTTAAACCTGCCTTGTTACTGAAAATCCTTAATTAAAAGCAGGAAATGAAATTTAAAATTTAGGAAATTACTGAAGGATAACAAATATGTAATTCAAGACTGAGGAAAAAAAAAAAAAACCCAAGAAGGTACATTTTAACTGCTGCTTTTTGCCTCCTGGCAAATTCCTGCTGCAACCTGAAGGGGAATGGCTCAGTGGGGCTGGACATTCCTGTGTCTGCTGCCTGCAGATGGAGAGAGGGATGTCAGAAATGCTCAGAAATGCTCAGAAATGCTCAGCTGTTCCTCCTGCCTTCAGAATGCAGCACCCTGGAACATCTGGGGATTTCTGAAATAGCCCATTTTGCTGCCATCTTAAACAGGGCCATGCAAGAATTTAGGAAAGAATTTAAAATAAATGGCTTGCTTATCCTATCTAGGCCCACATAGCCCTTAAACAAAATTGGATAAAAACTGGCACTTTAGAGAAGAGAACAGGAGTGATTCACACGTGTTCCTAGAAATCCAGCACATCCCTGCCCATTTCACATACTGTCACCACTGCACTAATGACTAAATGGCAATTTTCTGCTGCATGTCGTGCTCAGGAAGCTTTTACAGCTGGTTAGTTGTTAGCTGGTAAATGTTTCTTCTCTTAACAGTTTATTCTTAAATCCCCCCATTTTCCAAAGCACATTTTTCATTTCCATCTACCTTTCCATTTGGATGAATTCTTGCCTCCATATCTGAGGGTAATAGGCTTAAAGTACAATCATTTTCTCAATAGGTAGCTGGAGTTTTTAGAGGTATCTGAATATACAAGTTCAAAATGGTGTCATCTCTCACACAGGTTTGGGTCCAGACCTGCAAATTTTGGGGTATTTAAAATAAATCTGAGGTTTCTTGCTTGCCTTTGATGTCAGCATTATAATTCTCACTGGGGGCTTTTCTCTGCAGACATGGGAGGCTGTGATTTTGGAAAGAATCAGACTGCAGCAGGGAAAAGATACCAAATACTGTAAGACTGGAGAAATGGGTGATCTTGGGAATTGGAAATAAAAAATAAATGAGATTGGGGCTGTTCAGCCTGCCATGAGGCTGGGCAGGGGCTGGAAAGACAGGACAAAGGGAATGGCTTCAAGCTGAAGGAGAGTTGGTTTGGGATGGATATTAGGGAGGAATTCTTGGCTCTGAGGGTGGGCAGGCCCTGGCACAGGTGCCCAGAGCAGCTGGGGCTGCCCCTGGATCCCTGGCAGTGTCCAAAGCCAGGCTGGATGGGACCTGGAGCACCCTGGGCTGGTGGAAGGTGTCCCTGCCCATGGCAGGGGTGGCACTGGATGAGCTTTAGGGTCCTTTCCCACCCAAACCATTCCATGATATGAAAGAACAAATGTGAGAAGAGGCAAAGCACTGGAATTCTGTCCATAAATTCAGTTATTTTGGGGTTGTTTAGAGGAAGTTGTGTTCTGGTGTTTAATGACAGCTTAATGGAGTTTTGATGCACGGCGTCTGTTGGAAAGTGGCAGAGCAGATCCTGGACCTGCATGGAGAGATTGCTGGGGAAGGGGAGCAGCTGGAGCTGTTCTTGGATTGATTGTAGGGACTCATTGAGAATGAAATCTCATTTGTGGACTGCAGCAGTGGGAACATGAGAAGTCTGAGGGGCGCTACTGCCCCAAACCCTATGAACGCGGTTCCTTGTACTCCCTGGAGCATTCCATGGAATTGTGGATCTGATCTGGTCCTGTGTGCCACACAACTAGAGGAGACAAAGAGTCAACTTTGGCATTGTTTAGGCGCTTGGAATTTTCATTTCTGATTTAATTTTCTCTTGTTCTTTTTAGCTGGGGAGTCACAGGCCGTAATTATGCAAGACAATGCTTTTGATTAAAGTAAATTTTCTTTCTTGGGTGCACAGAAATGCTAAGCTAAAAGGTTAATGTTTCATTTGCTTTCTGGCTTGTTCTTTTATTTCTCACTGGAAAAAAAAAAAAAAAAAAAGGAGAGGGCTTGCTGTGCTGCATGACTTCCCTGCTTGGAGTGGATGCATTTCATCAGGGTGTGGGTGCTATTTTTAACCATCACTCAGAGGGGCAGCCCTGCTAAAATTACATCATTAATATCCCCAGCTGAAAGGAAATGGCAGAAAACACAACAGGGCCTTTGGACTTTCTCCCTATTGTGTTTTCCACTCCTGAGGATGAATTATTCCAGGTGTATCATTCCAGCAGAGTTGTTTACAATCCGGTCTTGTGAAGAGGCCTGAGGAAAAGTGTAATAAGTGAATTTGTCTGCAAAAACAGCAGGTATGAAATAGGTCTTAGTGGCTTGGAGAGCTCCTGGTTTGTACTCCTCCCTGTCCCTGTTGTTAAGGGGTTCAGAGATTTGCTGGATGTCCAACTGTTGCAAAAGAAGGTGGGGACCTGGAGCTTTAAACATGAATTTTTGCTAGAAGTGGGGTTTGCTTCATTGTGTAGGCCCTGCTAAAGGATCTGCTGATGAGTCTGGAGATTCAGAGCTCCAGGGCTTGGAGATTTTAATGGATGGGGTTTGGTGTTTTTTGCATTCTTTTTAGCTCAGTTTCTGGGCATTCTCATTGCCCTGGCAAATATCCACAAAATCTACTTTGGCCTTTTCCCTCCTGTGTTTGCTTCACAGATGTGTTACAGTTATCCAGTAGTTGTGTGGTGTCTCCAAATCAGTTTAACTGCTAAATGAGGACTTCCTTCTGCTTCTTTGAATCACTGGTCAAATCTTGTCTGGGATCCAGAAAGAAGGAACAATGAGTTGCACAAAAGCAGAAAAGGGAACAAGAATATTAAAGCCTGAGAACAGAGACAGGAAAATTGCCACAAAAGGGGAACCTCACAGAAGTGACTGAGCAGGGATATTTGTTCCTCACTGAGCTGAGCTCTTGAATGCATTTGCGGCTCTTGGCAAGACTGTCTGTACTCAAGGATTTTCTATTCCACATGAGTCCCTTAGTCTGGTGTTTTTACATAGCGTGCTAAGAGAATTTTTTTTGTTGTTGTTGTTAACAAGGCTATAATTCCTTAGAAAATAAAAATTGAAGCTGCTATAAAATGACGTTGTCCTTGCTGCTCCTGCCTGTTATTGCAGCCTTAGTCGTGAGTTTCCAGCGCTGAGCCTGGTCTCAAAAATGCAGCAAACAGCACGTGCTTATTTACAGGAGCATTAAACCCTGCTGGCCTGGAGCAGCCCTTCCAAACCAGGCAAGCTGCTTCCTTCATCTGCCTTGGAGGCTGAAATGCTGCATTTCTGTGCACTTGGAATCCCTTAACTCCTTTGGGTAGGGACAGGAATCCTTGGAGCCATCTGATCCCAGGGCTGTGGTGTTTTAGCACCAGATGCCCTTCGAGCCAGGGCACGTTGGCTGAGCAGCTGCAGCCTGATCCCCTCCCTCTGGGCTCCAGCCATGCCGATATATGGTTACAAACTGCACCCTCAGGCTGCAAAACAAACACCCCTGTGCTGGGAGAAATGTATATTTATATATGGAGCACTCTGCTCCTGCCTTGGGGACTCAAAGCTGAAATCCTGCCAGGCGAATCCTCGTCAGATGCAGTTGGGGTTGGGTTCGTGTGGGGTGTTTTAATAGAGCAACAAAGATTATGATTAGCTGAGTGCTCTTAAAATCTTTATTTGGTCATTTTGTGAGTAAAATCTTGGGTGATGGAGGGAAATGAATGAGTGGTAGGAGCTTTAGCTCAGTTGCCCTTTTGCTCACCTCCAGCCAAGGTGGTTTGTGCTTAGTTCGAGCTGCACCCAAAGGTGCTTTGTATTTCACTGGGTGTTGCTGTGAGACTCCATTTGTCCATTGGTGTTTAGGATACTGCTCCACACTTCAAAGCAAGGTCAGGTCCCCAGCTGTGGTGAGCAGCTGAATGTGTCACTTTTTACCCCTTCTGGTTTCCCTTCTGAGCTTGGAATCCTCTCTCTGAGCTCAGGGTAAGTGGCTGCTCTGTGCAGACCTCAAACTTCAAAGCCTTCAGCTCAGCTGGGCTGGTTCCTCGGTGATATTTGGGATTTAGGAAGTCTGGATTTCTAGGCTCTGCTGCACTTTAGCAAAAAAACCCGAAATTTTCTGTCAGTTTTTCCATGGAAAAGTGACTTTGCTTGTGTAATTTTGTAGGTGAATACAACTTTCAGATCAGAATTAATCGTGAAGCTCACCTTGGGTTTGAGGGGCTCAGGGAATTTTATGTGCCAGAGAAAATCCTTTCTGGGGAAAAGCAGGAGATTTCTCTGTGATGAGCAAAGCTCCTCTTAAGAATGAGAAACAAAGCCAACATTTTGTTTAAAAGTGCTCTAAGAATAGTAAATAAAATAAGCACTCCTTCAGATAAAACCAGACTAAATATACAACTGCATCTTGCTTACCCAGAAAGTAAAATTATTTATATCCAAAGTTGAACATTTCTCTTGATTTCAGAGATGTTTTTGTTAGATAAATTCAACACAGGCAGCCTGCTTATTGAAATTGCCTGTACAAGGCTGGATGTTGATGGTTACTGCAGCTGCCCTTCACCCCAGGGTCTGGGGCTTTGCTCACTTCTGCAGGAATTCTTTTCCATCTTTCTGAGCTAACTGGGAGAAGGAAAATGAGTCACTGAGCAAATGAGGTCCCGAGCTACATTCAAAACTTACACTTCTCACTTGGATGCAAATAGTTGATTAGCTGCAGTTCCAGGTGGGATTGGGCAGTAAATCCAGTGTGCAAATGGAATTCCTGCAGCGCTTGAAAACTGCAGCCCACGAGGCACAAAACCCGAGCACAGGGTGAACCTCAGTGTGGCTGATCTCTCTGAATTTGTTGTAGAATACCTTTAAACCTTCAGTGTTGCCCATATTTACCTAAAATCGTGCTTGAAAATGCCACGGTATCAAATCCCATCCTTCAGGATTCCTTTTTCCCTGCCTTCTGCCTGATATCCCAAAGAGCTGCATCTCTGCTTGGAATTCAGGAATATATTGCTGGGTTGTCCCTGATGTCAAACTCCTGCAGCCTTTTCTGGCTCTATACACAACTTTTTTGCACCCAGAGCAAATTCCACATTTCCCAGCAGATCCTGGGGGATGATCCCAGGCCCAGCACCTGCCCAGTGCCATGTGTTGGTGCTCAAATTTAGGAGCTGTTTCACAAATCTGGCCAATCCAGCAGCCCTTTCTGGCTACTTTATTCTGCAAAAGCTTCTTCTGGCCTCAGAAAAGAAAAAAAAAAAAGAGAATTCATCAGGCAGTTGTGTGCTCAGTGGCCGTGGCAGGAGGGAGCAGGGATGCAAAGTGCTCCTGGCCTCAAGGATGGGGCAGAAAACCCTTCAGAACAGTGCTTGAAGCCATGTCTCAGTTCTTTTCAGAGCAGCTGAGTGGTTCTTCAGGGTTTTACGTTTTCCTGTCCAGATGGGAGTTTTCTCCAGCCTCCAGCACAGGCACTTTGGGATTTTGGGAAGCTTTTGAATCCAGGGAAGTTGCACAAGCCATCTTTAGGTTGATTGACTTTTGTGGTTGGCTGAAGTGCTGACAGGATCATTCAGGATTACTCAAAAAATGCGTGAATTCAGTTAAAAGCTGAGCTATATAGGCATTTTTAATTTTAAATATCTGTTTTGGAGAAACATAAGAAGGTCACTTAATTGGCAGCTTAAAGCAGCCAAAGTGAGGAAATAGCAGGGCCATGAGAGCTCCTGGTTTGATTGGGGTGAGTGACACAGGCTGAGGCTGTTATTGCTTCTCTGGGCTGCCAAAACTCAGCTCATGGCCTTGGTTTTTCAAAAAAGCTGTGTAATTATTTCCTGTGGAATATTGCACTTCATAGCCTTGCTCTTCAATTAAAGCAGCATTGATTTGTCACCTGAACTCACGGTGGGGGGATGTGTTGGTTTGGATCTCAAATATTCTGTACATTGGAAGAGCCCTTATTTTTCACACAGGAAAATGCCAGATCTGAGAGCTTTCCTCTGCTGACAGAAATTTTTCATTATGTCCATGAAACTTTAATTTCCAGGGTTTTCCTCTTGAGGAGCAGCCAGCCAGAAGACTTTCTTGTTAACTGGTGAAACTGTTCTGTTTGCTTACAAGTTTTTTTCCAGCTGCACTTTCCTTTTCCATGGAAAAACTGTTGTCCACTTTTAGTTTTAAGGGATAGCAGCAGAAAACTGGGTGGTGGATGCTGTTTTGAGGCTGAGCAGGATCCAAATGAGTCCAACTCGAATTGTATCTTCCCTTTTCTGTAGAACTTCAATAATTTTTTTTTTTCAGTCTAAACATTAAGTTTAAATATTTCTTAACAAGCAGCATCTTTGTATTTGCAGAAAGTATTTGGGATCACTTCATTGTACAAATCAGGCCTCTTCACTTGGTGTTTTCTCCATCCATAACCACTGCAGGATGTGAAAACAGGTTAATATCTTTATGAATTATCCTTCTGGAGAGGTCAGAGATGTCACTAATATAATAACAAAATGTCATTTTCACGTGACATCTCAATGCAGTGAATAGCAGAGAGAATTGCTCCATCTATTCCTACATCTGCCTTTTCTAGAAGTAGCAAAATAGGATGATTTTCAAAAAGAAATATTTGTTCCTTTGCCTGTTTTCCCTCAATATTTGAAATACTTCTCCATGCTGTTGAGTGGAAGCATCTTCCCCTCTGCTGTCTCCACAGACAAACTCACGGCTTGTCAGTTAAGTTAACGATGCTTTTAATTGTTTGCTGCAGCTCCGTGTGAGGGTGTGATTGGTGTTTCTGCTTCCCCAGCAGCAGTGTCTGTTCCTGCAGCCCTCCCACAGCGCAGAGCTCCTCCTGTCCTCCTGCTCTGGACTCTGGCCCATCAGCTGATGCAGATCAGAGATCTCTGGGCAGGTTTGGGCAGCAGTTCAGGTGGCACGGATCACACCAAGGTGTGGTTTTTGCTGGCTGTGGAACAGAGCAGAGTTCAGTGCAATGGTTTCAGTGCCATCCTCTCCAGGTATGGCTTCAGAGCCTGCTGGCTGCAGGGTTGGAAGTTGCAAGTGAGGCTTTGGGATGCTCTTCCAGGGAAATCTTCCTCTGAAATCACCTCAGGGACAGCTCTTTCTTGCCTTTAGTGACAGATCAGATAATTAGAAGATAATATTAGAAGATGTATTAGAATATCTGTTGGAAGATAATATTGTCATTGTGTGGTTTGTTAAAGGGCTTTTAGTAAATAAACACGAGCCTGACCTGATCTGAGCTCCTGGGACAGTCCCCATCCCTGGAGGTGTCCAGAGAATCACTGGATGTGGCACTCTGGGCTGGTGACAAGGTGAGGATCTGTCACAGGTTGGGTTTGATGGCCTTGGAGCTCCTTTCCGACCTCGGTGATCCTGGGACAGCACCAACACCAAGTTCTTGGCACTCTGAAGATGCTGATCATTATCAGAGCTCAGTTCTCATCCTACAGACTCAAACCCTATTATTGGATTCTGCAGGTTTTCCTCAGGCTTCCATTATTCCAGTAAAAGAATAATTGAAGCTTTGAGAAGTAAGAGACAGGGAAATCAAATTTAGTGCTGAGAAAACTCAGTCCTTGTGTGTTTGTGCAGAAGAGGATCGGTGTGTGTGCTGAGAACAAGAGGATATCCTGAATTTTTATCATAGCCTGGATAAAAAGCTTTAGAAAGATTTAAAAAGTGAAAGCAGGAAGTTTTCTGCAAAACAGCCAAAAAAACCCCTCTCTTAAGCTGATACTTACAAGCAGTGAAAAAAACCCAAACAAAAAGCCCACAAACCCCTTTAATTTCTGGTCTTTTGTTGCCATGAATGTGCTTTGCATGGAGCAAATAAGTTCTTTCTCTGTTTTCCTTCCCTCCTGCCTGTGTATGTGGGAATATAAATCCCGGTGGGTTTGTGGGGAGCCTCTGTGGGATTTTGTTCCCAGATTTTGGCATCTGCTGGGCAGCAGGAATTGGGTAATGCTGCTTTGGAAGCATTTCTTCAGCACAAAGAGGAGATGCCTTGTGAAAGTGGTGGTGCAGCATTTCTGCCCGCTTCTGTGTAAACAGGGATGTGGAAAGGATTTTATGAGGTCCCTTTTGTTCCACTTTTTCAGCACAAACTCAGTTGCTTGTCATGGTGTTTGATGCCTCTTTCCATGAATGAAAATCTAATAAATCTTTTAGTCCAGAGGCCTCATTTATGGTTATGGCCTCCTATAGAAAGGATTTTACTTAGGTTTGGGGTTTTTTTCCAGCTTAAAAATAACTTGCAGCCTTTCTGCTGTTTTTGGTCAAGTACCACAAACCAAAATGTTCAGCCCAGTTTCAGGAGACTCAGATTTTGCCACCTGGAGAGGGCATTTCCATGCTGCATCCCACCCAGGGATTTCATCAAAGGAAATCCTCTAGGTATGGAGTGGTAAAATAATGGATTTTATGGAAAAGAGCTGGGCCACAATCAGCACTCCTGATTTATCTTGAATTACTTTACTTTTTCAGGAGGAGCACAAAATTCTCAGTTTGGATTGAGGCACTGATCTGTCTGATCCTTTTATTAGGATGGATCCAGAAGCTGTAAAGAGGGAATTAGAAACAGATCAATATCTGATTGATGTGGCTTCCCAAAATGTCTCTTGTGCCCTCGCCCACATCCAGTGCAGGTTTCACCCTGACCTTTACCAGCCAGGAATGGCAAATCCTGAAGGGTTGGAATTGGCCTTTTATTTGTGTAGCTGCTGACATTTTGGGAAGAGGAGGAGATCCAAGCTCCTGCTTTTTTGGAGAGGGAGGCCAGAAATGCAGAGGATTTAACACCTGGTGTGAGCAGAGGGAGGGAATTGTGTGTCCCTTCACAGGAGCACTGAAGTGAGCAGATGAGAAATGCTCCAGTATCAGCCAAAAGGGTGAAAATGTCTGGCTGGAGCACAGAAAACAAGGAAATGAGAAAAAACCGGGAAAAAAACCCCAGGAAATAGGAAAAGTAGGGAAGCAGAGCTGAATAAAATGTCTCCAGGCTCCCTGGCTGTCTTCCCTGGCTGCTGGGGCAGGGGTGGGAGGCAGGGCTGCAGGAGCAGACGAGGTGACGTCTCTGCTGTCCTGGCTGTGGTTCCTGGCTGTGCCTCAGTGCTGGAGGATTCCACACTCAGCCTTCCATGCTGGACACAATGGATTCTACTCCAAAACTGCTTGGAAAATGCTTCTCTTGTGTTTCAAGAAAGCAGCAAATAATCATAATAATTTGAAAACCCCTTAAGGGATGATTCCAGAAGGTCCTGG
Organism: Motacilla alba alba; assembly: GCF_015832195.1. NCBI lineage: Eukaryota > Metazoa > Chordata > Aves > Passeriformes > Motacillidae > Motacilla > Motacilla alba. The sequence continues at coordinate 18,976,925 of NC_052026.1, read as the reverse complement.
CAGCACCCAGGGTGCCACAGCCTTGCTGGAGCTTCTCCTGCACCCCGAGCTTCTCCAACTCCCTTAGTTTTCCTCTCCCTCTCTCCTGGGGATCTCATCCAGCTGTTCCACTCACCTGCTGGAATTTCCCAGATATTTCTGGATAAATCTCCTCAGCAAAAAAAGCCTCGTGTGCCCCTTTGCCAGTGCAAATATAGTCTGGGAATCTCCTGAATTAGAAACTTCAACTTTTTGTGTCCCCTGGGTTGGGAAGTTGGAGTTTTGCTGAATTCAGCATCCTGAAAAGCCATCAGTATCATGTGTCCTTAATTCTGTGCAAAGGGTTTTCTGCTCCTGGGCTCATTTATTGGGATACTGAGTAGAGTCAGCTCTTTGAGCTTTTGAGAGTAAAAGCAGTAAATAAAAATCCCTTTTTTTTCTTCCCTTTGTACTTGGTGGATGGCACCTTTTCTTCTGCAGTTCTGTAGCACTGATGGAATAAAGTTAAGCTTCAGGGTAGGTTTAGGAAGGTTATTTCAGTAAAACCAAGCAGAAGTTAAACAACACACAGAGTGGGTGAGAGGCCAGAGAACAAAAACATACAACTTGATAAATTAAACAAGATTTCTTTAGGTAGGTGATGTTTTTTCATGGTATTTTAGCTAGCTGGGAGAAAATTCCTGGAGCTCTTTGTGTAATATTAGGAATTATCCAGTCGATGTCCCTAAAGCCTGTCCTGCAGGACATGAACTGCATTTCCTGCTCTAGAACAGAGCTCATCTTACAAGATCAGTGCAGAAATCTTTACCTAAAGGTCCATTTTCCTAATTGCAGTCTTTTTCCATGGATAAATTCACTGCAGTGCATTTTATTCACTGGGCAAGTTCAGCCCAGAGGTTGAGCAGGAAAAGGTTGTGGCACTGTGAGCACCCTGGAATCCAGGGGTGATTTAAGGTTTGTTATTAACCCACAGAGGAAAACAGGAATAGCTTGGTTTTGTGTCTCTGAGTAATCCAATTCTGCTGGAATTGCTGGAGATGAAAAGTGAATGTCTGGAAGAGATGGGGTTTGAATCCTTTAGAAATGCCAAACGATAAGAGCGGTTGCAGAAAAGTGATGCTGGGTTTGCTATAAACAACAAATGTTGCATAACACTGGCTGTGTTTCTCAAAACCAGATGTTGCAGCAGTTGACACCAGGATTTCTGCAAGTTATTTGCTCGTCTTTCAGCTGCTTCACCACATTCCCCCTCTCAATACCCATTTTACACATTCTTTCTCATCATGATCCTGTAGTAGTCACAATTCCAATCAATATTCAGTGTATTTAGCTGTGATCACAACTCAGTGGGCCCTGAATTCTCTCAAATAAATGTACTGAGGTAGATTTTTTTTAATTAACCTTTTCAAATCTTCATGTTTAAACCTTCATGCCACTGAATATTGTCTGGATGGCTCAGCAATGTCTGGTGAGCAGATTTATCCCTGTGGTGCCCAGCATGTGGCACAAAATCATTTCAGAAGCGTGAGAGGAAGCCAGTGAAATCTTTTGAAAGGAACAAACCTTTCCAAAAAGCAGAATGTGCAGGAGGAAGCAGTAAGTGATGAATTGACATTATTCCTAAGCCCAGGGATTGATGTAATTGTAATTGGGAATTACATGGAGGAGGATCTGAACAGGAATGTTCCATTTCTCCATGTAAAGACAGTCACAAACATCTGTAGAGCTGAATTTTGGGGCTTTCAAAATTTTCACTGCAAGTTAAACTCAAATACGAGATTTTTAAGCGGCCCAGACCCAGGTGGTGACATTAACATTTATAAATGAGCAGGACCTGCTCTGCTCCTGAGTCCCCACCTGCAGAGCTGTGTCCAGCTCTGGGACTGCCAGGGTCAGGAGCTGCTGGAGAGAGGCCAGAGAAGCCCATGGAGCTCCTGCAGGTTTGGAGCCAGGCTGGCAGAGCTGGGGGTGCTCACCTGGAGAGGAGAAGGCTCCAGGGAGAGCTCAGAGCCCCTGGCAGGGCCTGAAGGGGCTCCAGAAGAGCTGGAGAGGGACTGGGGACAAGGGATGGAGGGACAGGACACAGGGAATGGCTCCCACTGCCAGAGCATGGTTTAGATGGGATATTGGGCAGGAATTGTTCCCTGTGAGGGTGGGCAGGCCCTGGCACAGGTGCCCAGAGCAGCTGTGGCTGCCCCTGGATCCCTGGCAGTGCCCAAGGCCAGGCTGGATGGGGTTTGGAGCAGCCTGGGACAGTGGGAAGTGTTGGGGTTGGAACTGGGTGGGCTTTAAGGTCCTTTCCAACCCAAACCATCCTGGGATTCTCTGAGGACACAATGAAAAAATTGAAAAGGCCTCAATGAAACCTTCAGGCCACAACTGTTGGGAAACAGAGGGAACTCAAGCTCCAGAGGGGCTTTGGGTGGAGCCTCCCTGGGGACAGGGACAAGGAAGGTGACACAAGCCAGGTCCCTGTTGCAATGGTGCTGCTGTAACTTCACTGCACTGTTTTGTTGGGCACTCAGGAGGAAGTTCTATGTGATAAAAATTGGTTTGAGTCTTACTGATAACAAAAAGTTAATAATAAATAGTCCTGAAAACAGGTTAACAGCTTGTAAATGGTGATTCTGTGGAAATAAAGTGACAGAATACTGGGCTCTCCCTGTTAGGACTGCTCAGTGAAAACTCACCATGCATAGCACGTGTCCCTTCAGGCACCTGGCACTCACAGGTCCAATTTTAGTGGCTCTGGGTTGGCATCATTCTGCTTTTGGCGTTTTAAGCCAATGTAAATCAGCTTTTTGTAGGAAAAAATCCATGTGTGTATCCCCATGAGTGCAGTCAAAAGGCAGGAGGAATTTAGAAGAGAACAGAAAGTTGATGAAAGAAAGGTTTTTCCTGGTGAATTCCTGATCTGGGTGTCTTGGGAAGTGGGAGTCTCCAAGAACTGAGCACAGCAAATATCTGATGTGTAAGATGAGCTGTCCTGGCATTCCATCCTTTCCACACTCATATCCTGGTTTTACTTACACCTTATCCCAGTGGAGGCTGAAGTTTTCTGTGAAGCTGCAGGAAGGGAGGAGTCAGGATGTGAACAGAGCCACGAAACCACACTGAACTTGTGAAACCAGGCCCTGAAAACATGGAGGGTTCTTCCTCATCCCAGTTTCCCTGGGAGGGATGGTGTTTACTCCTTGATGTTATTAAGATAATTCCGTGTGTGTGTGTAGTGTGTTAGTTATTACAGAGATGAGTGGGGTGATAAGAGCTTTGCTTGCAGTGGATTATTTGGGTTGAAACTGCTTGGAATGAAGTTTTCCCAAGGCTGGAAAATAGCATGAAGTGGTGGTACCAACATTCCTGAGGGAGGAAGTTGGAGCTGGCCACCTGGAACATCTCCACGGGTCTTGGGATGCTCTCAAAACAAGGCCTGGCACTTCCCAGAAGTCATCACTTCTGTCTGTATTTAGGACTATCCTCCTCATTCTTCTTCTCTCTTTGTTTTTCCATAGTGAGCGTTGAAAAAGTGGAATTAAAGGGGCTGGCACACAAGAAGAATGAAAGAAATGTTGAGTATTCCTTTGAGGTAAGTTTGGGTTTCCTGTGAAAGAAAGGAGGATAATACTTAAGGAGGACTTGAGGAAATTTTCACACTCTATTGTTAGATCCCAAAAATCCTTTGTGAAAGCAGAGCTCCTTTGGGACTGATAGTTTTTAATCAATGATGAAAGTCCTGAATGGCTGTGGATGATGCAGAGGTTGATAGGTGGGGATTGGCAAAAAAGAAAAACCAGAAAACATTTTAATGCAGGAAATTTTGGCAGTGTTTGTTTAGGGGGAAATGTGATGCCACACTTACAGGATGCTATCCATATCTATATCCAATGTCCATTCTTCTGCTGGAATGTAGAAGCCAGAGAGAATTTCAGTCTTAATCTGGGCAGAGAACAATGTGGGCTCTGAGGGCACAGCTGCTGGAAAGAGGCCGGGAGGGAGTCTGGTGGGATATGGTTCCAAAAGGCTGGAGAGTGCAGAAAAGCTTTGGGAATTCTTCAGGGCTTGAGTGCTGGGTTTCTCTTGTGAGCTCTCAGAGGAACCCATCACACCCAGCTACCCTGAACAGCATACAATCAGCGGGATGGCTTCTGAGGCAGTGTTGGAAACAGAAAATGTTTAATAAAAGGCAAAATAACAAAGCTCTTACAGAGAAAAACCGAGCTGGGGCAGGAGGTTCTTGCTCCTGGTAAAAACACCCGACAAAAGCAAGTATTTCCTTTGTTCTCTTCCTTTTCTAGTGAATTACCTAGGCTGGACCTCTTGGTCTCTGTCCAACTGGACAGCCCCAGGTCTGAGGTGAAGTCCCAAAGGTCCTATGAGTGTCTTTAGGAGAGAAATTTCTGGGCTTTTTGCCTTTTTAAGCAAAAAAAAGAAAAATTCAGTCACTCCATCAACAGGGGACACATCCCTACACTTGAGGAAAACTCAGTGGAGCAAGAGTTGGGGGAGTTGACTGGAAGGGGACTTCACCGTGATCTGAAAGTGTTTCCAAAGGGAGTAAAACCCTTCCCAGCAGAGGGTGTTGATCCAGCAGGAAGGGCAGAGCAGGAGCTGCTGTGTGAGCTGCAGGCAGCCTGGCCTGGGTGGGGTGGGAGCAGTGCTGAGGAATGGTGTGGCTCAGCACCCAGGGCACAGCCCAGAGTGTGGCTCAGCACCCAGCACCCAGGGCAGAGTGTGGCTCAGCACCCAGGGCAGAGTGTGGCTCAGCACCCAGCACCCAGGGCAGAGTGTGGCTCAGCACCCAGGGCAGAGTGTGGCCCAGCACCCAGGGCAGAGTGTGGCTCAGCACCCAGGGCAGAGTGTGGCCCAGCACCCAGCACCCAGGGCAGAGTGTGGCTCAGCACCCAGGGCAGAGTGTGGCTCAGCACCCAGGGCAGAGTGTGGCTCAGCACCCAGCACCCAGGGCAGAGTGTGGCCCAGCACCCAGGGCAGAGTGTGGCTCAGCACCCAGGGCAGAGTGTGGCTCAGCACCCAGCACCCAGGGCAGAGTGTGGCTCAGCACCCAGCACCCAGGGCAGAGTGTGGCTCAGCACCCAGCCCAGCCCAGCAGCAGCAGCAGCTTCCCCCTGCTGCAGCCAGGGCTCACTCCCATCCCAGCGCAGGGGTGAGTTCATCCCCTGGAGCAATGGCAGCGATGGAAATGGGTGCTGCTGAGGAGCTGACAGACTGCTTTTCTCCCAGCTGGAGTGAAGTGCATTCCAAAATTTGGGATGCACAGCCCAGAAAACAGCTTTGGTTTGTTTGATGAGACGAAGTGGGGGGTGAGAAAAGGAGAACCCAGAAGGAACCAGGTGGGAGGATCCCAATTATCCACAACTTTCACCAAGTTATTCCTTAAAACCCCTCAGCATCTGTTGGGATTTTGGCAGCATTCTGCAACCTCTGCAGGACTGGATTCATGGAGAATGTCCCAAATTTCCTGAATCCCCAATTGTTCCAAATGTCATCCATCATAGACAGGATTTTTCCAAGGGCTTTTCGAGCTCTGTATGAAGCCTGCAGTTGTCTCCACTCCAATTAAGATCTCGTGAAACTTCTTTTCCTATTACAAATTTTTCTATAAATAACAGAAATTACTGTACCCAGTGTTCGCCTCAACAGCTTGAACTGAAGGAAGAGCAGAGACTTCAGCTGAGTTGATAAATTGCTGTTTGCTGGGTTAAAAACCCAATTATGGAATGGTTTTGTGCTGTTCAGGAGCTTGGGAATAGCAGGTCAATGGATGGAGCAGTTCAGTGTTTGCAGTGCTATTGTTCCCCCCATTCACAGTTCACGTTATTGTTTTAGAAGTATTGAAAATTCAAGTTTAGACAGAAGTCATGACAATTGTTGAGTTATTACAGAACTAGAAAAAAAGAGAATATTTCCTGTACTTTCTGAAATTCCTTGTGAATTCAAAAAAAGTTTATTTACCACAAACTTAAAAAAAAAAACAACCCACAAACTTGGTAAAACTGCTTAAGTTTTTCTGTCTTCTTTTCTTTCCCCCCCTTTTTTTTTGTGTGTAACAGCTCTGCTGAGAGGAAATTCCTCCCTTATGTAATATATTTTGAAATCCTCTCCTCTCCCCACTCTTTTTGGCAGCTTTTGGATGGCTGGAAAAACTTTGTGTATGTTTGGAGTTGTCATTGAAACGAATGTCATGTGAGAGAGGCTGCTCTGTGATCCCCAGACTCCCTCCCAGCTCCTTCCCCTATGGATCCAGCTGCCTCCCAGATGCTCCAGTAGATATTTTGGATCCATGGGGATTCGCCCCTGGCCTGTCTCATGGTGATTTTCCTCAAGCCAAGAAATCTTGATTTTTGGCTTGATTCAACTTCATCTCCCAAGCAATAAATGCTTCAATATCCAAGGATGACTTGTTTGTGTGGGAAGAAATAGTGAATATTCCCTTTTTTTAGAGCATGGACAAGATGGAGTCTGGAGCAGGAGCTGCAGGTTTCCCTGGGAAGGTTTTGCCTGCTTTTTGCTGCCATTCCCAATTTCTGGTGGCATATGGAGTTGATTAATTAGCAATAGGCAGCCTTGTGTGGGGGGAGCCGTTCCTGTTGGAAAGCAGATCCTACAAAGCAGCTGTTTTCTTTAACAATAATGAGGAGAAAAAATTCCATTACTCCGTGGTTGCTTGCTTAACTCTGGATGTCTGCAGTGAGTAAGGGCTGTGTAAACTCTGAGGGGCTTTTCCAAGCATCCAGAGGAGTTGGTAAATGTAAAACCAGCAAGAATTGGGCAGCAATTTTGTCCTCGTGCACAAAAAAAAGTGTTTCCTTCTTGATGTCACCCATCACAACATCTGTGAGGGACAGTTGATACCAATTATTGAATTTTGAGGAACCAAATTGAATTCATTACTAAAGCAAATCCTTCTTGCTCCTCCCCAAGGTCCTGTGGTCTGATTCTTCGGTGACGTTGGTAACCAAATCTTCTGCTGAAGTGACTGAATTCATTTCAAAGGTAAAGACAACAAGAAAAACACTTTGAAAAGGAAAAAAAATGTTTTGTCCCTCTGTCTAATTTTGTTCAATGATACTTCTCAAAATGTGCCGAGATAATTCAGATTGAATTTCATAAAATATTTGATTTATAACAGGCAGTGGCTTGAATCTCATCGAAATAACAAAACTTTTCGCTTTTAATTTGTCATATCCTCCCCCTTCAGCTGTCTCAGCTGTATCCAGAAGAAAACTTGGAGAAATTCATTCCCTGCTTAGCTGGTCCAGATTCATTTTACCTGGAACGGAACCACATGGACCTGGAATCAGACCTGAGGTATGCTGGGACTTTGTGGGGTTTTTATATTGACACTGGGTTTCTTTCACTAAGAGAAAAAAAAAAACAAACCAAGAAGTAGAAAGATTATCTCCATATTCTAAATTACTTCAAAGAAATTAGAGCCTGACCCTAAGCTTTTTTCCTGGATGTTCCATTAATTCCAGTTCATAACAATTTTTCAGGAATTCTTTCTTGAGAAATACAGATGGTAATAATATTCTGTCTTAAGCTTCCTGGAGAATTGATATTTCCTCATTCCTTGTGAAGAACAAATAGAGGATCACTGCCTTTGCAAAAGTTTGTTTTGGACTCAAAAATAACCAGAATTGTTTAAAACAACCTCTCAAAGCTCAGGAAAAAATAGAAGCCTGAATATTCACCCATCTGTACTGAGGAATGGGTTGTGGGGATTTTTTTTCCCCTTTCACAGTGTTTTTATTTTCTCAGTCATTTTAGGTTGTCCTGGTGTTTATTTTACTTCAATTTTTAAAAGTTAGTTATGTATTTAGTTATTACTAAAAGATTATATTTTAATAAGCCTTTAACAGTTAAGAAATTTTTTGAAGCCTTATCTTGTACCTCCTCAAATTATCACAAATCATCTGGCCATTATTTAATATAAACCAGTATTTTAAATATCATAATCTATGGCAGATCACATCAGGTTTCTCTTTCCAAACATGATTTTCTTAGGAAAATTGGAGTGACTTAAATTCCTTTCAGCTGCTACTGTCTTTATCTACATAAAACGGGATTATTGCAATATTAATATTATTTTGATCCTAATATGTTATTGCTATAAAACTAAACGACACTTTAAAATACTAATTCACTTTATTAGAGCTTCTCCTTTCCACATTTTTTTCCCTGAGCCATGGTGGATGTTGGTTTTCCATAGGCAGCAGCCAGCAGGTGCATGCCTGGGTTATTTTCCACGGCAGGCAGCATTGCCATTGCCTTGCAGTGCTCCAAGGAGAGCTTGGGAGGCTGCAGGGAATGTGTGTGGCTGCTGCTTGGGAACAACAGCCTCTCCTCCAAATCTGGGTTAATGGAGCAGCAAGTGCCCTGCCAGAGCTCAGCTGCAGCTCTGGAGCAGGGAAGAAGCTGCTCCAAGGTGCTGCTCAGCTGTGAAATCCAGCACTGAGCTCTGGGCTTTCCAGCTGGGAAACACCTCTGGGTGTGTGAGGTGCAAAGCTTTGGGAAATTGGCTTTTTTTTGGTGGAATCCCAGAGTGGTTTGGGTTGAAGGGAGCTCAAAGCTCATCCCATTGCACCCCTGCCAAGGCAGGGACACCTTGCACTGTCCCAGGCTGCTCCAGTGCCTCTCCAGCCTGGCCTTGGGCACTGCCAGGGATCCAGGGGCAGCCACAGCTGCTCTGGGCACCTGTGCCAGGGCCTGCCCACCCTCCCAGGGAAGGATTTCTCCCCAGTATTCCATCTAAATCCATCCTCTTCCAGCTCCAAGCTGTCCCTCCTTGTCCTGTCCCTCCATCCCTTGTCCCACAGCCCTCTGGAGGCACTGGAATGCTGCTAAAAGGGCTTTTTTCCCTTAAAAGAGGCACAGGGAAAACGTGACAGAAGTTTTTCCCTAAACTGCCAGACTCTGCATCTGCTGTTTATCTCCAAGAGGAGGAAGTTCAATAACAGATCCATCTCTATTTTATAGTCCTCAGGTTCCTGCGTTTGAAAGGCAATTTTCAAGTTTACATTTGAACATTTTCTGCCTTAGAAGTGTTCGGGGTTGCTGAATGAGGGATCTTTGCTGAAACACTCACCAGAGTGAAAACAACCCGGGGGTAACAGGGTTTGGTATTGGAAATAAGAATATCCATCAGTTTCCAGAATTCAGAATTGCATGGTGTGTTTCAGCTTTTAAATTTCCAATCTGATTTCCAAGTGTGTTGTCCAGAGTGCAATCCTGATGGATTTGGGAGGCTCTAACAGAGCAGGGGCTTTGTTTGCTGCAGGTACCTGGCCCCGTTCCCTTCCCATGTGGTGAAAAACGACCACGTCAGGAAGTTCTTCAGCACTCCATCTCCCTCACAGCAACTTCAGAGCTCAAGTGAGTTGAAATAAAGTTTAAAAAATATTTTTTTTTGTACTGCATTTCATAAACTGATGCCATTTGTGACTCTGTTCCTTGTTTCCAGATCCTGGCAACCCCTCCCTGTATAAAGTAGGAACTACGCTGGGAACATCTGGAAGGTGAAATATTTATCTTGTTTACAACTCATTCTCTTAAGAGGCAATTTTCATGTCCTCCAGCAAAACCTAGATCCTGTTCAAGGAGCCAATATTGTGGCTTCTTTTGCCACTTCCATATGGAAAGATTAAAAATTTCCGTGGGATTATATTTGGCCATCTTTACTTCTTTTTAATAATGCAAAGGCTGCTCTGTCAAAAGCTTTTTTAAATCACAGAGGGGCAGCAGAATATTTCAGATCTGTGATTATTGAAGGAAATTAGTGAAGGAAAATTCTGATTAAGGTGAAGATCAGCTCCACCCTTTGCCAGAAGTGCCCTGTTTCACTGAGCTGTGGAGCAGGGCAGGTACACATCCATACCCTGCCTCCAACGGGATGGTTTTCCCCAGAATTTCTGTGAATTTTTCCCGATTTCTGCGGCCACAGCAGCTGAGCTCTGGGTGTCACAGCTCATCCAGCTAAACCCAAGCCTGTTCCTCTTTTGCAGACCTATATGTGGGGTGGCTGGAATTCAGTCTTCCCAGAACCACGTCCAGCACTCGGCTGCTGCCCCCGTGTCTCTGCCCCACTGCTCCCACTCCGGAGGCGCCGGCTCCTCGCTGGGCTACCGCTCCCAGCTGGAGAGCTCCTCCCCAGCCATGCTGATGTCTTCCAGCCCTCAGACCCCTCAGCCCCAGGAGCAGAACGGCATCCTGGACTGGCTCAGGAAGCTGCGCTTGCACAAGTATTACCCCGTCTTCAAACAGCTCACCATGGAAAAGGTAAGGCAGGAAACGGAGGGGAGCAGCCGGCTTTTCAATGATCCCCACCTTCTCCAGGCTGGGGACATCTGCACTGAGGATCACGCGAGTTCATGGCACGTGCTGGGGAGGTTTTCACTTTCTGAAAGCAGTAATGAATTGATGAAAACCTTCCTGCTGTTCTCTGCTGTGTCCGGGGCTGTCCAACAGCTGCTGCTTCTCCCAGGCTGCCTCATGGAGTGCTTGGAGATCCAGCTGGGATGCTGCCTTGGCTCCCTGGACATCCTTTTGTGTGCTTCAGATACTTAAATATGTTGATTTCTGTGGAAATCTGCTTCTTAGTTGATTTTTCTCCCAAAATATTTGGTTAAGAACTTGTTTTAAGAACTAGATTTTCAGAGACTCGTGGCATGAATATGAACATGAGTGAGTGAGGTTTTTTTCCTGCAGAAATTCCTGTGGAAGAATCATCTCTTTTGTTTTTGCATTGTAGGAGTCCCAGATCACACCTGTGTGTGCTGGATTTTATCTCAGCAAGGTTTTGGAGCATTTTCCCAGCTCCAGTGGGGGATTCCTTGTCCTCACTCTTTTGGCCTGGAACGCCCTCCAGTGGAGGGAGGGCTTGGGCTGAGCTTTGTGCTGCTTGTGGAATATTTTATGGATTTAATTTCAGTCTCTTACCAGAGGCTTCTGATTTCATTTTCTTCATTATAGGAAGGGAAATATACTGGTTGTTTTTTTTTTCTTTAATAAAGTAGTAAAACTCTATATTCCAGTGTATTTTAAAAAAGCAAATATTATTATGCATGCTTCACTGGCTTTCATTTTAATTACATTATAATATAAATGTCTGTATCTATCTCTATATTTTATTACTAAATTTACTATTGGTGTATATTTTTACTGCACTTCTGTGGTAAATGACACACTGGGAAAACTGGAGTGATTTTCTAAGATCCTTAAATTCACTGATAGCACCAAATTCTATTTTAATTTAATTCTATTTTAATATGTACACGAGTTATTTCATCTTTATTGTGACTGGTTAATACAGGCACACACCTAATTAAAATTAAATCTGCAGGTGTTCTTTCTTTCATGCCTGTCCCCCACACTTTCCTTTTACACTGTAATTGGAAACTGGAGTAGAGAGTTTCTTTGAATTTAAAAATGGTTTCAAAGTTGGCTTTTGGAATTGCTTTTCACTGGAAATGGGAATAAGAATATTCCAGGTTATAAAACTAAACATATTTTTCTTTCCAAGTTTCTGAGTCTTACTGAGGAAGATCTGAATAAGTTTGAGTCCCTCACCATGGGAGCAAAGAAGAAGCTCAAGACCCAGCTAGAGCTGGAGAAGTAAGTGAGGGCTGAGGGAACTTTTTTTAAGGTCAAAAAATGCAAATTTTACTTCCCAGAGCCCAAACTTGCCATGATTCCCACCTGGAGATATGGATGATTATTATCTGCATTACTAAACAATATTTAGCACTTTCTGCTTTACTGCTGCCTGTTCAGGGTTGTGATAAGGATACCAGATCTTTAAACCTACAAAATATACACATTGTGGTTAGGTTTTTATAAACTCGTATCACATTTATTGCAAAGATTTTGGGCTTCCCATCCGCTTGACATTGGTGGGAGCTGTTGGGTTTGCAAGCCCAGGGGGTGCACCCCCAAACTCAGGCCCTTTTTTCCTAGGAAGTGACAATTTTCTGGCTCCAGTCCATGTGGATGGAGCACAGCTGCTTCAGGAGCTGCCTCAGTGTCCCACGGTGACCCCAGGCAGCTGTGACAGCCCTTTGGGGACATTGATGCAACAGATTGTCCTGGTTTTTGCCTCTCCACTTACAGGAAAGTGTTTATTCTGCAGCTACTGCTGTTCCTTAAAAAGCAATTAGAAATCCAAATCTGTGCCCGTTTGTCAGAGCTCCTTGGCAGCGTTTATCAGCAAGCTTAGTTTTTCCAGAGTTTGTTTGGAAAAGGAAGACTTGGGGCTGTGTTTGTTTTCTCTCTGGGTTTGGGATGTGCTGACATAATGTGTGATAGAGTTTTAGAGTTTAGTCAGGGTTTGGTGATGTTTCACCCTGGACAAATAAGAGCACAGTGTTGTAATCAGATGGCAAAGAGTCCAACCCTAACTGCTGGCAGTTCTGGCCAGCGCTGCTGTGATTCCAAGGGTTTCCATTTGAAATGGGCACAGCAGCAGTGGATGGTTCAGTGGGCTTTGTCTGCTTTGGGTTCATTCAGAAATGGATTTATTGCTGGTTGTGGTTTAGCCAGTTTCTGTCTCTTCATGCTTCTCTCCATCACCCTGTAGGGAGAAGTCAGAGAAACGGTGCCTAAACCCCTCCACGCCTTCCTCAGTGACCAGCAGTGGGGTGGCCAGGGTTCCCCCCACTTCCCACGTGGGGCCTATCCAGAGTATCCGGGGCAACCACGCTGCAGGTAAGGGGAGCAAGGGACACTGCTGGGCTCCACTGTGCCTGCACAAGGGTCACCTCCTTCCTGTGCTGCTGCTTCCCCAAGCTTTATCTTCCGAAAGCCATTGGCTTAACAGGGAGCAGGCAAAAAGTCCGATTTTGGTGATTACTGGGGGCAATAAAAAGTGATTTTTCCACGGCTCTGGTGGGAATGGGCAGCTGCTCTGTTCCACCTGCGATGTATCCCTGTAAATGCTGAGCATGGCCGTGCTCAGCTGAGGTGCTGTCGGTGTCACCCCCGCGTCCCCTGTCCCTGCAGAGCTGCGAGTGGATGTGGACCAGCCAGCCCACCCCCTGCCCCGGGAGGGCAGCTCCTCCGAGTACTCCAGCTCCAGCTCCAGCCCCATGGGGATCCAGGCACGGGAGGAGAGCTCGGACAGCGCCGAGGAGAACGAGAGACGTAAGCAGAGCCCCCCGGCCGTGTCCCCTGCCACAGCCAGGGCCGTCCTCACCGCTCCTCTCTCCCCAGGCCTGGAGCTCCACCTGGACGCCTCGGACAAGGAGAAGCCGGTGATGCTGCTGAACCATTTCCCCTCGAGCTCTGCCAGGCCCACGGCCCAGGTGCTGCCCGTGCAGAACGACGCCGGCTCGGGCCCCGCCGGCCACCACGCGCTGCCCATGCAGATGCTGTCCCCGAGCCCGTCACACATCGCCCCCATCCGCATGCTGGGCTCCGTGCACAAACCAGAGCGCGGCTCCGCCGACATGAAGCTGCTCTCGTCCTCTGTGCACTCCCTCTTGTCTTTGGAAGAAAGGAATAAAGTGTCTCCCGGCTCGAGGGGCAGCATAAAGATGGAAAAGGGCTTCGGGAACGCCGTGGTGGATGTCATGTCCGCGTCCTCCCCGCACCAGCCCCTGCAGGTGCTGTCGGGGGGTGCCGAGAGCAGCTCCCCCACGTCCACCATGAACTTTGGGCCTCGCACCAAAGTCGTCCACGCTTCCACTCTGGACAGAGTGATCAAACCAGCCCAGCAGCCAGGACTCATAGTGGAGACGAGCACCGCTGCCACGGTGACGTCCAGCACAGTCTTCCACGTGGCTCGTCCGCCCATCAAACTCCTGGTGTCGTCGTCTCTTCCCACCGACTCCGCCATGGCCGGACAGACTTCCTGCTCCAGTAATATGCAAATAACGGTGTCCCCCGCAATAATCAACCCCCGGACTGCTCTGTACACAGCCAACACCAAAGTTGCCTTTTCTGCCATGAGCAGCGTGCCCGTGGCGCCCATGCAGGGCAGCTTCTGCGCCAACAGCAACGCGGCCTCCTCCAGCAGCCACCCGTCCCCGTCCTTCACCACCATGGCCAACCTGCCCAGCTGCCCCGCGCCCAGCTCCAGCCCCACGCTCTCCTCCGGCGCCGACAACAACTTCTACAGCAGCAGCAGCAGCAGCAGTAGCGGCGGCGGCGGCGGCTCGGCCGGGAGCGTCCCCGTCCCCAACCAGAACCACCATCACCACCACCACCAGCAGCCGCCGCCGCAGCCCCCCGGCTGCATGGTGTGCAGCTCCTGCGGCTGCAGCGGCAACTGCGGCTCCAGCGGCATGACCGTCAGCTACGCCAACTATTTCCAGCACCCCTTTTCAGGACCTTCCATGTTTACTTTCCCTTTCCTGCCCTTCAACCCCCTGTGCAGCAACGGCTACATCAACACGCAGCAGTACAACAGCAGCACCACGTTCCCCGTGGTGCACACGGCCTACAACAGCGGCCTGGCCCCCGACTCCGTCATGGCCGGCCAGTCCACCTTCGCCGTGCCCCCCATGCAGAACTTTATGGCGGGCACGGCCGGGGTGTACCAGGCACAGGGGATGATGGGCAACGGCAACGGGTCGAGTCACAAAAAAAACGGGAACCTCTCCTGTTACAACTGCGGGGCCAGCGGGCACAGAGCTCAGGACTGCAAACAGCCGCCCATGGATTTCAATCGGCAAGGTAAAGGCTGGGGGGGCACATGGAGTCCTTTCCTGTGTCTAGAGTTCAGGCTGATGTTTCCAGCAAGCTGGTTCATCCCTTTCTTTGGGATTGTTTCCTTTGTGTCAAGTTATGGCTGATGTTTCTTCAAGTGGCTCATGGCTGCGTTTGGGTGACGCTTTGGAACGGTTGGCTCTGGGTTTGGAGTAGGATCCAATCCAGAGTGTGGCCTTGAGACCTGCCCCTGGGGTCTGATGGTGTCTTGGAATCTCTGGCTTGTAAAAATGTTTTGTTATTAAAAGTTGATGGTCTGAGCTATTGGCAAATTTTAGGCAGCCCCATGAGGAGGACTCAGACGAGGCTGTGGGGACTCAGGTGTGCTCTGTGGGGTTGGCACTGTTGTTTAGGGGGGGAAAGAAACCTAAAGGAAGGAATGGAGCTGCTGTGGACAGGCTGCAGCAGAACCGCTGTTGCTGCCTCTGCATTGTCAGCCGGGTCAGCTTTGGCCATTACTGCAAGTTCCCCTGGAATTTTAGAAACTGAAATCTCTGTTCCTCCTCCCTTCCTCCCAAGACAATAACCTAAATGAAGAATTGCTGTTCAGACCCTCCCTGTCAGGGTGGGCAGGCCCTGGCACAAGTGCCCAGAGCAGCTGTGGCTGCCCCTGGATCCCTGGAAGTGTCCAAAGCCAGGTTGGACACTGGGGCTTGGAGCAGCCTGGGCTAGTGGAAGGTGTCAGGGTTGGAACTGGGTGGGCTTTAAGGTCCTTTCCCACCCAAACCACTGTGGGATCCTGAGATTCCATGAAACAAAATTGTGCCAGCCCTAAAATTGCACCTGAGCTCCAGTGATTCATTCCACGGGTAAGAAGCAGCAGGTTGGTTTGGGAAGTCGTGGCAGGTGACAGATGTGTAACCCCTGTGTCCCTGTCCCTGTCCTAGGTACGTTCAGGCTGAAGTACGCCCCTCCCTCGGAAAGTCTGGACTCCACAGACTGAGGTTCCCCAGCTGGCACCACGATGCTGTAAAGCCATGGAGAGCGACGGAGATCGAACTGCAAAACTGAGACGTCCAGTTGCTGTTAAGCTTAATGTATTTTTTAATCCAAAGGTGCTTTACTTTATTAGACTAGGTAGAAAATCTAGCTTAGGGGTGCAGCCAACCCAGTTTTGATTGCCAAATTCAAGCTTTGTTGTTGGAACTCCTGACTCCGTGTCCTCGGACCGATGGATGGATGGTGGAGCTGGCCAGCTGCAGTTCCTGCTGGAAGTACAACATCCCCTGTACTTTTTTGGCTGGAGAACGTTGCCACAATTGGACTTTTCCAAGGTGAAAGGCCTGACTCCAGGGCAGCTCTGTTCTGAGGTGGAAGGTAGGAGTGGCCGGAAGGACTTTGGCACCCCTGGGTTAGGTAAAATGTCTACTTTTTTTCAAAAGTGATCAGGCACTAATCTCTGGGATTTTTAAGGATTGCACTACAGAAGAATGTAAAACTCTTCAAGCTTTCTGCACTTTTAGCAGACAGTGTCACTCTGAGACC
Source organism: Motacilla alba alba (assembly GCF_015832195.1). Lineage (NCBI taxonomy): Eukaryota > Metazoa > Chordata > Aves > Passeriformes > Motacillidae > Motacilla > Motacilla alba. The sequence continues at coordinate 18,960,743 of NC_052026.1, read as the reverse complement.
AGTGCAAGAGGCAAAGAAGTTCCAACCTTTACAAATTGGCACCAGCAGGCTTACGGGACTTTAATCCACAATAAAAATCCTAAAAAGTCTCTCTTTTCCCTTCCAAAAGAACACACACGGCAGTTTCGGTTCCTTCTGGAAACAAACTCGTGCTTCATTGTCTCACCTATTACTAGCTAGTGCTGGCTTCCCAGCACTGGAATAAACTTAGTTTCCAAGGGTCCAAGTCCCAGAGACTCCAGAGTCATAAAGGCTTCAAGGATATTTTCCTGTAATACACAAAACCTTTACGTCCTGTTACTGTATATAGGTCTCTTTCACAGAAACCTTATTATTCTGCTTTTGTAAATGAATTTTAAACCATCCTAAAAAAAAAAAAAAATCAAACTAAGAACTCTGGCAGCAGAGTTGATAAGCTTTTGCTTTACTTTATATGAAATACCCTTTGGCTCCTACCCCAGGATTCAGGAGTGGTGGGAGTCAAACATGTAAAAGGTAGTAAAAACTTCATTATTATCAAGACTTGGAAGGATTTCTTGTCGGCCTCCTTCGTTGCAGTAGGTTGTAGATGAGTAGCTTTGGTGTTAACTACTTAGTCCATCATTTGTGGGTGACAAATCTAAATTAGGACTCGAGAGGAAGCCAAACCCATCTCGAACTGCTAATTTGAAACACTTTGGTCCTGTCTGGTTGAAAGAAGATCCTAATCCTCATGGCTCTCCCCCCCGGGAATTTGACGGCATTAAATGGGTGAGGCCTCCTCTGTAAAAGTGTCTGACAGAGAGAAATTTGCATCCTGTAATTTGGGAGACACCTTTAAAAGTCTGAAGCCTTGTTTACACTCGGAGGTATTCCTTACACCAGGATGAATCCATAGGATTGGCTTGGGAAGTCCTCTGGGAGCAGGAGGGTTTGGGGCTGCCTGAGGGGGGAGCTCAGCCCTTCCTGGGCCCTGCTGATAGGAAAGGAACATTTTGGGCCATCCCTGTGTCCCTGTCTCTCCAAGGGCAGTCCCAGCCTCGTGGGATCCATGAGCATCACGAGAGCCTGGGGAATGTGGGTGGGCAGAACCAAACTGGGCCCAGGGAGGGATCCAAAACCTGAATTTGCAAAACAAACAAACAAACAAAAGATACTTTTATTGCTATGCAATAAGAACCCCCTGATTTGTGTATCCCCAGCCCAGCTCCCGCTCCCTCTTGGCTCTGCCTGCGTTTGAGGACGTTCCCTGTGTTCCCATGAACAACCTTCAGACCTACAACACTAAAGGGATGAAAACTGACAATGCAATTTACTTTGCCTTAATGAGCTCGAGACAATGGTAGGAACAGTCTGTCCCACTGCATCATGCCCAAGGAAAACGTGCAGTTCCATGTTTACTATTTGCAGCTTCGAGGGTCTCTCCAGTGGCCTGGAACATGTGCTGAAAGCCAAACTTAGTGTTATTATTATTATTATTATTATTGTTGTTGTTATTATTTTTTTCACTTTTTTTAAACAGTATTTTAAAATTGTATTTAAAGAAACTGTATTTCAACACACATGTGAGTGTTCAAAAATCCTCTCGAAACAGCAAAAAACAGCAGCAGCAAAAAAAAAAAAAAGTAATTTCTGTACCAGTTGTGTTTTGTTTCACTGCCCAGGGCTGGGCACAATTGTGTCTGATCTTCCTCACAGAAAAAAATCATATCAAAAGGACTGTAAAACTGAATGTCTGTCCAGCAGATTGTTTCATTCCTTTCTCCAGAGCTTTCTTTAGGATCCTTTCCTGTGTCTAGAGTTCAGGCTGATGTTTCCAGCAGACTGTTTCATTCCTTTCTTTGGGATTGTTTCCTCTGTGTCAAGTTGTGGCTGATGTTTCTTCAAGCGGCTCATGGCTGCGTTTGGGTGACCCTTTGGAACGGTTGGCTCTGGGTTTGGAGTCAGATCCAATCCAGAAGGACCCGGAGGTAACACGAGTGTCCCAGAGGAAAATCTGGTGAGCCAGCAGCAACCTCAGAGCCTTCCCCAAATCCCAGTGAGCTGGGGCTTCAGACCTGCCAGTGAACACCCTCCACTCTGTACCCAGAACAACCAAAGTTGGTAAGTCCGAACAGAGCACCTTAATTCCATAAAATTATCCTTAATCTCTTCTTCAAAGGCACAAATCCATCTTTTTACCCCTAAAAAGCAAGGCAGCTTGGGTTGGAATAGCAGAGTTCCAGCTGCCCTGCCTGAAGAAACCAGTTCTTAAACCCTATTTTTGTACGTTGAAAGATGGGAGATTTCAAAGAATGTTATTTAGCCTGCGAGTACAAAAAGAATTTAGTTCTCCAGATGGATTTCACTGTGGAATGGGAATGATTTTTCAGTGTCAGAGGGAAGGGAATCCCCAATGATCTCCCTGCAGGGGCAGGAGAATCAGTGAGGAGCCTTTCCCAGGGGAGGGAGCAGGGGGTGGGGCAGTTCCAGCTGCATTTTCCATTTGATGATGGAAGGAGTCGAAATAGGATGGAATTTCCAGTGAACTCCTCCTCACCCTGCAAATTAAGCATTAATAAATATTCTGGGCTCGACCCTAACAGGGAGTGCAGAGAGGGAGGAGAGGGAACCGAGTTACTGATCAGAGGGTTCCACCTGACTTTAATTGAAAACCACATTTGAACCATTACTAAAGTTTATCAGAACTGGTTTTTATCCAAACCAGCTCTGTCACACTCACCTTTTTGTGAAACCTTTTCATACCACAGTCATTAAATCTTGGCTAATTAAGCACCAGACTTCCCAAAGTAAAGAGTCCAGCCCCAAGCCTTGGCCATGCCCCCAAATCCCAGAGATATCCCAGGATGAGCCAGGCTGGGGCGCCAGGCAGAGCAAAGCTCCTCCCAAAATCTGCGGGGCAGCAGAGCTGTGCCAGAGGGATCCTGGGAGTGCTGGATCCAGGCTGGTCTGGAACACCTGTAAATGGGATGAACATGGGCAAATCTGGACAAAAACCCACCTAATGGAGCGTTTGTGAGAGTAGGAATCACTTTGGCTGGCTGAGGCCCCGCAGCTCTTGTAATAAACCCTTGGAATTACCCATTTGTTCCCTGAAATTTTCCTGATGTACACAAGAACTGTGTTGGTACTGAAGCAGAAAGCAAATCCTGTGTGTTTTCAAGTGCAGATTAACAGCTTCTCTTGGACATAACTTTCCATTAGGAATGAAGGAAATTCCTGCTCCATTTGAGCCATTTCTTTTACTTCGATCACTTCTAGTATTACAAATTCTGCATGTAACTTTATAAATATTTTAAATAGTTTTGTAAATATTTAATATTCAGCTAATTTGATTTTGAATTGTAAATGTCAAGTATTCTGGTATTGGGATTTTTATGTTTTATTATACTTTGTTAAAAGTTAAATTGTACATTTTTAGAATGTTTTTATCTGAGTAAATTTAATGTATGGAAAATAAAGAGTTAAACAGAATCCCTTGGAATTTGCTTTCATTTTAAAGGGATTCAGCTGTGTGGGGGCTTCTCCAGCTTGGCAGTAGCAGGGAATTATTTTTAATTCCTTTAATTATTTTGCTGTGAAAATGCCTGGGAATAACCACACGAGCCGGAATTAAGTTGGGATGTAATCCATCCATATCAGCACTGTATTAATTTTAAAAAAGCAACATTTGTACAGGAGTATCAGTCGATCACGTCGTAATTACAAGTACAGTTGTCAGTTATGAGTTAAACGAGTTCTTACACGAACAGAACTAAACAGAGAACAAGCCGCATCGAAAAGTTCACGTCGGAGTAAAAACACAAAGGACAATAAAAAACGGGCAGGGGGCCCCGGGAAAAGGAGATGCATGCAAAGAGTGGAGGAGGTACAAGGTGGAGGAGGAGGTACAACGCGTGCACCCCGCGCAGTGCCAGGCGCTGTAGTATTGCTTCTGTCCCCGCCAGAGCCGGGCTGCCGGTGACACCGGGGACACGCGGACACCGCCACGCCTCGCTGACAGCACTAGAGAAACACAGGTTTGTCCCGCGGGAGAGCTCCCCTCTGCACAGCCTGCTCCCTGCCCGGGACACGGGAGCCTCCGGCCGTGCCTCAAATCATTTGTTCGTCAACTCTCGGCAGCCGCTCCCGGCCCTGAGCTGCTCCTCCCGATCGCCGGGCACGGCAACGGCCGACCTCCAGCTAGGGGCAGGATCCTATGGACCGCTGGAAGCCAGCTCAGATGAACACACAGGGATTGGGAATTCGTAACAGACTGGAGTTTATTTCAGTGTTACCTGTTCGGGTGTGCATTTTACAGTTAGACGCTTCCTAAAACTACGATAAAGCTGTGGTGTTTGGTATGAGTATTCCAGACAGCGGCACCGCCCCTGAGCGCGCGGTGCCCAAAAACCGGAGACACCAAGAGTTGTCCTTCCCCAGCTCACCCCGAGCACTCGCCTTAACTCCCTGCAGCGCTGACACGAGTCTGATGGAGCTGCAGAAGAAAAAGCTCCCCTTTGGAACTTTAAAATGCATTTGCTCTCATGAGAAACCTTCCCGTTTAAAAACAAAAAATTTAAGGAATTGTAGGGAGAATTTCCAGGAAACACTTTTTAGTTCCTCCCTGGTGCCTGTTTGCTTGTTAAAAGTAAATCGAGTGTCCCTTTCTCTGCAAGTGTCACATGCACAACTGGGCTCCTTTCGTCAGGTCCAGACCTGTAAATGTGCCTGTGTGGAATATTATTAGGGCAGGTTTCAAAGCTGGAGGTGCTCGTCTGTACTGTTTAATAGTCACAAACAAGGCAAGGTGAGATGAGACACCTGCTAAAGCGAGACTATGCTAAGGACTGAGAGCGTAGGTGACATCCGGTTCTTTCCCTGGGGGGTGTGTGGGGAAGAGTGGGGGTGATGGCCAAGGGTCAACCCAAATCCTAGGCTAGGGCCAGTGGCGTGTCCTAGGCGGAGGCTGGCGCTCCAAAGGTCTCCTGGGAGGCGTAGACCATGTAGAGGAAGCCGTCCTCATCCTTCTCACTCTCGTACACCTCGGAGATGGGCGTGGACACGCTCACCATGCTGTGCCCGTTCACCAGCAGGAAGAAGGCCTGGTTGGAGTTCAGCTGCAGGCGTCGCCTGGGGAGGGGTGAGGGGAAAGGGGGACAAAGGACAGATGGCAACGGACAGTCCTCAGCACTGGTGGCAGCAAGATCATAGCAGAGAAGCAGGGAATGGTTTGGGGTGGAAGCATTTAAACAAAACTCGTCTCGTTCCAACCTCTGTCATGGGCAGCTTGCCCTGCGTGTCCCCACCCAGCCCTATCCCTCTGCTAAATCCAGGCAGGTGCATCCACTGGCAGAGCCCTCACTCAGGGGAAAAGCTGCACTCCAGAAGGGCACTGAACTGGAGGGACTGGGAAGAAGCACCCCTGGCATTACCAGGGACCTTCGGCTGGCAGCTGACTGGAATGAAAACCCAGAGATCCTTGGGAAGATGGGGAAAGATGGGCAGAGCTTCCCTGCAAAACCTGGGCAACTTTGAAACTCGCTTTGTCAGCAGCTCTGTAACAGCCTGGGTTTAACCTTGGAGCATCTCGCTCCCTCCCTCCTTCCCAGGAGAAGCGTGGTGGGAAGGGCAGGGAGCCACAGGCTGCACAAACTGCCTGGCACAGCAAACAGCTGATTCCTGGATTTCCCTTGGATCATTCCAGCTCGGGGGAAATGGGTGTTCCTGCTAAACTGCCTCCTGCAGAGAGCAGCTCTTCGCACTGGATAAACCAAGCGAGCAACAGCAGCTCGGGAGCGTGGAGCTGCCACCAAAGCAAGGAAAGAATAGATCCCAAGAGCTTCCTGCTGCTTCCACTGGCTGCTGAGGGGCAGCAGCAGCTGGAAACAAGGATTTATTTAGCTCCCAACCACAGCCCTGGACAGGGACCCTTCCAAAACCAGCCTAATCACTCCAGAGACAGCAGGCTGAGGGAAGGCAGCAGCTCTCCAAGGTTTGGGAAGGATGAGCTTTGCTGTGCATCACTGGAGCTGGCTGAGGCCCAAGTCTGGCTGGTACCAAGTTATTTATTAACAGTAAAGCCAGAGAAAAAAGGTGGGAAAATCCTTCAGCCTGCAGTTAACCTCTCTGCCCAGGGGCTTTCACGTTCCTGAGAAACTCTGGAAGACTTGAGCAACCTGGTTCCTGTCTCCAGAGCCCTCTCTGCCTTTCTTCCTCCTGCAGGAGCTGGGATTTGCCTGTGACAGTTTTTGTTTGGACACCCTTGAGAACTCCCACAGCCCGTGGCCTCCACGAACCAGCTCCTGCTGCAGCGTGACCAGCACAGAACAAGCTCTGATTTGCTGCTCGCTTCTGGAGAACCCTTCCTAATCAAACACTGCTGCTGAGCTAGCAGAGATGCACTTCTGGCAGAATTTCTGACCACACAACTTCCACTCGGGGCTGTTTCCCTCTGCCTTTCCTGTAAGCTGAGCAAGCAGCCAGGGCAGAAACACTCTGGCCTGAGCTGGTGTTTCCCAGGCCTCCGTGCTGTGACTGAGGGAAACTTCAGATCCCAAAGGATGCCAAGAGCATCCCCAAGCTCTGGCTCTGAGCCCAAACTCCCCTTCCCAGTGGGTGGGGAGAGGCAGCCACTCCCGGGGGGGAGGCATCCCAAAATAGCCAAGCAGGAAGCGCTGGGCAGAAGGACCCACGGCAGCCAGGGATTCACAGCCCCACACTCCCTCCTACAGCTCTGGGAATGTTATTTCTCCTGGAGGCAGACTACCAGCCCAGCTCTCTTCAGAGTGGGGTTTTTCCAGCAAAGCAAAAGGAAAAGCACCTTCTCCTGGATTTGTCCTAGTGCTCATCAGATGGATTTTCCATTTAGACCTCCCAAGTGCACCAGGGGGGGAATTAAAAGAGCATCACACTCCGAGGCTGACCAGTTCACACTGGAATCCCAGCAATACTACCTGATAATTTTGATTAGCTCGCTCATGTTGACATGATCTGGCACCAGGAACTTGGTCTTATCCAAAACTGGAAGCTGCTTCTCCCCCTTGTACCTTTCAATGATCACCTGAGAAGAAACACAAAAAGCAGAAGATGTGAAAGGCAGGAGCAGTGTCTGGTGCCTCATCTCCCCCCTCCCAGCTCCATTTCCCTTCATCTGTGAACGCAGCATCTCCAGGCTGAAAAGCAGCAATTCATGGTTGGGCTCAATTATCTTAAAGGGTCTTTTCCAACCCAAACAATTCCATGTTTACATGAGAATTGATTACCTGCACGTGCTCCCCTGTTGTTTGCAAGAGCCCCTGCCCAGAGGGGTAACACGCAGGGATTTTACAGCACACATCCACAGCTTCTGTGCAATTTTAAAAGAGTTCCTTTGCTGCAATCATTTAACCCAGCAACAAGGAAATCCAAGGAAAGACCAAGCCCACTTCCCTCTAACACACTGCAGGGGCTGACCAGGGGTTTGTGCTGCTCTTGATCTGCCAGATCGAGCAGTTGTCTCTGGAATTTCTCCAGTTTCAGGCCATCTCTTTAAGAACCACCACTCCAGATGACTCTGGTGTTCCATTCACCTCCCGTGGTTCCTTCTAACACATGAGAAAAAGCTGCTTTGGAAGGGTATAAACCCTCCCATTTCCAAATGAAGGAGAAAATTTCCTCAAGCACGCTCACGAACCAGTAACTCTGCCAGGACTGCTGTGTAATAACCACTTAATTCACAGAGAAACTGCAGATGTCCCAATTTAAGGAACACCCTGCCCAGCAACTGAGGGTAGTTCCTGCTTTTAAGAAGTGATCTCAGAACTCGTGTGCTCCCGTTTCCAGGGCCATGTGGGGTTTGTTGATTTTCAGTCAACAGGAGCTACGTGACACCAGTCCCTTGGATCCTTTCCATGCTCACGGGGTCTGGCTGTGTTGATCCTAAAAAGCTGCACAGGTGAAGGGACGTTGATTGAATTCTACCAGAGAAAGAGCCTTACGTCAGTTGAAATAAATGCTGGCTCATTCTGGGTAACAAAGCCCCACTATTTTTAAGCAGTAGATATTTCTAACAGCAGAATGGAGGATGTTGACAGCACGGGAGGGATTTATTATCTGGTGTGACATTGCCACCTTATCTCATCCAGAACTGCTAATGACAATAACGAGGCAGTGACTGGCCCAGCATGACTCCAGGGATCCCAGCAAGGACAGCTGGGAGTTTGCATCACCACATCTCCAGCAAGTTCCTTAGGTACCTCTGAATTTTTGGTTGGAACCTGTCCACGGCTGACTTAAAGTGAGAGTTTTGCCATAAATCCCTGGCTTTCAGTCTGTGGTCACGGAGCTTGGGGACTGTGGCTAAGTGGTCTCTGAAAGGTGAGGGGAAAAGCAATATTTGTCAGGAAACAGATTTGCAAGGAAAGCACCTTTTGGGAAAATGAAGCATTCCAAAAAAAGTCAGAAAATCCTGCTGGGAAGTATTCATTGTTCCTTTGCCCAATTGCACAGGGAAGCAGCAGTGGCAGCTCCAAAGTGAAGGAAGGAGTTTAAAGGCCAAGAAAAGCTGAAAACCTTTCAGTTTCTGTTTCTACAGCAGCTTCTGTCAGTGAGCTTGCTGAGGGGACAGTTTGCAGCAGTTGGTTCACAGCAGAATTTCCACACGCTGGGGTCACCAAATCTCATCACAGAGCCAAAGGCTGAGGGTCCCATTCAGTCCCCTCTGCTGAAGAACTCCACAGTGACAGAACACAATCCACGCCTTTTGCTTGCAGGATATTGCTGCATTTTTAACTTTGAGGTTGCGAGTAAAATAAAATACAAACTTGGGCAGCATTTGGAGCTGAGCAGCTGAGGAGGGACAGGGTGAGGGGTGATACCCAATGTGAGCTGGACAGCCCAGCAGCATCCCTGGAGACCTAAGCACAGGCACATCCCAGGAGAAAAGCATTTCTGTCCTTCTCAGCACAGGCTGAGGAGCAAATCCATATCTGCCTCTACGCTCCTGTCTACTCTTCTTGGTGAGCCTCTGAAGATTCTTAATTCAGAGAAGAAAACCACAGAGAGAGGAGCTGAGTGCTCAGGAGGATCTCAGAGCTCAGCTAGGGTGTGGTTTTGTTCCAAGTTACAAAACACAAGCGCAAAACTCCGGAAATGCCACTTCCTCCAGCCCCTGTGAGCACCTTGCTCTCACACCAACCGTGAGAATTACTGCTTGAGAATGCTCCTGAAATCCAGGCTTAGCCAGCCTGAGCAGCCACGTTTTCATTTGGTCTCCTCAGGACAGCTCTTTCACAGCTTTCTAACTGCTAAAAAGACGACGAGGCTGTAAACTGAAGTAAAAAATTAGAAGAACTGGACTTACTGGTATTTTAGTGGGATGCTGATCCCGAATCAGTCGTACATCTTCCACTCTTTGTTCTGCAAGGGATTAAAAAAAAAAATCTGTTTAAACATTCACAGTTAATGCTGTTATTTCCTTATTTCTCCACCAGTGAACAGAGGGACCATGTGTCAGGAAAAGCCAGAAGAGGAAATTCAGGCAAAGCAATTTCCAAATGGGCCAGCACTATCAGCAGTACAACCTCTCCTGTGACAGCTGATCCCCTGCTCCTTAACCCAAGGTGACAAGCGCTGTGTGCACCTGCCTGGCACTCCTAGAAAGTGTTAAAGGAGATCCTTTCCTCCCCACACCCCCGCACTTTCTGCCCACTGAAGCACACATTTAACCTCACACAGTTAAGGCCTCAAATTACACCACCCGAATTAACAACTAAATACCCTGTGCTATTTCTGTCAGGTCCCAGAAGAGGAAATGGTCAACAATTATTTGAGCCCCGGGACTGGCCCAAGCCTGGCAGCATCAGCTTTCCTTGTGTGCTCTCCTGTTACCAAATTCCAGGTTTTATTTTGACTCGGCCTCACCCATTGTTGCAGGAGCTGCTGGAGGCTCTGCTGGACCTACACATTTTGCCGCTCTCCGTGCCAGTTTTCAGGATAAAGTTCACCTCTCCTCAGACAGAAATATTAATAGAACAGATATCATGAACCTGGCTAAAGTACACGAGGCAGAGTAAACAGCCCGGCTGCTTTCAGGGGCCGCCTCGTCTGTCTGTCCCCTGCCTACTTTCAGATTCAGTGAACTCAATTTTAAACCCTCTGTTCTTCAGCAGGACGGGGCTTTCCAGGCTGTTTTCAGGTTCCAAACAGCTCCGAGAGAGATGATTTAGTGTTGCATCACGGCTTGAGCACACACCTGCCTAGGGAGAGAAGCACTTAGGCCAGCTCCCCGTTGGAATGCTAATGGCAGGACACTCAGCAATAACATCCCTCAGTCTCGCCAGTCCGTGTTTGTGCCCATGGAGCACATCCTCCTCAGGAGCCCGGCAAGGAATGCAGCTCCTGTGAATCACCGTTTGGAGCTGCAGGTGAATCAAGCAGAACTCAGGCAAGGAGCATGCAAAGCCTTAACCGGAAAGCCACCCCCCAGCCCAGCAGGAGCGCTTCAAGGGCAGAGAGTTCCACCTCGTTAAAATACTTTTTAAGATTAACCAAAAACACAAAAGATACGTGGAAGAGAGTGAGACCAACCATCCACCTGGCAAGCACTAACTTTTCAGCTGGAACAGGTTTGTTCACAGCAACGTTATTCAGCAGAACTCCCTGGAGTAGAAGGAACATAAACCGGGCAAATCATGGAGATTATTGTGCGTGGTGTGTTCAAACTCAGGCCCCAGCCAGCCACAGATAAACACTGTTCTCTGACGACAGTAGTTGCAGTGGCAACTGCTTGGCTGCCATCCTAGCTGAACTTAATACCTGCAACAGAGGCTGCTGACAGGCGATGGGGTCAACAACAGTTTTGGAAGGCTCTGAGAAAAGGGGTGGTGTAAACACAGACTTCTGTCAGACCCACATCCTCCCCGCTTCACTGCAGGGAGCAGCTCACATTCAGCACAACAGCAGAGGCAAGGGTGGGCACATCACAAAGCTCTCTTAAGCAGCTTGACTTTAACCCAAAGGCAGGAAGAAAGGAAAATCTGGATCAATTACTTCCACCAATTCCACCTCACGTACGGCGCTCTATAGTTCATGCAGAAATAGGTTACGCTGCCAGTTCGTGTTACCCTCGCAGCGCTTCAGCCTCCCTCACTGACACACACGGGCACAGCCCGAGCCCTTTGATCGCTCCGCTCCCATCCTGAGCACACACAGCAGCGTGCCACGGCTCTATCGAGGCTGCTCCTTCTCGAAAGGCACTAATCTCATTTTCCCAGCCATCATTACACAGCTCTTTTCCATGCCCTGCTATTCGACAACAGCCAAGCAGAGACAGGAGCCACACGCCCCGGTCCAGCCGCGGTGCCCGGGTGGAGAATTCCTCTCCCCGCGCCAGGCACCGGCTGCCAGGGGAGCTTTAATTCCGCTGCCGCTGGCGCAGAGGCCGCCGGACACCGAGCAGACACCGGAGGGAAGGGCAGGCCCAGCTCCTGGCACACACGCCGAGGATGTTTCCAGGCTCCTGGGAGTTTTGCAGCCGATAACAGATGATGCCACGAAGAGATCTGCCCACCCCAAGCACAGATCTGCTCAGCCGGGCGCAGCTCAGCTGCCACCGCACACCTCGCGACATCACAACCCCCCACGTCCCGAACCGCCCGGGTAAACAACCCCGCAGGACGGGCCGGGCTTCGACTCCGCCGCAGCCCCGAGCGGGCCGGGACACCGGGGCAGCCCCGGGCCCGCTCCGCCCGCGGGGCGCCGCTGTCAGCAGGAGCCGCCCGCGGATCTCCCCCCGCCACCAGCCCCCTCTCCGCCGCGGCGATCCCCCCCGCAGCCCGCCGGCACCGGCAGCTCCGGCGGGCCGCACCCCGCCGCGTCCCTCCCCGGAGCGCTCACCGAAGGTGCGGCGCTGCTTGAAGCTCTTCTCCGAGGGCATGGCGGCGTTCGCTCGGCCCGGGCCCGGCGGCGGCTCTGCGCGGCGGCAGCGGACACCTCCGAGTGCCGGCGCCCGCCCCCCGCGCCGCCGCGGCCGCTCGGCCGTCAGCTGACAGCGCGTCAGCGGGGCTCCGCCTCGGCCCGCCGGCATCTTGAGTGTGGCACCGGGCACCGCCGGCATGGCCGCGCTCCTCGCTCCGTCACACGCAGCCCTGCTGCTGTGGGAATGTCACGGTGCCCTGGCGGTGTTCCCGCTCTGCGACACACGGCCATGGCCGCCTCGGTGCCAGGCTGTCTTCTCCTCGGTGACATCCCAAGGCCGCCTCAGTGCCAGGCCCTGTTCTCCTCAGTGACACACAGCCATGGCCGCCTCAGTGCCAGGCCCTGTTCTCCTCAGTGACATCGCCAAGGCCACCTCTGTGCCAGGCAGTGCTCCTTGTTCAGTGACACAGCCATGGCCGCCTCAGTGCCAGGCCCTGTTCTCCTCAGTGACACAGCTATGGCAGCCTTGGTGCCAGGCCGTGTTCCTCATTCAGTGACACACAGCCATGGCCACCTCAGTGCCAGGCCCTGTTCTCCTCAGTGACACAGCCATGGCCACCTCGGTGCTAGGCCCTGTTCTCCTCAGTGACACAGCTATGGCAGCCTCGGTGCCAGGCCCTGTTCTCCTCAGTGACACAGCTATGGCAGCCTCGGTGCCAGGCCCTGTTCTCCTCAGTGACACAGCTATGGCAGCCTCGGTGCCAGGCCCTGTTCTCCTCAGTGACACACAGCCATGGCCACCTCAGTGCCAGGCCCTGTTCTCCTCAGTGACATGGCCAAGGCCACCTCTGTGCCAGGCCATGTTCTCCTCAGTGACACAGCCATCCCCACCTCAGTGCCAGGCAGTGTTCTCCTCAGTGACACAGCCATGGCCACCTCAGTGCCAGGTCATGTTCTTCTCAGTGACACATGGCCATGGCCACCTCGGTGCCCTGCCCTGTTCCCCTTCAGCAACAAAAAAGAACAATCTCCCCAGGAAAGTGGTGGATTCCCCAATGTTGGGCACTTTCAAGATTCAGCCGTCTTGTCTAGATGGTGCTTTTGCCAAGAAAGCTTGGGCCAGTTGATCCTTGAGGTCCCCTCCAACCTTGTATTCCATTATTCCATGAACTCACAGGATGAACTCACACCTTGGAGTGGCCCACAATGTCCCCTTCAACATGAACACTTAAGCACTTTTCTCCATGCAAAAGTGCAAGTTCAGTGATCTGTCACCAGTTTGCCTTTGCATTGACATGGATATGGGTGGAGTTTACATTTGAAGAACAAAATTTCAGGAGCAGGTGCTCCGATTCTCTTGGAAGCCACCCCCCGGTCTCATGCGGTTTGTGAGGAATTGATTAAATCACAACTTCAGTCACAGATACCACGTTGTGAGTAAAACTGCCCAACTGTTTCCTGCTTAGCAGCTTTCTGACACAAGCTGTTGGCTGGAGCCTTTCAGCTGCATCTCTCTTTCTCTTTCTCTCTCTCACATACGTTCCTGGCACTGTGTTTTGAATTTAAGGATGATTTTGCATCGATAGGGCATGATCTCACTGAACAATCCAAGGAACAGGGAGCTGTGACCAGGATTGTCCTTAGGAGTACAGGGAGAAGGACAGCTTTCTAACCATCTTAGAGATTATCAGTGTTTTTGCATTTTTGGGGCGGAGCGATGCATTGAATTTGGAGTGAATCTGCACTCACACAAAGGAATGAGGGTTCATGACCTAATTTTGTGATTCAGGGTCACGCAGTTCCTGTGACCTGTCATTATGAGGCCATTAAAGATGTGACTAACAAGGAAATATGGCCCTGAGGTGTGTGTTTGCTCTGTCCATCACATCACTGTCCAGGGATAGCAGGTGAGACATGGATGACCAGCAGAACACTGATACATCTGCAACTTAAACCAGCAATCCCAAATTTCTGAGTCAACTGGACTCTTTATTTAAATGCCTGCCTTCTAAAAAAAAATTTTTCCAGGAAAGGAAATTCTACCATGCTCTCAGAATTGTGTCTGAGAGCTGAAGGCAGGAGGATGAAACCACATGAAGTTATTTTTGGGGTGTACAGGTGCTGGTGTCCTGGTGTCAGGGCTGACAATTCCGGGCTCTGTGTGCCGTGTGGTTTGCATCCACAAGCCGACTGTTAGCAGGGCTGCAGCTCTGGCTGAAAGCATCCATATGGTGCTTGGGGAGAGCCACAATCAGAGTATCTGCTGACAGGCTGGGCTATCACATGCTCCTCTCATAAATAATCTGCAGAGACTGTGAGAAGGAAACTTAGATCCACACCGAGACTCTCCTGACCTTTCCCTCCTCAGCTCAGCCCTCGCCCGTGTCTGCGTGTCGACAGCACAGACAGTTGGCGAGTCTGGATTTGAGGAAGGTGTTAGGAGCAGTTGGAATGACAGCATGGACATAGCCTTTGGGATCAGCTCTGCCTCAGCACAGCTCCCCAGCCCTGGTGAGAAAACGCTGCTTTGGAAAATGCATCGGCTTCAGGCTCAGGGATGGCGCTGGAACAGAGCCCTTCAAAAATGGAGCCACAGAGCCTTTCTATCCTGGCCTTAGAACGCTTCACAAAGCATTTAGGCTGAGGAAGAGGAGACTCAAGCCAAAGGGGACATTACATCGTCTTCAAATATGCAAAAGGTTTCTGCAGAGCAGGAGGGAATTAGCCCTTCCCTGCTTGCTGTGGGACCAGGATGAGAAATAATGAGCTTACAGCATGGAAAAGGCCATAGAAATTAGGGACTGGGCTAAGGGTAAGAATTGTTGAGCACCAGAAGAAATTCCCTAGGAAAGAAATGGAATAATCACCTTTGGATGTTTTTATTTAACGAGAAATTAGTAAAACATCTGCTCTGAAGAGTTCAGGGAGAATCGTTCTGATCTCAGGGAGAAGGATGGGGTAAATAATCCCCTGCAATCCCTGTCAGCCCTAGTTTTGCATGAAGCAAAGGAGATGTGATTTCCCAAATTTACCAAGCAGGTTAGAGCACAGGCTGGGTTTGGATTCCAGCTCAGATCCTCCTGTCTGCACCTAATACACCAGACTAAATACTAAGTAAAAAAAAAAAAAAAAAAAAAAAAAGGCAACACAGGTTCTCCCAACTGTTCTATCTTCCACAAGGTTGGGTTGGTGTTTTTTGTTAAAAATCCAGTATGAACAGTGACTCCAAACCGTGGCTGATATTCCCAGCATTTCCCTTGGGAAGAACTCCCACTTTTCCAATTTTTTTCCCACATGAGCTGCCTCACAATGAAACGAGTGTATTTCACATTCAGAATAATAAATCATCCCCTCATTTTTTCTGGTACAACAGGACTGAAAAGGCTTTTTTTTTTTTTTTTTTTCCCCCGAGGAACAGACAAAGCTGTTCCTCTGCAGTGCTGCACCCTTCCTGGAAGACAGCACTCAGTGTGTGGGGCTGGGAGCTCAGCAGCTGTCAGCAGTATTAAATTCACCAGGAACACGGAGAGAAAAGCCCCATAAAATAAAAGGAAGGACACTGTGCTGATAATAACTTGCATTTCAACCTGAATTAAAATACCTCCCCTCAGTTCTTTGCTCACAAATTGTTCTTATCGATCCAGCTCAGCTCAAGATTAATGTGGGTTTGGTTTCTTTATAAGTGTGCAGCCATTACCCAGCTGCTATTGGAGATTTTCAGGCAGAATCTGACTGTAGAGAATTGTTTGTAGCGACTTAAAATAACTCTTCTGGGAAGTTTTCATCTTAAATTTGCCTCAAGATGGTGGCTACCCTTAAGAACAAATTCCCACACTTCTAATTTCACCTTCTGAGTTAGGAGAACTTAAGGAAGAAGTGGTGAAAATGGCAAAATATCTGTTTTGAGGGTAGAAAAGTGTAATTTGAGAGAAGTGAAGCTAGAGAAAAACAGCACATTTTGCCTGGGTGGGTTTTCTCTGAGGTCTAACAACAGCTGAGCCCGTCCCTCACCGGGAGCACAACACTGTCTTTTGGAATATCACATGTTCTGGACTATCAGACACGCTTTTTTTGGATGGTAAATCCAAGCTAACACACAGATGCGTGCAATGTCATCACAAAAACATCATTTTCGTAGAATGTTGTGCTAAAAGCTCCCTGCACTCCCCTTGCAAGAAGGATTGCCCAAGACATCATTGCTGGGTACCATGACTGACGTCAGTTCCTGCTGTTCCTGCTGTTCCAGCAAGCGGCTCTTGGCTCCAGGATCAGCTCTGAAATGGGAGCTGTTGCTTGGTGGAACGCGGTGAATCAGTTGGTGTGAGCAGCAGTGAGCTGTGTTTGTGTACTGATTTCACTCAGAAAATCCATAACATCTTGGCAAGCAGCAGCGACGGCGCGAGCGCGGGAGGCAGGGCGGGGAAACCGTGGAATAACACAGCGTGTAACAAGGTCTTCCCCTGGTTTTTGATACTCCCAGGATTGAAGCAATCCCCCACGTGTTCAAATATTAACTGAGCACTGTTGCCTGTGGTTCAGGAAACACTCTCCTCGCTGACGTTGAGGGGTTCCGTGAGCTGCCTGGGGTGGCACAACCACGGAGCGGCAGCCAGGAATTGCACCCCCAACACCTGACCCCTCCAGAGCAGGAGAATCCTTCTGCCAGCTGAGCTGCTCCGGGTGCTGAACAGAACTAAATTGTTCAGGCTGGACTTGGGCCAAAGCTGGAGGGACAAGAACTGCTTGTGGTAGAAGTGCTGTGATGTCTTGGGTGACCCCAGGCTCTCACAGACTTTAGAATGACTGATTCCTCATGGAAGCAAGGAAAGCACGTTGAAGAAAGATCAGACCCTCTTCCATAAGTCATAGAATCATGGAATGTTTGGGGTTGGAAGTGATCTTAAAGGTTTGGCTTGGAAGGGACCTTAAAGCTCATCCTGTGCCACCCCCCTGCCAGGGGCAGGGACACCTTCCACTCTCCCAGGTGGCTCCAAGCCCTGTTTAGGGGGCGCTTCCAGGCATGAAGCACTCACAGCTTCTCTGGGAACCTGTTCCAGGGCTTCACCACCCTCCCAGGGAACAATTCCTTCCCAATATCCCATCTATCCCTGCCCTCTGGCAGTGGGGAGCCAGTTAAAGAGAGGGCATGAAGCTCTGCTCTGAAGCAGAAGGATGTGACCACTCCCTGAGCCATCAGCAGCTTTTCTGCAGTGCTCTGGGTTTCCCTGAAGAGCCCAGCCTGTCCAATGCTGTTTATCCTGCAAAATCTGGTGAGATCAATGTCCACAAAGCAAGGAAGTGGGAAATCATGGACCCAGGACAAGAGGAGCTGTTTTCCAGTTTAAAATATACACATTACAAAAAAACCAAAGCAAAACTCTTCAGCCTTTCTATTGGGATATTCTCTCTTTGATGTGTCCTCCCTCCAAGGATGGGAGCAGTTTTTTAGCAGGCAGGAGCAGTCTTTGTTTTTTATTACAAAGCAGAAATCTCAGTGTAGGCTCATGCCAAAAAAACATGCTGCAAATACTCTCTGTGGCAAGCAGGGCTTGCAGACAGGGTTTGTTCATCTGTCTCGGCCTGCCTTGCCATACTTTTCTGTCCCTCTTGCCAAATGGAAAATAAATCATTCTCCCCTCGCTGTTCTGGTTATAATTGGCTGGATGTGCCATCAGCTGGCTCATCCCTGCTCAGAGCCTGGGAAGGCATAAACACTTCCAGGATTACAGAAAATGAGGACACTAACTTTGGGACCCATCCAAAGCCCTTTAGTGAGCGTGAAGACTAATTGACTACAGCGAGAGCTGCATCAGCTCCTTAATTGCTATGGGGAAATGAAACAATAACATTTCCCCTTTCTCCACATCCTTTTCCAAGAGCCCTGTGGTAAGGGCTGCGAGCTGCCTGCCTCAGACAGCAGCGCTGGAGAGCTCCGGGCCAGTACTCTGGAATGTTTTCCAAGGAAGGTGCTCAGACAGTGCCACAGAGGATGGGAGATGATGATAACACACTTTTCCTGTTGTCCCTGCTGTCACAAACAAAGCTGCCTGATTCAGATAATGGATTTGGTGAGAGAGGGGAGAAAGCAGCAATTTTAGACTTTGATAGCTGAAGCTGAAGGTGATGTTCAGTTATAACCTTCCTGTTGTGCAACAGCTCTCCACCTTCTGGGCCTCAAGGACCTTGGATGTGCTCGGGCTCCAAAGCTATTGTGTGTTGCTCCAGAAGAACAGCACTGGAAATTGCAGACAGCAATTGTTTCTCCTCTCTGACGTGATGAAGGGCTGGGATTCCCTCACTCTGTCCCATTAGAAGGAGAAACATGGTCACTTGGAGCACTGGGAGCTTTGCCTCAGGCTTTGCTGGGCTCTGGCTGACATCAGAGAGGGATGGAGGTGGGCACTGCCTTTCCCTTTGCCCTTCCTCACCTGCAGGAAATCAGCACAGGCCAGTGGAGCTCCGTGGGAATTGGCATGGATTTGTGATGGGCTGTCCATCACAGCCCTTGCCAGTCCTGCCTTCTGCTGGCTTGGACTGGAAAGGGGGTCAGTGGGCCAAGGGAAGTCTGGTGGATGGGAAACGTGGCTCAGCACCCACAGAGCCAAGACTGTGGTGTCAGGGGCCAGGTGGGTGAGGGAAAGGAGAGAAGGTTGCAGGGTGATTAGGCAGCAGGAGCATTCTGTGGGAAAGGAGAAAAAATAAAGTTCAGATAAAATATAAAAGCAAAAGAGGGGAAAGCATGTGTGTGCTGTAGACTGCCGTGGTTCTGCTCCAGGCAATGTCACCCAGGACATCTTTTGTTTCATTCACACGAAAATCCTTGCCATCGGTACTTTCCCCTGTCCCTTCCATGAACTCATCACTTCCTAAACAAGCAGACACGACAAGGCCTTCAAAAGCTGTGCCAGAACCTTTAGGTACCAGCTGAGCACAATGCAAGGTGGGAAAAGCCACGTGATTCCCTACAGGTGGAAAACAGCTCCGGCCGTATTTCCAAAGCTTTGATGTTTGCTTTACATGACTCACTGCTCATGTGCCTTGGTTTGGATGCTTGGAGCAGCTTTTTGTAGTGTAATCACAACTGTGGGCACTCCATTTGTCCATCACTGAGGCCCCAAAGGATTAGCACAGCACTAAAAATGACACCTCATCCTGCCCGTGGGCAGTCAGGGGGTGGAATGCAGCGGTTCAGCCTGGGAGAAGCCAAGCATTTACTCATCCCAGGGCTGGAGCAATGTTGTTTGTACCGTGAGCCAGGCAGCCTGGACTCCTCGTGTCATCATCCCATATCCAGATCCTTGGGAATCAGGGTTTCCTGACCCAAACAACAATAGCTGCCCATCAGACCCTTTGCAAAATCAGTGGGCAGCTCAAACATCTCATCTGGTGAGACTCATAAGGTCTGTGAGCAGACCTGGAGGGTGATTCTCCCCTCTTCTCTGTCTGCTCTCATGAAATCCCACTGGAGCTCTGTGCCCAGCCCTGCAGCCCTCAACATAAGGAGGATGTGGAGCTGCTGGAGAGAGTGCAGAGGAGCCAGGGAGATGCTCCAAAAGCTGGGAAAACTCTGCTCTGGAGCCAGGCTGGGAGAGCTGGGGGTGCTCACCGGGAAAGGAGAAGGCTCCAGGGAGAGCTCAGAGCCCTTGGCAGGGCCTAAAAGGGCTCCAGGAGAGCTGGAGAGGGACTGGGGACAAGGGATGGAGGGACAGAACAAGGGATATGGCTTCCCACTGCCAGAGGGCAGGAGTAGGTGGGATATTGGGCAGGAATTGCTCCCTGGGAGGGTGGGGAGGTGCCCAGAGCAGCTGTGGCTGCCCCTGGATCCCTGGCAGTGCCCAAGGCCAGGCTGGATGAGGTTTGGAGCAGCCTGGGCTAGTGGAAGGTGTCCCTGCCATGGCAGGGGGTGGGATGGGATGATTTTAAGATCCCTTCCAAGCCAAACCATTGTGGGATTCTACAGTGTCCAAATGTGAGTTCCTCCTTCATCCTCTGCCAGCTCCTTGCTCTGCAGAGCAGCCTCCCTGCAGTGATTCTCGTGGGCGATGCTCTCAGACTTTCTGCATCAATTAAATCTCTGTTTTCCCGTCTTCTGCCAGTTTGGGGATTTGTTGCTCGATCGCCATGGCGACTGCATCCGTGGGACCCTCGCTGAGGGTGAGGCCCCTCCATTAGGATTCAGGGCAGCACTTCAGCCAGCATCACTGGGGACCCTTTCGTGCTGAGCACTCTCTGAGAGCAGGGAGCTCATTCCACTGCAGAAATCCCAGCTGAACAGCGGCTCTTCACAGCAAACGAGGCTGGCTCTAATTTTTGTTAATTATGTGGAAGCAACTCGATTTCCTCGTGAGCCTGTTGTCAGCACAGCCCTCACAATCTATTCCTGGCCAGCAGGATGAGGATGCTTTAGAACCCCAAAGGACTCTGCAGCTGTTTTGCAGAACAACATGGAATAAAAAGGAGCCATTTCCAAAATAAATTTAAAAAAATAGAAAAAAAAAGACATAACCCAAGATGTTTCTCGCAGAACACTGCCGGAAAGATGAGCCATTTGCAAAAAATCTGAGGCCTGGTTGGCAGAAAAGCAGGAATGGGGAAAAAAAACAACAAAACAATCAAAACCGGTGCAGAAAATGAGATTTTTGTAAGGAAAGAGGTTTCTTAGGCAGCTCGCCGGGGATGGTGGCGAAGACACGAGCAGGTGAAAGGCCCGGGGTGCGGAGGAGCAGGAACAAGAACTGTGCTCGCAGGCTTACCACTCGAGGAGCCTCGTTAGCGCAGTAGGTAGCGCGTCAGTCTCATAATCTGAAGGTCGTGAGTTCGATCCTCACACGGGGCAGAGATGGTTTCCTCCTTTTTTTTTTTTTTTTCCTCCCCTCTCCCGCAACCAGACTTCCCCAGTGAAGGGAGCGTTTGTTTTTTTATGGAATTGGAGCAGGAGGCGTGACGGGACGCGGCGAATGCGGCCCCAGCCCCGACCGGCCCGCAGCGCGCCCCGTTACCGGGCACCGGGCACCGGGCACCGGCCCCGCCATGCGCACGGCCCCTCCGCCCGCTAGGCGGCGCGCTCGCTGGTTGTGTCCGTTAGGGACCGGCCCGCTACCTGCGGGGCGTGACGTGACCGGATGAGGAGGCGCTGATTGGAGGAGCCGCGCGGTAGGCGCGGCCTAACGGCGGGATGGGCGGCGCTGATTGGCGGGGCGCTGCGGCGGGCGGGGCCGGCGGCGGGCACGGCCGGCGGTGGGCACGGTGGCGCGCCCCGGGCCCGCGGCCAGAGCGGCGGCGGCCATGGCCGTGTGCGCCCGGCTGTGCGGCGTGGGGCCCGCCCGCGGCTGCCGCCGGCGCGGCGCCGCCAGGGAGCAACGCCGCGGCGCCGCCGACAGCGAGCCCGACACCGATACGGACCCCGAGGAAGCGGGAGGCGGGGGCGTCACGGAGGACGATGAAGCCGCAGAACGCATTGAGGGCGGGCGGCCTCTGCCGCCTTCTATCGAGGCCGGCCCGGCCGGGCGGGCCCCGCTGTCCTTGCTGGAGCTGCCCCCGGAGCTCCTGGTGCAGATCTTCGGCTCCCTGCCCGGTACCGACCTGCCCAGCCTGGCCCGGGTCTGCACCACCTTCCGCCGCATCCTCCGCACCGACACGATCTGGCGGCGGCGCTGCCGCGAAGGTACCGCCCGCCCCGAGGGGCCTCACGGCCCGGGGCTGCGGGGGAGCGCGGGCAGCGGCCGCGGGGTGCCGGAGCGCACCGGGGATGCAGGGGCGCACCGGGGATGCAGGGGCGCACCGGGGATGCAGGAGCGCACCGGGGATGCAGGGGCGCACTGGGGATGCAGGACCGCACCGGGGATGCAGGAGCGCACCGGGGATGCAGGAGCACACCGGAGGTGCAGGGGCACACCGGGGATGCAGGAGCTCACCGGGGGTGCAGGAGCTCACCGGGGGTGCAGGGGCACACCGGGGATGCAGGGGCGCACTGGGGATGCAGGGGCGCACCGGGGATGCAGGGGCGCACCGGGGATGCAGGGACACACCGGGGATGCCAGACGGGAAGGGCAGGGGCGGGACAGGCATTTCAGTGCAGGGCAGGCACAGATTTGGGGTGCGGGCTGCCGTGCTCCACCTGTGCGGGGAAAAGTCTCGGGTCCCCTGGGACAAGGGCCCTTGGTGGTGGCACTTGACTTGAGGCAAAGGGCATCGAGCCGCGGTTGTCCCCCGAGGGAATGAGATGGAAGATGGTGCCTCCAGGTAACATGTCCTTGGGGGAATCCCCAGGACTGGGGATGCTCAGCCCCTGCACCGGGGAGGAAAGGGGGACCTTGGGATTCCTGGAGCCGCGGGGATGCAGCGGGAGCTGGGTCAGGGCATCCTTTGGGGAAGTACACCGCCAGTGTGGAGAGGTTCCAGGTGCGGGTGTGCGTTTTCCAGGAATGTTCTGCTGCCAGGATGCTGTTCTGCAGGAATGTGAAGGCCTGGGAGGTGTTTTTTCCTCCTTACTCCTCATCCTCTTCCTCGCAGCGCTGTGGCTCTGTGTCCTCTGTTTGTTATTTCAGTCCTGTCCCACCTCCCAAGGTCTGCCTTGCTGTGCTCATCCTCTCTCCAAACGCTGCCATCCTGCCAGGGGCTCCTGCTGCCAGCACATGAAGTCATGTGTGCTTTCCTCTTTGCTTTCTGTTTTTTATAGCAGTGAGGGCACGGGGATGAGAGATTTGGGAATGTCAGTGGCTGCCTGCAGTGGGATCTGGTGGAATGCCCGAAACCTTGCAGGAATGAATTTGTGCCTTATCAGCACTATCCAAGAACCTTTGGACAGCACAAAAGCTGCACCTGGAAATGTAAACCAAAGCATTGTTTTGTAGTTCAGCATTGTCCCAATAATTTAACACTGGTTTTAGGAGCCGGGCTAATGAAATGGTGCTAATTCTTTCCTTATACTTCTCTAGTGACATGGAGATTTGTGTGTTTGATCGATGGTTTGCAGAACTTCACTGATTAATTTTTTTAATAGGTTATGATCCTGGCAAAATGTGTACATAGAAATCTGTGTCACTTTTAACTCTAGGCTGGGTTGGCTTGTAAAAAGACTCACTGAATTAGGTCTGAAGGGGATTTACATGTATTTCTCAAATTCATGTCTGCTCTGTGGATTTTCTTTCCAATGGATAAAGCAATGTTCAAAAGCTCAGCTGAAATTTAAGGACATGAAGGAAACAGTGGGATTTGTCTGGCTAAAACTAACCTGGACAGGAAGGGAAGGTATCAAGACAACACTTTTGTCTATGACCCTTAGCTAACTGCCAGGTGAGAGGTGTATAAACCAAATTTTGGTTCTCTTTGCCTGTAATTTCTCCAGTTTCCCACATATCCCTTCCAAGCAGTGACAGAGAATGCTTTGGTGGCTGCTGCTGTGGCTGAGGAGGATCCTGTTCCAAAGGCAGGTGCCCAAGCTGTGCTGAACAGATAAGGGGCAGCTCCTGGCCAAAATCCTCCTACCACGGTGAAACTGATTTTATTCTGGTTTTCCAAGCAGTTCCTCAGCCTGGATTCTCAGGCTGTTTGTGGTGCTTTGCATTTTCTGCTGAGGTAACTTTGAATGGTTGCACACACGAGGATAAAACTGGGCATCGTTTTATGGGTAACCATCAGGTGTTGGTAGATAAATACACATTTAAAGCTTAAGATATTCTGTGCTGTGTTTGTGCACAGCCACGCACTGGTGACTGTGTGATAGTCAACCAGAAAATGCAAACATAAAATGTGATTGTTTTTTGTGATCTTTTCCAAAGCCAGTTCCCACCGGAGCTCAGTGTTCAAGTGTGTGTGTTTGTGTCTGCCTGAGCCTTGTTGTGGGGCTGATGTCCTAAAAACAGAACAGGAGCACGTGTGTGCCTTGCTGGTTTATTCACTCTGCAGCCTCCTGATGATCATGGAATCACAGACTATCCTGAGCTGGAAGGGATCCACGAGGATCATCCGAGCCCAGCACGATGTTCCAGGAGTAACTGGCAGACTTCATCTTGCTGTCAGCTGCGTGTGCAAAACCACTTCTGTTTTTAGGAGCGCGCAGCAGTGCAGAGGCAGGAGAGAATCCTGAAATAATCAGAGCAGAGAGCAGCTTCTCTGGGAGAAGCTCCTGTTGCAGTGCTTTGTTTTGGCCTTCCCCTCGGACAGGAGCAGCCTGGCTGTGCCCCAGGTTGGATGGAGCCCTCAGTCCTTGCAGTGTTGATGTCTTGCTCTGCCTTGCCCTGGGCCAGCCCAGCTGTAGATCAGTCTGAAAACTTGCTGTGATTATTCCAAGAGGACTTGTCTGCCTGAAAGTGGAGTGGCTTTTGCTGCTGGTGGAGCACTGGGGTGAAGCAGGGGGAGTTGTGTGACACTGGCAGAGCTGTTGTCCTTTTATCATTGCAGCTGTTTGGGGTAAACAATGTCTCTGGTTTGCTTCCTTGGCAGGGGAGGGTTGCAGTCACTTCCATGTTTTCTATAAATAGGAGATTGCTGATCCCTGCAGCAGGAGCAGAATTGAAGCTCGTGTCACCCTGGCTGGTGGCCTGACCTACCTTGATTAACACCTCATAGTCCATTTTTAATCTTTCATTTCTTTCATCTTCGACCAGAGCAGGGCAAGTGCAGCAGAGCCCCTGGGACCAGAGCAGCAATGCAGAATAACCAGTTCTAGAGCTCAGAAGAAAAGGCTTTTCTTTGTGAAAGCAACCTCCAGCAGCTTTTGGGCCTGCTGGAGAATGTCAGCCAAGGTGCTGAAGTTTGTGTGGCAAGAGGAGGGAAAGAAGGGTGGGAAATGTGGTTTGCACACTCAGTGAGGAGACTTTTGGGTGGGGTTCAGCTCTTAGAAGACTCCAAGGCATCCGTGCAGGAGCTTGATGCACAAATGCTGCCACAACAGGAGCCATTTCTTGCAGAGCTGTGCCCTCGTGGAGGTGGCTTTCATGAGCCACAAGGCTCCAGCCTCCCTTGGTGTGAGGTGAAAACATTGTGTGATGTGTTCTTTTGTGACTTTTCCTCATCTCTGGTGCCCTTTCCTGGCTTCTAGACTCCAGCTCGGCAGAGCTTGGCTGTTCCTCACTGCTCAGGAAGGTGCTCAGCACTCTCGCCACCCCTCAGGGAGTCTCAGACCTGGCTGCAGGCTGCACAGCTGAAGCTGCCCATCCTCTGCTTTAGGCTTTCCACAAATCTGCATTTATTGCAGATCAGATCTGTTCCTCCATGGTAGCCCCAAGGCTTCCCCTGGAAGAGGTGTTTGGGAGAGGACTGGGTGTGTTTTAATCTGGTTGCTCAGCCTTTGGAAACAAGAAGCCAATTCCAGTTTGTCCACCCGGTACTTTAGAGCTGCTAACCTGAGAATCTCCTGTTTTTGTGGTATCTGGAACAATCCAGTGAGTTTTTATCCTCTCTGTTCTGTGTCCAGCCTTGTGAACGTGCATTTATCCAGGGATAATGGGAAGATTTGATTAGCCAGGACACGGTGGAAGTTCAGTACTGGTGAAGGGGATCAAGCTCTGCCAGACATCCTCATTTCCTCAGAGCTGTGGACGTGCACGCAGCAGCTCCCTGGGGTTGCCATGCTGGGAAAGGCAGCAGAAAAGCAGGAATTTGGGTTTTGATGTGGGCACAGGAGCTACTCCCAAGCTGGGATGGAAGAGCCTTGCTTGTTTTTAAACTCCAGGCTAGTCCTTGCAGGGTGAAGGTGACCCAGCTTCTTTTGGGGAGGAGCAGGGACTGGGAGGCCTGGAAGTGCTGGGAGCAGGGCAGGGGATAAATGCCACTTGCAGAAGTGTTGGTGCAGCTCATACCAAATGGAGACTGCTTCTCCAAGTCCCTAAAATCCCGTGCATGTGACCATGGAAACAGCAGCATGTCCCTGTGTTTGGGAAGTCAGCCCTGCTTATAAACCAGGAGCCTTTCCAGCTGGTCACTGGGAGCCTGAAAGCCAATTTCCATCCTTGCTTTGCAAGCAGGATTAAGTAGCCATTTTCCAAGGGTGTGAATTTCAGTGACTATTAACTCCTTAAAATAAAAATACTTTACTCAGTGAGCTATTGCACTGAGATGCATTTCCTTAAAATAGATTTAATTGCACTGAAGTGGAATTTTCCAGGAAGCTCGAGCCCCTCAGATCTTTCTTGGAAAGGGATTTCAGTTCTCTGTAAAGAAAACTTACTAGATTTATTTTGCTCTCATTATTTTGAAGCCCTACTTGCTGTGAATTTATGTCCCTCTTGCCTTCTGGGTTAAAAGGAGATGGCCTTTCTTGCTTTTGATATTTGAAGGGGTTTTTTTAGGCACCGTGAGCCAAAAGATTTGATTTTTCCCATAAAATGGCCCTGCTGGTTGAGCAGCTGGGTCAGAAGAGCTGCAGTAATGCACTTATGGAGCTCAGCCATCACTGTGGCATTTGCACTCTCTGTAGCTGCTGACCAAAACAGGATAAGAATTCGTTATAAAATTAGTCTTAAAGCACATTAGGATGAGATTATTTTTTTTCTTGATAATACTCTCTTGGATATCTAGTGACGAATAATGTGAAGTAATATAGAAATCCTCAATTTTTGTATTTTTTAAAGGAGTTTATTTGAATCTTTCCAGGTGAGATTGGAATTACAAGCACTTTAACAACAGTTTGGCTTTTATAAAATTTCACTGCAGCTTTTCAGGGGCCCTTGCATGAAGCTGTGGCATCAAATCCCTTCCCAGCCTGTGATTTGGAGGTAACTGCTGCTGGTGGATCTCCCATGGCACACACTTGAGGGATTTATGGATTAGGGAGAGAGCTTTGGGAAGCTGTGGGAAGAGGGAATGTCACTCTGGGTGCTGTTGGAGATTCCATTTGGGGAGGATCCTCCTCCCTTTGCCATGCAGTACAAATCCCTGCCCTGCCTGAGCCCAGGGCTCGTCTCACCTGTGATGCCTTGGGAAGGCTGGCCTGGAACAGAGGCTGGACAGAGCTGAGGAATAAAGCAGGGATTCATTCAAAGGATCTCCTCCATGGATCCACCTTGGGCAGCACAAGAGCCCAGCCAGGGCTGCACCCAAGAGGAAGCAAAATGGTCCCAAAATGAACCCAAGGTGAACCAAAATGGTCCCAAAATGAACCCAAGATGAACCAAAATGAACCCAAGATGAACCAAAATGGACACAAAATGAACCCAAGATGAACCAAAATGGTCCCAAAATGCACGAGCGCTCCCGGGGTCTCTCCCTTGGCTCAGTTCTGCTCCATTTGCACCTTGCAGTTCATTGTCCCGTTCCAGCTTTAGCCCAGGCACTCCCACCCTGCTTGTTTTTCTCTCTGCAGCCCACGCTGTTTGTGCTCCTGGGCTGAGCTTTGGATCATTTGTCCTTGGTGCCCAGCTGGAGCAGGAATTGTTTTGTCTCCCTGCTCTGTGCACAGAGCTCACCATCCCCTGATGTGAACCCAGCCCCACCCACTAAAGCAGCACAGAATGTGAAAAATAGAAAAGCCCAAAGCTGAGGCTTGACTGTGGCCAGGTGAGTTTTGTTTAGGTGCACATGCTGTTCCTGCCCTTTTCCAAGGACTTTCCGATCAGCTGGGGACATTCCACGCTTCCCTGCCCCCCTTGGACATGTTTACATCCCCTGCATGTGTTTACCCCTCACTCTCTCACGTGCAGAGGGCTGCTGGGCAGCCTGGAGGGCTGTGCCAGGGTGGCTCTGCATTGCCAGGCTCCCCGGAGCTGGCAGAGCCCCAGCACTGAGCGGTTTGTTTGTGCTGGACCGTTCTTCCTGCCAGCTCAGCTCTGCTAATTGTGCTTCCCCAGCCCACCGTGGGGCTGAGAGCCCTCAGAGCTTCCTCTGCCTTTGCCTGCAGAGGTCAGCAGGAATTCTGCCGCTGCCCTTGGCATTTTTTGGTGAAGGGCAGTGTGTTTGTTGTGCCCTGTGCCCCCCTCGCCCGTGCTGCTTAGCCAGAGCGTGCTGGATGCGTATTCCCAGGAGACAGGCTGCCAGTAAACCTCTCTCATCGTGTGCTTGCATTTCTAGACAGGAGGAGGCTGAATTAATTCAGGGAAACTCCTGCTTTTCTCAGATTTGAAACCGGGGTTCTCTCCTGCAGCAGCTTTCCAGCATTAGGTGGTGCTTCACAGCCACAGTTGTTGATTCAAGGATGCTCACCGAGGATAGATTTCGTATTTAATGCCTTGATGAGGGGCTGCAGAGATACAGTTTTGTGTCAAATATCTGGCAGGTGTTTGTGCTGCTGAGGAAAGCTGCTGTTTGATCCGTGCTGTTGGTGTCTTTGATGTCAAGGAGCGCACTCTCCTGTGCTGAGATCTGTCAGGGTCACTGCAGCAGGGTGGCATTGTCACTGCTGATTTTTTGGGATCTCCCTCCTTTCATTTCCTCCCTCTGCTCTTCCGAGAATTCCTGGCATCGAGACATTAATACTTTTTTTTCTTTTTTTTTTTTTTTGAAGTTTCTTAGAAGTTTGACGTTGACTTCCTGAAAATGAGAGGAGAGAATCTCATTTTCTGCTTCAAAGCTGCTCCCAGATCTCCAACTCCCTTTGTTTTCGGTGGGTTCTGGAAGCAATCAAAGGCATCTGACTGCACAGCAGCCCTGTCTCCATCTGATCTGCTTTCAGTGTAACCATATTTGTACATGCTGGGGCCTGGTTTATGTCTGTGTTTCATTCTTTTTCGAGCCTCTGACCTTTCCTTCAGGATCCTAATAAGCAGTTTTCCCTGTCGGTACCTCAGCGAGAGTAGATAATTGCTGCGCACAGCGGTGATTTGCTGGGAGCAGGCACACAATCCCAGCTGGAACTGGGGATGTCTCCCACATTTCACGCTCCTCCTGGCCGAGACATGAGCAGCTGGCACTTTGCTGGCTGTGTTTGTGCCTTCTGGTGTGTTTGTTGCAGGCGTTGCTTGTGGATGTCTTGGAATCTGCAGCGGAATCGCAGCCGGTTTTTAAAGCAAAAATCAAATTCTTGGTCTGCTTTGGCAGCTTCAGCAAAGCTCAAATCAGATCTCGGTGGTTGATGTCAAGGCTCCAAACATTTTGTGCCAGAATTGACCCTTTTTTGCTGTGTTGTTGCAGAATATGGAGTGTGTGAAAACCTGAGGAAGCTGGAGATCACAGGAGTGTCCTGTCGAGATGTTTACGCCAAACGTAAGTCATAAAACCAATCCAAATCTTGCTTAATACCAATTTTGAGAGCACAGAAGTGATGAATATTTATTACACTTTGATGGCAGAAGTTGCTCAGACTGACTTGCAAGGATTTCGTTAGGAAGTTGACATGTTTGGAGTTTTATTTAATACCAAGAGTTGGGATTTCTGTGCCTCCCAGTCCTTGGGTGGGAAAAGAGGATGGAGTCTAATTTTTAAATGAAGTTTATTGAGGATTTTTCATCCTGTTTTGCTGTTTTCAGATCTTGCTAAGGGATTAACGGGTATTTTTTCTAAGCCTTGAGCTCAGGGAAAGGAAAATGGCTGTAGGAGAGTGGGATAGGGATGAGCATTCCCTGAAGGAAGAGAGCCTGGCAGGAGCTGTCTGTGTGTTTTGGGAGTGTCTGTGGGTGTGGGACCCTTTAGAACCCTGAAGCAGCAATGACCTCAAGCATTGATCTTAAAGCTGGGAAGGAGAACAGGTAGAAGGGCTTTAATCCCATCTTTAATAGACTTGCTGAGCATCCACAGGAGAATTATTTCATCACCTGGTACCTCTCTTTCCCTATTACCCTACACTAGGGATGGAACTGCCTCGTTGTCCTGCCTGGGAGGGCTGAGTGATGCTGAGCCAGCACACAGATGTCCCCAAAGGAGTCCCATTAACCCTCGAGGCCTCCCTTAGTTCCCATTCAATCCCCTGTCTTGGTGTGCTGGCAGCCACACAGCACACACCAGGTCAGATCTCAGCTCTTCATTGCCATTTTTAAGTGGGACAACACCTCTTCTTGACCTGTAGTCCTTTTCACTGCATAACTTCCATGGTTCAGAGATACTGAAGTGATATTTAGTGCTTTTTATGCACAAATTGTGGGTAAAAATGGCCTTACTGGCTCTGGGCAGTGGTGACTCTCCAGCCCAGTATCTCCCAGCCATGGCTGTGGGCAGGGACGCTGAGGAGAGGACAAGCCTGTGGGATATTTTCCTAAACATTCCCACTGTTTCCAGCTTTCCAGAGTGTTATCAGCTTATTTAGTCAATAACCTGCAATAAATCTGTCTCACACACAAGTTTCCGTGAGTAGTTTTCAAATCCGTGGCATCCATTAGCAGAGGGTCACACTCGACGTGTGAGAACACCCCTGAGATGGCCTTTCCTGCCCTTCCGTGTGAGATCTGTGTTTGTACCCCCCAGCAATCCCAGGCAGGGATGGCAGCTCCGAGGTGGGAATGCTTGGCAGCTGTTCCTGGCTTTCAGGATGCCCCATCTCAGCTCCTCTGCTCAGATTCTGCACTTCGCCCTGTGCCAGGAGCAGTTTGCTGCTGGTGTCACCCCGTTTTCTCTGCTGTCCCATAAACCTCTTTAATTGCAGAGGAGTTAATTTGGGATTACTGTATGGACTTTTCCATTCCCTGAGTGTGCTTCTGTGAGAAATGCTGGGGGAGAGTGGGACCTGAGCTCAGGAGCCTGAAAGCAGAACTAATCCAAGGCCCACGGAGTGACTTGGTCTTCTGGAGGCAGCAGTGCAGAGTCTGAGGAAGGACTTTGATTCCACTTGGAGTTCACTGGATGCCATTTGTAAATAATGTCTGTGGGAACCTGGAACGGTTCTGTGTGAGAAATCCTGCTCAGTGGGCCTGAGGGTGCCAGAAACAACTGGAAGCAGAGTCAGGAGAGAGCTGGACTTCCCTGCGTGGCTGGTGCAGATCCATGGGAGTGTTTGCTGGTGCCAGTGGAGCAGAGTGTGCTGGCACTGACCCTGCTCTGTCTGTTCAGGTATAAACCCCCGGGTGAAGTCGGGGCGTTTTATGAAAATCCTGCCCGACTACGAGCACATGGAGTACAGAGATGTTTACACCTGCCGTACGTACCCGCTGCTGCTGCCTGCACCCAGCACGCCCGGGCTGCTGCATGGACCGTGCCCTGCCCCTGGGACAGCAGGGACGTGCCACCCGGGGTGGCTGGAGCGTGTCAGAGGAGCGCTGGGAGCTGCGGGGTGGCAGGGCACTGAGGGGTGCTGGGTTTTTTTGAGGTGCTTCTCGGAGGATCTCTTTGCGCACAACGGGAGCGCTCACTCTGCTCGTTGGGAATTGCTCCTTTCTTTGAGGAAGTGTCTCAGTTTGGAAAGACAGGGGTCTGCTAAGGAAGGCAGGAGCCTCCCCTGAAATGGAGAATGTAAACCCTCCCCACCCCTCTGAATTGGTATAAATTTTAAACTAAGGCAAAAAATATGGGAGCAGGAAACAACAGTTCTTTACTAGGGAAGAGAATAAAAGGATAAAATAAACAATGCAGTAATCTAAGACAACACTGACAGAGGCAGAACACAGCCTGGCACCCTGTGGGTCAGGGTGCTGGCAGCAGTCCCATTGGAATTGTGGCTGCAGCCCTCCTGCAGTGTCAGGGGTGGTTCTGCTGGAGCAGGGATCCTGTAGAAGGGTGGAGTCTTCCTCTGAAGATCCAGTGGGAGAAGAGGCAGCTGCTGTTCCTCTGGGAATCCAGTGGAGAAGCCGTGCTGGTGTTCCAGAGTCTCAGATTCTATCCAGGTGGGAATGCTTGGCTCCTCCCTCTGGGCTCACATCTCCCATGGGATGCTGCAGTTCTTATCAGCCCTGCAGTGACATTCAATGGCCTCTTATCAGCAGATGGCCCCTCCCCAGGGAGGAGTGATTGTGGAAGGGATAAGGAAACCTGCCCCTTGACAAAAGACAGCTGCCATGCAATGGTAATAGATTACATCTTGCCTTGCAATCTGCAACAGGAACAGATGCCCTGGTGAGGCCTCCCAAAGGCAGCTGTGGACTGGCAAAGAGCTTTGTGGTGATTCAAGTGAGCCACAGTGGAATCCACAGCCCTTTCCAGTGAAAAATGCTGAGTGTTCCCAGTAATCCCCCCCTGCACACTGAATCCTTTTAAGCACCATCTCTGTCTCTAGGAAATGTTCTGCTAATGTTTTAAACATTGTGATTTGCCTTCCTCACTTTGGATAACCTTTTTTCCCCTCCTCGTGTTGTGTTGAGGGAGGAATAGTTAAACCCTTGGAGTTTAGTGTTGAGCAGGAATTGAGGGGGAAGGACTGATGAGTTTACATCAATTAAGGAAGGCAGGACTATTTGGTGTTTATTTAGAGGGGGTGTTGAGCTGTCTCTGATGCTCCTTTGGGTCTGCAGAGTTTGGCAAACTCCAGTTACTAACTCACTGCTGCTTGGGAATGGAGATTTTCACACACATTAATCAGTGAGGGGATGCTGCAGAATTCCCTGTGCTGAGGGAAGCAACCCAGCAGGGGCCATGCAGGGGAGGTGATGGCTTCAATGTGAGTCAGGACAGACCAGCAGCAGGGCTTCTGCAGGAACTGGGACAAAGTTTGGGGTTTGGCAACTTGGGATGCCAGTTCTGGAGCTGGATGGGAAGGAGAAGCAAATCCAGGCTGCAAGATGGATTCCTTTGGAATCTGGATGTTTGCTCCGAACTTAAATGGCATTTAGTGCTCTTTCCTTAGTTGTTATTTCTTTAGCTGCAGCCCCAAATTTCTGATGTCACCCTTTTCTCTTGGAGAAAAGCTTGGATGATTTGACTTGGTGATCTTAGAGGTCTTTTCCAGCCTAAATCATTCTGTGGTTCTGAGCCCACGTGGTTTAAGATGCAATGGCCCATTTCCCCTCTTTCCCCTCCTGTGCTGTCAGGATTTTCCATGGAACTCCTCCCTAGTTCCTGTTCATGCAGGGCCAGCCAGGTGAGCTCAGATCACTTTCCCCAGGGGTTGCAGCTCACCTGGATTACTCTGAGCTCTTCCCACCAGCAGCTCAGGTGTCACCAACCACGGCCCTGCTTTGATTGCTCCAGCTCATTTTGCTTCTGGAGACCTTCCTGTGTCCCAGGAATCCAGGGAAATTGCAGTGGATTGGGTCTTTCCTGGTCAGGACGTGCCCCAGGCAGCCTTTTGTCAGTGGGAGCTTGGCATTCCCTGCTTTCCCAAGCCCATTCCCAGCTGGGTTCCAGCCCCCTTCCCATCTGAAGGGTGTGCAGAGCTGCTTGTGGAACCTGGGGGATATCCAGGCTGGGTGGAGGCTGGCCTGGAGCATCCAGTGGTGTGGTTTTGCTCCATTTGGTAGGATGTGGACTCCGAAATTTGGATAGGCAAGAGGCTTCTCCAGGACTGAACACAGGCAGTGGAAAAGCTTGGAGAAAAGACCCAAGTGCTGCTTTCTTTCGAGGAGCAGGAAGGGAAACAACTGCCAGATCCATCCTGTCTCCTACCAGGGGGAGCCAGAGCTGGAATTCATCAGGTTTTCCCTGCAATTAATATTAGCTGCTGTTTTGCTGGAGCTCAGAGACAGCCCAGGCTTGAAAACTGAGCTGTGTTTTGAGACTTGTTTGGGCCTTTGGCCAAGCACCAGCATTTTCCCCAGTAAGTTCTGGAAGTGGATGGCTTTTTTTTGGCCTCCTGTGTGCAGAATTCAGCTCTGTTTCCTGAAATTGCTCCTAACAGGAGCTGGGCTAGGAGGGACATCCTCATCCTCCTGGGATAGCTTAGTTTTCTGTCCTAAAAAGTAATAATACATTAAAAAAGGCTGGGTGTTATCAGCTCTGTGGCAGACAGGGTAGAAGGCAGATTGTGGTGGGTGGAGCAGCTCATACCATTAATTAATGTGTAATTACTGTGCTGGGAACGGAATTTGCCTGCTTGCCTTAGTGTTGTTTGTGCTGCTCTTGGTTCCCTGGGTGAAACCAGGTCAGTCTGAGATTGTTTACTGCCCAGGAAAAAGGCTCCTCCAGGCCAGTTGGCAGCAGCTCTGGACATCCCTCCCTGCCATCCTGACCTCCCGTAGAAGTTCTCACTTTTGGTGGAATAAAACCACTCCTGTAGTTCTTGCTGTCTGAAGTAATCAATGCAACAAAGCTGCTGGAACAGCTGCACTGAAACACAATTCTTCTTTTAAATTAATGCAGAGGTTGCAGTGAGTTACTGTGGCCGTCTGAGTTGGCCATGGACATGTGAAATATCAGTGAAATTTCTTCTTCCTGGAAACAATGTGCATGCTGCTGTTCCTGCCCAGAGTGCCAGAGTGTGTAATGCCTTCTTGTGAAGGTTGTGTGAGGAAACCAGATGGACAAAGGGGAATTAGATGGACAGAAGGAATGGCTGTGTAAGGACTGGAGGTGAGTGCCATCTCTAAGCTTTCCTCACCACAGGAGGTTTAAGATCATTCTGTAAAAGCTCTTCTTTCCTGCTTGCTGAAACTATTCCTCTGTTTAGGTGGGATTGGAGGGACAGCTGGCTCTGAGATGGCAAACAGGGAAGCCTTAACTGCTAGAGTAGATTTTGAGTGGGTTTTGGAAGCAGCTTTTGGGCACTGCTGGGGTGTAGCTGCCTCTGTGGAATTTTTAAGGCCATGACTGATGTGGCCACACTGCCAGGTTCCCAAGCTGCAGTGATCCATGTGCTTTGCCCGTGCTCCCAGTGGCTGTTTCTAAGGATGCTTAACTCTGGAGCCAAGTTTGTCTAACAAAGCTTTCAAAATCCTCCAATTTCCCTCTGCCTTCCTGCCTTCCTGCCCTTCCCTATTCTTTGTTGCTTTGCAGTGTGAAGCATCGAGTGCATTTTCGGTAACTGGAGGGGGCAGATGCTTTTATTTGTTTTTAGCTCTGGTTATATGGTGTGATTTGCATCAATGGGACTGTGCTGCAAAAGTTTTTTTGGGAATTCCTGCTGAGGTAGGTGGTTCTGCCCTTCACAGGGCCAGGAATAAAGAGCACAAATACGTGTGAGCTTGGGGGAGGGCTCGGCTTGCACACGATCACTTTTCCTGGGTGAACGATGCAGCTGTGGGTGCTGCGTGCAGCCTGGCAGCAGGGATTTCGTTCCCAAAATCCCAGTTGCTGGGCTGGATGTGCTCACGGAGTGTCTCCCTGTTCCCCAGTGCTGCACCGCTACCGCCACATCCTGGGCTTGTGGCAGCCGGACATCGGGCCCTACGGGGGACTGCTCAACGTGGTGGTGAGTCAGGGCCTCCTCCCTGGGCTTTTGGGGCTGACAGCTGGTTTTTTACACTTTGCACACCTGGCAGCCATTCCCAGACCACTGAATAGTCCCCCTTGAGTGGGGGATTTGGGTGCAGAGGGTGCTCTGTGGTTCTTCCCTGCTTCCTCTTAGAATTCTTCCTGATGCCTAACCTTTCACAGGGAAGGTTGTTAAACACAGGGGGGGCTGCTCAGGGAGAAATCCCCATCCCTGCAGTGGATGTGGCACTCATTGCTGTGGGTGGAGATTGCTCACAGGCTGGACTCGATGGTCCTGGAGCTCTTTTCCAGCCTGAATGGTTCTGGGATTCTCATCATCACCACCTTTCCCCAGACAATTTTTATATTTCAGCTCCGCACCAAACAGCCCCAGGAGCAGGTGGAAAACATGATCAGTGTTTGAGGGAAAGGCTTGATTTAGAGTTTGACACTGATATTCCAGTGGCTGGCACAGGAATCTGTTAATTTACTTCATTTTCTTTGCCTGCAGCTGAACCTTTTGCAAAGGGCTTTGCAGCTGTGTGCTTGGCAAACCTTTATCCCAGCCCTGAGCCTCATGCATCAGGTGTAGAGTGGCACTGGTGCAAGATCTGTGGAGCCTGGCAGCTCTGGTGCTGCTGGGAGAGCACTTAATGAACAACATTTGACTCTGAACTGTGAGAGCTGAGCCAGGAGTTTGCCTGGAGCCCTTGTTCTCTGCACCAGGGTTCACCAGCTGCCAGCTCGAAGCAGAACAAATCACGAGGCCTTTGGGTTTTGCAAGATTCTGTTGCATGAACTGGCGTAAGAGGGCATCCAACTGCATCAGTGCTTCCCCTGTGACATTATAAAGACTCTGTCCCAGATCTCTCTGTTTGGAGAATATCCTGCCCCTGGAGCTGCAGGCCCTGAGGGGAAGGATTCTGGTAGGTGAGCAGGAAGGGGGCTGTGCCTCTCAGTTGAGGAGAGTTGCTCCCAGTGTTCTCTGAGTAATAAAACCAAATAATTCTTCATCTAAAGAGCAGGAATAGTCATGGGAAGCAGAATACCTGCCAGCAGGAGCTCTCAAACCAATTAGTCTGACTTGCTGTGTGGTCTTTCCCTCTGGATCCTGCACTCCAGGCGAGTCATTTGCAGCAATAAAGGCCTGAGCTTCTTCCAGTGGTGCAGGAAGCCTTGTAAAGAAACCCTCCTCACCCTGGGAGTGCACATGGGCTGGGTTAATGGCTGGAAAGCTGTTTGGGAATGCAGCAAGCTGTTCTGCAGCTCCTGGGCCACGAGAGGCCTCAGAGGTTGCTGCGGACTCCTAAGGAATGCTGCCAGGCTGATCCCCTGGGCTCTGTGTCCTGTCCCTCTGCAGGTGGATGGTTTGTTCATCATCGGCTGGATGTACCTGCCTCCTCACGACCCTCACGTGGATGATCCCATGAGATTCAAGCCCCTCTTCAGGATCCACCTGATGGAGAGGAAATGTGCCACGGTGGAGTGCATGTATGGCCACAAGGGACCTCATAATGGCCACATCCAGGTGAGCTGCTCTGCCTCCCTCAGCACCGTGGGTGCACTTTGGCTCTGGAAATGGATCCATTAGAAAGCTGGGAGAAATTGATTTCAGAGAGATGGCTTTCACCACCCTGCTGTGTGTGGGCAACAGCTTTACAACTCATTATGTGTCTGACAAGTTGTGTGGGCTGTTCCCTGCTCTGAATTTGTTCCCTGGCAGTGGCACAGCCAGGCTGTTGTGCTGTTTTCTGTTGGGCTGGGAGCACCAGGGTGTGCACAGGCTGGGGAAGGGATGTGTGAGCTGGCCTTGGGCAGCTGCAGAGTGGGCCCAGGCAGACACAGACCTGCTCTGCAGCTCTCTCCACGGTGAGACCTCGAGAAGGTGATGCAGCATCCATTGGATGCTTTGAAAAGCTTTCTGACAGATTTTCTTTAAAGGAAGAAGCTGAAATAGGGAAGCAGCTTAAAACTATGATTTTCATTAGAGTGCATTGAGGTTTTATTGCTTTTATTTCTCTGTTCTGTAGCTGTTGCACTGGGTAGCAGTGAATGATTTCTCTGTTGTAGTGAATCCAGCAATGTTTGTTTTGTAAAGCGTTTACTGGGAGCAGTCTTAGCTGCATCATCCCAAGCATCTCTCAGCAGCTGTGTAACCTGTTCAATTCTCCTCCCTGGCAACTGCAGATTGTCAAGAAGGACGAGTTCTCCACCAAGTGCAACCAGACAGATCACCACCGGATGTCAGGGGGCAGGCAGGAGGTGAGTGCTCTGCCAGGGCTCTCGCTGAGCCTCTTTGTGTGTCCCCTTCCTGAGATCAGCTCTCAGCTGCTGCCTTTCTGATTTCTGTGTGATTGGGCATCTGTGATCCCCCAGGCTGGGGGCTTTTGGCTCATTCCCCGTTTCAGGCAGTTTTCTGTGTCAGGCTGCCCTTTGAGCCCCAGCTCTTTGACCTTCCTCCTGTTTTGGTAGCAGACCTGTCAAGGGAGGGTCAGCAGCACATCTTGGCCATCAGCAGCACTCCAAGCTCTGATCTCAGTGGCGTTGCTGGCTGTATAATTAAGATCTTTCAAACACAGCAAGCAGCAGCTGCACTTGGAGACCGGCTGGTCAGCGAGGCACCTTCCCACTGCTTGCCTTGCTCGAGGGATTAAAAGCTTCATTTGGTTGTTTCTCCTGTGCGTGTCAGCTCTGCCCAGCAAGGCAGATTCCTGAGTGAAAAAGCTGTGTTTAAATGCAAGTATAAATGGCAGGATGAATACCTGTGCCAGGTACTGCTGTTTGCTTCCAGCTGGTTCCACGTGACAAATCTGATATTTCAGCTGCTTTCTGAGGAATGCTGTAAAATGCCTGCCTGCTAATGGGAAACAGCTGGGTGAAAGGTTTAGTTAAGTGTTTTCTGGTGCTGGAGCAGATGAGAAATGCTTTAATACTTTCAAAGCACCACGTTAAGTGTGCGTGGCTTTATGGAAATTGGAGGATCTGGCTTGGGAAGATAAAGGAGGCAGGTTTGGAATATCACTTGGCAGGCTGCTATCTCACTGTAAGCTGCTATCACACCAACTCATGGCAGGGTATTAACTTGTCAGAGCTGCAGTTGGGGTACTTCAGGAGATGCTTTCAAAGCACCTTTTGGATTTAGATGCATCAGTATTAAATCAGCAGGATTTAACCTCCTAAACCCTCAGTGCTTTTCAAAAGCTTTTTTTCTTTTATGTTGAGCATGTCAGGACAGGGCACAGGAGTCAGCTTGTGGGCACACAAATGAGTTACTGGGAGAGAAAGAGTAGATGAGCTACTTTGCAGTGGCAGGCCACGCTCACGCCTTTATTCTGAGGAGATTTATGCTTCTACCTGGGATTTATTTGAGGGGGAGCCTGTTTATTGTGTGATCACCATAATCACTATTTGTTCAGCATATTTCCAAGCCGACGCGTGCTTGTTCCCAAATCCGGCCGCGTTTCCCTGTCCTTGGCAGAGGATGTGCCCTGTCTGTGGCTCTGCCAGTGAAGCGTGCTGTCACGGAGTCACACAGTGAAGCCATCCTGGGGCACACCACTGAAGTGACCTCATCCTCCCCCTTTTCTCCTCGTGCTGCAGGAATTCCGGACGTGGCTGAGGGAGGAGTGGGGTCGCACTCTGGAAGACATTTTCCATGAACACATGCAGGAGCTCATCCTGATGAAGTTCATCTACACCAGCCAATATGAGTAAGGGCTGCTGTAACTTCACAAGCACGCTCTGGAGCGTTTTTCCCCAAGATGGGGTTTTCCATGGGCTTTCACAGCCAGAGCAGTGTTGTGTCTCTGCAGTGCTTCCCAGCTGTACAGGGAGATGAGGTGGAACGACAGCAGTAGGAACAGGATTCCAAGTTCTACACAGTAACTATGCACAGTAAGGTGCTTTTGAGTCATTTAACTCTGTTTAATTTGAAGACAGAGCAAATGCCTGTGATCCCAAGGAGTGTCTGGTTATTATCCATATTAGCCAGTGTGCTCTGTAGTGCAGGAATTAGAGAGTCCCTGAGAAACTGGGGATTTTAACCAGCTCTCCAAGCTTCTGTTAGCAGCCACCTCACTGTAGCAGATGTTTAAATATGCTCCACTCTCAGGTTCTCTGGGAATCTCAAGGGCTGAGGAAGTTTCCTTGCTGCAGGAATCTCCTGCTGTGCTCACGAGGATGGTGGGGAGAGCAGCGCAGGGAGGGAGGAAGTGCTTGCAGAGCTCTGAAGCAAATCCTGATCTTGCTGCAAACACAGATCCTGCCTGTCTTGACAACATCCCCAAGCTGCTGGAGGAGCAGAATAAAACACAGTGCTGCTGGGGAGGGGTTTTTTCCTTGACTTCTGTGGTGTTTTTCTCTTGCACAGCAACTGCCTGACGTACCGGCGCATCTACCTCCCCCCCAGCAGCCCCGAGGACCTCATCCAGCCTGGCCTCTTCAAAGGCACCTACGGCAGCCACGGCCTGGAGATTGTCATGCTCAGCTTCCATGGGAAGAAAGCCAAGGGCACTAAGATCACTGTGAGTGCATTTTCCTGGCTCTCAGGTGCGTGTGGAAGTGTTCTCAGTGGATGTGCAGGTTTCTGCCTGGGAGCTGGCAGCCCAAGCCCTGTTCCCCGTGGGGATTGGTGGCACTGGGTGAATCTCAGCACACACAGAGTGACCAGGACCTGCTCTGCAAAGTTGCTCCTGGCTCCCATTTCCTTTTCTTTCCCTTCCAGCTGTATTCTGTGAGCAGCTGGTAGCGGGTCACTGGAGATCCCCTCTGTGTGTGTGAGGAGCAGGTACCAAATGTTGGCAGCTCTTGACTGAAGTCAGACAGGGGAGCTCCTTTCCTCCCTGCAGGGAGGGATTCTGCAGCTGCAGCTTTGACTTTCTTTCACCCTTGCAAGTACAGCTTTTGATTTAAAGTTCTGGTTCTGGGAAGGGGAAAGCAGAGATGGCAAAAAAAGTTCAAGCAGGGTTTTTTTTAATTGCAGCTTGGTGATTGTAGAACAGGGTGAACTATTGGCACGTTCAGGTGGTGGCTCTGTAGCACCTGGTGTCTGCAGCTGTGCTGTTCCTTCCTGTCCCCAGGGAGATCCCAACATCCCAGCTGGACAGCAGACTGTGGAGATAGACCTGGCACATCCCCTGCAGCTGCCTGACATCGAGAACCTGCGTGACTTCAGCGAGCTGTCCCGCATCGTGCTGGAGGTGCAGGAGCAGGTCCGGCGGGAGGAGCAGGAGCGGGAGCAGCAGCAGGAGGAGGAGGAGGAGCATTCCCAGCAGGCTGCCTCCCAGCCTGCCAGCCCCCTGGGAGGAGAAGGTGCTGAGGGGGAAGAGACTGCAGCTGGGGCAGAGGGAACGACCCAGGACAAGGCCCCAGCTTCCCAGCCCTTCGTGCTGCCCATGGGAGTGATATCGAGGAATGAGGATTATCCCCGCACCTGCCGAGTCTGGTAACTCTGCTTTTATGGCTGATTCAATTTGGAAAGGGAAGGGGAAATCTTTGAGGTGTGTCCCCTGTATTTGTGTGCTCTTTACCTGCCTGTGGATCTCCCAGCCCCTTGGGCTCAGATTTCACAGAATCCCAGAACGGTTTGGTTTGAAAGGGACCTAAAATCCCATCTTGTTCCAGCCCTGCCACGGGGCTTCCACTAGACCAGGTTGCTGCAATCCCTGTCCAGCCTGGCATTGAACATTTCCGGGGATGTGGAATGCACTGTCTCTGGTTCCTGCCTCTGCTGCCCAATTTCCCACACTTTGGTTTGTTCCCTCTCTCACCACGCTGTCATCTGCCATCCCACGTCCTTGCTAGATTTACTTCAGAAGCTGGCACCTCTCCTGAATTCCACACACCCCCCCTTTTTTTCTGTGTGTGTTTTATGTCCCAGAGCTGCTCAGCTCATATATTTAGAACTCTTGAAGCTGCTTCCCATTCCCATGTGTGTCATTCATGTTCCTTGGCTGTTGGGAGCACAGTGCTCTCTCCCACCTTTCCCTGGCCTCTGGTGCCTTGGGGCAGCTCTGGCAGGTGCTGAGCACCCCGGGCAGGAGGTGCAGGCATGCAGAGAGCTGTGCTGAATGGGAGCTGGAGTTGGTGAGGCAGCACACTAAATGAAGTGTGGAAAAAGAGCCCAAAAGCTGAGGCTTAGACAGGTGACCTTCAGCCAAACATCTGTGCTCATGGAAAAACCTACCCAGAGCTGGTTAATCCCAGAAGGCTCCTGCTGTCACAGCTCAGTTGTGTTTGGATAAAGCCCTGCTCCACCTGCTGCTTGCTCAGAGCTTTGACTGACCTTTATTCCTCCTCAGGTCCTGGTAGATTTTTCTGCTTTTTAGATTTTTTCTCTCCCTTCCCTTAGGTTTTGCCTCTCTGGTTGCGCTCTCAGCACGCCTTTGCTTTCCTGGAGCATTGAGCTCGTGCTGATCCTTGAGTTGCTCAAGTTAATCTCAGATGGGTTTGAGGGCTGAACTGCTGAAAAATCCATCTTTGGTGTGCAGGTCCTGATTAGGATAACCCAAAGCAGGAAGCTGCAAATACAGGGAGTTCCTTGTCCTAATACAAAAACCGCGTGTAAATCTCGCTGCTCTGTCAGAGGGGCTTCACCAGAGTTTTGTGCTGATTTTTAACCAAACACTGGGTGATCCTGGCTGTTCTCACACCTGTTTTGTCCTCATCCCCTGGCAGTTTTTACGGGACAGGCCTCATTGCTGGCCACGGCTTCACCAGCCCCGAGAGGACGCCGGGGGTGTTCGTCCTGTTCGACGACGACCGCTTCGGCTTCATCTGGCTGGAGCTGAAATCCTTCAGCCTCTACAGCCGCATCAAGGTCTCCTTCCAGAACGCCCAAGCGCCTTCCCGGGAGGCCTTTGATGAGATGCTCAAGAACATTCAGTCCCTGGCTACTTGATGGGTGTTTGTGGTGAAGGACAGGGCTCGGGGTGGCCGAGGCTGCTGCGCTCCCCAGCCAGGCTAGGGCGGGGAGTCCTCGCTCTCGGTACCTCTGGATAGAAGCATGCACTTTGAATAAAGCCTTTTTACCCCAAATGTACACACATCCCACGTCAGACATCCCTGACTGCCCTTTCCTCTGTGCTGCTCCACGCTGCTTCCCAGCAGTCCTTGTTTCCCAGGCTGTGCTTTGGAGAGCTGAAGGATCCTGCAGAGGAGGGAGCAGACCTTCCTTAGTGCAA
This sequence comes from Motacilla alba alba, assembly GCF_015832195.1. NCBI lineage: Eukaryota > Metazoa > Chordata > Aves > Passeriformes > Motacillidae > Motacilla > Motacilla alba. The sequence continues at coordinate 18,918,564 of NC_052026.1, read as the reverse complement.
AAAAAGGGAATGTATTGGGACAAAACCAACTTCTGGGCAGAGCTGGGCAGAGGAACAGGCAGTGACAAAGCACATCCTCCTCTCCTGAACCTTTCTGTGGGTGCAGCATTGCCAGGAGAGGCTGGTGGGGTACCTGCATCCTTGCTGATTGCAGTGTGGGGTTTCCTCTGGAGAATTCCCTCAGCCAGGGCAGGATCCCCACTGCAGATGAGTGTGTGCAGCTTTGTCCTGGCTTCTGGAGCTTGATGGATTTGCTGTCCCTGGAGCTCCAGGTCTGGGTGTCTCCCTGAGACCAGAGATTATTTTTTTTCTAGCAGGTGGAAGGTGTGGGACTGGAGATGGGTGTAAACTGCAAAAGCTCTGATGTGTTCAGACTGGTTTGTACCTGAAAGGTTTTCTCTTGCAGAGTGGGTCTGAAAAGGCACAGGAAGGAGCCAAAAGAAACCCAGCAGCTGTGAGAGGAGCCCAGTAGGCTCCAGCTGGGCAGCAGAAGGTGCCACATGTCACTGGTGCTGTGTGTGACCCCTGGGCTGCCATTCCTGTTCAGGTTGCCCTTCAGAGTCCAGAGTGACAAGGGGTTGTCCTTGTACTGTGTGGCTTGTGTCTCCTGGAGTGGTGGGTGCTGCTCCCCCACTCACAGAGCCCTTCTTTCCCTTTCTGGTTGCACTTGTTTGATCCCAGATGGTTTTGTGGCGGATCTGAGCTCCGGTGGGAATTGTGTGCTGCAGGCAAGGGAGCAGATTCCCTTCAGGCTGTGCTCTGCAGGGAAATCCTGGCCAGTGCTCATCTCCAGGCTGTGGGTTGTGCTGGAAACCATCAGCACTAACTCAGGCCTTTGTTGCAGCTGCCCTCTGGCTGTGGTGACAAACTCCAGGTCCCTTCTCTTCCCCCAGATCAGTGTCTAACCCCTGCTGTTACAGCTCTGCAGTTTTAGGTCTGTAAATGTGTCTGGAGCTGTGCTGGGAGGTTTCAGGCCCCTTCTGTGGAGACGTTTCAGTCCCTGCCTGGTTCCAGTGCCTGTGAGCAGCTTTTATTCTCACTCTCACAAGGGCTTCTTGCCATTTCTGCCTCTCCTGTGTTCCCTCAGCTGTGTGAGAAGCCAGGCTCCAGCAGAGAACACAAGCAGCAGCTCATGTCACTCACAGGATTAATTCCTGTCTCTCTGGATGGATTTCTCCAGGCCTCTGGGAATCTGAAGGTGCTTTAGGGCACTTTTTGCTTTGTTTCCTGCAGCTTGGAGAGGAGGGGCAAGCCTCAGTGTTGGGGGTGAGGAGCAGCTACAGGCCTGGAGAATAAGCTGGGAAGGGCAGGGTGGTTGTGGAGGTTTTCCTGCAGAGGGAGGAACCAGCTGGGATCTCACAGGGCTGGGAGAGAGGGAGAGGCTCCTCTCTGTGCCTTGAGTGGGCAGAGGGGGGACCTGGAGCTGGAATTGGGCATCTCAGCCCTGTGCTGCAGCTGCTGAGCTCTGTGCAGGGCTCCTGCCTGCTCTGCAGCCAGAGCTTCCCAGGTTGGTGCAGGTTTCTGGGGCAGCTGAAGATGTTCAGTGCTGGGTTAATGGTTGGATTCGATCTCAGAGATCTTTTCCAATCTGAATGATTCTGTGATTGGGACTTTATTTGGGATCTCAGTGGCCTGTTTATGCTGGAATTTGCTGTTAGGCTGCTGCAGTTCTTCCTTGTGTTCTAACAGCCCAAAGGGATGGGGATGTCCCCTTGGGCAGCTGTTCCCATTGCCTGCCCCTAAAACCAGCTCTTCTTCAGCTGCATCTGTAGCTCTGCTTGCAGATTCCTCCCCACTTCAATATCCCCACCAAAAAAAAATCCTAAAATTTTACACAACTGACTCGATAATTTTTGCTTTTGGCTTTTAAATTACAATTAATTTTTTTTAAAATGGAGATTAAAATCCAGATTGCATTGATTGCCCTGCAAGTACCTGAGGCTTGAGTGCCTCTCCCAGATACTGACCTGTCTGGAGCCTTTGTCCTTTGTCACCTGGGCGAGGTGTCACCTGTTTGCTGTTGGTTGTGCATCTGCTCTTCTCCAGGCTGCCTGTCCCTTCTGAACCTTTCCAGTGGCAGTGCCAAGGGTCTCCTGATGGCCAAACCTGCTTGGCTGGCTGGAGAGAAGGGCTTTGGTGGTGGCTGATGCCCTGTGGGAATTTTCCCAGCTCTGCCTTGCCCCTGTAGTGGCATCTTTTTATTTATAACTCACCTGGCTGGCCTCAAAATGTCAGGATAGTTCCTGATTAAAGGGAAAACTGCTGGTACCCCCTGGCTTCATTCTGTCTGGAGCAAAGGAAGTGGCAAATTTTGTATTAATATTCCTCTGATGCCTTTTCTCACCTTCTGCTGCTCCAAGCCTGGCAGGCTTTTGTGGCATTTCAGAAGAAAATTCCTTCTGCTTTGGTGAGGGTGAGGAAAGCTGAGGAAAGCATGCAGTGCAGATGGATTTGGGAATGCTGGGATGCTCCTGTGCCTGTTCCTTTGTGCACGGCCCTGTCACTGCTTCCAGAGCAAGGCAGGATAAGATGGAGTTAAAACTCCCAGCTCTGGAACTGTTGGGAAAGGGGAGGCAGATTCTGGAGCAGGCAGTTTGGATGTGATCCCCCATTGGGAAAGGGGAGGCAGATTTAGGAGCAGGCAGTTTGGATGTGATCCCCCATTGGGAAAGGGGACACAGATTCAGGAGCAGGCAGTTTGGATGTGATCCCCCATTGGGAAAGGGGACACAGATTCAGGAGCAGGAAGTTTGGATGTGATCCCCCATTGGGAAAGGGGACACAGATTCAGGAGCAGGCAGTTTGGATGTGATCCCCCATTGGGAAAGGGGAGGCAGATTCTGGAGCAGGCAGTTTGGATGTGATCCCCCATGGTGGGGGGATGCTCCTGCTTTCCCCGTGCTGCCTTTCCTGGTGGGAAGCTGTGCTGACAGGGCTTTGCTGTGCTTGGTACAGGCTGTACCAGCCCTGCATTCCCCTCTGCTCGCCCAAATCCCAGTTTTGCAGCCCTGGGGATCTTTGTGAGAGCTGTTGACAGGGATAATGTGTGCTGGGGCCCTGCAGATGGTGATAAATCTCTGCTGCCGACGGCTCCTCGTCCCTGTGGCTCCGCAGGAAATCCTGGGGACAATTGGCTGGATTTCTTCAGCCCAGATGGGTGGAAAGTGCTGGCGAGGATGGAAAACAACTTGTCAGGGGTAGGAATACTCTTGGCAGGAGCCTTTTGGATTAAACAAAGCCTTTGCAGGGAGGTTGCAGAGCCCCAGTGGCCACTGCAAGACCTGGGGCTGAATTCTGGCTCGGGGACAGCTTGGGGACAAGTGTCTGGTTCATGTGCTGAGGATGGTTCTGCTCCTCCATCCTGCTCCCTGTCTTGTCAGAACGCATGGATTTGGCCAGCTGGGAAACGGGAACATCCAAGCTCCACTTTGTTTGCCTGCTCTGAGAGCTGTGAATGTGCTGTGCTCAGCCTGCTGGCCGTGGGGGACTCGCTGCCCTGCACAGGGATTTGTCAGGCTGGGTTTTACCGAGGAGGGGGGAAAAGGATGGAATTGTTTGTGAATTTGGGTGTCAGCTGCGCTGTGGAGTGGGGTGGGACAGCAGCCATGGGAGGGCAGCTCCTGAGTGAGGAAACGTGTGCTGGGAAAAAGGGAATTCCATGCAAACGTGCCTGGAGGTGTCAGCTCCCAGGAAAAGCCCAAACCGCAGCTGGCTCCGTGTTTACTTTTCAACAAGGATGACTTTTCCTTGCTTTTTTAATTAATTTAAACCTAGTGGAACTCGATGGGAGTGTTGGGTGTCGTGTGGAAATGGGTTGTTTAGGCTCAAGTTGCTAGTTTAGGGAATGATAACGTGTTAACTCTGTCTTGTAGCTGGCTGCTCACGTGGCCACCGACCCTCTGTGCTGTTCAGCCTCCAAAGGCTCCTGCTGCCCTTAGCAGTGGGACACTGAATTATTTGGGATGTGCAGTGGAAGAGAGAGGTACCAGACTGTGAGTGCCACTGGCCTTTGGCCGCTTCGTGTGCTGAACTAAAATTGTGTGGTTCTGGTTTTTGTTTGGATTGCAATCCTTGGAACTTTTGAGGCAAAGAGCACTTGGCTCGACTGTGTTCATTAGCTTAATTAAAGCAATCTGCACTTTTGTTTTGTCATTGATTACTCCCCCTTCCCCCTTCCCTTGTGTATTTTGCACTCACCACTTTAACATGACTCTGATGGGTTCATCTGGGCATTTCCTGTAGGTTTTGAGTGTGGATAGGTCTCTATAAAAGTATTAAAAATGAAGGTGAAGCATAAATCCCTGCTTTGTACAGAGGGCAGTGGGGGGAAGCCATTGGACATCCACCACCACAAATATCCATGCGGAACATGATAAATTGCATTTTAACCACCTCACCTGCCCAAGGGCTGGGGGTTTGCCTGTTCTTTTCTTGGTGGCTTTGAGAGGAATGGGATGTATAAAATCAACACCTGGCCTACTTCACTGCAGGTTTTGGAAAGCTGAGCGAGCTCTGTGTGTTACTTTTACACCTGATCATTGTTACCCAAGGAGCCTTTTCCAGTTTCAAATAATAAAAAGCAAAGTTTTGTGAACTCAGTTCTGTTTGCTTCCTTTTTTTCCCCCCCTTTGTCCCAAAGACAAATGTTGGGCCAGTTCCACCCTCCTGACGAGCAGCTGCCTGTCTTCCAGCGTGGGACAGGAAATCATTCTCCCTTGTTTGGGTGCTGGGTGAGCAGTTCTGATTTCCTGAAGATGTGACACGCATGCCACGCCTCATGCTGTGAAATCCCAGTTCTTGCCTTGTCCCTGTTTTCTGTCCTCTCCTCCTGGGGTGCCCGTGGTGCCTGGCTCAGCACATTCGGGCTGGCAGGAGTGGCACCCTGAGCCCTGGCCAAGCCTCCTGCCCTCCCAGACCCAGCCTTCTCTGTCTGAAAGGAAGCCTGAGGTAATCCTGGATATTTTTTTTCCCCCGTTCTTCCTTCCACTTGGTCTGAAAGGGATCAGCTGGCACCAAACCAGCCCAGGGGATGAGGAGGGGGAGGCGATGGTGTCAGCCCCTTCTCTGTGGGGTCAGTCTGTGTTTCCTACACTTCAAATTCACACCCACTCCAGCTCTGCGCTGCTCTTCCAAGGGATTCTGTGGAAATGGGAGAACTTGTGGCATGAGCTCAGCTGCCCCCCGGGAGCTTTTCCTCCTCCTGCTGCAGGTGCTGTGCTAGCCCCGTGTTGCCTGTCCTGCCTTTCCTGGAGGGAATGCCGTGCTTTGAGTTTTGCAGCCCGGTTTTGCTGGTGAGTTCCTCGGCAGCTGATTGTTTCTGAGAACAAACCCTGGCCGTGGAGCTCTGCGCTGCCCAGGTTCAGGCATGAGCTCCTAATCCTTGCCCGTGCCATGACCCAGCCGTCCTTAACCTCTGTGGGTGATGGGCTCCGCTCCTGGCTCCTGGTTTAATGTCACCTCGTCCCTCCAGAGCCCCTGTGGGGTTCAATCCCGAGGGATTCAGGCCCCTGGGGTTCAGTCCTGTGGGGTCAATCCCATGGGGTTTGATCCCTTGGGATTCAGTTCTGTTGGGTTCAGTCCCTTGGGATTCAGTCCCGTGGGATCAATCCCGTGGGGTTCAATCCATGGGGTTCAGTCCCTTGGAATTCAATCCCGAGGGATCAGTCCCGTGGGATCAGTCCCGTGGGGTTCAATCCATGGGGTTCAGTCCCTTGGAATTCAATCCCGAGGGATCAGTCCCGTGGGATCAGTCCCGTGGGGTTCAATCCATGGGGTTCAGTCCCTTGGAATTCAATCCCGAGGGATCAGTCCCGTGGATCCATCAATCCCCTGGGATTGTCCCCGAGCAGCCGCTGCCGGGCGAGGCTGAGCCGCGCCGTGTCCGCCAGGGGGCGCCTGGAGACCGGACACGGCCACTGTGGGATTGGGATCGGCACGGACACGGACAGGGACACGGACACGCGTGGGATTGGGAACGGCATGGACACAGACATGGACACGGACATGGACATGGACATGGACACGGACACACGTGGGATTGGGATCCGCATCCACACAGACACGGACACGCGTGGGATTGGGATCCGCATCGACACGGACATGGACACGGACACGCGTGGGATTGGGATCGGCATCTACACGGACATGGGACGTGCTGACCCGGCAGGCACCGGGAATGCCGCCTTGGGACAGGGATCTGGCCGGTTTGGGATTCCCCGGGAGCGATGCTTGGCCGCCCAGCCGGGTGGGGGCTCTGCCCCGCAGGGCCGTGCTGCTCCCGGGGGGGAGAGCAGGATGAGCCCCCCCTCAGGCCGGTTATTCCGGCTGGAGCATCCCCTGGGATGGATGGATGGATAGAGGGATGGGTGGATGATGGATGGAGGGATGGATGGAGGGAAGGATGGATGACGGATGGATGGAAGGATAGGTGAATGGGTAGGTGGATGGATGGATGGATGGATGGATGGATGGATGGATGGATGGATGATGGAGAGATGGGTGGATGGATGATGGAGAGATGGGTGGATGGATGAGTGGAGGAAGGGATGGATGGATGGATGGGTGGAGGAATGGATGGATGGATGGATGATGGATGGAGGCATGGATGGATGATGGATGGATGGATGGAGGGATGGGTGGATGGATGGAGGCACCGGGGCAGCACCACAAGCAGCTGGAGCAGGGTCCCCGCTGGGCTGGCAGTGGATTTGACACTTTCCCTTAAGCCTTTTGGGGCGGGGTCTCAGCTCCTCCCGCTGGGCTCGAGTTCCCTCCTTTCCCCGGCGCTCCCCTGCCTGCGGCGGGGTTGTTTCCCGCTGGAGAGGGCTCAGGGAGGCGAGGTGGAATTACAGCATTACACACAAAGCTCTAATATAATCTTCCCTGCGTGAAGAGCGTTGCAGGGGGAGCGTTCTGCGGGGCGGGCTGCAAATGAGGCACTCGGCAGTGCAGGATGTACCAGGAATTGCTCCATCACCGCTCCTAATGGCTTAACCAACAAAATCCATATTCATAAATCAAGCCAGGAGCGGGAGCCGACCTCCGTTCAGCGGTGCAGCCAGGAATAAAGGCAGATTATGAATTGCAGGGAGCTGCTGCAGCTGCCACGGCTCGGCCTTGGCATTAAAGGGAGCCCAAGGAGAGAAGATACAATCAAAGCTGTCTGGCGGCAGCTGAAGGATTAGCTGAGTCAACCAGCAAAGAGCTGAGCTCATTTGTTGGGCTATTTTCAGGACCCTGGATGGAATTTTACCCTCAATTAGCGATCTCACACTTGGGCAGAGGGGAATCATCCGAAATGGGCTTTTTCCATGCGTTGGCTGTTTGGGTTTGGGCGTTGCAGGGGAGGGCTGGAGCTCACCGAGGCGAGCTGGGGAGGGCTGGGGAGTGGAGCCAGGGAGAGAGGGATGGGCCTGTCCTCTTTGGCCAAGGGAATTGTGGCGCAGGGAGTGTCACAAATGTGTTGGCAGAAGGAGCTGGTGGTGTCTCACCACCACACAGGGCTGTCACCAGCACTGGGTCAGCCCAGCCGTGGCTTTTTCTCTCCCCCCACACCAGGGATTCATCATTTTCCAGCCTGAAAATGACCAATGTCACTGGAAAACCCTGCACAAAGTCTGGCTCTGCCCCTCACAGCTGAGCTTTGGGTTATCACAGAATCCCGGAATGGTTTGGGTTGGGAGGGACCTTAAAGCTGATCCCATTCCACCCCTGCCATGGCAGGGACACCTCCCACTGTCCCAGGGGGCTCCAAGCCCTGTCCTGGGGACACTTCCAGGGATGGGGCAAACAAAACCAGGGCCTGCCCACCCTCCCAGGGAACAATTCCTAATTCCCAATCTCCCATCCATCCCTGCCCTCCGGCACTGGGAGCCATTCCCTGTGTCCTGTCCCTCCAGGCCTTGTCCCCAGTCCCTCTCCAGCTCTCCTGGAGCCCCTCCAGGCCCTGCAAGAGGCTCTGAGCTCTCCCTGCAGCTTTCTCTGGGAGCCAGGCCAGGGTGACCCTGCAGCTGCCTCAGTTTCCCCCGAGTCCATCCCTTCCCCGGGAGCGTGGCAGGGGGAGGGAAGGGGCTCTGCAGGGCTGGCTGCTCTCCCAGCCCCAGGCGGGTGCAGGCAGCAGCTCCCTGTGACGGAGGGGCCAAAAATAGAACCTTTCCCGGGAGAGGAGAGGAATTACACTTTTCCTGACACCCTGCAATAGCCTTGAGGCTGCCAACGTGGTGATAAGCAGTTGTTTGCCTGCGCTCTGGAGCAAACGTGGTTTATCTCTTCCTTGTTCCAGCCCTGCAGGAAAAACCCAGCGATTTCGCTGCTGTGGGACCCCCCCAGGTCTGTATTTGATTGCTTTTCTCTCTCTTGCAGCAGCAGCAGCACCTGGAGATTGGACTGGAATTCCCAACCCTGGCAGGGCTCAGGGCCCTGCCGTGCTCTTGGATCAAAAGCCAGAAGCAGGAGGGGCAGGGGAGCTCTGCAGGGTTTAGGGAGGGTGAGCTGAGGGGAGCTGATTCCTGAATTAGAGGTGTTTTGGAGGCTGGGGAAGTCGGGGATGTGAGTGCCCATCCGGGCTGCTCCCTCCGGGCTTTTCCGGGAGCAGGAAACGCCTGCACAAACAAGAGGAAACACATCAGGCTGGGGAAAATCCTGACCTCCTCCTGCCAGGCTCAGGGCTCCAAGAGAAGGCTAAATCCCAGAGAAAACTGGGCTTCCCCCTCCCGCTGCTGTCCTGCCCCCAAAGTCCCGTTTTTGGGTGAGGGGATGCCACTGACCCCTGCAGGGCATGGTGATGCTGCTTTTCGTGCGCAGAGTTTGGTGGGCAGGAGAAAACCTCGCTGAGACCCTTCCCAAAACATGGATATTCCATGTGAAGCCGATTTTGGGTGTTTTTTAGCCAGCAGCTGCTGGGGGTGATGTCTCACTCGGGTGGTCTCAGCCTCTTGCAGCAGCAGCCCTGCTCAGCTCCACATTAAACTCCTCGAATCCCCTCCTTCCCTTCCACCTTCCCCGGGGCACTGCCGGCACAAGCAGAGGCTTTTCCCAGCTCCGGCCCATCTCCAGGAAGCAGGATGACATTAAATCCGAAACAAATTACTTTGTGCATCCGAGCGAGGCTGCTCGGATGCGTTTTCCTTCCCTGGCGATGGAGGCAGTGGGAATTGCAGCACCATTAACTCCTCCTTTCGCCTCCTGCGAGTTGTCAGCGCCTCTCCCCCGTGCCCGGTAAGTGCCTCATCCGCTGGCTCCGATGCTCTGCTGCGTCCCTGGAATCTTCTGTGCGCCCCCAGCAGCCTGGGAATGCTGCAGGGATCCCAGGGAGCTCCGGAAGGGCCACCCCGACCCCGGCATCCCACAGCTTTTCCTCCTGGTTCGGAACCTTTTGGGGTTTGTGGTGCAGGGTGAGGGGCTGGGGCAGCTGCCAGGCTCCAAAGCTTTTCCAGCCCGGAGGGAAACCAGCCGTGCTGCCAAGAAACTGCTGCTCGGAGGACAATAAAGGCTTTTAAATGTCAGGGAGGAGCAAAGCTGCGTTTTCCCCGCTTTTTGCCCCTGTTTTCTCCCCCTGGCTGTGCTGTTGGTGCTGCAGTGGGAGACGGGCGCTGGCAGCAGCTCAGGGCATCCCAGCGGTTCTGGATTTGGGATGGGCGATTCCTGGGGTTGCTCCTCCAGCATTCCAGGGTCCCAGCCACGGGTCAGGAGCTTCCAGGCCCAGCCTGGCTCAAGGACGGATGAAATGTGTTCATTCCCTGGGCAGACCCAGCCCCACAGGGGGTGGAACAGCTTTGGGTTCCTCTTTGGGCTGTGGGGTGCATCCTGCTGGCACTGAGGTGTCCCCAGCCCTTCGCCAGGCTCAGGGGGTGGGTGACGGCCCCGGAGGAGGTGACAGCAGCCCTGCTGGCCTCTGCCACACCTCTCGTGCGTGTGCCGTGCCCGGTGGCCCTGGCAGGAGCACCAACAGGTCTTTCCAGTCCCGCCGGAGCCGCCGGGAGCTGCCGTCGGCGGGCGGCACCCGGGGACAGGGAAAAGCAGCGGGCGCATCCCCGCCTCGCCTTGTTTGGCTTTCACTCTGTCACCCGGAGCTGGAATTAATCATTGCACGGCGGAACAGGCCGGCGGGAGTGTCACTGTCGCTGTCCCTGTCCCGCCAGGCCGTGCCCGCCCCGGGCCGGGCATCGCCGGCGCCTCTGGAAGGAGCAGCTCCCGGGGCCGGAGGTAAAAAGGGGATTTTGGGGTTCCCCGGGAGCAGGCTGAGCTGCAGGGAGGGAATATCGGGGCCGGGCTGCAGCAGGGAGGGTGGGCTGGATCCCCCTGGGGCTCTCCCCAGCTCCGTGGGGATTTGCAGGCAGAGCTGGTGGGTGCAGATCCCTGGGGATCCGAGATCCAAACAAGATCCAGGCTTATCGGGAGGGGAAGCAAAGGGAAAGGAGCCCCGTTCCCTCTTCTCCAGCCTGTGCCAGCCTCTCCACCTGTGTTCCCCTTTTATAAATGTGTTCAGCTCTCCTTTTAGGAAAGATAAAACAGATTTCCTTCTGTGTGTCACGACTTTCCTGCAGGTTCCAGGGAGACTGAGGGTAATTGTCACACTTCCATCCCGCTGGCTGCCCGAGCTGCTCTGCCGTGCCACGCGTGTGGTGGCAGATGTTTGCTGGCCCAGAGGGCCCCGGGGACACACGGGCAGGGTTTTCTCCTCCCTGAAGGAATCAGCACCACGGAGGCGTGGGGCTGGGACAGCCTGGGGCAAACCCACAGCTCTGTGGGATCCATCCGTGGGGTGGCCTCGGCAAGGGCAGGGCATTCCCAGCCCCGAGCTGGGGTGGGGAACGTGGCTCTGGCACCTTCTGTGGGAATACCGCACCAAACGAACGTGGTTTGGGGCTGGTTTCCCAACCTGGATGCCAGCTGGGATTTACGGGGGAAGCTGGGGGCCAGAGCAGGGTTTATCTCCTCCAGCTCTTCCCTTGTGCTGGGATAAGGTGGGGAAATCTCTGTTTTGAACCACAAGAGCCCAGCAAAGGAGAATTCCTGTGTCACGCTGGCACGGAGGGAGGTTTTCCCTGCCCGTGTGACACACAGGGGATGTGGAGCTGGGAGCGCAGGGGCAGCCCTGTCCCCAAACACCTCCACACACGAGGAGAAGGGAGCTCTGGTGACTTCTACACCCGATCTTCAGGCAGGACTGAGAAAAGACCGGGATTTTCCCAACTGTTGAGCAAACGGGGGTGCTCAGTATGGGAGGGTCCGGCTTAATGCCACAAACAAGATTGGATTAGGAGGGATTTGCAGAGGGTCAGTGTGGAAGAGCGGCTTATTGAGGTTTTCAGCAGCTGTGTCACAACCATCCGTGGTGTGGCAACGCTGGGTTGCGTTGCGCTGCTGGTGGGTGCTGGGTTGGGGGGCCCGGGGAGCAGCCAGGAGCTGGGACCAGCACCAGGAACCCGGCACCGTCCTCGCCTCGGGAGGCTGAGCCACATCTTTGAGCCGTGAGATGGTGGAGGGTGAGGTTTTTTGGGGTTGGGGTGGTTTCCTACGGGGGGTCTTTTGAATGCAAATCAACTCATGCTGGTGTAAGTGTTGAAGCCTCTCGTTGTCCCTGTCCCTGTCCAGGTGCTTTGGCTCTGGTGGCACAGCCCTGCCCGGAGGAGCTGCCCCTCTGTTGGCACGGGGTCAGCCTGGCCCTGTGGTGGTACAGGGCTGGGCTTTGGGGTTTTCATCAGAGCTTTGGGGTTTTCATCAGAGCTTTGGGGTTTTTATCAGAGCTTTGGGGTTTTTATCAGATCTTTGGGGTTTTCATCAGAGTTTTAGGGTTTTATCAGAGCTTTGGGGTTTTATCAGAGCTTTGGGGTTTTATCAGATCTTTGGGATTTTATCAGAGCTTTGGGGTTTTATCAGAGCTTTGGGGTTTTTATCAGAGTTTTTGGGTTTTCTTCAGAGCTTTGGGGATTTTATCAGAGCTTTGGGGTTTTCATCAGAGTTTTGGGGGTTTTCATCAGAGCTGTTATCTCAGTCCTCACAGCAGGATTTGACATCCCAGTGGAACTGGAGTGGCAGCTCTGACACCCCTGTGGTGACAGGGACAGGACCTGAGTGACACGGAGCTGGGCCAGGGCAGGTTCAGGGTGGATCTCAGGGAAAGGTTCTTCCTCTCAGAGGGTGCTGGTGCTGCCCAGGCTCCCCAGGGAACGGGCACAGCCCCGGGGCTGCCACAGCTCCAGGAGGGTTTGGGATTGTTGGGGTGTCTGGGCAGGGCCGCAGGGACTGGATGATCCCTGGGGGTCATTTCCAGCTCAGGACATTCTGGGATCCTTCTGCCACCAGAGCTCCTCCCCTGGCCCTTGTGCCTGGCCCTGCTGCTCAGGGCTGTGAGGCTGAAAATTACCCAATGTTTCAGCAACTGCCACCAAATTTGCTTCCCCTGCGTGGATGGGGGTGTCACCCTGTCCCTGATGGGGACATCACCCTGTCCCTGATGGGGGTGTCACCCTGTGCAGATGGGGACATCACCCTGTCCCTGATGGGGAAGTCACCCTGTCCTTGATGGGGACATCACCCTGTCCCTGATGTGTGTGTCACCCTCATGGGGATGTCACCGCCGTGCTGATGGGGGTGTCACCCCGGTGGGGGTGTCACCCTGTCCCTGATGGGTGTGTCACCCTGGTGGGGGTGTCACCCTGTGCTGATGGGGGTGTCACCCTTATGGGGATGTCACCCTGTCCCTTATGGGGACATCACCCTGTCCCTGATGGGTGTGTCACCCTCATGGGGATGTCACCGCTGTGCTGATGGGGGTGTCACCCTGGTGGGGGTGTCACCCTGTCTCTGGTGGGGGTGTCACCCTGTGCTCAGCACCCACCCTGCTCTGTGCCTCCCCCCTGCTGCTGGCAGGCGTGAGCGTGGCTGTGCAGGACGGGCTGGCAGAGGGGAAACAGGGCACCTCTGGTGTGTGACAGCCACAGCCACCCCCAGAGCCTTTGTCTGCAGAACGGGAACACGGGGAGGGACACCCACGTCACCAGCAGCTGTCCCTGTGCCAGCGCTGCATCTGCAGCCCCACTGCCAGGGGGGATGTGGGCACCCCTGGAATGTGCCCAGGAGGGAGCAGGGCAGTGTGGAGGTGCCAGGGGGCTGTGGACACCCCTGGAATGTGCCAGGAGGGAGCAGGGTGGTGTGGAGGTGCCAGGGGGCTGTGGACACCCCTGGAATGTGCCCAGCAGGGCGGTGTGGAGGTGCCAGGGGGCTGTGGACACCCCTGGAATGTGCCCAGCAGGGCGGTGTGGAGGTGCCAGGGGGGCTGTGGGTGCCCTTGGAATGTGCCAGGAGGGAGCAGGGTGGTGTGGAGGTGCCAGGGGGCTGTGGGCACCCCTGGAATGTGCCCAGCAGGGTGGTGTGGAGGTGCCAGGGGGGCAGTGGGAGATGGTTCTGGGCTGGACATGGAGCTGGGAGAGGGGGCACTCTGCCAGGAGGGTGTTTTTGGGGGGCACCACCATGGGAAGATTTCCACTTGGGAAGTCTTGGGTGTCTCCTGAGGGTGCTGGAGGGTGAATAACCCGACCCGAGCCTGGGTTCTGCTCCTTGGCTGCTCCAGGCAGGCAGGGGATGGATGCTCTCCCCTCTCCCTGGGGCTCTCCTCTCCTTGCTAAGGTGAAGAATCCCCAGGCAGGGCTGAGCTGAGGTGGAGGAGGCTCAAAACTTCACAGAACCATGGAATTTTAGGTTTAGGTTGGAAGGGACCTTAAAGCTCACCCCATTCCACCCCCTGCCATGGGCAGCAGCACCTTCCCCTGCCCCAGGCTGCTCCAAGCCCTGTCCAGCCTGGCCTGGAACATCTCCAGGTGCCAGGGACGTGTGAACCCCCAGCATTTCCATGCCCCAAACGCAGGGTCAAGAGCAGAATAAACAGATAAAACCGACCAAACAAAGACCAGACATCCAGGTGGAAACCCAACCAACAGGAGCGGGCGAGGGGGAGGCACCAGAACCCTCCCCACGGTGTCGTGTCAGAGCTGGGGCTGGTTTGGCCGTGTCGCTCGCAATTCCTGAAGTCTTGCCTTAATTATAACAATCAGCCCGGGCAGACAGTCAATTAGGGATGCTCCTGGGCTGCTGCTGAGCTCAAGGGCTGTGTCACAGGCGAGCTGCTCCCTCCCCGGGCTGATGGTGACGGGCGTGCAGCGTGCCCGGCTGGGGATGGAGGGGACAATGAGCAATTTCACACTAATTGCCATCGTTTGAGCTCTCCGTGGCAGGAGTGACTCACCCTGCCTCACTCCTGCCTCCAGAGCGCTGAAAACCACGCAGCTGAGGCTTTGGGCTCTTTCCCGGGGGTGCCCTTGAGCAGCAGAGCTCAGCTTTGGCCGGGCTGTGCCAGGGATGCTGCATTTCCCACCCCAGCAGTGCTTCCCCGGGATCACGCAGCTCCAGGGCAGGGGGGATGTGGATGTGACTGCTTTTTGCTCTTCCTGAGCGCCAGAGTGGGGCTGCAGGTCCTGCAGGGCGTGCTGGGGCAGCAGCTGCTGTCCCCCTGTCCCTGGGGGATGCTCTGATGCGCAGCAAAGGGCTCTGCTCGGGGTGATGCTGGGGTGGGGAGGACGAGCAGGAGCGGGGATCCTGTGCTGATATGGGGGTTTCCAGCCTCCTCTGCTCCCCCAAATCCTCGGGGAGACCCCCCTGGGTTAACCCAGGCAGTGCCTGGGTCCTTTTAGGAGGGCTGAGGTGCCCTGGCACAGGCTGGCAAGGTGGCCTTGGTGGCCTCCTCTCCAAACTCGTTTGCTTCTCTTTGTGTCAGAGACTCCCCTATGTTGAGAGCACCCCAAAATTGCCCCCCCAGGCATGTGACACCCCCTTGTGGGACATCCCCCCTCCCAGGGGGCTCAGCCTTGCCCTGCTTCCCATCTCTTGCCGTCAAACCCCTGCAGGTTTTTGGTTTTTTTCTCCAGTTTTCCTCCAGTTTTCCTCCAGCCAGATCCCAGCACTGCCCTGCGGGTGGGCAGCAATTCCCCCAGACTCTGCCCTTGTTCTGTGCTGCTCCCACCCAGTTCCTCCTCCCCACTGGGGCTTTCCCACCTCTACTCTCACCTGACACTTCTTCCCCCGGAGTGGCTCACCTGGGGAGGAGCAGAGCAGATAATTCACAATCCTCAGGGGGCTGAGTGCTGGGGAGGCCTGAAAACCAGCTGAAGGTGAGGAAAAGGGCTGGAAATCCCCCTTTGATGGGGATCCTGGTGAGTTTTGTTAACTGTTCCAGATGTCAAGGTGCAGAGGGGCTTGGACAAAGAGTTTTGGGCTGGAGAATCCCCCTTTTCTGGGAACCCCACCTTATTCTGGTTAATATTTGTGATGTCTGCATGTGCCAGGACTTAGGCTGGTTTGGGCTGGAAAATCTCTCTTTAATGGGGACCCCATCATATTTTAATCAATATTTGGGATATCTGCATGTGCCAGGACTTAGGCTGGTTTGGGCTGGAGAATTTGTCTTTGATGTGAATCATTCCTAATTCTGCTGCGTGTCCCAGCTGTCAGGGTGCACAGGGGCTCGGAGAGGCTGTGGGCTGGAAAATCCCCCTTTTCTGGGAACCCCACCTCATGCTGGCTAGTATTTGGGATGTCTGCATGTGGTGGGACTTGGGCTGCTTGGGACTGGAGAATCCCTCTTTGATGTGACTCTTGCATAATTTTGCTGGGTGTCCCAGGTATCAGGGTGCACAGATGGGCTGTTTTGGGCTGGAAAAATCCCTCGTGGATGGAAACCCCACCTTACTTTCCTTGATATTCTGCCTAACTGCACGTGCAGAGACTTAAGATGATTTCGTCCCCCTTTTGATGGGGACCCCACATCACTTGATCGATATTTTGGGTATTTCCCCCCGCAGCTGCTTAGGCTGGAGAGCTCCCCTCTGATGGCGATCCCACCGAATTTTTCTTAATATTTCCCAACCTGGGGCGCGCAGGGGCTGCTTTTGGGGGAGGGTGGGAATCCCAAACGCCGGCTGCGTGTCGCGGGGAGGGCTCTGGGGAGCCGCCCCGGCGTGGCCGGGTGGCACCGGGAGCTTTTTTGCCCGGCGCTGTGCGCGCAGCCGCGCGTGGGCACCGGGAGCGCCGGAGCTCCGCACGGAGAGAGGGAGGGAGGAAGGAGGGAGGAAGGAAGGAGGGACAGCAGCGTCCCCACGTCGCCTCCATCGCTCGTTCCCCGGCCTGCCGGCCACCCCCGGGCCGGATGCTGCCGGGGCAGCGGCGAGCCGAGGCGCTGCGAGGTAAAAGGCGAGGGAGGAGGGAGGATGAGGATGAGGATGGCGCGGTGACCCCGCCTGGGGACAGGCCTGCGCTTGGCTGCGGTTTAATCCGTCCTCTGTCCCCATATCCCGCCGGGAGGGGACACCCCGCTTTTTTTTCCCAGCTGGTTTTGGGGCTCAGCACATCCCGGGGGATGCGGCCATCCTCCCCGGGAAGGGTCCCCGTGCGCTCCCGCTGGCCCCGGGCTCCGTTCGCAGCACCGGCCGCATCCCGGAGACCCCCGGCCGCATCCCGGAGACCCCCCCGCGGGGGCTGGAAGCAGCATTTCCCCTGGGAATGGGCGGCTGAGGGTGGTCGGGGCAGGGAACCCCTCCCTCGTGTGCTTTTGCCGGGTGAAAACGGGAATTGCAGAATAAGCAAGCCCCGTTTCGGGGCTCGCCGGGGATGCGGCCGTGGCCCAGGGGGGGTGCGGGAGCTGTGCCGCTGGGAAGTGTGAAAGGAGACACCGCTGCTCGCACAAAAGCCCGGCTTACGCAGCGCAGCTCTATTCGAGAGACATTTAATTCTCCCCGCAAGCCCAGGCGGACCGGGAGCTGCCATCTGGTGTCTGATGGCAGCGGGGGAAAAGGAAAAGGCTCTCCGGGAAGGGAAGCAGGGCAAGCTGGGAGCTCGCCGGGCTTCGGATTCCCGGGAAATGGCTCCGGTTCAAGGGCTGGGTGAAGGATTTGTGAGTGCCCCGTGAGAGCTCAAGCCGGGCTTGGGAAGGGGAGGGATCCGCCTGGAAGGCAGCAGCGCCCCAGCACCGGGGCAGGGAGGGGAGGTGATGCTGGGGGATAAATCCTCTAGACCTACACGTATCACATGCCAAAAATCCTGCCCCGTCAGCGATTGGGATCCCGGTGGCGGCTCGGGATGGGCCGGGCGCTGGCTCTGCCCCGCAGCGAGTGTGTGCGGTCTGTGCCCCGCCTGTGCCAGCCCAGCCGGGCACCGCTCTCAGGCACCCCCCTGGCACCCAGGGAATTCTTTTAGGGAATCGCAGGGCTGCGGCAGGGCTGCGCCTTGGCCAGGGCACAGCCGGAGCCTCCCCGGGTATCCGTGCCCAGGGAGCGGAGCGGATCTGCGGCGGGGACCGGCGAGCCCAGCCAGGGGGAATTTCGGCTCTCCAAAGTGCCAGGGTGTGTTTAAACCGGGAGGTTGGTGTGTTTGCATTCAGCGGGGTGCTCGGGACGGGGGGGATAAGCGCGGTACCTCCGGATTTAGGGCGCGTTTGGGGACCTGGCACTCGGCGGGTCTGCTGGAGCCGTGACCCCGCTGCCGGCGTGTTCTCCCCGCGGGAGGGACACGGGGAACAAGACTGACCAGTTCCCGGAGGAAACAGGCTGTTCCCGCACGGCACAGGGAGTTTTCCTTGGCAGGCACTCAGCCGTGCCCAGGGTGCCCCTGCAGAGCCCGGCCGGGCTGGCTCCGCGCCCGCGGTGGCACAAGCGTGGCACACAGGGGTGGCCGCGCGGTGTCCCCGGGCAGTGCCAGCAGCGGGAGCGGGTGGCACTCCCGCGTCAGACCCGTGCCGGGGCTTGTGGATGGGACAAGGGAGGATTTCCAGGGAGGGCCGCAGCGTGGAGAGGCGCCAGCGCCGAGCAGCGGCGCTTTGCCAGCCCCTGAGCAGCGGTGGCACCCTGTGCGTGTCCCAGAAATTCCTCCCGGCGTGTCCCCCCCGCATCGGGGCTGCCTCCTCTGCAGGGCATCAGCACTCTGACCCCTTTCCTGCAGGCTGGGAAGGATCTGTGCCCTGGCACAGCTGGCGGAGAGGCGTGGGATATGTTGGGGTCGCCTGTGCTGCAGCACGGGGCACAAACCCTGCCCTGGCCAGCGCCAGGTGCTGCCCAGGTGAGCATCCCTCGCCCCCGCACGGCAGCGGGCTGCAGGCAGCCCTTGGCATGGGCTCAGTGCCAGGGCTCTCTGCAGAGCTCTGGCTCTGTCCAAAGGAGCAGAGTTGTCCCCTCCGGGCTGCCAAGACGAGTCCTGCAGGAACGTGGGTTGTGGCTTTTCCCCTTTCCCAAAGCTGAGTGCCCCCAGGGGCTCTCAGAGCTCCTGCCCTCCGTGTCTGGGTGCCAGACTGCAGGGATGAGGCCACGAGGAGGCAGCCAGAGGTTTCTTGGCTTTAATTACGGTTTTTAGTCATCCCTGACAGCTGCAGGCTGGAGCACTGTCTCCGTGCAGGATGCAGTGAGTGTGGGTTGGAGCGGTGTCACCGTGTGGGATGTCACCCACGGCCAGAGCTGATAACAGGGATTATCTCAGTTTGTCATCCAGCTCTGGGGACAGGCTGGGAGCAGCGCATTGGGCTGGAGAGAGAGGAGAGCTGGGACCCAGCTTGGCCAAATCCTGCTCCCCAGTGGGATTTCCATTGGATTCACAATGGAATCACACCCTTCCCAGGTGTGAATCGCTGAGCCCTGCAGCAAACCTGACCTCAGCACCTGGAAAAAGCCCCGAGGGGAAACTCTGCAGGGCTTAGGGATGCTGGGAAATCCAACCAGGAATGCTGGATTCAAGGGCAGGTCATGGATAAAAGCTGCTTGCACACGTGTGCAGCTGTAGGTGAATCATTCACATCTACCCCAGCGTTTCTTTTTGGTGAAACCGGGCATTTTCCACAGTTTCAGGGCACCATGGGCTTCCTGTGGCATTCCCACGCGTGGCTTCAGCACATTCATGGATTCTATTCCTGTGCTGCTGTCTCCACTTGTCTGGATGAGCTTCATGGTCAAAGTCAGCACTGCTGAATTTCAGGATGATGCTGAAGCTCGTGATGTTGTATCAAGGCTCCCAAGCAGCCTAAAATTCCCTTTTTATCCCAGAACCCTCATTTCCTGTCAGACTTGACCCAGCCAGGCACAGGACCCCCCTGGGCTGTGCCTGGGCACTGGTGGGATGTGCAGCTGTGCTGGGTCCATGAGTGGATGGTGCCAACTGTGGGACCTGAGGCTCTCATTTGGTATTTTGGCTACTCCTTCCCTGGATTTGTCCTGCTGGAGCAATGAAGAGGTTGGGGAGTGGGGACAGGGCTGGTTTTGCAGCTGGTTTTGGGTTTGAAGCTCTTCTGGGCTCTGTGCTGAGGACCTTTGGGGGAGCCTGGGCACTGCCAGCAGCTGCTGACACCTTGGGACACCTTTGGTGGCCTTCACTCAAGGGCAGGGCTTTACCGTGAGCTGGTCAGTGAGGGATTAAATCTTTTCCATCCCCCCGTGAGCAGGATGCCCTCCTGGGGCTCCTGAGCTGAACTCCAAGACCTCCTTCCCATGTGCCTGGGCCTCACCACCATCATGGGGAAGAATTCCTTCCCAATGTCCCATCTAACCCTGTCCTCCAGCAGTGGGAAGCCATTCCCTGTGTCCTGTCACTCCATGCCTTCATCCAAAGTCCCTCTCCAGCTCTCCTGGAGCCCCTTTAGGTACTGGAAGGGGCTCTGAGGACTCCCTGGAGCCTTCTCTCCATCAGTGCCAAAGGGGCTTCGCAGCTGCTGTGGGAGTGGGAAGGGCTGGGGGCAGAGGCAGGGAGGGATGGAGGGATGGGTGGATGCAGGTCCCTGCAGCCGGAGAGGTGGTTTGGGATGGGTCACGCTGCCAGGGGCACGGAGCCAGGCTGCAGCTGGCTGGATCCCCGTGGGAGCACTGCCAGTCCCTGCTGTGCTGCAGCCTTGGGCTGCTCCGGTCCCAGGAGCCGAACTCTCCCGAGCTCCTGGAGCTCAGCAGTGTCCCTGCAGCTCCTGGGAGCCAGCTTTAGCTGTGCTCCGTGTGGGGGAAGCTGGGACAGAAGGCTGCCAGCAGAGGGGCTGCATGGGTTCTGCCACCCGAGGTGACTTTGCTCTCTGTCCCTGCTGTCCCTGGGGGACAGTGTCCCAGCCACTCAAGGAGCTGTGTTTCTCTCGCTGTCCCGTGCCCCAGAGGGTCCCTGGAGGAGAGGAGGAGGAGGGGGATGCTGCTGAAGAGCAGCTGCTCCTGCAGCCCAGGGCTTGTTTTCCCACTGTGCTGCGCTTGGTGAAACACGTCAGATTGGGTTTCAGCTTCATCTCCTGTTTGTCTGATGAGCTGCACATCGGTCCTTTGGGGGATTTTTGCTCTGGGGCGGTTGCCTGTGTCCTGGGATCAGTTCCCTGGAAGGCAGGGGGGGCTGTGTCAGTGTTGCTGTCGTGCTGCCCTGGGTTTGTCACTGTCACCTGTGCTGCTGTCCCTGCTGCTGTCCCACCTGTGCCCGATGCTGCAGTGTGTGCTGGATTGCAGACACCTGCTGGGGCAGAAACACCCCCAGTGAGTACACCAGTGACTCTCTGACACAGGGGCAGCTTCAGGGCGGCCCTGTCTTTGCCTCTTTTGCTGCAGCACTGTCCAGGATGGGCACGCACTGGAGCACCCCAGTCCCTCCCCATCCCTGTGCTCCCTGTACCTCCTTTGCAGGCCCTTTGCAATTTGGGGTGCCAAAACCCCGTAACTACAGTCCAGAGCTCTGCATCCTCATCCCATTCCAGTTCCTGTGGTGTCCAGCATTCCCTTTCCATTCCCAGCCCAGTCAATGGGTGTTAAACTCCGGGATGCTCCCGGAGATGATCCCATTTCCAAACGGGGTCAGACAGACCCGTGAGCAGAGAGAGGCCAGGGGCAGGAGGATGTCAGGGCTGCCCTGGAGAGTCACCAGTGTCCTGCCAGCTGCTGGCTCCTGCCAGCCCAGTTTTGCCCGTCAGGCCACGAGATGTCACATCCCAAATGTGACATATGGAGCTGAGGCTGCGGTTGTCCCTTTTCTGGGCTGAAGGATGGAAAACCCTCTCGAGTGGTGCCGACAGCATGTGAGCGTTCCGTGGGACTGCTGATTCACGTGGCTGCTGGAGAGGAGCCAGCTCTGTCTGTCCCTCACTGCTGACAGACATCCCGGGGACATCGTGGGTGGTGGCCTTGCCCAAGCTCCACGGCGGTGGTTCCCTGTTACCACAATATTTTTATGAAAATCCTTTGCCAGGATTTTTCTCTTATTCTAGCTGAGAAGCCTCGGAAAGGAAACGCAAACAATAAATATCTGATGGCTGTGGAGTGTGGACTAGAAGTTGTTTACCAACAGGTGCATCTTTGATTAGTCTCACATGAATTATTTCTACTTCATGACCAACCATGGTCCAGCTGTGTCGACTCTCTGAGAGTCACGGGTTTTTGTTATTCATTCCTTTCTATTCTCTTTCGAGCCTTCTGATAAATCCTTTCTCTCTATTCTTTCAACACTGCATCTTTAATATAACATATATCATAAAATAATAAATCAGCCCTCTGAAAAATAGAGTCAAAATTTTTGTCTCTTCCCTCATCCTGGTACCCCTTGAACGCAGCCACAGTTCCCCGGGGTCCTGTCCTCACTTTTGTCCTCCTTGTGTCTTTCAGATGTCCTGTGGTAGCCCGAGCCCCCCCAGGAGGTCCTGCCTGCCTTAGCCAGCATCCTGCCAGCCATGGCCTCAACGCCCCAGTGAGGGACAAAAGGACGAGGAGCGAGTGTCCCCAGCACTGCCACATCCCCTGGCAGAGCCATGGAGGCCCCCCTGGACGTGCCTGTAGGGAACCTCATTGACTTTGACAGCGAAACGCCCGCCTGTGACCCCTCAGAGCCTGCTCCTCCCGCTGCCCCCAGCGACAGCGGCCACCCCGGGGACACAGGGGAGGTGGCCGCGGAGGAGAGCGATGCCACCGAGTCAGCAGACAGCGAGAATGACATGGGGGACTCCCCGCAGCACTGGGGTGGCTACCGCCGCTCCTCCTCCAACGAGTCCTTCTCCTCCAGCCAGAGCACGGAGTCGGCGCGGGACGAGGCCGCGGCCGAGCGCCGGGAGTTCATGCGGAGCTACGTGGAGAAGATCTTCACCGGGGGGTGAGCGAGCAGGGCCAGGGACATCCCACGGGATGGGCTTGGATCTGGCTGCTTTCCCAGGAGCAGCAGTTTGTCCTTGACGCTGAGGGGGATGTGGCTTTTGCCTTGCACTCCTCTCCTGGCCACATCTTCCACCCGCAGCTCCCCTCCCTTCCTCTCCGTCCCCGTTCCCGTGCCAGGGGCTCGCTGTCCCCATCTCCTCTCCCCACTGATGCCCAGGGAAATGCCAGCGGCTCACACGTGCCCAGGGACCCTGTGGCAGCCCCTGGCTGTGTGCCCCCAGCCCTGCATCCCCCAGCTCCCTCCGTGGCTCCGTGTCAGGCTGGATGCAGCAAATGGAGCGTGAGGAGCAGCAACGGGGCTTGGTTTTGCTCTGGGGCTCCCTGCCTGTCTCTGGAGCTCAGTTTCTGCTCACACTGTCCTTGGCTCTTCCCTTCTCCCTCTGCCTTTGGTTTCCCTCCTGCCAGGGAGGGAGAACAGAGCAGCACAAGACTAGGGATGACAAAATGGATGCTCCTCTCCTCCTCTTCCTCTGCCTTCCTCCAGTGCCTGCACCAGGATGCTGATGCCAAAGGGGGGTGCGGGTCACGTCCTCGGCTTTAATGATGTTTTTTAATTTTTCCCCTGTTGCAGAGAGGATTTGGACCAAGAGGAGAAGGCCAGGTTTGGGGAGCTCTGCAGCAGCGAGAACGGGAAGGGCAGGGAGTGGTTTGCGAGATACGTGAGCGCCCAGGTAAGGGGGGTGCTGGGGAGGCAGCAGGGATCCTGCTTTGGAACAGCCTCGGGCCAGGGGGGTTTAATCATATCCCAGAGAAGTATTTTTGGAAGGCAGGAACTCGAGGAAAGTGAGGTAACCACAGCAGAGGGAGATACAGGGGCGAATAAATGCATTTGGAGCAGTTAAATAAACACACCCTTGGTGCAACGTGGGAGAGAATCCACTCGTTCTATTTAAAACTAAATCCCACCAGCACTCAGACACATCCTGTTCCCTAAAAAAAAAACCAAACCCAGACAGGCACCGTGCTCTGAGGGGAGTCCCAGCCATGAGTGCTGTTCTCCCTGCCCGTGGTGGGGGGTCCTGGGGGGCTGGGGCTGTTCCTGCTGCTGGGCTGAGCCCTGGGCTCTGTCCCTGCAGCGCTGCAACTCCAAGTGTGTCTCGGAGCAGACCTTCTACCGCCTGATGCAGTCCTTCGCCCTCGTGCTCTTCGAGTAAGTCCCGGGGGCACCCTGGGGCTTTGGGAACCCCCAAAAGGCCCTGAGGGCAGAGCTCTGTTGGGCTCCCATCACCGGGTGTCCTCACTGAGCCCTCCCTCTGTGCCAGGTGTCACCAGATGGACGACTTCAGCCCTGCCAAGAACCTCATGACCATGTGTTTCACCTATTACTACATAGGTAAGGGAGCCCCTGGGGAGGCTCTGCTGCTGCTGGGGGCTGGTGTGAAATGTGTCCTGTGCATGGGAAAGGTGTTGGAGGGGCGCCCCAGGCGGAAAAGAGCCCAAAATCCACGCAAACCTGGCAGAACTCCTCGCTGGGGTGGTGATGCTGCTTTGTCCTTGCTTCCAGCCAGGAATATTTGTGTGTGACAACCCCCAGGTTGTCACACAGCCCCTGGGGGTGGGATGTGAAGACCCCAGCCCAGAAGCACCTTGGTGAATTGTTTGGTGTGCAATGGCTGCTCCTCCACAGCGGGGTGGATTTTCTATCCAAAATGGGAGCGGGGAGGATAAAAACAAAAACCTCCAGGAACTGGGATGGGATCTGGGGTGTTTCCATCTCCTGGTGGGGCATGGTGGAGCTGGATGCAGGTCCCCAGCAGCTGGCAGCACTCAGGGCCGTGGGCCCGCTGAGCTCCTGGCACCTTTTCCCCAGGGAAACCTCAGGCCCTGCCCTTGGAGGCCAAGGAGAAGCCCACGGGCAGCATCGACTCGTACCTGAAGTCAGCGAACACCTGGCTGGCCGAGAAGAAGGACATCGCAGAGAGGCTGCTGAAAAACACCTCGGCCAAGACGGAGAATGTCAAGGGCTTCTTCGGGGGCCTGGAGACCAAACTGAAGGGTCCTGCCCCCAAAAAGAGCGAGTGGGTACCGCTGCCTCGGGGGGGCTGGGCAGGCACCGTGTCACGGCCGAGCCAGGGGTGTGCGGCTGGCGTGGCCACGAGAGCCTGGTGCCATGCTTTAGTCACTGTCACCTCGTGGTCTGGGAGTCCTGTTTCCCGTGGTCATTGTCCTAATTCCTCCTGATTTGTCTCAAAACTGAGACAGCCATGGAGTTATGTGTTCCGGGCTTGTTCTGCATTATCTCTGTACTGGGTCCGAGGGAGGGATGTCACCCTCTCTTTGTCACCTTTCTGGCCCTGGGGATGGTGGCATGGGGTCAGGGGGCCTCTCAAATGAGGTTCCCTCTGCCAGGGGGCCGTGGGCTGTTGGGGGGACAGGATTTTCAGAGCTGACATTGATTTCTTGTGCCACAGAGACGGTGAAGACAAACCGAAGGAGAAGCTGAAGAAGACCGGTGAGTGCAGCCAGCACTGGTGAAACAGGCACGGCCAAGGCACCCCTGGGGAAGGAGAGAGGGTTGGAAACGCTGGAATTCCTTGGGGCTGGGTTTGAAATTCCTATCACAACTCTTGTCCTGTGAGGGTCTTTTCCTCAGTGTGACAGGCTGCAGAGGTTTTGGCACCCACTGCCCCTGGGCACCTGTGTGTGCTCCCAGAGCAGTGCTCCAGGATCCTCCTGGGACATCCCTGCCTTCATCAGGGCTGAGCCCTGCCCTCCAAGGGCACTCAGAGCTCCTCCTCCCCTTGCTGTGGAGGTGTTTGGTTTGCAATCCATCCCGGCTGCTCAGCCACCAAACTGGGAGGGGGCACAAGATCCACACGTGGGTGGGAAGCTGGGAGTCCCCCAAGTGCCGGTGTGTGACTGTGTGTCCCCACAGTGTCCCTGCAGAGCCCAGAGGAGGAGAAGAAAGGGGAGAAGATCTACCTGTACATGCACCTCAAGCAGCAGCCGATCTGGTAAAGCCCCGGGGCGAGCTGGCTCCTGCGTGGGGAGGGGTTTGTCCTGCTGGCCACATGTCCCCAGATGGTCACAAGTGTCCCCAACAGAGCCGGCCTTGGCTCTGCAGGACCAGCCACCAAAGGGCTGGTCCAGAAATCTGCCAGGTTTGCTTGGCCCACCCTGACTCTTGGGAGGACTCAGGGACAGGCTGGGTGAGATTGTAGAATCCTGGAAGGGTTTGGGTTGGGACAGAGCTTAAATCCCACCCCATCCCACCCCTGCCATGTCAGGGACACCTTCCACTGTCCCAGGTTGATCCAAGCTCCATCCAACCTGGCCTTGGGCACTTCCAGAGATCCTTGGACACTTCCAAGGATCCAGGGGCAGCCCCAGCTGCTGTGGGCACTCTGTGGTTCCTAATTATAAAATCCCAGTTGGCCATTGCCAACATTCCCTCCCTCCTTCCCTCCCTGCAGGCACAACCTCCGCTTCTGGAACGCCGCCTTCTTCGACGCCGTGCACTGCGAGCGCAGGAAGAGGTCCCCCACCACCAGGTAGGACACGTCCCTGTGGGAAAAGCAGACTCTGTGTCCCCTCCAGCCCCCCGGGGAGCTCCTCCCAACAGCCCCGAGCTTGTCCAGCCCTGGGGAGATGCTCTGCTTTCCATCCCCACAGGAATCCTGCCGCGAGCGCTGGGCACTGTGGGGGTGTGCTGCTGAGACCCGCAGCCTGGCAGGGCTCTGGCAGCAGGAAGGGTTTCCTGCTTGTTGTGCAGCATTTTTGGGGGGGACCAGACCCTAGAGACGTGCCCAGAAATCCCAGCCAGGGCTCAGGCTGCTGGTGCTGAGCTTGCCAGCAGGTGTGGGAGGTGCTCGGTGCAGCCGCCAGGGAGGTGTAGTGGATGGAGGGGATGTCCCAGCTGTGCCCAGGAGGGAGAACCTGCAGCCAGCAAGGAGAGAAGCTGGGAATGGTGGCACTGCCAGCCCCAAAAATTGGGATAAACCTTCCAGGGAAGGGGCTGCTCATGTCGGGGATGCAGAAGTGGGTGAAACGCTCACCAAGCTTGTGCCCATCTCTTGCTGCACCCCGGAGCTGTGTGAGGGCTCCAGCCTCTCCCTCCTCTCCTGGCAGCAGTTTCCCACTCCCAGCCGGCCCCTCCCGCTGTCTGTGAGGCTCTGAGCTCTCCTTGGAGCCCTGGAGCCACCCCTTTTCCCCATTCCAGAGCGCTGACAGCCCTTTGGAGCAGCCAGCCCCTCTGTGTCCCCCCAAACCCCGAGCTGAGCCGCCGCAGCCCTGGCTCGCAGCCGGCGACGCTGTGCCAGGCTCAGCTCTGGATCAATCCCTGTTTTCCCCTTTATTGCTTTCCTTTTTTCTTTTTCCCAAGCAAGCCCCGGAGGAGCCTCTAGAGCAGCAGTGTAACCATAACTGCATTTGCTCTGATTAAGCCCCAAATTAGCAGCAGCAAGTGCCTCCCAAGGACAGACGCCACCGGCAGCTGCTCCCTGCTCCCGGTGCCTCTCCCAATTAATCTGATGGCCGAGCCTGCCTCGGCTGCAGGAGCAAGCCTGGCTGACAGAGGAGCTTTGGGAGCTGCAGCCTGGAGAATCCTGAGTGTCTCAGGGGGGTGGGAGGTGGTGGTGACCCCCCCGAGTCCTCTGGAGAGGATGCAGAATCCTTACAGTGAGCTGGGATGCTGGGCCGAGGACTGAAATCCCTGCAGGGATTGGGGTTGGGTTTGGAATTCCAGGTCTGTCCTTGGCCGTGGCAGATGCCCAGAAGATCCACGAGGATGGGGCTGAGGCCACCTCTGCGATGGGGTGACCAGGACATCTCTGGGGTGGCCGGGCTTTGTCCTTTGCGAGACCTGGGGAGGTTTTTCCTCCTCTGGGTGGGGAGGGCAGGGGAAGGGGGGAAGGGATCAGAACTAAACTCCTCTTTTTCTCTCTCTTTCCTCTCTCTCTGCCTCTAACAACCTTCTTCCATCTCTTCCTCTCTCCGTTCCCCTCCACCCCTCTGTCTTGCATGACCTTTTCACGCTCCACATTTGTGGGCCCCGTTTCTGCCGCCGCTCCAGAGGGAACACTGGGGAGGAAGAGGAGAAGAGGTGTGTCTGTCCCTGTCCTTCCTTAGCGTCCACAGGCTGGTGCTCCCTTCAGGTCCAGACCCTGCCCTGGGGACGGGGGGGATGTGTTTTGGGGGGCTCTGCGAGGCCCCACAGAGGAGGAGCAGCTGCGGGAGGTTGAGCATCACCCTCCCAAAGGGCCTGCGGGGTTTAGATTGGCTCCTCTTTCATGTGGTTCTCACAAAGGAGCCTGAATGGTTTCAAGCTGTGATATTTCGCTGGGAACATCCCTCTGGGCAGGTTTTGGGCATGAACTGAGTCTCTTTGTGTAGAAAGCATCCCCCTCTCCTGTCCTTCCTGCTTGCTCCTGGCTTCTGCTGCCACTTAGAGGTGCTGGGGATCCTTTGCCAGCTGGAAAAGCTGGCTCTTTTCCATTTTTAAAGCACTTTTCTGCTGCCATCCCTCAAGAAAATTAAAATTGCGAGTGGGGGGGCTGCATGTCACAATTGGGAGTGTTTCCCTGGAGCTGGGAACAGTCACTGCTCTCTTGGAGTGCGGGGTCTGGGGGCAAATCCCTCCAGGTGATGGCATGAGCAAGAGGATGAGGAATTTTGGAAGCCTGGCAGTGAATTTTCTGTGTGGCTGAGGAAGGTCCTGGCTGAGGGATGGTGTAAATATCACTGCTGGGGTTTGCTGCCTGGGGGGAAACGCTGCTGCTGCTGCTGCTGCTGGAAAAGGAAAGAGTTTTTGGAGAGTTCTCAGCACTTCCAGGCACAGCAAGGCTTCCCTGGATATCCCAAAATACAACCCCACAGCCCAGGGGGTTCCTTACCCCAGTGCCTGTCCTGCTGGTGAAGATCAAAGGCTTTGAGTGGAGCCACATGTGGGTTTTCTCCCTTCCCAGGCGTGTTACTCTCCAGAAACACGGCCAGATTTTTTTTTGGTGGCACTTTGATAATGTTTTTTCTCCCTTCTTCCTCCCTCCAAAACATAAAAAGACAGGAAAAAAAAAAAAGAGTTACACAAGAGGCATGTTTGTAAGTGAGCCAGTGGGGTCTGTGAAGTTTTGCTTCCAGATTTCAAAGCCCCTTAATTCGACTCTTCCCCTCTCCTTTCAGCCTCTACATTTGGCTGTGGGTTTTATTTGCCATCCTAAGCTTTATCTGAGAGAAATTACACCTTTTACTAAAAAATAAAACACGTTGTGTGCATTTCCAGAGCCCTGTAAACGGTGAGCTGGTGGCTGCAGGCTCGGCTCAGCAGCTTGGCTCATTCGGGTTGGGGTGATTAGTGGGGACTGGCTCCCTTTGTGGGGTCAGCCTGGCTGAGCACCACTTCCAGCCACGCTGGGGCTGAGCCAGCCTCACTGAATTTCGGGTGACATCCCCTCTACCCCCAGCACAGCTCCCCCCTCCTGCTTGGTATTCTGGCCAGCTCCAAGTGTCTGTTCTTCTCCTGGTGTTCTCCTCTTCCTTCTCCTCCATTTTTCTTCTGCCTATCCCTGTTTTTCCTCGCTTCTCCTCCTCTTATCCTCGGCTGTAGCCTCACCTGGTTCTGGGGAAGGGGCTGGCTTCACCCTGGAGCTGCAGTTTCCCTGGCATGCATGCACCGAGCCCTGCTGCCACCACCCCGAGTGGCATCCCTGTGGCACAGCCTTTATTCCCGGGGTGGGGACTCTGCCCCTGCCTAGAGCTGGTTGCAAACACCCAGAGCTTAAACCCCTCGACCCCTGAAGGTGCTGCTGCAGCCGCAGGGAGCCGGAGTGGAGCCGGGGCACCCTTGGGGCACTGATGGCATTTTGGCCCGTGGGGAGGGGTGTGGGAGCTCCCACCCTGTCCGAGGGGGAGGCATGTTTGGGGAGCACCTTGCTGGGAATATGGGGAGTCGGAGCCTTGCTGCAGATGAGGGACAGCTGCCTGGTGTCCCCCTGTCACCCTCCCAGGCTGGGGGGCTTCGGCAGAGCCCTGCTGGATGGCCATCCCCTGCTTCCTCCTCGTGCCCACGGTGGCACTGAAGGTGAGCTCTGTGCTGGAGGGATCGATGCTAATTTTAGCTCTTAATCTGGGCCTTTCCAGGCAAAGCCAAGGTTGGATAAGGTTTTTTTTTCCTGGGGCATCTCTTGCTTTGCTCCAGGGCAAGAGCTCTGCAGATGCATCCATGTTGTGAGCTCATCCAACGCCCAGCACCACACCCAGGGGCTCTCGGTGCCTTCCTGTCCTCCAGCAACGTGGCCCGGGGTGGGAGGAAGCAGGCAGGGGGTCCTGAGAGGTGACAGAGGTGACAGTGGTGCCAGACGGGCTTGTTGCTTGCAGGGAGAAGTGGTGCCACATGACGCAGGAGGAGCGCGACGACAGCCTGCGCTTCAACGAGAACATCACCTTCGGGCAGCTGGGGTGAGCAGGGCACGGGGGCTGCCCCCCTGGGGACGCCTCCCCGCTGTTCCCTCACTGGGGACATCCCTTGTGGTGCAGAGGATCCTTGACGCTTCTCCCTGGGACCTGCTCCTGCCCCTCTGTTGCACACCCAAAGGGACGGAGCTGAGCGCCATCCCAGTGCCCGCTGCGAGGGGCGGTGGAGAGGGAGAGGGAGGTGGGGGCAAGAAGGGGCAGCCTGGCCACTCTCTCACCCAGAGCCTCTCTGTCCTCCCTCAGCACCTTCATCCACAACATGCTGGCGTTTGGCCTCAACAAGAAGCTCTGCAGTGACTTCCTGAAGAAGCAGGCGACCATCGGCAACTTGGACGAAGGTAGGGGAGAGCCCGGGGGTGTGCAGCCCCTTTCCGGGATTCTGGGGGGATGGAGCGTGGATGGGAGGGTTCAGCAGCCTCCCTGAGCCCTTCTCTCTCTCCTTTCAGAGCAATACAAGCTGCTCAGTGACCACATCGAGCAGATGGCCACGGAGTAGCCGCTGGCTGGCACGCGGCACCGGAGAGACAGCGGCCGGCCAGGTGGGGAGGGGACAGGAGCCCACCTCCGGGGCTACCTGAGACTGCAGCTGGGCTACCTACAAACCAAACCACACACACGAGCTGCAATAAAACCTGCATGATCGTCCATCGAACTCTAGAGCTGCCCCAGGGCAGCCTGTAGACATAGGAGCCAAACAGCCCCCGCCCTCGCCAGACCCTCCCGCCTCTCTTGTCGGAGTAGACAGCCCCAAAAGTGGATTTGGTTGGTTCAAAAGCGAAACAAAACACAAGGGGAGAGCAGGAAGAGCGTGGCGGTGCAGCCCCCAGGTGCTGCGTCTGCAGCACCCCCCGTGATGAGGTCTCTGGTGGTAAATCCAGAGGGATCCAAGGCTGCCTTTCCCCGCTGGGGTCCCCTCGCTGAGGCTGGAGCTGCACCAGCGATGCAGGAGGTGATGGCAAGGACCACAGCCAGGAGCTGGGGCTGCGCCCAGCCACCATTCAGTCAGGTTCTGTGGTGTCCCCAGGGTGTCACCACTGCCTGGGGACGTGGGCAGGGTGGGGCCTTGCTGGGGGCAGAGGTGGGGCTGGCAGAGCGCTGCTGCCGCCCTCCCCGGGAGCCGGAGGGAAACCCTTCCCTTGGGAAACCTTCACGGTGCTGCCTGTGTGGGTTTGTAGCTCTGGGCAAAGGGACAGCAGTCTGCTCCATTTCATTAGCCTGGATCAGTAGGAAAAAAGCCATGGCCTTGGGCAGGATTGCAGGCAGAGGCAGAGGAGCTCTGCTTGGCTTGGGAGGAGATGACAAAACCTCATCCCTCTCCCTGCTGCCGTGTCAGTGTCGGGTTGCTGCTGGATTGTGACATTTCCCAAAGCCTCCTGGCATCCTGTGGCAGTAGATTAATGTTCTCCTTCCCCGGGCTGCTCCTCCCTGCCCCTTCCTTTGCTCCAGCTGCTCATCCATCAAACCTGAAACAGCCCCGTCCAAAGGACACCCCCTGCTCTGCTCCAGGGGCAGCAGATCTGTTTTATCCCTTGGACCTTGGTGTTTGCAGAGAGGCTGGGGACACGGGGACACCTCTGGGGACACGAGGACATTGCTGGGGACACGGGGACATCGCTGCTCCCCTCTGCAAGGAGCAGCCCACAGGGGCAGACACCCCCAGCCCTGCACAGCCAAGGATCCAAGAGCTTCACCCCAAAAACATCATCCTGCAACACGAGTCCAGGTTTCAATCAATCCATCTTCCCTGCGCTGCCAGCTCTATCCCATAGCAAATAGCATAAAAGGGTAATTTTCCCATGTAGCTCTCGGCTTCTGGTGTCATTTCCAAGCATCAAAGAGATGCTTTTACCTAAGCTGGGCTTCCCTTGCTGCTGGGGATGGGATCCATGCTGGGTCTTGTAGGAAGGACAAATCCAGCACCAATTTTTCCTTGGCCATTCCCAGACCTGGGCAGAGTCACTGGAAAAGGGTTTTTGTTGGGGTCAGGGGCTGATGTTGGTCCCTCATCCCAATAAACCCCTTCCTGCTGGATAAAATGTGCTGCACCATGAGCAGCATCCTGGAGCATCCCATCCCCGTGCCCTTCCCTGTCTCTGTCTCCACTCAGGTCTTTCCCAAATCCTCCTTCATTTCTTTATTATTATGAATATTAATATTATTATTTTTTCCAACATGAAAAGAAATGTTCAGCGCTGAAGTATATATATTATTTGCATGTGTATTTTTCTATAAAAACAATTAAAATCCAATAAAAAATAGCCATAAACCCTCCTCGACTGGGCCTGTGTGGAGGATGAGATGTGAGAGAGAGAGATTGGAATAAATTATCTTAGAAATGAATAATTTTGCTCAATTGTTGTTGTGTTTTTTAAGCAGATGGATTTTCTCCACGCTGCCTGTTCGACCTCAGCAGTCCCTGGTGCCTCCGCCAGCTTCTCCCTTTTGATAATCTATTTTTTAATAGAGAAAAATTGTTGTACCTTTTACAGAGATGTTCACGTTTGCCCCGGAGCCAGAGAGGCACTTGAAGGAGATTTCATTTCTATTTTCTTTTCCCTTGTGCTTTCCATCTCTGCCAGTGGCCTCGGAGCTGATGGCAGAGCTGGGATCCTGCTCTGGCCTCGGGACATTTGATTTCAGTGTGTTTAAAAATCAATTACTCGGTATTATCTTATTAAAAGAAAGGATGTTCCCTTAGGTTAGCAGGCTGGGAATGTCATATTCCACCCAGGATTCAGAGTCCACGTCCCCTCAGGTCTCCGTGTGGCCAAGCTGAGCCTGTTCCTTGTCCTGCAGGGCTGGTTGCTCTCTTGCTAGCCCAACACCTCTCTTGGTAGCCCCGTTTCTCTGAGGAAGGAGCTTTCCCTGCTCCTTGTTTTTATTGAAATACCCCCCCTGTGCAGGAGGGAAACCCACCAGCCCCAAAGCTTGGGTGTTTTCACTGGGTGTGGAAAACAAGGAGCCTGGGATCAATTTTGTTCCCTCCACCTGCTGAATTCCTTATCACCCGGCTGTGCCTGATAAGTTTGTGTGGATAGGAAGGGAGGGGCTTGTTCCTGAGGTGTTTGCCCAGCTCCAGGTGCCCCCTGGCACCTCCCTTTTCCCGGTTTTGCTGGCTGGGTGCTTAGAATTGTTTTGTGAGGCTGCAGGGGCAGTTTAGGAAGCGGGGATGAGATTTGGGGCTGCTTCATCCCAGCCTTGGGAGGATGTGAGATCCATGACCAGTTAGCCTGGAGCTGGGAGATCTCCTGAGCTCTGGGAAGTGCCAAGGGACAGAATCCCTGTCCTGCTTGGGAAGTGCCAAGGGAGAGAATCCTTGTCCTGCTTGGGAGATGCCAAGGGACAGAATCCTTGTCCTGCTTGGGAAGTGCCAAGGGACAGAATCCTTGTCCTGCTTGGGAAGTGCCAAGGGAGAGAATCCTTGTCCTGCTTGGGAGATGCCAAGGGACAGAATCCTTGTCCTGCTTGGGAAGTGCCAAGGGACAGAATCCTTGTCCTGCTTGGGAAGTGCCAAAGGACAGAATTCCTGTCCTGCTTGGGAAGTGCCAAGAGACAGAGTCCCTGTCCTGTTTGGGAAATGCCAAGAGACAGAATCCCAGTCCTGTTTGGGAAATGCCAAGGCACAGTGTCCCTGCCCTGTTTGGGAAGTGCCAAGGGACAGAGTCCCTGTCCTGCTTGGGAAATGCCAAGAGAAAGAGTCCCTGTCCTGTCTGGGAAATGCCAAGGCACAGAGTCCCTGTCCTGCCTGGGAAATGCCGAGGGACAGCGTCCCTGCCCTGCTCATCAGGTGGTGGCTGTTGAGCCAATTTAGTCACTACTGGGTTAAAAGGTGCTGTCACCACACCCACGGGGGTCATGAATGCAGCTGGAGGCAGCCTTGGTTTAAATCCCTGCAGGTGGGCCGGGGCGGGTGCGAGGTGGGGACTGCAGGAGGAGCCCCTGGAGAAGGTACTGGATGTCGCAGGCACGGCCTGTCCCCCTTCCCTGCCGGGTGTTAATTACACCCCGCAGCAGCTTTAGGAAAGCCGATCCAGCTCCGGGATGATCCCACCCATCCATCAAAGGCAGGGTCAGCCCAGTGGCTGCTGCAGCTCTGCTCCTTCAAGGCTGAGCCCAGCTCCCAGCTCCCAGCCCCTCTCCCTCCCTCGGGAGGGATCAAAGGACGGCTGCTCGCCCGGCTCCGGGGGTTTTATTGCGTCTCTATTAAAGCTGTTAAAAATCTTTCCATTGTGGCAGTGTCTGGGAGTGATAAGTATTCATAACAGAGGGGATTCAAGATGGGTTTGGTTGTAAAAACACCTCTAAGCTGGCTGGATTTATGGCTGTTAAATCATCCCTGCTCTCATCTGTCACAGCCTTTTCAGATGTTCATCACCGAACAACAGCGAAGCCGGGGCCATAATTTGTGCTGCAGCGTGGAGCAGGAGGAGGGGAGTCCTCTCCACCAGTAACTGCCTCAGGATTTATGGAGACTTCTCCCAATCTTTATTTTTTTTTTTTTTTTCCCCGAGTAGAAGAGGCTTTGCCTCTCTTTCTGCTGTTGCCAGCTTGTTCAGCCAGCTGGAGCCAGGGGAGCCCGGCTGGATTTAGAGCCCTGCTGGGAGGGCTGAGAGCAGCTTGCAGGGAATTCGGGGCTGGCCAGGATCTGCAATGCGGGGCTGTGCCTCTCGCCGGGCTCAGGCTCTGCTTTGGGGCTGCATCTTCCCATCCTCCCCAGGTTTGCGGATGGAACATGGGGAAATGCAGCTGGCAAAGAGTGCCAGGGTGGTTTAGGGTGGGAAGGGAACGTACGGATTTGTGGCTGGCTGATATTGAGGTGCAGGCTTGGGCTTGGGGGGGCTGGTTCATCAGGCTGCAAACCAGGGCCTCCCTGCCTGCTCTGGCAGCCTGAGGGGAATTTCTGGAGATCTGGGATGATATTTAGATCTTCTCACTCTCTGCAGCCTCCTGAAAGGTCGGAGCCAGGTGGGGATGGTCTCTCTTCTCAAGGAAGAAGGGACAGGATGAGGGATTGGGCGATGCTGGAGCTGGGGAGGCCAGGCTGTGTTTTCTTGTTCCCTGGGATGATTCTGGGAACCAGCACTGCTCTTCCCCCAGGAAAGCTTTAGGGTGTCAGGTTTGGAGCTGTGCTGGCAGGAGGAGCAGGGCTCCCCTCTCCCCTCTGGGTTTATTTTAGGGACGCTGCCCAGCAGCTCCCAGAGCTCCCACCCATTCCAAATCCGGGTTAGGCAGAGCAGTCAGGGACACCTCGGGGGTTTGGTGCTCACGCTTTGCCAGCCCCAGGTCAAACCCCTCTGCAGAGGGGAGGGGACAGAGCAGGAGCCTGCCCTGAGTTTGTGTCCCAGCTCCTCTCAGCTGCACCTGGAGCTCTGCTGGCCACAAGCCTCTGTCCCCTGGGGGTCCCAGTGCTGGCCCTGACCAGAGGGGAGCTGTGCCCCTGCCACGCCTGGTGTCCCAGTAAAAGCTTTGAAAGGATATATTTTTGATTTTTTTTTTTTTTTTTTTTTTTTTTTTTTTTTTTTTTTTTTTGGTGTGTGAACATTTCCAGGAGTTGGGATTTTTTGTGGTCTGATATTTGCAAGGGTTTTTTTTTTTTTTTTTTAAATTAGTGTGAATATAAAGATTCAAAGCCGAGTTGAGGGGTTTGCCCCCACAAAAAAAAAAAAAAGGTGGGAAGGGAATTCCATAATCCCGTGGAGGTTCATTTATAGCTCTGTGGCAGCTAATAATACAGTACTAATTGCCAGTATTATTAAATCTGCTGTTTATTAGAAGAACTAATCATAGTTTTAGGTTGTAATAGGTGATTGTACTACTGGATCCTAAAAGATAACGTTGTAAATAGAATTTAATAGATATTTTTTGATAGTGGATTTAATGGATAATTTAATTGATAATGTAATCCCAACAGTGGAATTTATTGACGATTGTATTAATAGCTGACTCCAATTCTATAGATGCCAATGCTTACAGGAGATGGTAATAAACATGAATAAAATAAACTAATGCTAGCAATTAATAATAAATATTAATAAAGCTAATAGCCAGCCTCTGTCACTATGCTGAGAGGACAGAGGGCAAAGGAGGGGTGACACCACAGGCCACTGCTGTCACCTGAGGCCTTGGGCTCCCCTGGACTGGACTGGCACTGTTTGGTCCCAAACACCAAAGTGTCCCCTCCTGTTTGGCCACAGGTCATGAGAGTTAACCCCTGTGTCCCCACCTGACCCCACCATCAATTGATGGGGACACAAATGACCTCAAGGAACCCCTGTGTCCACATTTGACCCCACGATCAATTAATGGGGACACAAATGACCTCAAGGAACCCCCAGATCAGTTTAAAAATACTCCAGTGACCTCAAATG
Organism: Motacilla alba alba; assembly: GCF_015832195.1. NCBI lineage: Eukaryota > Metazoa > Chordata > Aves > Passeriformes > Motacillidae > Motacilla > Motacilla alba. The sequence continues at coordinate 18,882,599 of NC_052026.1, read as the reverse complement.
ACCCCTGTGACCTCAAGTAACCCCTATGAGGGCCTCGAATGACCTCAAATGACCCCTGTGACCTCAAGTAACCCCTATGAGGGCCTCGAATGACCTCAAATGACCCCTGTGACCTCAAGTAACCCCTATGAGGGCCTCGAATGACCTCAAATGACCCCTGTGACCTCAAGTAACCCCGATCAGGACCTCAAATGACCTCAAATGACCCCAAAGAGGCCCTCAAATGACCTAAAGTAACCCCTGGATGAACGAAAAAATTTTCAGATGACCTCAAGTAACCCCGATGACCTCAAATGACCCCTATGACCTCAAGTAACCCCGATCAGGGCCTCAAGTGACCTCAAATGACCCCTGTGACCTCAAGTAACCCCAAAGAGGGTCTCAAATGACCTCAAGTAACCCCAAAGAGGGCCTCAAATGACCTCAAGTAACCTCTGGATGAACGAAAAAAGATTCCAATGACCTCAAGTAACCCCTATGACCTCAAATGACCCCTATGACCTCAAGTAACCCCGATCAGGGCCTCAAATGACCTCAAATGACCCCTGTGACCTCAAGTAACCCCGATCAGGGCCTCAAGTGACCCCAGGTACCCTCTGTGACCTCAGGAAAATGCAATGAAGAGTTCAGTGCATAGAATCTCATCCCAAGGCTGTTGCTGGGGGAGGTTTCACAGTGATTCTGACATGAAGGCACTTTCTCAGCTGCCAAAGGGAGCCCAGGCCCCTCCTTTCCGCAGCTCCCGCCTTGGGCACACCTCTGTGGAATGCCAAAGCAGTTCTCCCATGATAAAAGGTGTCTTTCACCTGTCGGGCTCCACCAATGTTTTATATTATTAAATGTAATGGGGAGTTTCAGGGGATCTTTGTTTTCTGCAGATGCAGCCCACGTTTCCATGCACAAACAGGAAAAAAAGCTGCTGACAACAGAGGTGGCAGCCACTGAGTGCTGGGTGGGATTTGTGCTCAGGGTCTCGGTGCTGGGTGGGATTTGTGCTCAGGGTCTCGGTGCTGTGGGATTTGTGCTCAGGGTCTCGGTGCTGGGTGGGATTTGTGCTCAGGGTCTCAGTGCTGGGTGGGATTTGTGCTCAGGGTCTCGGTGCTGGGTGGGATTTGTGCTCAGGGTCTCGGTGCTGTGGGATTTGTGCTCAGGGTCTCGGTGCTGTGGGATTTGTGCTCAGGGTCCCACTCCCAGAGAGGGCTCACACTGCCCTGGGCCATCCCTTCAGCAGGCAGGGGCAGCACCAGGAATCAGCTAGAGAGAGAAAGAGAACATGGGAGAAAAAACCTTTTCTGACCAGGATCTGGACTCCAGTCTCTGGGATGCTCTCGCCTCTGCTTGTGGGAGCAAAATCCACAACCCAGCTTTGAATCTGTACTTTATTTTCAATTACTTTATTTTTTTTAACAGGAAAAAAAAACCCAAAACCCCTTTCAAGTGTCAGACAAAAAGCCCCAACCCCTGGAAATGCAGACACACTGCAAGGAGTAACACTAAACCCTGGCCACAGGCTGAGCTGGGCAGTGACAGTGTGAAGGCAGTGCTGAGCTTGTCTTGGCTTTGGGGTCGTCAAGGAGAAATGAGGGGTTGTTGGTTGCTATAAAATTGTCTGTTATTAATTTTTAAGGTATTTATATTTATATATTTTCATATATTATATATTCATATTTATATATTTTGTTTATATAATTATATATTTTATATTTATAATACTTATTATACTATAATGTATTGGATTAAAATTATTATAATTATATTATATAAAAATAATTTTGTACAATTATATATAATATATATTTTATATACATAATAATTATAATAATATTATTATATATTATAATTATATGTTATAGATTTTATTTATATATTTTACATATTGTTTATTTATTTAAATGTGCATATAAATTAATATTTATTTATATAGAATATTACATATAATATATGTATTATATATAATATATATTATATATTATATAATTATTAAATTATATGTAATTATCAATTATATAATGAATTTTATAGGTACATATAATTTATTATATAAGTTATTATGTAATATATAACGATATATAATTTATTACATGTTATATAATAAACACATATCACATGTTATCTATGTTATACATTATTTATTATTTATTCCATTATACTATTTAATCCATTATATATTTATTACATATGAATACATCAGTCTCGAAGGCAAAGAGCTCTAAGTTTAAAAGTCTGTGCTAAAGCATGAAAGCCCGTGCTGGAGCATTAAAGCCCATGCTAAAGATATAAAGTCCGTTCTAAAGCATTAAAGCCCTTGCTAGAGCATGAAAGCCCGTGCTAAAGTGTTAAAGCCCGTGCTGGAGCACTAAAGCCCGTGCTGGAGCACTAAAGCCTGTGCTGGAGCACTAAAGCCTGTGCTGGAGCACTAAAGCCCGTGCTGGAGCACTAAAGCCCGTGCTGGAGCATGAAAGCCCGTGCTAAAGTGTTAAAGCCCGTGCTAAAGCATTAAAGCCCGTGCTGGAGCATTAAAGCCTGTGCTGGAGCGTTAAAGCCCGTGCTGGAGCGTTAAAGCCCGTGCTGGAGCATTAAAGTCAGTTCTAAAGCACTAAAGCCCGTGCTGGAGCATGAAAGCCCGTGCTAAAGCGTTAAAGCCCGTGCTAAAGCGTTAAAGCCCGTGCTAAAGCCTTAAAGCCCGTGCTAGAGTGTTAAAGCCCGCTCTAAAGCACTAAAGCCCGTGCTGGAGCATTAAAGCCCGTGCTGGAGCATTAAAGCCCGTGCTGGAGCACTAAAGCCCGTGCTGGAGCACTAAAGCCCGTGCTGAAGATATAAATTCAGTTCTAAAACATTAAAGCCCGTGCTGGAGCATTAAAGCCCGTGCTGGAGCACTAAAGCCCGTGCTGGAGCACTAAAGCCCGTGCTGGAGCACTAAAGCCCGTGCTGGAGCACTAAAGCCCGTGCTAAAGCATTAAAGCCAGTGCTGAAGATATAAATTCAGTTCTAAAACATTAAAGCCCGTGCTGGAGCACTAAAGCCCGTGCTGGAGATATAAATTCAGTTCTAAAACATTAAAGCCTGTGCTGGAGCACTAAAGCCCGTGCTGAGCTCCTTCTGGCAGGGAGCCGCAGGCTGCAGCTGCAGGGCTGCTCCCTGGTGCAGCCCAGTGCAGTGAGGAGCAGCAGCAGCAGTTGTTCCCTGGCAGAGTCCGATGTTCCAAGCAGCACCAGGCATGGCCTTTTCTTCTTCTCTCTTCTTTTCTCCCTCCTGCTGTTGTTCCTCCATGCCAAACACCTCAGTACAGGCTGGCTTGATTAATAAATTATCCAATCAGCTAAAAGCACAGTTTAGAACATTCTTTCTAAACCGATCTAAATTAATTCTAATGTGCAAAAGCAGTGTCACTTCTTACCTAAAAACTGCATCTATAATATTATCTACTCACACAAATATACTGTTTTCTTAATTAAAAATTTACACGTATAAGTTTATCTGTTCACATGAATAGTTCTAGCTATTTACACACACCGTTCTATCTGTTCTAGAGACACAAGCAATGTTCTGCTATGTGTTCATTAAATCTGGAACCAAATTACTGAACTTTAAACTAGGCCTTAGGGCTTTTTCTAGCTAACAGAGTTTCTTAATGCTCTTAAAATCTATTTCTGCTCACTTAAAACTATAACTTACACTTACTTCAAACTTAAACCTACACTTCTACTTCATATCTGTGTGGCTTAATATATCTTAATTTCTCTGAAGGCTTTAATTCAACCCCTGCATTCACCTCTCTCTCTGAGGAACTCATTCCAAACTGAGGGAAGAACAAAACACAGGGAACGAACAAACCCCCACCCACTATGGACACCCCCCTGCCCCTTTCCCACCCAAAAAAAACCCCCACGAGAGATCTCCAAATGCACACCCACAAATGCTAGCAACAAAATGCCTTTTATTGTACCTCTGTTCCCATGCTGGACTCTGGAACTCCCGGAGTTTCCTGGAGCACCACGAAGAACCCACAATTTCTTTAAAAGTTATGGGCGGTGGGGGCAGGGTGGTCCCCAGTCCAAGCAGCTGTGCCACAGGTCCTGGTAGAATCCAAACCTTTTCCCTGGTGCTAAAATTGTGAGCCAGACTGAGTTAGGTGATCAAAAGGGTTCCCTCTAAAAGGATCCTCACGGTGCACGTTACACTGAATGAAAACACGCCCCGTGGATATTTACAATTTTGTACTTTTAGCAAATTAGCATGACTGACAAGAACCCCCAGTGAGTGATACAGGTGATGAGGTAATTCCCCCCTGGTTCTGCCCTCTCCTGAAGTCCCAGAGAGGGGTTACTTGATGTCACAGGGGTTCCTTGAGGCTCTGATAATTGATCAAAAGGCAATACAGGGGTTAATAATTATGAGCCAGACGAGAACAGGCACTTTGGTGTAATGGATCAAACAGTGCCAGTCCTGGGGAGCCCAAGGCAGACAGAATTTGCTGTTAGGGCCAGGAAGGATGGGGAAGAATGGGCTGTCCGAGCACTATCCCCATCTGCATCCCCCAAAAGCTGTGGGGCAGGGCCATGTCCTGTGCCAGTGTCTATTGCAAAACAAGGCAACCCCGTCAATGAGAGGAGAGAAAAATGACACGGCATCTGACTCCATCTCCAGAAGGCTGATGAAGTACTTTATTCTATAAATCTACAATTGAATCTGCCACGCACTCACAAGCTCAACTGCACTCATCCCTGACTCTCACTGACTGACTGCCCTGAGATTGCCAGCAGACAATCTCGACACAGACACACTCCTGGCCTCGATTGGCCAAGGGAAGAAAACATCCTCACTTTGGGTAAACAATCTCCACATTCCATTCTGATTTGGCACAACTCAGGCACAGCAAGTGGTAAGAACTGTCTTTCTCTTTCTCTGATGTTCAGAGAACGTGAGTCCCAGCTATGCTCCTGGGAAAAGCTGTGCCTTGCTTTTCTCCATGCGGAGAAATGCGGTAACAAGTGTCCCCTAGACATCGTGTCCCAGCCCAGCAGCAGCGACAGCCCACTGTCACACTGCCCTCAGCACGCACAGAGAGCCCACGGGCTCGGGCCACTGATCCTGCTCCCGAAGAGGGGACAATCACGCCGTGCCCACACCAGCCGTGTCCCCGGGACACCGTTGGGAGGCAGCACGTCCCTGACCAGCACGGCACAGCCAGGACTCCCAGGACACTCCACAAGCTCTGATGCTGCTGCCCCAGCAGGAACCCAGCAGCCAAACCCATCCCTGCAGCATTCCCAAGGCTTCCCCTGGCTGCTGCTCTGCTCCCTGCCCAGCCACGGCACCCCTGGGAGCAGAGCCTGCCTGTCACCCTGATTCTTCTAAAGCTCTTCTAAGCCTTCTGATGTTTATATTTCTCTCATGGAGTTTCTCATGCACTTTTCCTGTAAATAACGATTGTTTTGCATTCCTTTCTGGAGGAAGAGAGAATTGATAGACTGTTGGTTTGACCGGTGTAGTTAGAGAAGTGGCAATTTCATCCTCCAACCCACGGTCACTTTTAGAATTCTATAAATATCGAGGTCCAGAAATAAACACGCTTTTTGCCCTTAGACATCTCAGACAGTGAGTGTTGTTTATTTCGTGTCATCCTGCGACACCTGCCTGTCCCTGCACCCCCCTGCCTCCCAGCCCAGCTGCCCACAGCAGTAACGGAGCTGCTGGCCCTGCTGCAGGGGGGATGGGAAGGAAATGGTTAATGATCCAGGGCAGGGCAGGGAGCAGCTTCCCAAGGATTGGGAGCAGAGCAGCCCCAGCCGGGCAGAGCAGAGACAAGGGTGGCATCGCAGCAAGGCTGGCAGCGTCACTGCCACCACGCCTGCCAAAGCAAAGGGGGCTCTGCACGCCCTGGGCTGGCACACGGCCCTGCAGAGGGGACAGCAGCCTGTCCCCAAGCAACAGAGCCAGCCCGGCCTGGGGACAAGGGGCTTGGAGGAAGCGATTGCGTCAACACGTCCCTCAATAACACCTGCTTGGTAACAGCCACCGCTGAGACTTCAAAGGGCAGCGCCGTGCCCACAAAATGCTCTTTGTTTGGAGCGGGTTTGTGGTGGCTCAATGCCAAAATGCAGCAGCAGCCCTTCTGCCACAGCAAAGGCCCCGACACGCAGGATCAGCCAGCTCAGAACTCCCCAACAGCCAGGTCCTGGCCCTCGCCCGTCCCCTCAGCACATTACAGCTGGCACTGAGAAAAGCATGGCACGGAAAGAAGGTGCTGGAAAACCGGGTGGAAGTCCCAGAGACAAGCACACACCATCCAGCCTGGCCTCAGACACTGCCAGGGATCCAGGGGCAGCCACAGCTGCTCTGTGGGGCCACCCCACCTCACAGGGAAGAGTTTCACCCCGATACCCCCTCTCACCCTGCTGTCTGACAATGTGAAGCCATTCCCTCCGGTCTGCCACACTGCGTCCTTGTCCACAGTCCCTCAGAGAGCTGGGATTCGGGCAGCTGGGAGGGAGGAAACTCACCTCCCCTTGCCACTGCTGCAGAAATCTTCATCAGCACTTTGCAAGGCAGCAAATCCCGCTCTCCCTTCCCATCACCGTGCTCAGAACATGGAGAAGCTTTGGGAGGTGAAGCCTCCAGCTCTCCCCAGGTGATGCCCAACACTCTCTCAGCATCCAGGAGAGGTGGAGCTCGGATTGAAGCCACCTGGTGCCCGGCGCAGCATCCCGCCTGAGTGGTGGCAGCTGTGGCACGGCCAACCTGGCACCCGCGAAGAGGGACCCCAGAACATCTGGCAGAGGCGGCTGTGCCCCCCGGCCGTGCCAGCTGTGCCGGTCACCGGTTTCGCAGCCCCATCCAGTGTCTGCCAGGCGAACTGCACCGCTGGCTCCCGGGGCGGCCAGCGCTCGGCCCCGGGGGGCTCACGGAGCTTTGGCTCCCGGAGCCGTCGAGGCTGGGATGCGGCTGGAAAAGCCCGGCTGATGTGCTCCACCTGCTCTCCCTCCGGGAAAAGCACAGCTGTGAAGCGGGGGGGGTGCCAGGGTGTCACCCCGTGTGTCCCTCGGTACCTGGTGGCAGCAGTGGGTAAATAGGCAGGAGAGTGTGCCAAAGGTTCTTTGGGGGTTGCTGTGGGAGGGGGAGCCCTTCCCAAGGTGGGGGAGCTGGGTCGGGATTCACAGGAAGGCCCAGGAATGATGAGCTGAACCCAGCCGGCTGCAGAGCTCCCCCCTTTAGATCCTCTGATGTCTAACACGTGGTGGCTCTGCCTGGTCTCTGAGCTTTGGGGCTCTCTCCATTAAACGCTGCTGAGTTTCCTCGGGATTGCGGGAAGGAGATCTGCTGAAATCCCCCTATTCCCCCCTCCAGACATGGAACATCTCCAGATGTTTCCTCTTGCCCTGTGGGACGTGTCCAAGAAAACCCAGGGGACTCCTCACTGGGATTGGGGCATGTTTAGCTTTAAAGTCTCTAAAGAGATGAATCCTGCCACTAAAACATTTGATTTCATCCTTCTCTGAATGATTTACCACTGAAATTGGAAGATTCCCATGCAGAAGCATAACTTTGATTTGTTTTAATTTATTTTTTCCCCTTCACAGGAGCCTGAACTTCCCAAATCAGTTTTACTGCAGCAGAGGGAAGATGCTGGGGAGGATTGTGCTGTGGCTGCTTTAGGAAGGGCCCAAAGGCAAGGCTGAGTCACTGAGACAGAGCTGCAGAGAGGGGCTGGACAGTAATAAAACACATCTGTCCTCTGTGGCCACATCCCAGATGTGAGTCACATCCTCTCCTTCCTCGCTTCCAACTCCAGGCCATGTTTGGACAAGGTCACTGCAGCTCCTTGTCCAGCTGGGAGACACAGGGGGTGTCTTGGCTGAGCTGGATTTTCCCCTGCTGCTTTCCCCAAAGGACTCTGAGCTCATCTGCCAGCAGTCCTTGCCGTGGGCTCAGCCAAATTTGCCCCTCCACAGGCAAAGAGGGATGGGCAGCTCTGTAAACACTGGACAAGCTGGAAAATCCCAGGAAATCAGCATGCCTCTGGAGCTGGCTGGGTTTGGAGCTCAGGGATGGAGCAGGATGCAGGACTGAGGGGGCCAAACCCACCAGGCAGTTCCCTTCTCTCCTGGTGCTGTTTCTGACAGCACTGCAGAAGCTTTTTGCAGTTTTATTCCAGCCCTAAGGCTTTTCCATGCGTTGTGACTTCCCAAGGAAGAGGAGGAATGCTGAGCTGGCTGGCTTGGGTCCAGCAGGCTCCGGAGCCCCCACCAGCAAGAAATGCCAGCCCTGATCCTGGGCAGCTCTTGCAAAAGGTGAAAGCCTTGTGTGTGTCCTTGCTGGGAATGCAGGCTGAAGGGAGATTTTCCTCCTCCTTTTCCAGCCAGGATGGAGGCAGGTGTGTTTTCCCCCAGAGCACGCTGTCTTTATCTGGCAGCTGATCTGCTCAGCTGCATCCCCAAGCCTGTGCTTTATGAGCCATTTCTGCACTTTCTCCGTGAAATGGCACATTTTTGGCTGCAACCCTGGGATAAAAATCCCGTGGGGCCAGGTGGGACACGAATTCTCTTGTGTCACCTCTGCTCAAGGTCACCTTCTCCAGCCTTTAGCTTTTAATAAAGGATGAACACCTTTCCTTCCCCCTGGGGATTGGGAATTCAGGGTGTGAGCACTCCTTTCAGCAAGAAATCCAGGGATGTGACTCAAAAAAGTGAAAAAGCTGAGGTCCTCAGGGGATTGCTGTGGGGCTGGCAGCCAGCAAAGCTACTTCCTTGCCGAAGGGAGGCAAAATTGAGCAGTTTTCCTTGGCTGGCCTCTCCTGCCACTGCATGTGCCGCTTCCAGGCAGGATGCTCAGGGACATGAGGGGACAGCAGGGCCACTGCTTGCTTCCCGCAGGCTCCCGGCTTTGCTGTCACTCAGGCTGTGCTGGAAGTGGGTCTGAAATGACCTTTCCCCGCTGCAGCCCCGTGGGTTGTTGCTTTAGCCTGTGGGTTTTGGCATCCAGCCCCTCCATCCCTCACAGAGGGAATGGCTGCTCGAAGAGGAGCCGGTCCCTGGAGCAGGCGAGGAAAAGGATGCTGGAACTGCTCAGCTGGGAGGTCAAGTTTCCCAAGATGGCACTGTGGTGGCTTTTTCGAAGCTGTCACTGCCAGCAGAAAGGAAAAAAACCCTCCTGGATAACGCGGGTCTGCGCAGGGCAAATATTTGACGTGCTGAATAAATGAGCAGGAGGGAGACATCAGGGAGAGCAGGGAGCTCTGACTCATGTTCCCACTGCACTCCAGACACCTTCCCGGCAGGCAGCTGCCAAATGTCCCTGTCCCTGCAGCATGGCAGGCAGAGGAGAGTGTTCCCACAGCCCTGCTGGCAGCCAGGGATCTTTGCAGATCTCCAGGGGGGCCGTGGATACCCCCAGGTGGGCTGGGACAGCCCCAGGAGTGGAGAGGCAGCAGCACGGGGATGTCTGGGATTTTGTGTTGGTCCTGCTGGTTCTGCTCCCCTTTCCCTCCCTTTCCTGGGGATGCTGAGTGCAATCCAGCCTTGTTCCCACTCGGGTTGCTCCTGTTGAACAAACAGCCTGGGGATGCTGCAGCCATTTCACTGTCGGCGTGATGGGCTTCACCTCCTGCCTCCACCGCAGCTTTGGGGTGAAAATAGCGGCCAATTTCCTCCCTCCCAACATGCAATTTAAGCATGCGGTGAAGCAGCAGCAGCATTTCTTTGGCTGGAAGGCTGCTCGGTGTGAGCGTTTGAGCAGAGCTCTGTGGTTTTCCTGCCTGTCCGCCTGCAGCTGCAGGGGAAAAGCGGAAGATCTCGGCTGAACTCTCGTTTCCCATCAGGGCAGCGCTTGTGCACAGCAGGGAGGGCCAACCTGCAATTCAATCTCCAGCTCTGGGGACAATACAGCCTGTGTCCTGCTGCTGACAGCCATCCTGTGCAGGGACAGGCTGTCCCAGCCTCGTGCTCACGCTGGTGGCACCGGTGCCTGGAGGGACAGCTTGTGCCTCTGAGGACACGGAGTACTTTGTGCCGTGCGTCGGCTTTGCTGCCTGTGTGACTGGGAAACGCTCTCTTCCCCCACCGGCTGCGTCCTGAGGTTTGTGGATATGAAAGTCCACATGCCTCTTTCTTCTTTTTAATTGCTATAATTTGTCTGCCTCTCGCCCGTGGTCAGGAGCAAGGCTTGGCTCCGAGTTCCCTCCGTGGATTTATTTTGGTTTCGATGCCGTGCAAAAAACCAAACCACCCCAGCCCCTCTCCCGGTGCCCTGGCTGTGCATCCCGTGCCCGAGTAATTTTCCTCCCTGGAGTAATTTCCTTGCCCTCAGTGGGACTTCTCTCGTGAATAAAGCTATGTGGGATAAGAGGCTGAAAACCACGGCCTGGGAAATTTATGCAGAGGAGGGAAGGAGGGAGATTGCTCCTAGCAGGCGAGCGGTGGCTCTGATTGCTGTTCTCATGGCAGGCGGAGCGGGCTGGGGCTCATTAGCAGGCGGCGGGAGGCAGGGCAGGGTTCGCGGGCTCACAAATTGCCTCGGAGCAGAGGTTGGTGCCTCCTGCCCCGGATGCCGTGCGGATGGGTGCCCAGGGGGATGGGGTTGGGCTGGGAGTGCTCTCCCGTGCCGGTGCCAGGCGTGGAGCTCGGTCCTGGCCCCGTCTTCCAGCAGCCTGGAGTGTGCAAAGCTGTTTCCTCTCTTGAGCAGGAGGGGAGCCTGGATGTGCTGCTCTCCTGGGGCTCGCTGGCAGCAAATCGGGGTCTCTCTGTTTGTGGTGTCCAGGGTGGGGTGAAGACAAGGGCTTGAAAGATCAAGAAAGGGAGGGATTGAGAAAAAATAGACGGTCCCAAGCTGAGAGAGGTGAAGCTTGAAGTATCATGAACAGAAAAAGGTAAAGGCTGATGGTTTTTCATGGGGAGAGTGCCAGAAACACCCTGGGCTGAGCAGAGGACATGGAGCAGGGGAAGGGCAGAGCTGTGATGGGACACATCCCCTGGGATGGGTCTCATGGTCCTTTTCCTGCAGACACAAGCAATGTCCCCATCCCCGTGGGCCTTCCCAGGAGCAGCTCCCACACCCAGGCTCACCCTGCACCCATCCCTGTGGAACGGGTGCCCCCAGCCCCTCGGCAGAGGGGATCAGCATGATTCCCCCCAGATCCTGCTGTCACACCGAGCCCCGGCAGAGCCAGCGAGCTGCGTGTCCCCACGCCGGCACTGCCACCCCAGGTGGCCTTGTTTTCCTCGGCAAAGGCGGATGGGAGCCACCATCTTCTGAGCAAAGAGCATTTTTAATCTCCTGCTCCCGCTCCATGCAATTAACTTGATTCCCTCCCCTCGTTTCCTGCAGAGGTTTAATTAAAATGCATTGTTCGCCTCGCCAATTATTTGCTCTGTCCCCCGGATAACCTCTGTGCAGCGGCTGCTTCTTGGGGCTTTTTTTCTTTCTTCCTTTCTTTCTCTTTTTTTTTTTTTTTTTTTCCTTGTTGTTATTGAGGTTTCTCCCCGCTCTCCCCCACCCTCGGCAGCTCCAGCAGCGTTACCTGCCCGGGATGGGGGAATGATGGAAGCGCTCGCACAGGGGCGAGCGGGGGCCGCTGCATCCCTGCGGAGCCGGGCGGGGGGAGCGCACGGAGCTCCGTGCCCCCGAGCAGCTGAAACAACAAGACCTTGTTGACTCGCTTTGAGTTCCCGGCACTCGGCAGCTGCTGCTCCAGCAGGTGATAATTGAAACCGGGAGCGAACCTGGATGGCGGCAGGGGTTGAGATGTAGTTCAGCCTTCAGCCCCCTCCCTCCTCGCCCTGCTGCCGCGGCGCAGCGACGCTGCTGCCACCGGGATTCGCACAGGGGGCGGTGGGTGACAGTCCCCAAGGAAAGGGGTGGTGGAGCAGGGAGCGAGGCTGCGGCTCCGCAAGGTCATCCCTGGAGGAGCCGTTTGGGAGAAGGGGTGTTCAGCGCTTTCTAAAAATAACCCCGGAGCGGGACCGAAATAACAAGCTGCTCTGGAGCAGTGCTGGGCTTGAAGCCGGGCCAAGGCAGCTGCTGCCGGGCCGGCGGCGGCCCCTCGGGTGTGCCGTGCAGCTGGAGCTGGCGGGGGGGCCACGGGAGTCCCCCACACCGGCCAGGGGGCCAGCATCGGATACCGGCCGGCTTGGAGAGACGCTGATGCTCAGGCTGAAATTGGGGGAGGAAGGGCAGGGTCTGCTCTTGGGAAGGTCCCTTAGGAAGTGGGGTTGATCCCCTCGGAGGAGCTGGGTGTTGGGAGGGGGGACACGGCCATGTGGTTTCCTCCTTTTCCACGGGGTCCAGTTTGGAGAGCAGGACTTGTGTCTGGATCTGTTGGAAAACGCTGGGTGTCTGCAGAGTGTCAGCATCCTCTCCTCCTGCAAAGTCTCCTTAATGTGTCCCCAAAGGCTTCCCTGCTCCTGCCTTTTTGCAGATCCTGCCCCAGTTCTTGGCTTTCCTTGCAGGGGCTCTGGCGAATGTCACATTCCTGGTGGTCCCACACACTGGGATTTGCTGGCTGGCTGATATCGAGGTGAAAGTCTGGGCTTGGGGGGGTCATCAGGCTCTGTGCAGCTCCAGGCTGCAAACCAGGGCCTCCCTGCCTGCTCTGGCAGCCTGGGGGGAAATTTCTGGAGATCTGGGATGATATTTAGAGATCTTCTCACTCTCTGCACTCACCTGAAAGGTCGGAGCCAGGTGGGGATGGTCTCTCTTCTCAAGGAAGAAGGGACAGGAGGAGGGATTGGGAGATGCTAGAGCCGGGGAGGCCAGGCTGTGTTTTCTTGTTCCCTGGGATGATTTTGGGAGCCAGCACTGCTCTTCCCACAGTGATGGGGTTTATTGGAATGTACAAGGGGTTGCTGGGGATGGGATTCAGCTGTTCATGGACCTCTGCTCCTTGAAGTTCCAACCCAGCAGCCCGGCTGGATCTCAGAGAGCCATCCCTGAGAGATGCAGGTGGAAATTCCTCCTACAGGACGTTGGGATGAGCTGCTTTTGGGGCTCTGAGCTGAGCAGACATCCCTCAGGGGGTGTTGGCTGGGCACTGCATTCAAGCCCAGCAGTGCCAAGCTCCCCTCTTCTCCCACCCACCTTTCCAAATCCACTGATGAAACTTGGAGCAGCTTCCAGTCTAATTGCAGCTTCAGAGTGGGAATCCCCAGCCCTGCAGGGAGGATAAATCCTCTTTTATCCCTCTGGAAGAGGGTACAGCAATAGCCTGGGGAAGGCAGCCCCACTCACGCACCCTTCGAGGGAAAGGTCCAAACCTGCCTCACGTTCCTGCTTCAAACCTGGCTCGAGTTCAGCCCTGGCACCTCCCAGCCAGACCTGTGGGGCTGATTTTGGGGAGAGAAGGGCCCAACTCCGTGTCACAAGCCGTTGGCACTGAGATTGGAACAAGCACATCCATGGGCTGACAGTGGTAGCCCTGCTCCACCCAGCCAAGCAGCAGCTGGTCCCTCCTGGCGCAGCGTGTCCTTCTGAGTGCCTCTCATTTTGTTTTTATTTTGATGTTTTTTAGGCTTAAAATCCATACTCCTGGCTGTTCCTGCCCTTATATGCAAGTGCTCTATAATTGAAAACTCTCAGCTGTGCGCTTCTCCCATGCAAAGCGAAGGCTTCAGAGCAGCAGGTGGAAATTGAGCCGATATCTTGGCTGCCAAAGTGAAAATTTGAATGAAAATTTAATTTTTCCATCACAAAGCAGGGAATTGGGTTCCTGGGGCCCTGGCCAAAAGCCTGACGTGACCCTGACTTGCAGGGGCAGCGAGGGGAGCAAACCCCAGCTCTGTTCCAGGGATTCGGGAGATGCAGTGAAGGAGATTTTTCTGGAAATTCTCTTGGCCAGATGGAGTTTCAGCTTCTGTGTAACAATAATGTGATTTCCTGGTGGTTTCATGGGTTAGTGGGTTGAGGAGAGGGGACTGAGCATCTCCTGTGTTTTGAGCATCACCTGTGGGGCTCAGTCCTTTCCTACAAGGACACCCAGCAGCCTCAGAGCCCGTTGATGGCATTGAGTCGTGCTCCCAGACGCCAGGTGTGCTTCCTCCAGGCGCTTTTCTGCAACTTCAAGCTGTCCTCGGTCCTCTTTGGCACGCTGCTTTTCATCCCCACCCACCTGGTGGCCCGGGACCCTGTGCTTTCTGCCGTTGTCACCTGCAGAAGGCAGCGATGACGCCGGCACGGTGCGGGAGGTGAAACACCACCATGAGCATCTCCTCCTGGGCTGGGGGCATCCAAAGCCTCCTGGGGGGTGCCAGGGGCTGGATCCACTGTGGAGGGTGCAGGGCAGGAGCTTCCCATCCCCGTGCCCACATTTGGGGACCAGAGGGATGGCAGGGAGGGAGGGAAGAGAGGAGAGGGAATGTGGCTGTGGAGTCACTGCCTGAGCTGGAGCTGTGCCTCTGCGGGCTCTGCGAGGGAGGAGTGCTCCCCCGGGGGGCCGGGGGCTTTCGGGGGGGAGCGTGTGGTCCCTTAGGAGCGTTCTGTCGCATCCCACGTGGATTTGATTTCCCAGCCCGCGGATTCCTTTGGGCTGAGGAAAGCCGGCGGAGCCGCCTGTGCGAAGGAGCCCCCCTCCCGGCTCTTATTTTGTGTTTGTTTTTAATTGAAAGACAAAAGGCCGCGTGCTAGAGGCAGCCTGCCTTTCCCTTTGTCCTACGTCTTCATGGGATGAGGGGAGGGAGGCGAAGGGAGCACGGCAATCCCGATGTTACCCATCCCTGGGGCCAGCATTCCCTCTTCCCATGGGACCCCCAGACCCCACCGAGCAGCAGCTGCCTCTTTCCTGGGGGTGAAGGGGGAGCAGCTGCGGGGTGATGCCACAGGCAGGTGTGTCCATCGCTCCTGCTCTCCTGGGCTTTAGCCCTTTCTTCTTTTTTTCCCTTTTAATCCCTGGAAACAAAGCCAGAGGGCAGCTGCGCCTGGCAGAGCATCCCGCTGCAGGCAGGGCCGGGCTCTGCTTGCCTGCGGGATCCCGGCTTTGCAGGTGATTCCCGAAAATCCCTTTGCCAAAGCGAACCGTCTGCCTGCCCAGGGGGGTCCGGGCAGGTCAGGGTGCTGGCGGGAGCAGGGATGTTTTGGAAGTCCAGGAGAGGAGCCCACCTTGCGGCGCCCAGGGCTGCCCAGCGAAGGGGAGGCTATTTCTGGGCTGCAAAAGGAAAATTGTCCAACTGCTGAAATTGGCAGTGAAGCCCAGGACTATAATAAACAACTTCCCGGCCAAGGTCCCTGGCTATTTTCTCTCTGTTTTGGCTCGGAGAGGAAGATTTATTTTGTTTGCTGCTTGGAATTTTTTTTCCCTCGTCTTTTTTTCCCTCTTCCTTTGGAGGTATTTAAAGCCAACAACCCCCCCGAGGCCAGGCTGCGGTTGCTGCTCTCCTGGATGTCCCTGGCTCCATGGAGGTGTCAGTGCCACCAGCTCCTGTGGTGGCTCTCCAAGCAGAACTTTTTGGGATGTGTTCAAAGCCCATCCCTTACAGACCTGCAGGGCATTTGTAGCCTCCAGATGGGCCTTGATAGTAAAAAAAAAAAAAATAAAAATGAAATAATAAAAACCAAAGAAACAAGCAGGACAAAATTCCACTGGCTTCCAGGAAGGGTTTTCCTGGTGGATTCTCTGTGCAACCTTTTCCATCCTCATTCTCCTTGGGGAGGCGTGGGCTGCCAAAGCCTGGTTTGGGAGCTCCCATGTTGCTGTGCTGTCCCTGGGTGCCCCTTTCCCCATCCTGCAGGGAGCTCCCAGGTGCCACAACTCATTCCTGTGGGATACAAAGGGCCTCAAGCTGGATAAATCGTGCTCAAGTGATGGGGGTGTGCAGCATCTCTGCAGGGTGACAGCTTCAGCAGTGCTGCAGCCTCCCAGTCCCCGTGCCTGCAGCAGGCTGGGGCACTGCAGGTGGGATATCAGGAGTTGAGATCCATGTTCTGGGACAGCCCTGGCTTTGCACAAGGGATGGAGCAGCAAAGTGAGGGACCACCTGCACCCAAACCCTCTGGGAACAGGAGAAGCTCTTGGCACAGGGCTTTCCTTGCAGGTGGAGGATGCAATTGGAAGCTTGTTGTGGAGGGGGTTCGGTAGGGGGTGCTCCTCTCTGTTTATTGATGTAAACTCTCTTGGAATGACATTTTCCCCCTCAGTTTTCCTGAGGCAGGACTCACTTTGCTCTCCAGCCAGGAGCAGGGTGAGTCCAGGCGTGTTTTCCCTGATGGTGAATCCTCAAGGTGCTGCCAAGGACATGAGGATTTGGGTGGAATGTGATGCCTCAGCCAGCTTTGGTCCCACAAAGCCACCAGCTGTGGCAGAAGGGACCCCCAAGAGGGATCCTTTAGGATTTTGCATGGAATTTCTTCCTTTTCCCACAGAGCCAAGCCTGGTTGTTGCCAATCTGAGTGTGGGCATATCCAAGGTCTCTTCCTGAGGGACGAGCAGTGTTTGGCCACCAATTCCATCACTCTGTGATGTCTGGGCTGGTGCATCCTGGATTTCCTGGGGGTCATTCTGCACTGGAGGGGAAGGGCAGGGCAGGATGGAGCAGGTGGGGTTGGCAGCACCCCCACAGGCGCAGCACCTCCTTGCAGAGAGCCCCGTGGAATACGAGAGGTGCTATCCACAGTGAGGTCCTTTGGCATGACCCACATCTGGCAGGAATTTCTGGGGTGCTGGGAGCCAGCTGGGAGGTACAGAGTGGGGCCAGGATGAAGCTGTGCAGAGCACACGGAATGAGGGGCCAGGTCTCAGCACAACCACGGGAAAGGCCCCCTGGGGCTGAAATTTTCCGAGCTGGGCGAGCTCAGAGCTCTGTTTTCACCTCTATTCCAAGTGGATTTGGTGTGTTTATATGGGCAGCTATCCCTCAGCACCCCAAAAGTACATCTTCTATTCCTATAGCTGGAATTGGGAAATGGATGGGGATCTTGGAGGGATTTCCATTAGGGGCGAATGGGGGACTCCCCTCGTGGAAGCAGGATGAGAGCTGGGGTTTGGCTGTGCCCTTGCTGCATTTTCCCAATGAAAACAAGGTGCTGCCCTATCCTGAGCCCACACCCCTGGATCTGTGTGACCTGGGGAGGCTTTGCAGCACCTCCTGGGCGAGCTGCAGCCCTGGGAAGCCGACGCTGACACAAGCCAGATTTCGGAGCCGGGCTCAGGAGGCTGGCGAGGCCTCGCCTTGGCAGAGCAGCCAGGGGAACAGCTTGTGACAGCCTCTCTCCCTCTCTGAGCGCCTGCTGGGGTGCGTTCCCTAACCTTTCCTGCCTCCGTTCCACTCCTGTGTTTCTCTCTCTCTCCTCTTTTTTTTTTTTTCCCTTCCCTTTCCCCTAACTGTAAATGCGCCATAAAAATGGATCAAATTGCTTAAATCACTGTCATTAAATCAGTGTGAGTCCCCCCTCCGCCCCTGTGCTCGAAGCCTGGCAGAGAACATTTGTTCCAAAGGCTGAACAGCCGTCTTATTGCTCTGAAAGCATATTTGCTGCTTGATGGAAGGAGGAGAGGAGGAGAAAAACAGCCTGCAAGGGAAGGAGGGGGGGTGAAACCACCGGGGGCTGGCTCTCCTTGGACTCAGAGGGGGGAGCGGGGGCTGTATCCTGCGGGGTGGGTCCATGGGAGGTGATGGGGTGACAGGGATCAGAGACACCCCTGGGGTTGGCTTTGATGGTGAAGCTGGGGTTTCATGGTACAGGGGATGCTGGAGAGGGCTGGTGGGGATCCCAGTGCCAGCACAGACCACACAGCCCCATCCTGCAGTCCTCCAGAATGCTCTCCATTGAAACCCAGCAGCGATGCTGTGGAACAGCTCGGCCTGGTGCAGCACGGGAGAGCAATGAATTCCCAGTAAACAAGGCAGGTTGGGCTGGTGAACCTTCCTGAGGCCCTGGGTTGATAAAGCCCTGCCAGTCCCAGCTTAAAGAGTGGCTTTAGACCCGCTGGTGTTTGCACACCCCAATAAAAAGCTTTTGCAAACCCTCGCCACGGGCCCAGGGGAGCTGGGGAAAAGTGATTGCTCTGTAAATTGGGAGTATTTTGGGAGCCTGGGTTTTGGCACGGCAGAGCAAGGCAGCGATGGAGGCAGAGACAAGGCTGACTCCAGGAGCTGACGCCGGCACCGGGCCACACGGGGGAATGCAGGAATGCTTCTACCCAGGTGGTCTGGAAAATCCCTAGAGAGAGCAACGCAAATGCCGAGGAGAGCCGGGAGCTGGAGGAGGATCAAAGGGCTGGGGAAGGGGCTGCCACAGGTGGCAGGTGCTGGCAGGGAGAGCACATCCCAAAGGCCCCGCTGTGCCGAGCCCTCCTGGTTTTCCAGAGCTCCAGGCTCTTGCAAAGCCGTTGCACTCACCAGCGGCTTTCTGGTGCTTTGTCCCCTGGAAGGTTTCTCAGGGGATGCTGGTTCTCCCCAGCTCCTGCCCTGGAGCTGCTTCCTGGGCCCTGCCGGAGCACTGAGAGCAGGACTGAAATTGTGTCCAGGACAAAAATGTGACCCCGGGGGTGCTGTGCTGCCTGTGGACCACGGCAGGGCTGGCTGTAGCCTCCAGCTGCACTGATCCCAGCTCCAAAGCCCTGAGGAAAGCAGGAAGATGAGATGTGCTGGCACAGATCCCGGTGTGGGGGACAGAGCTGGGGGGCACAGCCCTGCTCCTGCCTCTGCTCTGGGTGCAGCAGCTAAAAGCCAAAATGCAGAACAGCTCCGAGGGCTGGAGAGCTGCCCGAATTTCCACAGCTCCAGATTAAAACGCACCAGCTCGGAAAGGCTGCCCGGAGGCTGGGGAAAGGCTCAGGATGCCTCCGGGTGCTGCTTTGGGGAGCCAAGGTGGCCCTGCCAAGCCCTTCGGACTGTTCCAGGCTCACAGGGACTCCCATGCCCTTGAAGACCCCGTAGATGGTGAGCAGGGACCCCCTACCACGAGATGGGATCTGACTGGAACCTTTCCAGCTCCCCCTTGGAAATGGGAGCACGGAAAGGGCAACGCAGCCATTCCCTCCTCGTGGGCTTTGCAGATTAATTATTCCCAGGGTAAGGAGCTGCTTAATGGCTCTCCCCCTCCACCCCCCCTTCCCATGGGAAACTGCAGGGACAGCTTCGCCTTGTCCCTCAGGGGTGATGCATGTCAGGCTTAATCCCTGAGCATCCCGCTGCTTGCTGGGGACACTCGGAGCTGATCCTTGGCCCTGGTCTGAATCAGGAACAACTCCCTTAAAGGCAGCAGCAGCGAGTTAGCATCTCCCCGACGCTGTGACACGGGAATGCTCCATGGAGGAAAGCAGGATTGATAGGAATAATCAGGTTTTGTTTAACCATATTGAACTTTAGGGTGAGGGGCAACTCCCCTGTTCCCAGCTTTTGGTCTTTACTTTGGTTTCTGAGTGCCTGAGGGCAGCAAATCTGTCTTGACAGAAGTGCTAATGGAGAAAAAAAATGGATATTAATTCAGGGGAAGTATTTCCAGACAGGGATTCATCTTTGTAAGCACCACTGAAGTACATGAGCTGCTCTGCTCAAAGCAGGAGCAATGATTTTTTTTTTTTTTTCCAGCTGCATCCCACAAGGATGCTGAGGGACAAAGCTCATTTTGGGGTCTTTTGGACCAGATACAGACCTGGGGGCCTCCCAGCTGGTGGTGGCAGAGCACCCAAAAATCCACTGCACCTCCATTTTCCACGTGCCATGGGGCAGTACAGAGGAGAGGGGGAGACTTCCCTTCTTTCCACCCCAAAAACCCTCTGAGAAGCAGAGATGTGTCATCATCCCTGGAACGTTGGCACGTTCCAACCCTTGGCTTGATTTCCCTCAGTCAGGCGCCCCAGGAACAGGAATTTCTGCCCAGGGATGGTGAGGGGAGGAGGGACAAGATCCCTCCTGGCAAAGGCCAGGGAGCCCTCCCAGCTCCCTTCACAGCAGGTGTGTGTTTATTGCTTCCTGCCGGGAAGGGCGACAGCTGGGATCTGTTTGCCCAGGACCTTGTTAGGGGCTTGAGGGCCCAGCCGCTCTGTGCCTCGGCCTGCCTGGAGCCCTGCAGTAGGGATAAATCCTGGCAAACCCGGCCTGGCACAGGGCAGCAGGGCTGGCACAGCCTGTGAGCTGCTTCACCAGGAGATCCACCTTGTTTTGGGGGCTGGTCACCTTCTGAGGATAGGAAGCCATCAAGGACCTCTCTGCATCGGCCAAACTCTCCATGAACTTCATCCAGCTGTGCCTGGGAGTGACTGGAATTGCCAACAATGGTCTGAAAAATTGAGCCATGATGTTCCTCAACATAAGGAACATTCTTTCCCAGCTCCTCAATGGCTGGACTGTCCTTGTCCTTAAGCACTTGTTTTCTGTTGGGGGTTAGGATTTTTCCTTCTCTCATGGAATTTTGTCCCATCTGTTGCTAAGAGAAAATAAGGACCGGTATTTAGGAGACAGAGGAAATGGCCAAGAGGGGCGAAGGGTGCAGCTGACTACTCTCTTACCTGGGGGGTTTCCTCTTTGAAAGGGCAAAGATATCTGGAGATTTTGGCGGGGGCTGAGGGGCTGGGCTTGGCTCCTCTCTCAGCATCTGAGGGGAGACAGGCTGGGGCTGCTGTGGGGAGAATCCGCCACCACTGCAGGGTTCTGTCTTCTCCTACTGCAAATGAAGTTCTGCTCATGGGAGCAGCCATTGCACTGGGACCTTATTAACACCCGACCTCACTGGAAGGGACCCTCACCCTCTACTCGGGTGCCTCAGGAGAGAACTCAGCACCCTGGGCCCTTTTCCCCTCCACGGGAGCCTCTCCCGGCCATGTTCACGAACCCGGCTGCCGCTGCCTTGAGTTTTTTGCTACGCTGCCTACCGGGACACGCCGTGGCTCCTGCTACAGCTGCGGGGTTTCAGATACATCTTTAACTCCTGCAGAATCTGCTCGTTCCAGCCGCCGCTCCCGCCCTCGCCATCCACCCCGCCCGCCATCGCCGCGTGAGGGAGAAGCGCGGCGCCACAGCGCCCCCTGCAGGCTCGGAGGAATCACCCCGCCCTGCCCGGCCGGGAGCCAGCAGCGCCCCTGCTGGCCGCGCCCGGAACTGCAGGGAAGGGGACGCGCCCGCAGGCGGGAGAGGCGTGCTCGGGTTTCTGCTCTTTCTGTTGTTTGTTTGCCTTTTTATACATCCTAGCAAAGAACCGTTGTTCCTTTTCCCCTTCTCGTCACCTGAAAGCATCTTAATTTCAAAGTTCTAATAATTCAGAGGGAAGGGGGTCATATTTTTTTTCCATTCCAAGGGCGGTTCCTGCCTTCCTTGGCAAACATCTGTCTTTCAAACCAAGATGCTTTCCCAGGAGTGGTGTCCGCCTGTCAGATGGACCCTGAGGCCAAGAATCCAGCAGAACACAGCTGGACAAGGCCGGCAGGGGCTGTGCTCACTCCTCCAGCCTCTCTGTGGTTCCTGCTCTTCCCAATGCTGGTGGTGCTGGTGGGCTCTGGGCTGATGACCAGGAGCACCTTGAGTTTCTCTCTTCCAGTGAACTTCTGCTTCCCATTCCTCTGCCAAAACCAAAGCATTTCCAAGCCACTCTGGTGCTCCTGAGCCATGTGGGGCCATGTTCATTCACCCAGATGAGCTGGGGACTAATGAGAGGAGAAAACTGGGAGCAGTAAGAAAGATGGGAAGAGCTGACATGAAAGTGAAGAGCAAGGGAAAGCTGTGGGGGCTGAGGGCACATATGGGGATGCTTTTCTCCAGAGATAAGGAGGATGCTGGCTGGATTGGGATGCACAGCTTGAATCCATGGACTGTTGGGAACACCTCCAGAGCTACCTGGGAGGTGGGGCAGTGGTGGGAATGAAAAGGATGTCTCTGCTGGGAGGAGCACCTGGGGCAGGAAGGAGGATGCAGCCTGGTTGTAGCTGCCTGGGAACCTCTTGAGCTCTGGAGCTTTTTCCCGACGAGGCCCCACAAATCCCAGGGTGGGATCTTGGCTCAGATTGCACGGAATAACGTATGGATCCAATAGAGCACAACCCCTGCTTGTCAGAGCTGCCGCCGAGCTCCAGCAGATGCAAAGTTTCGAGGAAATTGTGGTTTCTCCATGTGTCTCTGAACACCGGATCCAAACAGGGTCCTTCTCCTCCACCTCCTGCTCTCGCTGGGAGGTAGCAGGACAGCAGGATGCTCCTCTCCCTGCTTTCCTCCCTTGAAGGGATGCAGGAGGGGCTGTGATTCCCCGCACATGGCTTTCCCTGGGGACCTGTGCTGGTGGAAGAATAAACCCTTGTGTGTTTGGAGAGCAAAGCTGTTGGTGGCAGCCTGCTCCAGCATCCCCACGCAGGTAACAGTGCCCAGGCGTCACTGCTGGGCTCGTTTTCAATTAAAAACTGATTTGCTACAGCCCTTGCTGACCTTCAGCCTGGCGGGCTGCTGCTCTGCAGGAGAAATCAGCCCCGCTCCCCACCTCCCTCCCTCCCTGCCTGCTCTGGTTTCCTTCCCCCATGCCCGAGATAACTCCCTGTCTCGCTCTGTCATCATGTCTTTATCTGAACCCTACAGATTTTTCCCTTCCCCAGCGAGCTGGATGATTTCTTAATGCTTATTGACAGGGGTTTGTGAGCACGATACAGGACCCGGGAGCAGGACACAGAGGAACCTGGGGGAGGTCCGTGCTCCTGGTGGCAGGAGGGGCCACGCACAGACAACACCCTCGGCTTGCCTGACAGACCCAGGGCTGTGCCCACACCCTGCGCCTGCAGCTGGTGCTGCTGCATAACCAGGGTCCCAAGGGATTCCCCTTCCCCAGGGTCCTCAGATGCGTCCCATTCCCACAGCCTGATGCTGCTGCATAACCACAATCCCGAGGGATTCTCCTTCCCCAGACATTTCCCATCCCAAATTTGTGCTGCCGCATAACCAAGGTCCCGCAAGATTCCTTTTTCCTGGGGCTCTTGAGGCGTCTTCCCCCCGCTCACAGAGCATCATCCCTCCTCCCTGCGTGCCTTGGAGCTTGCAAGGCCGTGGCGTGGGCAGGAATTGCCAGGCAGGCTCTGGCTCAGCAGCTCTGGTGCCAAGCCTGGGGACCCGCAGGCAGGGCAGCTTTGGCCGGGCCCTCTGCCAGTGCTGGGACTGCAACGACAGCTTTGGATTTAGCAATCTGCAGACTTTGCCTTCCGGATGCCAGCCTCCCTGTACCTCCTATGGATTTGCTTATGAGAGGGAAAATTACGGAGCTTGGGAGGGAGGGAGGGAGGAGGGAGTTACCTGTTGGGATGGGCACTTTCTGCCTGGGGATGGAGATGGAGGTGGGAGGAAGCGTGACTCCAGGGTAGGTTGCAGTCCCCTGGGGATGGAGATTGGATCTCTACCCCGGAGATTTGATTTATTTCCTGCAGATTTGATTTATTTCCTGCGTGGAAGGCATTGCCCAGCTCGGCTGAGTGTCTCTGCGGGCTCAGCAAGCAGCAGTGCCTGTAAGGTAAAGCCTTAAGTGAGAGATAACAGGGACATGGGACCAGAAAGGCTCTTTGCCAGCCACGGGGGTGGAACAGGCACACACGGGATTGCAGAGGCGGTGGCAGCCGGGCTGAGCACGGGCACGCTCAGCACACGCGTGACAGCAAGGGACAGCGGTGTCCCGACCAGCCGGAGCCCCCGGGGTGGGAGCAGGGCTGTCCCCGCTCTCCCTGTCCCTGGACCAGCAGAGGGCAACAGTGACCTTTGCAACCGCCTTGTCCCCAAAAAAAATCACCCTCCCTGCACCTGGGAGGCTCGGCTGGTGCATCCCGGCTGCGGGGGACACGGGGGCCCCGGGTGGTCCCGTGGTCGTGTCCTGGGGACACCCAGCGTCTGCTGCGCAGAGTGGTGGCACCTGGAGTGGTGACCCCATCGCTGGAGTGACAGTTGCCACCTTGGAGCCCATCCATGGGAAGGAATAGCCACTCCAGAGTGGGAATGATCGTCTCAGCGATGGCTCCGGGGTGGCACTCGTCACCCCATCCATGAGCTTCAGGGTGGGAATCGTCATCCCATTAATGAGCTCCAATGTGGGCTATAATCCAGGGAGAGCTGCTCCGAGCCCAGATTTTGGGCCTGAGCAAGACCTGGAGCTGCCCCCAAGGGTGATGGGGTTGCCAGCAGCAGAGCTGCTGTGTTTCCTAGCCTGTGAATCCTCCCCGTGGACACAATTTCAGGTAACAACCACTCGATAAAAAGTGCTCGGATGCTTCCTTGAAGCCCGGGCAACATCCCCGGTGCTTTGGGAGGGAATGACTCGCGGGCAGCGTGCTGGGATGGGCTGTGGGATGCGGATCTGCTGGAACGGCCCTTGCAGGGTGCTGGAGAAGGGCTGCAAAGTGGGAGACGGGCGCAGGCGGAGCCGCCTCAGCTGCAGCTCGGAGGCTGCAGCAGGATGAGCGCTGCGGGACCCGAAACGCAGACAAGATGTGAACCATCACCCCCAGCCCTCAGCGGCCAGCCCCTCTGCAATTAGCCTCCTGAACCAGCCAGCGGGCTGAAGCCGCAATTTTCTTTCTGGAATAGCTCGCTCCCTCGACCTGCTCGAAGGTCACCCCCAGAGCGGTCGTTAGCGCCGCATCGACCTCCCATTAACGCCCCGAGCTGCCGGGAGGGGCGGCCGGGCAGCCCCGGCCCTGCCAGCCCGGCCAGCCGGAGGGGTGGGAGGGGGGCCCTTCGATCTTCCCGCAGCCGTGGGAGTCGATCCATTTGCTGAAATGAATGGGAAATGCTTGAAAGGCTAAACCTCAAATGAGGTATTGACTATCTGCCGAGCCGGGCAGCGCTACCTGCCGCAAGCTGAGCCCTGCTCCCATCGCTCCGGGTGTGCCTGAAGCCGCTGGACCCCCCCGGCTGTGCCAAAGGGCTGCTGGCATCCCAGCTCAGGGATGCTGGAGCGGGCATCACCTTGGCATCAGGTTTTCCAGTGCCCACTCGCCAGGGAGCCGGAGCCTTCTGTGGGGCTGAGCTCCAAGGCGAGACAGTAGGGCTGAAATCCTGCCGTCACGCTTGGGTTAATATTAAACCATTAAATGTGCTCAGCTCTTAATAGAGGGGCTGGTTGGAGTCTTAACCCTGTGTTTGCTGGCAGCTGCTGGGTGTCCGCCTCTCCTCTGCCAGGGATGGCAGTCCTGGCCCTGCTTTGCACGTTCTCCCTGCCGAGGTGTTTGCTCTGCAGGCTGCTTTCTTCTATTTAATTTCATTTCATTTCATTTTCATCCCCCCCCCCCCCCCCCCCCCCGATATTCTCCTGCCTCCTTCCCCAGTCCCGAATCCAGGGCCACCCTGCCAAATATGTTTTTAAAAGTCTATTCATTCAAAACGCCGTGGTAGTCTGCAAAAAAATGGTGTTTGAACAAACTCGAAATCATACTTTAAAGAAAACACAGCTGTTTAATTACAGCCTGCATGCAAAGCAGCCTCCATCATGTGAGCGGAGGAGCTGGGTGCTGACTGTGTGTTTGGCCTCTGATCCCCTTTAATCTCCGCAGTCAAAGGATTTCGGTTTGATTTCCTTTTATTTCCCCACCCGCCTTGGAATCTGCAACCAATTTGTTGTTGTTGTTTGGGAAATAAACCCCAGGGAAAAGGTCTGGATCCGGCGCAGCCGGGCTCGCACCGGCTCTCGCCGTGCCGCCTCCTGGTTACCCCAGCGCCAAGAAAAAAAATCTGTTTTCCCTTTGCCCATCCTGCTCTGCTTTTTTTGGCCCGTCTCTCTCCCGCCCCGAAGGAGAAGGAGCCGATGACTTTCGCATCTGCTGCTGCATCTGTTTTCCCCATCGGGTCCGAGAGCGCCGATAGCTTCAGCTGGGAACGGGAACCCACTGCCGAGCCAGGGCTGGGGGAAAGCCTTCCTCCGAGAGTGCCTCGCTCCGGGAGGAATTGAGTGTGAAAAACAGGGGGGATGTGAGTGGCTGGGTGTTCCAGTGGGGCTCGGAGTCCTTCGGAGGTGGTAAATCCAACCTCGAGTTTTAGGCAGCGAGAAGAAGACGGGGATTCCAGTTGCACAGCCTCTTCCCCATCATATTTTTGGGGTGGGGAGCCTGTGTTTTTTGGGGATGGTGAGGGTAGCAGGCTGCTTGGCCGGTGAGGACACACAGATGTTGCTGCGGGCTGCAGCCCCAGCTTCATCCTGGTACAAATCCAGCGCTTCCAGGCTCTGCCTGAGGGGGATCCAACAGCAGCGAGCAACAAGGCAAATAACCCCTGGCCCTGGATTAAAGCACGGAGCTCCAGGCAAGCCCCGGTTTGCATCGCTGAGGGGTGGCTGGGGGCTGTCCCCGAGCTGCAGTGGCAGGGGTTGGTGTCCCAGGGGATTGCTGGCTGCAGACCAGGACCACCAGGGCAGCAGGATGAGCTCCCTCGGCTCTGGCAGTCAGTGGTTCCTCCAAACAAGATGTGGGCAAGGTGGGAGGGTGAGTGTCCTCATGGTGTCTGGGGTCACCAGCTGCTGGGGACAGTGAGTTATGTCTCCTTGGGCTGCTTTGTTTCCCTGAGGTGACCCTGGTCTAACTTTGGCCGGGCTTCCCACAATCCCAACCCTTCCCTGTGCCTCTCCTTGCCCTGCTGAGCTTTACCCCGTACCTCCAGCCTCGTCAGCCCCTGCCTGGACCCTGCACCTTCCAAGGGCTCCAAGCCGTGCTCAGCTCCAGCCTCCAGCTTTGATTCCCCCTTGGAGGCTGCACCAGCCTTTCATTCCTCTCCGCTCTGCCGTGCCCGGTGCCTGTGCCATGAGCCTTTCCAGGCGAACATTAAAGCCTTTGTCTGGTTGGGAGTGCGGAGCAAACCATTTAGGAGGAATTAGTGGTTACATTGAAAGGGGAAAATAAGGGCTCCTGGGTTAAACGCACTTTAAATGTCTTAATAATTGCAATTGGCCAACTCGTTCCTCCCCGGAGCCAAAAGCCTGTAATATGGGAAGCTTTTCTCTAATCAAGAGCAGCACTGATACCTTATGTAGGAAGCCACATAGGATGGAGGGAATTATTTCTCAGCGCTGCCTGTCTGTCATCCCCCGGCTCCCGGCCGGCCCCTCCGAGCCCTCCGGTCACCGGCACAGCCGGGATGGCTTCGGGATGGCTCCGAGTCCCAGGTGCTGCCCGTGGGATCGCAGCCACGCTCCCTGCTCCGAGCCAGGGTGGCCTTGCTCGTCCCAGTGCCACCCCCCCGGGCTGTCCCCCTGCCCCGGCAGCCGCGGCGCTGCTGGCGGGCAGCCTGTCAGTGCCATCCAGGTGGCTGGATACAGACACAGCCCGGCTCCCTGGCTCCAGCCGCCGCACAACCACGTCATCCATCAGCGATGACAAGCTCCTTTTGCAAGGAGCCTTTGTTGGCACCCGGTGCCGAGCCAAGCAAGGGGGGAAAATCGGGCTCGCTGGCTTGAGGCAGACCTCCAAGGCGAGAGCGTTGGCCCCGGCAAGGAGCAGCCCCCCTCCCTGCCAGCAGCCGGGGGAGGGAGGTTAAAAGGTGCAGCTTGGAGGAGGTTAAAAGCAAAGCAGCTTTTAATTTATAACGTGGCCGAAAGAGAAATGGTAGCCAAAAAAGATAAAGATGCTGAAATAGCTGGAATTCTCCAGCCGCCGCGACTCCGAAGGGTAAAGCCACTGGAATGTGTGTGTGTGGCGGGTGGGGGTTCTGCTCTGTCCCCCCCGGGGTGTCCCCCACATCCCCGGTGTGAGAGGCAGGAGGGGTGGAGGTGGTGATGCCCGAGGGTGCCCTGGCACCCACGCAGCTCCACCAGGATTGGGACTGCGGGGTGCACTCTGCCCCTGCTCCCAACGCCCCCCGGCTGCTCTTGGACCTGCTGCCACCCCGCCTGGGTGAGGGCAGGCTCGGAGGTGCTCCCAGGGCAGGGCTGGGGGCCAAAGCGCCTCCGTGTTTGGGCTCAGGGCTTGGCTCGGGCTTTCTGAGAAGCAGAGCTAAAAATTGAACGGCTGCCCGAGGAGGAGGCTGCTCCTGCCCTGGAAAGCTGAGTGAGCAGGGGCTGCCCCCCAGCTGGGTGCACCCCCACTGGCAAGGTGGGTGGCAAAGAAGGGGCGCAAGCCAGAGGGGAGGTCTGCTCTTCCGGACGGGCCATAAGGCAGGGTCTGCCCTTTTGCAAGGTCTTTTGTAGCTCGGGTTTCTCAGATCTGGGTAACCTTCAAGCAAGGCTGGCCTTTAGCACCTGGCTGCATCGCTCAGGGCTCGGGCCACCGGCCCGTGACGGGGACGAGCCCGCTCCCCATCTGCTCCCTTCCCTCTCCCCATCCACTCACAATAGCCCATTCACAAATCCACCCCGGCTCTTGGAAGAGAGGAGGAGGAGGGAAAGAGCCATCAAACCCTGTCTAGTTGGGGAAACACCCCCAAAAATGAGTGGGAGTAATCCATCCCCTCACTGCCACACTTGCAGGGATGGGGCAAAACTCATCCCAGCTCCAGGGGTGAAACGCCTCTGTCGGGAAGTCTTGAGATGGAGCTGGTGATGCCTGTGCCACCTTCCCGTGCTGTGCCATCTGCTCCGTGCTGGGAAAGCCAGCTGGAGCTTTATTTTGGGGGCCAGGAGGGGACAGATGCCCCCAGCACACCGGTGTGTCAGAGCACAGAGGCTCGGTGGCAGCTGTGCATGTCCTGGCTCCCTGCTGGAGAATCCAGCGGTCTCCCCGGGCTGGCAGCACCTCCAGACACGGGTCAGGGGAAGAAAGAAGGGGCTGCTGGAGCTCTGCAAAGTGCAGGGCCTGGCTGTGGGTTGGCCTCGCAGGGCCTGGCAGAACAAGGTGTCCCTGTGTGGCTCTGGCAGCGCGCCGGGCGCCGCTCGGCCGCAGACACCGCTCGTGTGTCTGCCAGCGGCTCCAGCTGGGGCTGGGCTGGATGTGCACAGCCATCCCCTGCTCTGGAGCCCCAAGCTGGGCTGGATGTGCACAGCCGTCCCCTGCTCTGGAGCCCCAAGCTGGGCTGGATGTGCACACCCATCCCCTGCTCTGGAGCTGGGGCTGGGCTGGATGTGCACAGCCATCCCCTGCTCTGGAGCCCCAAGCTGGGCTGGATGTGCACAGCCATCCCCTGCTCTGGAGCCCCAAGCTGGGCTGGATGTGCACAGCCATCCCCTGCTCTGGAGCCCCAAGCTGGGCTGGATGTGCACAGCCATCCCCTGCTCTGGAGCCCCAAGCTGGGCTGGATGTGCACAGCCATCCCCTGCTCTGGAGCCCCAAGCTGGGCTGGATCCACACCATCCCCTGCTCTGGAGCCGGGCAGGTCTGAGCCTCCTGTCCCAGCCTCACCAGCTCTGCCTGCATGGATGGATGCTCTGACCCAGTTATTGGCTCTTTGCTATTGCAAACTCCAGCCAGGCATGAAAACCAGGGCTGGGGCTGCCTGGATGGACATGGAGGAACTTTTGGGATTTGTTTTCCGTACAGGGCTGGAGGCAGAGCCTTCTCAGCCCTTCCCCAAAGAGTACAAAACCACCCAGGGCATCCCGGGTGGTGTCAGCAGAGCCAGGCTGAGCTGCTGACAGTCATTTCAACTCCCTGGTTTCTCCTTTCCATGGTTCATTTTCCTTCCCTTCATCTGGGAGATGGGACAAGAGGCCTCCTTGATTTTTTTCCATGGTGTTTGTAACAGCAAACCTTGCACCTGTGGTTGTTTAATGGGAATGATGTTAAAGCAATGGAGTTGATTTGTTGCTGCACCCCCAGGCTGTCAGGCATCCCTTCCCAATGGGATTAGAGGCAAAATCCGGGCTAGGCAGCCAAATTATCCATGTTTTGTTTGTGTGGCAAGGGGCAACAGCTCTTGAGATGGCACAACCCTGCTTTTGGGGTGGAAAATCCTAGGATGCTTCCCCTCTAGGATGAAAAAGTCCCGTTTTCCAGTGTCTGAAGAGATGGGTGTGTATTTCCCCCCCTTCTCTCCCACAGTTGCACAGACACAGCTTCCAGCGTCCCTTTGGCCAGAGAGGAGCCCCATCCCATGTCCCACCCAGATCCCAGCTGAGGTCTGCCTGGCTGCTTTTATCCAGGCGTTAATACAGATAATATCATTACAGGAGCTAATGGAGCAAGAGTGCCTCAACTTCCCCGCTCCTTGCTGCACCTTCCTTATTTACTTCGAGTTATTTTGAGGGAAAAAGAAGTAAAACCAGGGCTGAGCCCTCCCCCATCCCCACTGCTGCATAATTAGTGCTACAGCAAACCCGGTAACGCCATCCCTGGAACAGGAACTGCTCCAGCTGCTGGCCTGGGAAACAAAAGGGATTTTTTTTTCCCCCCATGGCTTTATTGTTATGGGAATACCCAGTGCCCTGCTCAAAGCCATCTCGGGCAGATGTTGTCAGCCTGAAAATCCCACCTCCTGAAGCCCCACTCTTCCCTAGAGCTCCTTCCTCTCACCACCACGGAGGGTTAGCCCTGGTGAGTGGGATGAGGATGGAGCTCCTTCCTCCTGCTTCATCCTGAATCAGAGCAGACACCAGAGAGAACCTCCGTGGATAAGCCAGGGAAGTGGTGGTGGGGAGGGCTGTTTTCCCTGCTAGAAGCTGCTTTGCTGCTGAAAAAGCTGCTTTATTTTACCCAAGGTAAGTCCCACCCGAGAGCTTCCCTGCAGCAAAAGCTCCAAACCCAGCAGGTCCACCCAGGAGGGTGCCCGTGGCCCAGCACGGGGAGTTATTTCATCATAAAATTAAAGCAGCTCCTCTCTCTGCTCTGCTTTCACCCCGAGACTCAGCAGGCACTGCTGAGCTTTTTCCCAGCTTGTTAAGCTCAAGCCCAAGCTTTGAAATGGCAGCGCCGTCCCTGCGCTGGGACACCGGGTAAAAATAACGCCGGGGGGGATGAAAGAGGATTTGCCATTTTTAGTTGAACTGCTGGAAGTTCTGCTTTTTGGCAAGTCATCAGGGCACTGCAAGGGGGGCTGCTGCCGTGGCTCCCACCCCGTGTGGGCTCTTGGCTCCGGTGTGGTGGAGACCTCTCGAGTGTGGAGCTGCTTTAGCTAAAGAGAGAGGCTTTGCCAGATGGGAAATGTGTTGTTTTGCAGCCTGCGTTAAATATTTTTTAACCTAGAAGCCATTAGCAAATAAAAACTCTGTGGTATAGAGCGAGGCGATGCTCCTTGTGCTGCTTTTCCATCACAGTGTGCCCGAGGGCTGCAAAAACCAGCTCAGAGGCTCCTCTCTCCTTATCAAATTGAGCAAAACCTCTGCTTTTCCAGTGGCTGGGTGTCAGGATGGCAGCAGGGAAAATCTGCCTTCAGACCCAGCTGGATTAGGACTCCACAGCCTGAGATTTCCTCTTGCGCCCATGGTTTTTATCACCATCAATGTCCCCACAGATGGTCTCGCTGTCCATATAACGGCCTAGGAGAAATTTATTTGTCGGGAAAGGAATTAATCCATGGCTTTAATCCTGCTGAGCTCCCAGCTTTGCTGCTGCGGAGCCGTGAGGAATTCCTCAGGTTAGCACTGAGCTCTGTTCTGGGGGAAAAAAGGGAAGTAATTTTCTTTCCATGGGCTGGTTCTCCCTGCTTAATGCTTCCTCTGCAGCTCTCCCAGTCCCTCTGCATCCCGTTGCCCAAGGCCTTATCCTTCTGCTCCTGCATTTCTGCACTTGGCTTCCCTGCAGGGAAGCAGCATTGGGCAGCTCCAGCCCCTCCTCCTCCTCCTCCTCCTCCTCCTCCTCCTCCTCCTCCTCCTCCTCCTCCTCCTCCTCCTCCTCCTCCTCCTCCTCCTCCTCCTCCTCCTCCTCCTCCTCCTCCTCCTCCTCTTCCTCCTCCATTGCCTTTCCTTCCTCTCTGGTGGTGCCTCCCCAGGCTGGGGTGCAGCAAGAAGAGTGGTTTGCATTGATCCATCTGCCGCCACGCTTGGATCTCCTTCCTGAGGGATTTGGGCTCGCTCTGAGCCTGGCAGCGTTCAGGAGTCACTCTCTCCATCTTCCACGCTGACGAAGCTCAGCTCCTGCTGCCTCGCCCCAGGACCTGCCCCAAAACCTCTGAAAGTGTTCAGTACCAGCCCCACAACCCCCTGTGGCATTCTCCAGCTGGATCAAGCCTTCATTCCCTCCCTCTGGAGCTGTTTCCAGCCTTCCCAACCTCGCTGACCTCTGGCAGCGCTCTGCACCCTCCACCTCCCCGCCCGTGTCCCCTGCCACGCACCAGCCGTGGCATCTCCCTCTGAGCACGAATCCTGCTCAGCCCCTGGCAAATTCCCGTGCCAGGAGCCGTTAGTGGGAATGTCTTGGCTTGGCCAAGCTCCCTAATTTGAAGGTTTGCCTCCAACACGCCCGTGCTGGCGCCCAGCGCCGCGTCTGTGCTGCCGCGTGGGTGGTGGGGAGCAGGTTCAGATGGTTTCCCTTTCTGGAGCTGGGGGGAAAAGGTTTTCCTGGGGATTTCTCAGCCGTAAAGCTGCTATTGCTTTTCCATGGATGGAGCCAGGGATGTCCTGCTCTGGTGCAGAAGCAAGGGCAGAGAATTCCCTGTTTCCAGATCCCAGCTGGTGACAGCGGTCCCTGGACTGGGGAGGGGGAGCCTGGATCACATTTATCCAGGAAATTCTGAAATGTGGAGAGTTTTCCTGTGCATCCCAGCCTCTCCCTGTTGTGTTGCTGCCTTCCCTTCCCTCTCTGGGAATCCTGGCCCCAGGGGAATTCTGGGGGCTCCTCAAGCTGCTTTGTCCTGCTTGGTGTGAGGGGGCTGATATTTATAGGAACTATCTCACTGCTGCTTCGAAAAACCCCACGGAGTGCCGGGCTGGATCCGTGTTCTCAGGGACTTTCCCTCCTGCATTTGTCAGTGTCAGCAGGAGTAATTTCATAAATATGCTGGGAGCAGGGGTGGGGACTTCACCCAGACTTTACGTCAATGTAAACAGCCCTAATTGGTGCTGGAGCCTCATAATTCCAGGATTCTCCCCCCTCCTTGCCCGCGTGCATCGAGGAAACTTGCGGTGCCAAGGCGAAACGTGTTTTCATTCATAAATCCTGGGAGGGGGGAGCGGGGCCTCGCTGGCATTTCATGCCTTGGGGGTGCTTTTTTAACATCCCCCTCTTCACCCTCCTCCATCTGACTTATCACTGGCTTAAAGCAGTGGCAGAAACATGGAGTGTTTAATGGGGGAGTGCTGGGAAGAGAATAAAGCCATTTACTGCTCAAATGCTGTGCTGCAGGCTGCTGAGGGCCCCTGGGAGCCTTCATCCCTCTCACATTCTCTCACTTGATGGCCTCTGTGCGACTGGAACCATGTGAGCCTTGTTAGGGGGGGCAAACCCACCTGCCTGCACCACACCTGGGGGTTTCAGGGCTGTGGGATGGGGTTGTGCAGGTCAGTTCCTTGGAGAGGGCAGGGATCCCTGTTTTCTTGCTGGCCTGCATCGCTTGTGTTTAAAAATCCATCCTGGGAAGGGAGGGAGATGGGTGAGGGTGTCTAGCAGGGAGGCACAGAGCCCTCCAACTCCTTCTGGGCAGTGCTGGGCAGCCCAACATCCCCAGGAGGCAGCTGCTCATCACTCACTTGCACTACAACTCTTCTTTTTCTCCTATAAAATTAGGTTTCCAAAAGAAGAAAAATAAACTTTGCAGCCCCTGGGGCTGTGTCCTGCTTTGCTGCAATCATCCCTGAACCACAGCGGGGGTTGGCAGCCATGGGATGTGGCTCTTCTGGCTGCCCTGCTCGGTGGGGATGGGTGTGAGTGTGGATTTGGGGTCCCAGGAAGGGCAGCATCGCCCCTTCTTCTCTTTTCAGTGACTCAGTGGGTGCAGCATGGCGTGTGGGAGGATTCTGGTCCCTTTTCTAGGCTGGGAAAAGGGAAATGACTTCTGGTGTCCTGACTTAAATCCTTCCCACGCGCTCATCCCCAAATCCCGGGGAAATCAGCCACTGTGGCTGCGTTTGCTTCCCACACCTCACTCTGTGGGGGCCGTGATGGATGGCAAAGCCATGTCACCAAGGTGGGGGGAGCCCTGGGGGGCTCCCCATGGGTCAGACCCCTCTGCTGGCAGCATCTTCCTGGGGACAGCACCGGGAGGGTGTGGGTGCAGCTTCCAGCACCTCGAGAGGCTGCTGCGGGTGCTGGATGTGCCATGCTGGAGCCAGGGGCTGCTGCTTATGCTCCCACCATACTCTGGACCTGTCAGGGTGAATCCGGAATGACACAGAGCTGGGCTCCATCCTCCCCAAGCAGCTCTGCTCTGAAAGGCAAGCCTGCTGATCTAATCCATGTTTTAGCACCTCTGGGCTCCAGCGCTGAAGGGAGAAACCCGGGAAGGGCAGCGGGCAGGATCTGGGTGTCCCCGAGCAGGACCAGCTGCCCTTGTGCCCCGCTGCCGGACGTGCTGGCCCTGGTGTCACCCTGCCCTGGGGCGCACACACGCTGCTCTGCGCCCTCAGCCCCTCGCTGACTTTGAGGGATTGCAGATGTTTTCTTTGCGGCCCGGTCAGTGTGAGAGGAGCGGCTCCGTGTCCATCGGAAGCGCTGTAAATCACTGCGATGGGTTCCTCAGAAGGGCTTCCAGCCAGGGCCATAAACATCTTGCCTCGGGCCAACGTGACATCCGTGGAGCTCCCCGGCCGTCCCCCCGGCGGCGCACGGCCCGGCGGCTCTATCCCATCCAGCTAGCACTCAACAGCTGATAACTTTTCCCCCCTGCCTTTTCTTCCAAGAGTTGGGCTGCTCTTCAAACTCAAAAGCTCGGAAGGGCCTCCAGCCAAGAGTTTAAAGCCCAATAAGAAGGTTTTGTGAGCTGGGTGGTTTAGCAGTTACAGAACACGTGCTCCGGGACCCCCAGCACGGGCCAGGTCCCCCCAAGCAGAAGCTCAGTCCCTCCCCTGTGCGCAGAGGCTCTGGTGATTCTGGAAAAGGAAATTTATTTCTACTGGCCACAGCAACTCCCACTTCTTTGGGGAAGCGGTTAAAAAAAACAAGAAACCTTTGAGCACAATTAAATTTTTTAAACCGTAGTCATCCCCTCTGTTCTCCAGTGATTTCCCACCGGCAGGGTTAGGAAATCATGTTTTACATCATTTTGGCTGCTGACCCTTGTGAGAGCTGCTGGATTTCTGAGAGGAGCTGGAAGGGATCTTCTGAGCTCACCTCAGCCCAGGCAGAAGGAGCTGTTTCAGAAAGAGTTAGCAGTTTGATCTAAAGAAAATGGCATGGAAAAAAAATATCCCTGAGTGATGGATACTCTGTTTGCCTTGTGGAATATCGAGTCTTCTGTGAGGGAAAAGGCTCCCTGTGAGCCATGCTGCTCTGTGTTTCTGGGTCCTTTGGGACCCTCAGGGAAGGGTTGGCCTCCCAAAAAGTTTGTAGTGGATGTGATCTGATGTGGAAAAGTACAAACAAGGGATTTTAATTTAAAGTCGCCGATATTTAATCACTGCACAGTCAGTGTTTCATCCCCGGGTCGCAGCATCCTGGGCAGGGTGGTCTGGGTCACAGGGGACGTGGTGGGGCTGTGTGACCATCCTGGGAGTGGAAGGGTTTTCCAGTCCCTTCTTTTGGTGCTCCCAGCAGGGTCTGGCTGAGGTTTTATCCTGGCTCCCAGTGGTCTTCCCATATGGGTGGCTGCTTGGCATAAGCCTCTGGCACAGCAGAGCTGCCTGCCCTGGGAGTGCTCCTGAGAGCCACAACTTGGCCTGTGGACAGGTTTCTGCTGCCTTTCGCAGGCTTTGATGCTCTGCCCCTGTTGCCTCCAGCTTTTCCGTGGATCCTGGGGGATTTGGGGACCACCCCATGGTGGGGTGCTGCACGCAGCATCCTGGCTGTGCCGTCCCACCCCAGAGCACCGCGGTGCAGGTGAGCTGCTGGCAGCTGAGCAAGCCGGGAGCTGCTCCCCCACCTCCTGCTCTCCCTCCCTCCCTCCCTGCGGAGCGTTTGGACAAATAAAGTTCGGAAAAAATCCGAGCTGGAGCTGCTGACTCCTTGTGCAAGCGGTTTAAAATAGGCCACGCTGTTCCAGGCTGGCGGCAGCCAGCTGGCCCCGCGGCCTCCCCGCTGGAAAACAACCGGCAACAAAAACACGGGAGCCCCGAGCCGAGCCTGTCACCGCGGCCGGGGACGTGACCTGCTGCCACCCGGCCCCGACACCGGCCTGAGGGACCCTGGCAGGAGCAGGAGGGCGGCTTGGTGTGACATTTCCCTTTGCCGTGCAGGTGGGATGCCAGGGGGGAGCGGAGCATCGGGAGGCCGGGATGAGAAAGGAGCATCTCCAGTGCCATCCCCGCGTGTCGCTCCGGCTGTGCCCGTGTCGCTGCCCCAGCGGGGTCCTGGGCGATCCCCCCGCTGCTCCCATTGTGTTCCTGGATTTTGAAGACAAAGCAGCGGTGCTGGCCGGGAGCCCGGCGGGAAGTGGCCCCAGGTGGGCTGGACAAGGTGCCGGGGTCAGGCCCACGTCCCCCCGGGGCTGGCCGGTGCCTGAGCCCGCGGTGCCTTTTCCGTGCTCGGCGGTCCTTCGGGGACAGGAAGGGCTGCATTGTAAGATGGCCTTCCAGGATTTCCTCCAGCAGCCCTTGGGGCAGGATGCGGCCGTGCACCAGCTTCCAGGGGAACCTGCAGGGATGCTGGGGTGTCCTGGACGCTCTCCGCTGCTCCTGTCCAAGCCAGCCCCAGGGCAAGCCCGGCTGTTGTGGTGCTGGTAACCCCAGGATCGGGTAATTCCTGAGGGGAGGGCCAAGAACCCAACAGAGATGGGAGAGCCCCATTAGCCCTGAGCTGATCCAGCTCACCCAACCGGCCCATTCACCGCCCTGGCCCTAAAAAAGTGTGTGGAGACAGCAATGGGATCCCAGTGCAGGTAGGTTAGCCCAAAGATGATCCTTGGCAGTCTCAGGGGATGATGTGGCAGTGAGCACTCAGCAGAACACAGAGCAGGAGCAGCACAGTCCCCTGAGGGAGAGCTGAACTGCAGCTTGTGGTGATGCAGCTTGTGAGGATGTGAGCAGTGTCCCTGGGCTCCCAGGGGTCCAGGGAGGTCACCCCATCCCAAACCTGCCTGCACACACAGTGAGACCGTCCCTGCCTTGTTCTCTTGTCCCTGAACACCCCTGCTGGCACCTGCTTGGCTTGCCTTTGTCACAGTGCTTGGATCATTTTGGATCTTCCTTCCAATGTGGTCTGGGAAAGCGGGAGAGCAAAGGATCCATGCACAGGGGCAGAGCAGCTGTTGTGAGCTCCAGCAGCACATCAACCCGGCGTTGGGGCATCGACCAAAACCTCTCCAAGGAGTGCAGCAGCTTCCCTGTCACTGCCACGGGGGACATCAGCACTGCCACTCGTCCTCTGTGCGCTGATGATGGCGATTCCTTGTTGCAAGGTTTAGTGGTTGCGTGCAGCTTGCCTCAAAGAGCTCTGCACCTTGGCTGGGGGGAGGAGGAGGAGGATTTGGCAGCCGGGAGCAGGGGGATTAGCAGAGATTTGTTGGATCTCAAGGAGAGAGGTGCCAAGTTTTATTTGTCAGAGCAGGAGTCCTGCGGGCAGGGCACATCCCCTGAGGATGCTGCGTGTCCCTGTCAGCTGCATGCAGCACCCAGGGCTGGCTCAGGGGGATTGGGGCTTTCTGTATGGGGAACCCCATGGGCCACTGCTGGGGGGAGATGCCAGGGAGACAGATTTTGGTTTGGAATAAGCACAGGCTGCTGGATGGCCCGGGGGCGTCCTGGAGGATGGAGCTCTGTGGGGCAGCATGAGGTGGAGCAAACCTGGCGTTCCTTGAGACGTGCAGGTTAAATCCAGCTTGGGTTTAAGCTGAGCTCACGCAGTGCCGGTCCCAAAATGCCCTGGGGATGCAGATCCCTGCTGTTGGGAAGCAGGGAAGGTGGTGAGCTCCTACCCAGGGCACGGGGAGCCTGCAACATCTTGTGTAACAAGGAGTGAGCATCAAAGGGAAATGCCTGAGCGAAGCAATAACCCATGCTAACAACAGAAAAAAAAACCCCTCTCCCCTTTCATTTCCCTCCCTCCCCTCTTGACCTTGAAGAATGCTGGAAGGTGTCATGTCATCAGCATTTCCCAGCCGCTGGGAGCTTGGGGGGGGGGGATTTTTTTTTCTTCCTTCGGGGCACCCTGCCAAGAATAACAGCCGACTCCAGCAGGTCGGCACAGGAAGGGAACGGCTGGAACCTGATTTGCAGTCAGACGCTCCGAGAGCCAGAATGCATTTTATTGAAGAGGTCTCCGAGGAGGCATAAACCTTCCTCCCCCCCCCAAAAAAAAAGGAAAAGAAAAGAAGAAAAAGAAAAAAAAAAAGCCTTTCCGATGAAGCTGTATTTTTTTATATGCATTTTTAAAAAGTCTTTAAGATAAATTTGGTTTCGGGTCATGCTGCTGGTGTTGATTTAGGGCAGGAGCAGGAATGGGGAGGAATGGGGTGCATGGAATCCCTTGGATGAAGGCACATTTATTTTCCTGGTGGGATCAGGCTTCATCTCTGCTGCCTCCAGCGGGGCCAGCTCATCCCTTGGGATGGATGTGTTTAGCAGAGGTCAGACAGAGACACAATTCCTCCCAGGAAGGGGATGTCACTTGCCCGGCAGACAACCTGGGCACAGGTCAGGAGGTCCAGTGTCCCCATCATGACCAGTGCTCCTGTGTCCCACAGTGTGGGAGGTGTGGGGGCACTGAGAGAGTCTGGGATGGGAAAATCCCTGCTGGAAACCCAGGTTTGGTCAGGAAGGGATTAGCAGGACAGAGGGCTGCATCTCAGCTGGACAGATGGACAGGAGCTGGCAAAGGAGGCGATGCTGGGCCCACGTGGAATCTCTGGGATGAGGGAGGTCTCTGGGGCGGGTGGTGCCTCTCAACAGGCACATGGGGAGCAGGGCTTGGAACAGGGAAGCCATCAGCTGGTGGTTATGGGAATTTGGAAGGGCTGGGCTCACATTCCAGCAGATTCCTTGCCTCAGTTTCCCCAGGTGGGACAGCTGCAGTGTCTGAAGGGA
This sequence comes from Motacilla alba alba, assembly GCF_015832195.1. Lineage (NCBI taxonomy): Eukaryota > Metazoa > Chordata > Aves > Passeriformes > Motacillidae > Motacilla > Motacilla alba. The sequence goes on along the minus strand of NC_052026.1, from coordinate 18,843,755 downwards.
TGTGTCCATCACGGCTGATGGGTTCCAGTGCCATGTGGGGCAGTGACAGAGGTGAGTGCCTGTTTCACCTGCATGGTTCCACCTTTCCTGGGCATCCATGCTTGCCATGGTGGGGCTGGACCCGTCACAGGCTGCTCTGGCTGCTGCATGGCCACGGATTTCTGTCCCGATTATTGCCAACAAAGATCTTTCCAACACAGGAGTTTTTTCTTGTCACTCTTTGGCTACACAAGGGGACAGCGATTCCTGATCTGATCCATTGATTCCTGATCTGGTCCATTGATTCCTGATCTGATCCATTGATTCCTGATCCATTCCAACCTGCCTGAACCCGTCTGCCTTCAGAAAAGAACCAAACCAAACCCCATCCATTGCTTGGCACCCCAAGGCACAGGAGAACCTCCCAAAAAAGCTCTTCCACCAATTCTCAGAGGGAAGACATTGGAGGCAGCCCTTGATCTCCAGCTCTGGGGGTGAACCTGCTGAGCTCCCAGCCCTTGTTCCTCTGATCTCATCCCCCAGCTCTCTAAATCCAGCAAGACATTCCCAACCAGCAGCAGAGACCGGGCTGGGGTTGTTTGCAGAGCTCCATCCTTGGGAACATCTGGAACCACTGGCTCGTCCCACCTCCAGCTGGCTCTGGGGGTGCAGCGACCGTGGGTGGTCACGGGGGTGCCACAGGGCTGGTGACAGCCATCCACGGGATCTCTGTGCTGGCAGCTTGGCTCCTCCCGGCACATCCCCATCCCAGCCCCGGGAAGCACCGGGCACGAGTGGGATCCGAGGGTGAGGTGATCCACGCAGCTCCCAGCTCCCTTGTAATTCCTTTCCCAGCTGCTTTTGCTCATGGCCATGACCAGGCTGTAACCGGAGCAGGTCAGCGTTTTGCTGATGAAATGTTTTTCCATCGGGAAATACCAATTTCTGTGGGAACATCTCAATTTTGACCCAAGTTTTCCCCTTTTTTTTGGGGGGGGAGTGGTGGGGTGGGGGAGGGAGACTACTTGAAAACCAGGATTTTCCAGAGGTTAACCTTCTGCCATTGCTTTTGAGATGAGCACAGAGGGTGGCTGTGGCATGGGAAAGGTGGGAATGAAAGGTGATGTGGGAATAAAACCACGGCTAAGGACAGACCACGGTGCAAAAACAGCGGGCAAGAATATTTTTGAAAAAGTCAAAGTGAAGTGAACCGGTGGATTATCCTCAAAAATACTTTCATTCTGGGCTTTGGAGTCAGATTTGGGCTTTGTCTTCCTCTTCCTCTGCTTGCTTCGCCTTTTCCCAAGTGCTGTCACTTGAGCATCCCCTACATCCACTCGGGTTTGACACCCTGGCGGGAGGGAGAGGCGGTGCCAAGGGGGATTTTCAGCTGGGCAGGAGCTGTGAGCTCCACCTGCCTCCCAGGGGGATGAGGGTGCTTGACTGCGGCCCCGGATCCAGCCGCAGCTCTGCCCTGCGGGGCACATCCATCACGGACTGCTGAATAACGGGCTGGGAATAGAAAGCTGAAACCAGAGCCCGCGTCTTCCCGTTGCATCTTCGGAGTCATGTGAGAGGTTCCTTCCCTCCCATCCCACTCGGCAGCAGCCAGGCCTTGCCTAGAAATAGCTCCTGGCACTCGGGGGGCAGGACCCGGACCCCGCCCCGTCCCGGGGAGCCGATGCCATGCTCGGCTCCCTGCAGCAGGGCCTGGAGGCCAAGCAGGAGCACAGCAGGCTTGGAAAACCCTTGGAGCTTGAAAAACACTTTGTGCTGCCCGCAGGGAGTTGCTGGGATGGGTTCGTGCTCTGGAAGGACACGGGGTGCAGAGTCCCTGCTTGATGCCAGCGCCCAAGGGCACTGCAGGGGTCCGGCTGCTGCTCCCGGATTTTTACTGCTCTGCAAACTGTTATTATTCGCAGTGACAAACCTTTTATTCTCTTTTTCACCCCCCTCTCTCCCTCTCCTCTCCACCCTTTTTTAATAGCAGCCTCTAACAGCCACACTCATTCTTCTTTGTTGACACGGCCCTTTGGCACCAGCACTTGGCATTTGCAGAGCTGCTCGCCCTGGAAAGGAAGAGAAAAAAGAAAATCTCTTTTAAAAAAAAGTCTGAAAAAAACCCCACAGCCAGCAACTGGGCCCTTGTGCCTTGCAGGGGACGTGGCTCCCTCCTGCCCACGGGGACGTGGGGGGAATCAGGGCTGGTCCCATGGGGTGAGCAGGAAGAGCAGCACGAGGTCAAGGCCACGGGTGCCCACGGAGAGATTTGGGGCACGGACTGAGGGTGCTGGATCGTCCTCCTAAATTCATGGACTCACAGGGTGCTCCTGGGGATCCTGGCTGGACTCAGACCCTGTGACCAGGCACTGAATGTGTCCCCACACGGCTTTGTCCTCTGGCTGTCACAGGAGCAGCAGCGTCTTTGCCACAGCCTGCCCAGGAGTGCCCGGCGGAGCAGAGAGGCTCAGAGTGTCCCCACATGGCTGTGGTGGCAGTCAGTGGTCCCTTCCTCTCCCCAGGGTCACCTCCCTCCTTCCTGCCTGCTGGGAACCATGCCAGCAGCATCCTTCCCTCCTTCCCTGCCTCCTCTCTCAGCCTGCAGCTGTGATTCCAGGGCGGGGTGGCCGTGTCCCCTTCCCCTCCACCCTGTCACAGCTCCGTGTCACCTGTGCACAGCTTTCCTTGGGTCATTATTGTCTGATTCCAGGCTCTCTGCTGTGCAGAGGCAGATGTTCCTGCTCGCAGCAGCTGCGATCTTGGCCAGGAGCATCCTTGACTCACCTGCACGGCCACGCGAAGGATTGGGGGAAAACAGGAGAAAAACTGCCTGGGCTTTTCCAGCGGAAAAAATCAATGAAGTCAGTCCAGAAGTTCAAAGAAAGGTTGAAGCAGCAGATAAGGGATATATCCCCACTGTTTCCATGAGCCAGCCCTATCTCTCCCATCTGAAAAATCAGCACCAACTGAGTGCAGAGATCAGTCTTTTAAAAAACAACAGAAAAAAAAAAGGAAATAAAAGCCTGCCGAGACAAATACAGCTGTTGAGTGCAGAGTTCAAGGTCGCTGAACTCCAGACCAGTGTCCCATCGTCCCGTGGCAGCCATCTGCCACCTTCACCCCGGGCAGGTGCCACAGTGAGCTCAGACTGGCCGCCCCGTGCCTCAGTTTCCCCAGGTGGCGCAGCAGGGATCGTCGCCCATGCTGGCACGTGATGGCATTTGGATGTCCCTGCTGGATTTTGAGCAGGGATGATGCCAGGGCTGGGCTGCCCTTCCCAGTGCCCTTCCCTGTCTGGCTTTGCTCTCGGGCAGGAGGCCAGGAGCCCACGGGCGGAGGTGGGAGCCTGGACAGGCGCCGTGGAGGCAGCGGCTGTTCTTCCTCCCCGGCCACGCTCAGCTGGGAATTGCCTCCTTGGAGAAATATTCCCTTTTCAAACACCAGACCCTGCCGAGGATTATCCAGAGGGGGTGGCTGGGGCAGCAGTCACGCTGTCTCGAAGGCACAGTGTTGTTTGAAATGCTCTTTAAGGCACTTGATGACTCACAGCAACAGCTGGAAGGAATAAGCAGTTGGTAATTTCCATATTAACCTCCCGGTCCCAGGGATGTGGGATCTGCAGCGCGTGCCTGCTCCTCGGGGTGCCAGGGAATGGGTGCTGCTGGGGCCTGTCCTGCCGGGCAAGAGGGCAAAAGGGACTGGGATAGGGATAGGGACAGAGAGACTGGGATGGGAATGGGAACGAGGATGGGGATGGGGAGGGAGATAGGGATGGAAATGGAGATGAGGATGCAGATGAGGATGGGAATGAGGGTGAGGCTGAGGATGAGATGAGACAGAAATGGAAAAAGAAAGGAGCGTAAGGATGGCAATAAGGACAGGAGTGGAAACAGGAATGGGGATGAGAAAGATAAGGTTGGGGCTGGCAGTACGGATGGATGGAGGGATTGAGGCAGGAATGGGGATGGAAATGAGGGTGGGAACAGGAATGGGAATGGGGACAAGGATGGGGACAGGGATGAGCCCAGCACCCTGCGGGCTGCTCCTGCATCCATCCTGAATCCCATACAAGCCAGGGGAGCCCCCCCTGCCCCACAGGGCCAACCACAGCTGTTTGTACAGCACCTTGCACCACTGCTGCTGAGTCCTGACACACCAGACAGGGCTTGTCTGTCCCCTGCCTTGTAAGGGACATCTGTCCCCGGGGCTTGTCTTTGAGCAAGGGGCCACCTCTGCACCGCAGCCAGCAAGGTACAGCGGGACACTGGCCACCTCGAGCGAGCCAGGAGCCACCCTGCCCTGCCTCCCGGCGTGCTCACGGTGCTGGCCCGGGGGAGCAGGCCTGGCTGTCAGCACCCCCAGCCCAGGGGTGGCTCTGGCAGGAGGGCTGCGCGCCGGCGGGAGCCGCGCTGGAAAATCCTGCGCTAGGCTCGCCTTGATCCCCGCGCGCCCCGGGGGACGCGTTTGCCGCCAGGGCATATGTTTTCAGTTCTTGCCGGGGCCGACTTGAGAAATTTTCTCTCCCTCCCAGCTTCTCTGTTGCAAACAGCAACCGCAGGGCCGGGGCGGCACAGGATGATAAATGAGCTGCTCTGTCCGGGCGCAGCCAAGGCCCGGGAAGCTGCTCCCAGGCCGCGTCCCGGTGGATTGTGGGGGGAACGGGGGAGCGGGGGGCTCGCGGCGGCTCCGGAGAGGGGCACGGAGGCTTGGCGTTTCAGGGCAGGGTGGGGAGGGGGGTTTGGCCCCGCTGAGCTCCGGACTTTGAATGCGGCGCGTTGTTTTCTCGCCCATCTGCGGAGCAGGCGGGAGAGCATCTGTCGGCTGCGCTCGAAGGGTGGGCTGAGCTGGTGGCCGCAGCTCCCGGGGGAGCTCCAGCTGGGCAACCGGGGTGAGGCATTCCCAGATCCGGTGCTGCTGCCGGGGGTCAGGGATCCCATCCGGCCCAGTGGCCCCTTTCCATCCGGGAAAAGGAGTGACACAGAGAGGCCGCGTGCATCTTGAAGGAGCATCTGAGTCATGTCCACCCCGACGCGCGGCGCTCCCGCTGCCCTCGGCGCGTAGAGCAGCCACCACATCAGCCCTATAAATAAATAAAATATAACGAGGCCCTGCCGTCTTCTGGAAACCCCTGAAAAAGCCCCGTGGAGCCAGTTCTCCCAAGGTATCGTATTCCCGCTTTGTGTGTCGCCTCCCACCCCCTGCTTCTTTACTACCGGAGCCATCTGCGTGGAAACTGGATCCGGGTCCCTGAAGAGCCCTCCTGCCCCTGCCCGCGCTCCAGCTGATGTCACACAATCTGTTTGATCTCAGGGCCAGTTGCCGGGGAGCACCGGACGCTGTCAACCCGCAATCCGGGCGGGAGGTGACACCAAGGGTTGGTCGGCCCAAGGGGGGACCCAGACGGGGTGGCCCGAGGAGTGATGAGGAGCAAGGGACAGTGTGGCTTCTGTGCATCATCTGGGTGTGCTTGGCACGCGGCTCAGGCATTCCTCCTGCCGTCCCTCTGTCCCTGTGTCCTATCCAACCACTGACCTTGCCTCTTTGGGTGTCATCCTGCACCCTCCCAGCTCAGGGAGATTTGCAAGGACAGCACCTGGGACACTGCAGTGACTTGCCGTGAACTCAGACTCCCCAGCACTGCCGGGAGCAGGCTTCCTCCTCAAACGACTGTTTGAAAAAAAAATCCCCTTTCCAGCTCCTAATATATTTATTTAATCGGGGGAGCCGTGCCGAGCCGGTGGGCACGCTGACGAGCCGCTGGGGTGGTTAATCAGTCAGGTTTAATTGAGGCTGGCCCTGGGCACAGTTTGCGCTTCCGCGGTGCCTATTGTCCAAGGACAGCAAAGTGCTTTCCAAGCATTAAATCTTATCGCGGGCTGCGAGGCAGGTAAGGATATACCGGGATTATTGCATGCGCCGCTGAAACGCCGCCAGCTCCGGCTGGGAACGCATCAGCTATTTACCAGTGAGTGGCAAAGCGACGCAGCATTTTAGGACCGAGCGGGAAATAGAATCTGGTATTGAACTGGAACAGCGGCAGCAGTTTGAAAGTGGGAAATAAATTACCGGGGGTGGTCGGGACACCGAGTTAATGGCTGGAAAGGGCAGGAAAGGGCCGGCGCTTTCGGTGGGATCCGTCCTGCCGGCGTGAAGCAGGACACGGCGCCTTTGGGCAGTGCGAGCCGCACAAAGCGCCGTGGCGCGGCTGGGGGGTGGCGGGTGGGACACTGGTGACGGGCGAGGAGGGGACAGCGCGTGCGGGCCGCCCCGCGTGGGGCCGGCGCGGGGATCCCCGCCTGGGGCCGGTCACAAACCCCCTCGGGGGGCGGCTTTGCAAATCCCCGCGTCCCTCCCCCGTGGGGTCCCTCCGCTGCGCTCCGCGCCGGGCTGGCGGCGGGCGGGCGGGCGGCCGGGGGGTGGCAGCGGCTCGTTCCTCCCTCCGGGCCCCCCCGGGCGGGCAGGTCGCGGCGGGGGGGCCGGGGAGGAGCCGGGCCGGGGGCGCCGGGGCCGGGAGGCGGCCGGCAGCCGCCCTTCCTCCGCGCCGCCGGCGGGACCCAAACTTTCGCACCGAACTTTTATCCCGGGTTTATTTTTGTTGCTGCTCGTGGATATTTTGTTGCCGTGGGGAGCTGTTTTTTTTTTGTTGTTGTTGTTGTTGTTGTTGCCGTTGTTTTATCATAATTTTTTTTTCTTTCCTTTCTCGCTGCCTTCCCCCGGCGGGAGGAGGCGGGCGGAGGGGTGGGGGGGGAGCGCTCCGCAAACCCGCCCCCCGAGCCTGCGTGTCCGGCGGAGCCGCGGGATGAGCCGGGGGCGGCGATGAGCGCGGCGGGGCCGGGGGCGGCGGCGGGGCCGGGGGCAGCGGCGGCGCCGCTCTCCCGCAAGCAGCGGCTGATGGCCGCGCTGGCGGCCGGCGAGGCGTCGGCGGCGGCGGCGGCGGCGGCGGGGGGGGGGCGGCCCCGGGGCCGCGCAACCCTCGGCGCCCCCGCTCTGCTGCTTCATCTGCGGCGGCGGCATCAGCCGCGGCAAAGAGCTCAAGCTTCAAGTGCGACCCCCCCGCGACCACCGGCCCTTCTTCCCCTTCCTGCAGCACCAGGAGCCGGCGCCCGGAGCCCGCGCCGTCTCGGCGGAGGGCTGCGCCCTGGTCTGCGCTGTCTGCCGCTGCTTCCTGGGCGAGCAGTGGGACTCCTTCGAGCGCAGCCGCACGCCGGTGGAGAAGCGCATGTACTGGCTCAAGCGGCCCCATCAGTGCGAGGCGGCGGCGGCGGCGGCGGCGGCGGGGGGAGCCGGGCTGCGGCGGGGGGCCACGGGCTGGGACCCCGCCGCGCCGCCGCGCCGCGCCGCCGGCCACCCGGAGGAGGAGGAGGAGGAGGAGGAGGAGGAAGAGGAGGAGGAGGAAGGGCCGGCAGCCGGCTCCGAGCTCTCCGAGCTCTCCGACGCCGAGCCCCTGTCGGAGCCCGAGGGGGCGGGCGGCGCTGCGCGGGCCCCCCCGGCAGCGGGGAGCGAGCGGGGCCCCCCCTGCTGCTCCTCGGACAGCGAGATCAACATCACCAGCGAGGAGGAGGAGGAGGAAGGCGGCGAGCGGCCCGCTTGGGCAGCGGGCACCGCCTGCTACATCTGCGGCAGCCCCTTGGCACCGGGCGCCCAGCACCGCGTCCACGTGCAGAAGCAGGAGAAGACCTCGCCGGGACCTTTCTTCCCGTTCCTGTGGCTGCACAGCCCCCCGCCGGGCGCCCAGCCTCTGTCCCCCACCGGCAGCACCCTGGTGTGTCCCTGCTGCTTCGCCTCGCTCATGCAGCAGTGGCAAAGCTTCGAGCTGGCCAACGTGCCCGTGCTGCAGCGGCTCTACGTGGTGCCCCTGAGCGCCGGGGCCATGCCCGCCAAGGGCCGCCGAGGGACGAAGGAGGACGGCGCGGGCATCCCGCCGGTGCCCGAGGCTTGCTACCTCTGCGGGGAGGAGTGCGGCAAGGAGGCGAGGCCGGTGGCGGCCAAAATCACCAACGGCAACGCGAAGAGCACCATGCATTTCCCCTTCCTCAGCCTCCTGCCCTGCCCGCCCGGCGCCAAGGGGCTGAACAAGCACTGGGAGGTCAGCAGCTGCCGCAAGTGCTTCGGGGTGCTGCAGGACCTGTGGGCCATGTACAGGGCCTGTCACAACGAGGAGCTCATCTCCTCCGTGCAGAGTTTCCTGGGGAGGTACCACCAGGTCTTCTCCGCCGGTGACCTCGCCGGCCACCCCGCTGTCATCAAGCCCGGTCCCACCTCTGTCTGCTACATCTGCGGGGCCGAGTTGGGAGCTGGCAAAGAGTTCCAGCTCAACGTCAACCCTCCGGGGCGATTTGGGGAGAAGGAGCCCTTTTTCCCCTTCTTGACCGTCTACCCGCCCGCCCCGCGGGCCAGGCCGGCCGACTCCACCGGGCTGGTGGCCACCTGCATCCTGTGCTACCACGACCTGCTGGGACAGTGGCTGCAGCACGAGGGCAGGAACTCCCACCACCCCAGCAGCGCCTGGTCCCGGCAGTACAAGGTGGAGACCTTCGTCTGCTTCTTCTGCCGGCAGGAGAAGAAGCGATGCCTTGGATTAAAAGCGGTTCAAGTGGCCAGGCTTCCCGTCTTCCTCTACACCCTGCGCGTGGCCAACAGCCTGCTGGTGGACGACGGGAAGCAGCTGACCATCGGCGCCTGTGCCGAGTGCGGGGCCGTGGTGCTGGCTGGCAAGAGCGTGACCCCGCCAGAGCTGCTGGCAGTGGCACCCCCGACTCTCCTCCCCAAGGTAAGGCAGCTGGCCTGGACCCCATCCCTCCTTTCCCAGCGCTTCCCACCTCTGGAATCCAGGAGGAGTTGGAGCGGTGACGTAGATGGATGCTCTTCTTTCGGGTCTGGTTCCCGGGGGCGAATGCTAATGGATGGGGTGCCTTTAGCAGTGAACTTTTGGAGCTGTCAAGCTGTGAAGGAACAGATAAAAACCCTTCCAGGAGGTGGGAAGAGCCAAGATCTGTCCCGTTCCAGAAGTGTCTGTGTTGTTGGCAGCTTCGCATGAGGGAGGTGGGAGCCAGGACAGAGGAAATCCCAGTCCTGTCCTGCTTGCCATCAAGGGTGCTCAGAGGTGCCAGGGAGGGCTGCCTGGCCTGCCCTCCATGGGAGCCTCCTTGGGAAGCTGGAAGGAGCTCATGGGCTCTGTGGGAAACTTCCCAACTTATCCCCAGGTTTACAAGGTGCCTTCATGAAGGGATTTCCCTTGGAGAAGCCCCAGTTCTTCCCACAGCTGATGGGTGAGCACAGGGCTGGGCTCCCCCCTCCCGTGCTGCTCTGCTTATCCTGCAGTGAGGGCTCCCCAAAAGCCCTGCAGCCCTGCGGGGTGTCACGGGTGTCGTGGCCCAGGTGGTGCCAGATTCCCCAGTTTCTCCTTTCTGTGGCTCCCTCTGGGCTTACACGGGTTGCTGTGAGGGCATCACCTCAAAAGCACATGGCAGAGCAAAAGTTTATTCCCTCCAAGCTTGTCTTTCTCGTGGGATGGGAAAATAACAGCTTTTACTCCCAAATTTCCAGCTTGTGGGAGCTCTCCAGAGCCGCTGCTCTTTATCACCAAACCAGGCCCCAGGCTGGGCTCTGTCGAATGCCAACATCCCAAATCCCCGAGGTCATTTTCAAAGCCTTTCAGCTCCATCCATAGCCAGAACCCTGCAGCTCTCCGAGGCGCTGGCATTTTCTTTAGAAATGTAAACCAGTCCTTCCAAGACAGCGCTCCTTTTCTCTCCCATCCCTCTCCCTTGGCTGCTTACAAATATAATTTCCTGTTCAGCTCTGCTGGCTCCTGACCTGGGGGGGAACACTGCTTGGAAAGCCAGCAGGCAGGAGCTGCATTCACCTGGAGGGTGCCAGGATGGCACAGGAGGTTGGGTTGGCGCCGGTGCTGGGAATCCTCTGGAAGCTGTTGCTTTTGGGGGGTTTCCCCCCCCGGTTCTGTCAGCCTGAGATGGATGATCCTGACATAATTTTGGGGCGGTTGTGGCTGCATTTTCATGGTTGCTGGGTGGGTCGTGATGCCCATGTGGTCACGGGTCTGGTGGCATTTGCAAGGTGCTGGTGGCCATGGAGGAGTCGGGAGTCAGGGGAACAACCCGCGGTGCTGATCCAGGGCTGGTGCTGGAGTGCCCGGGTGGGTGCAGCTGATGAGAGGGGCATCACCTGCATGTCCCCAGCTGGGTTTTCAGGCCTCTGCCCCCTTGGTGTCCCCAGGCCACCTCATGGGGACTATCAGCAGCAATTCTGTTCCAGCATGGGTGGGTGCTTCCCGTGGGGTTCCTTAGTGATCCCCCCAAGCTCCCAGAATTTTTCAGGCACGCCAGTCCTTGTCCCCACTGGCCCCTGTCCCAAACTCCCAGGAGGACGCAGGCTGTGTCCCCAGGAAGGGACACTATGGAGTTCCTCCTCTTGTTCCCAGCTTTGCTAATGAGCCAATTAAGGGGCTGGTGCAAGGGGCTGGTGGCAGGAGGCACAGCCTGGGGACATGGTGGCCGGGCTCTGCCCTGCCCTGGTGGGGACTCTGGCTGGCCAGAAGGTCCTGGCGCATTTACCCTCCCTGTCTCCACATGCTTTCCAGCAGGCTGAGACCTCACAGATGTCAAGGTTATTTAAAACACGGCTTAATGCTTGGGTAGGGCACTTGGTTAATTTAGCTGTACCCTTGTTCAGCCATGCTTGCTGCTGAAAGTCACCCCAGATGAGCCTTTCACTCTTGTGTGACACCCAGGCCCCCGTTCTGGTAGGACCAAGCTGGAGGGAATGAGCCGGAGCAATTAAAATCATCTCCCCTGTTCTCCTTTCACCTCTGCAACTTCATTTTTGGGCTGCACTGGCTTTTTTTGCATCCCCTGCCCACAGCTGTGGTTTGCTGCTGTCTCGCCTGTGGACGGTTGACACAAACGGCTCAAAGCTTGAGGTCAAACACCCCAAAAGCCACCAGACACCCCCACATGTCCCTCTTTCAGCAGGGCAGCAAGAGCAGGGTGGGGCTAAGGTCCTCTCTGTGACAGTGTGGAGGTGCTGGTGAGGGTCCCCCACATCTGAGGCTTGTCGGGAGGGAGGACAAGCCTATATTTTGGATGGGTGGTGCCTCTGCTGCTGGTCTGGTGGGGAGCAGTGGAACGAGCAGTGCTCCGTGGAGGTGTGGTGGTGCCTGAAGCTCTCCCTGCTGCGGGGGGATCTCCTGGAGGTGAGCTCTGCAGAACCCTGCCGTGGTTGGCACGTGTGGGGTGGGTTTGGGTTGTCCCCTCCAAGAAAAAAGGGCAGTGCTGGGTGCAGAAAGGGCATCTGGCTTGGGCATCCTTTGGCTTGTCACCCTTGGTCCCCAGATGTGCACTGTGAAAATGGATTTTCTGCCCAGCTGTGCCCCTTGCAAGGGAAAGCTGTGTAGATCAATGCACTTATTGGTGTAGGGCTCTGATTTTGGGGTATCCAGGTGGGCTGTCTCCTCCTGCTGGTCTGGATAAATTGCCTGTGCATCCCACTGGGATGTGTATCCATCGCAGGAGGAGCCGGTTCCTCGAGCAGCTGCTGCTGGGAGCCATGGCTTTGAACAAACCACAAAATGCCCAGATTTGGTTGCTGCCCAGAGGTGACAGTGACCTGCTCCTGGCTGGCAGTGCCTTCTCAAGTCACCCCCAGGCTCTCCAGCCCTCTCCAAAGGGGTGAAGTGATGCATTCCCAGCTCAAGGGCTGCTTGTCCTCAGCCTGTCTGGCATTCTCAGGGTCCTGTGTTCACCAGGAAAAGCTTCCCCTGTCCTCCACCTTTTCCCATCTTCACCTTCCACTGCTCTCTCTGTGCTTACGTACCTGGAAAAGTGACTCCTCTTGAGGTTTTCTGGGTTTTTTTCCCCCTTAAATGCAACTCTTTGGAAATACTTCCAGGTGTTTGGAAAGCTCTCAAATCCTGCCGTAACTCGAGCACAGCTGTTCAGGACAACCGAGTGATGAGTTCATAACCAGCAGGTCCTTGTCACCTGATGTCCTGTGACAAGGTGACCCGCTCAGTGGCTGGGGGAAGCCTCTGGACCTTGTCTGTGTGGACTTCAGGCAGCATTTCCCTGGAGAAGCTGGCTGCTCATGGCTTGGGTGGGTTGCTGTTCCACGGGTAAAAAACTGTCTGGATGCTGGGCCTGGAGGGTGGCAGGGAATGGGGACATGTCCAGGTCACCAGCGGTGTCCCCAGGGCTCAGCACTGGGGCAGCAGAGCTGGGAAGGGTCTGGAGCACCAGGAGGGGCTGAGGGAGCTGGGAAGGGGCTCAGCTGGAGAAAAGGAGGCTCAGGGGGGACCTTGTGGCTCTGCACAACTCCTGATGGTAGGGGACAGCCAGGGGGGTCAGGCTCTGCTCCCAGGGAACACAGGAGGAGAGGGAACGGCCTCAGGCTGGGCCAGGGCAGGCTCGGGTTGGATATGAAGGAAAATTTCTCCACTGAAAGGGTCATCAAGCTCTGGCACAGCTGCCCAGGGCAGTCGTGGAGCCACCATTCCTTGAGGGATTTAAAAAATGCGGCCCTCGGGGACATGGTCACTGGTGGCCTTGGCAGTGCTGGGAGAGCAGTTGGACTCAATGATCTTGGAGGGCTTTTCCAGCCCAAACCGATCTGTGGTTCTGTGCTCAGTTTCCTTTGGTGCTGTGGAGGTGTTGGCACGGAGCTCCTCGGGAGCAGCTGGATCTCGCTGCTGCTCCCAGCCTTGTCCTCAGGCCGGTTTCTGGGAATCACGTGGTGTTTTCCGTGCCCCCATTCCCACTTTTCAGAGCACACCTGGGGCTGGTGGTGTGGGGCTGGGCCTGGCGGGGCACAGTCAGGCCCCAGGGGCTGAGTTTGCTGTATTTACTAATTGCCAGCAGCGCTGTTGGCTCAGCTGGGGCTTTGGCCCCTGCTGCAGGTTCCCAGCTCCAAAGGTCACGGCTGCGTTTCCAAATCACTGCGTCGAGCTGACAGCTGTTGGTGGGCACTTTCCTTTTGGCTCTCGAAAAGGGTTTTGGGCAAAAATCAAAGAGTTCTTGTGTTCTCCACTAAACCTTGTCCCACTGATGCTGAGCAGCAGCCAAAGCTCCTGGATGCCAGGAAAACAAACCCAGAAGGCGGGGAGTGATGCCTGAGCCCTCCTCCTGCATTGCACCAGGCCAAATTATGGGATATTTGGGTGCACTGCAGCATGAGAATTAAGAGACCTGTGTAGGAAGAGCCCCAGGCACCTCTGCCTTCTTTGCATCTTGTGTGGATTTTGAAGGAAATCAAAAACCCTCTGGCCACTGGCGGTGTTTTGGGTGGTGGTGGTTTTTTTGGCCGTGCTGGTGGCACCTCTGTGTCCCTGCCCCAGGCATCATGTGTGGGCTCCAGCGGGGTGGCACAGGCTGCATTTGGCCTCTCTTTATCCCTTAAATAAGGAGCAGAGCTGGTCTTACTCGTCTCAACCTTTTGGCCTCCAGCTTGGGTTGGTGTTGGTGGTTCTACCTGTGCTCGTGGCAATTTTTGCCATCACGAATCCCAGCAGATTCAGAGCAGAATTTTAGCCAACTTCACTGGGATAAACCTGTTCAGTTTGCAGCGTGTGAAGTTGTTTTTAGTGAGGCCTTTCAGCAAAGCAGCTGCTCAGCCAGCACTGACCCGGGCTGGCATTTTCAGCTGAGATCTCAAGCCCAGCATGGAGGTGGCAATATAATCATGATATGACTTCATGTCTCGGGGCACGGCCTCCCTCGGGATCGTGTTCCCGGATGGCAAACAAAGAAACAACACGGGGAAAATGCGCCCTGGGCTTTCTCCTGCCGCTGAGGTCAGGGCTGCTCCGCTGTGTGGGAACTGGCACCTGGCCGTCCCTCCTCATCCTCACCTGACACTTAGCCTGTGTCAGTCACCCCCTGCGGTGGTGGCTTGTCCCCGTGGGGTTTCCAGCTGGGGGTGTTTGTCCTTCAGCCACGCTGTGGGGAGCAGCACAGGGGTCTTGGCTTTGGCCGGGCTGACCTTGCGGGACCAGCTGTCCGAAATTCCAGGGCTCCCGTGCCGCTGCCAGCGCCGTGTCCTGCAGACCTCGTGCTGACTCCACAGCTCACCAGCTGGCTGCGATATATTTATTTTTCACCCTGCCCTCCCTGCTCTTTGCTTTCTCCCTGCCTTTCCCAAAAGCAGCAGTGCTGCAGGACTGGCAGCTCCAGCAGGCACCTGCCAAAAATGCTGCTCTGACAGTGTGCTGCACCCCCGAAGTACCCGCCGTGGGCACCCTGGGGAGAGGGACCGGCTCCACTCTCACCCCATGCAGTGAAAATGCTTTTGCAGCCTCTGGAGCATCCTCTGGGGTCGCAGCCAAGTCGGGAGATGGGGTAAAGGGACGGCTGGCCGGCTCTGGCTGCTGCGGCCGGACAGATGTTTTGTCCAGACACTTGGCCTTTCTCAGCCGTCCGGGAAGCTCGGTCGCAGAGGGCAGCCTGGGATGCTCCTTGGCTGCTTCCCAGCGAGGAGGGACTTCCCTGCACAGCAGCGTGGGTGCCTGCTTTTCCAAGTACATCGGGAATGGCAGGAGTTGGCTTTTCACCCCTCAAGAGACCAGCTGGGTCGTGTCCTGACACCCCTGTCACTGCCATTGAGTGGCAAGGAGCCGTCTCCATCTCCTGAGCAGGTTTTGGGGATCTACAATGTTTTGGGGCACCGGGCACAGCTGGTTTGCCAGGAGCCTGTTTACACCTCTCTGGCTGCCGGAGGTGCCCTGGATCCGTTCCCAGGCTGGTTTTTGGGGTGGGGAGGGCTCTGTTTGCTCCCTGATGACACCTTTGGCTGCTTTTTTGGAGACGGTCCTGTGCTGCTGGGCAGCATCTGGCCAGATGTTCCTCCCTGCAGCAACAGGCCTGTGCCACATGATGCCATCCTGGCCTGGAAGGGATGGCATGAAAAATCCCTCTGGTGTGCCGAGGGGACACTGCCCTCCTTGGGGACTGCCAGGGTGGGGACTTGGGTTCAAATCCAGGGACATGGTGAGGCAGGGGCATCCCTGGGAGCCGGGGCAGGATCCCGGCTGGCGGTGGCAGCCTCCCAGCCATGCCGGGCTCTCTTCCGCTGGGAGCAGCTGGTGGTGGGAGCCTTTCCAGCAGCACGATTCCCCCGGGCCCCGTCCCAGGGCCGTGACAGCCCCGGGTCCCCACGGCCAAGGCGGGTGGCAGCGGTGCCTCGGGCGTGCCTTGGCTCCTGGCGGCGCCGGTGCCGCGCGGTGGCACGTGCCAGCCGCGGGGACCGCGGGGCTGCTCCTGTGCCAAAGGCATCTCTCCCGGCCGTCCCGGCCTGGTTGCCCTCCCTGGGCATTGTGGAGGGTGCCAGAGCCCCGGTGCCAGCCCAGGCTGCCGCGGGCAGGTCGTGGTTTGCTCCCGGTGCCGGGTGAGCAGCTGCTGCGGCCTCTCCCCGGCACACGCGAGCCGAGCCGTGCCCTGGCTGGATAAACAGCCTCGTGCAGCTGCTCTGGCTGCTGTGGGACTCCTTTTCCCCGCCGGATCTTCGGTAGCAGGGCAGGGATGAAGGGGATGGCTCCAGGGTGGGTTTTCGGCCGGGCTGGGAGGAGGGTGGCATTGCCTGGGTGCGCTTCGCAGCCTGGTGTGGGTATGACGCTGCTTCTCCCTCTTTGGTTTCCTTCTTTTCCTCCCCCCTTCCACGTTAGCACAAGTGCTGCTGGGCTTTAGTAGCTCTCGGGAGACTGAAGTCATCTGTTTACCCACGGAGCTGGCGTGCTTGGAGCAGCAGCTGCCCCGGCTTTCCCTCCCCAACCTGCCGGAGAGGTGTCTGTGCCGAGCGTGCCGTGACCCGCCCTGGGGCAGAGCGAGCCTGTGGCTGCTCCGGGCTGCCTCGCACCCCACCCTGTGCCACCCCATGCCACCCCATCCCCTCCCATCCCACCCCATCCCATCCCAGCATGGCGCTGGGGTGTCCGTGCTGTGCTGGTGCAGGTGTAGGATCTCCCTCCATCCAGAGAGCTCCCAAAATGCTGTGTTTTGGTGGCTGTGTCCAAGCACAGGTGCTGGATGGGCCATTCCTGGTGGCACAAGGACCTGCTGCAGGATTTACCGAGGGTTGTTCCATTCCAGCATTGCCTGCCCTGGTATCCTGGCAGAGCCAGGCCTTGGCAGGGGTGAGCTGCTGGGTTTTGGGGCTGGCTTTGACCAGGAATGCGTGGGGAGGGTTCTGGCACCCCCGTGAGGGGTGTGAAGAGGGCAGGAGGGCTTGCAGGGACTGGTTTGCTCTGTCCCAGTGAATTTTTTGTCTTCCACGTTAGACTGAAACAAGGCTGAGGCCCAGCTGGGATGGGAGGGAAGATCCTGATGGGAGAGGGGTGGTGGCCACCCCGCAGCCAGGGGCATCCCCCCTTGGTTTGGGATGGACAGCTGCCTTCCCTAGCTAAAGGGCAGGAGTCTGGACTTGCTCCCAGGCTTCCAGCCCTGCTGTGCCCCCCCTTGAGGCTGTCACCCAGTGTGTCCCCAGCACCTGCTGTTTTGGGGCTGGGGATTCCTGTTGTGGGTGCCCGTCCCTGCAGGATGTGCGTCCTGTGGCCGCAACTGCCACAACCCCGTGCAGGTGGAGCTTTCCCATCTGACCCTCCAAAATGGTTTTAATTACCCTCCCCAGCTTTGCCCCTCCTTGGAAACGGGGAGTGCATCATCTGACAGATCTGAGGGGCCACCAGCAGCCACCTCTTTGCCTGGGGACACCAGGGAGGGACCTTGGAGCTGGGAACATTCTGGTGACAGCCAGGACGTTGGGCTCTCAGCGTTTTGCAGCCATGGTGGGACAGGCAGACCTGGGAGGGAGGGACGCACGGCCAGCTGAGGGTGTGGGGCACACAGCAAATTGCCACCATCATCTTCCAGCATGGTTCTGCAAGGGGCTGACTCCAGTCGGCCATGAAGCTTTACATCGAGTGATGATCAAGTGCTGATAATTCCAGTTATTATCCTGGCCAGGAATAAGTGTATATTTATATATATTTATATATATATTTATATGGATGGATGTCTCCTGCCCTCCTCTTTGTCCTCACTTCCAAACCAGCTGCATTTTCCTCTCCCTGTCTCTCCCCCTGGCTCTGGGAGCAGGCAGCAGGAGTTATCCCGGAGTGAAAACACTGCAGAGACAAGGCCTTTCAGTTCTCCCTGGAGGCAGCGCTGCCAAGGTCAACTGGTATGGGGACAGGGCTGGCTTGTCCCTGCTGGCCCTGCTCTTGGTGCTGGGTTGTCCCTGCTGGCCCTGCTCTTGGTGCTGGTGGCACCCCGGGGGTGTCCCGGCTCTTCCCAGTGGGGGCTCCCAGAGGTGTCCCAGCTGTTCCCAGTGGGGGCTCTGGGGGTGTCCTGGTTGTTCCCAGTGAGGGCTCCGGGGGTGTCCCAGCTGTTCCCAGTGGGGGCTCTGGGGGTGTCCTGGCTGTTCCCAGCGTGGCACCCCAGGGTATTCCTGGTGTAGCACCCCAGGGGTGTCCTGGCTGTTCCCAGTGTGGCACCCCGGGGGTCCTGGCTGTTCCTGGTGGGGGCTCTGGGGGTGTCCTGGTTGTTCCTGCTGTAGCACCCTGGGGCTGTCTGGCTGTTCCTGATGAGGGCTCCGGGGGTGTCCCGGCTGTTCCCGATGGGGGCTCTGGGGGTGTCCCGGCTGTTCCCGGTGTGGCACCCCAGGGTATTCCTGGTGTGGCACCCTGGGGCTGTCCCGGCTGTTCCCGGTGTTCCCAGTGTGGCACCCCAGGCTGTTCCCGGTGTGGCACCCCGGGGCTGTCCCGGCTGTTCCCGGTGTTCCCAGTGTGGCACCCCAGGCTGTTCCCGGTGTGGCACCCCGGGGCTGTCCCGGCTGTTCCCGGTGTTCCCAGTGTGGCACCCCAGGCTGTTCCCGGTGTGGCACCCCGGGGCTGTCCCGGCTGTTCCCGGTGTGGCACCCCGGGGCTGTCCCGGCTGTTCCCGGTGTGGGGCTCCCAGGGAGCGGGGGGAGCCGGCTCTGCTGCCTGCAGACACAGTCCAGATGCTCCGGCTGCGGCGTCTCTGGAGGGGGAGATGAATTCGCTCCTGCCGTCTTCTGTTTTCAGTCCAGAACATCTGCACAGTAACTGGGAAATCTGGGCTTTCTCCTGCTTCTCAGCCAGGTCCTGTCAGCCCTTTCCTCTTCCAAAAAGGGGTTTGATGGTTGGTTTTTTTTTTTTTCCCCTCCCCTTCCCGCTATTGCTTGTGCTGTGTAACCTGCTCCCTGCTGTGCATCCTGTCAGGGCTCTGCTTGGATTTTACTCCAGAAGGAGCATTTGGAGGGACCTCCCCACCTCAGCCACCGCCTGAGCTCAGGGATGTGGATCCCCAGGAGCAGATTTTCCTGTGGGGCTGTTCCTTTGTGGCACTGGGATCACCCAAGCTGCTGTATCCCTCGTCCCAGTTTTTTTCCCCTCGCTGATCTCCCCGTTCTCATGCTGATCCCGCTGATCCTGGAGCCTGGGTGCTGCATGCTGAGTGCTTGGGGCTGGACAACCCCTCCCAAAAGCTGGCACTGGGAAGCATTTGAGGCTGCAGGGTGGCCCCCACCCTGCTCCCTGTTCTTTCCAGCACTGAGTGGCTTGGCCAGGCTGGCCCTGGGCTGGCCAGGACAGCTCTTGGCTTGGCAGTATCCCACAGGGGTGAGGTTTGTTCCACAGCCGCTGGCTCGGGCTCCTGGCATGGCTCTGGTGGGTGCTGGGCACCTCCTTTTCCTTGCTGCTGCTTCCACCATGCCATGGGGACCCTCAGGAAGCATCACCCCAATAACTGCAGCCCTGGAGGAGGAATAAATCCTGCTGTCGTGTCCTTCCTCCCTTTCCCAGGCACGGACACTCTGTGCTCTCACCCTGACCTTCCCCACGGGAGCTGCTGGGGTGCAGCGAGCCCAAATCGGGCTCCATCCTTTACCCACCCGGCTCCTTCTCCTTCACTCACACCGATTTCCTGCCTCTTTGCTCATCTTTTAGTCCTTTCGCTGTGTCTTGCCCCACCCCTTGCTGCCCTAGTTCTGGCTGTGCTGGCGCCGTGCCCGGTGCCCTCTGCTCGGAGCGGAAGGAAGGGCTCCAGGGAGGGATGGCAACCTCGGGGTGATGCCAGCAGGGGTTTGGCCTTGGCTTGGACAGGGCACTGACCCCTCAGAGGGGCTTTGGGGCTATGGATATCATGGGTGCTGCTCCTGGGGTCTTGCAGGACACAAGGAGACAGTGGAGGAGGGAAATGCCGCCTCTCTTTTTGCACTTTGGGGACCTTGGGACAAAATGCAAGCGGTGCTGCTCCCCCTTGGGCTCCCTGCTCCCAGAGGAGGGGGAAACCCTCAGGCTGAGATGATTTTGGGTGGCCTTGAGGGCCAGCAGGCTGTGTAGGGGGGTGGCTGGGCAGAGTGGCTGCGAGCTTGGCACCCCAGGCACCTGGAGGTGATGTGTGCCTGATGGGGACAGCCACAGAGCTCTGGCCTCACAGCTGCTATTTCTGGCCAGCCCGTGGCCTCTGCACCGCAGCCACCACCGCCGGGGCCAGCAGCTGCTGCCCTTTCCCTTCCCATCCCCTCAGAGCCGTGGGATGGATGGAGACAGGATGAGGAATCCCCCCAGCGTGGGCAGCAGCTCAGTCCCTCCTGGGATCTTCCCTCCAGCCCCGTTTTCCTCCCGTTTAAACCCCGGGACAGAGTTTGGGATGGATGGAGAGCCGTGGGATGGATGGAGACAGGATGAGGAATCCCCCCCAGCGTGGGCAGCAGCTCAGTCCCTCCTGGGATCTTCCCTCCAGCCCCGTTTTCCTCCCATTTAAACCCGGGACGTGCCTGTGTTCGGTGGGCGGCTGTAAAAATAGCACTTGGTTTGAGTTAGGAGGGTGGCGGGGAAGGGCCGGGAGGGGGCCGGGGTGCAGGGGGAGGTCCGGTTTCTCCCTTTCCTGGAGGAATTAGGGAGGCCACATGCTGCCAGGAGTGTTTGGCTGGTAGAGGCAAGCGGAGGCTCCGAGGAGGCGAGCAGGCGTCCGCACAGATGGAAATTTGATCACCCACGGCTCAACAGATTGTTTGATTTATTTTAAAATCAAGCAGATGGCTGCAACAGGAGTTTGTTTAAGTTCAGCTCCGAGCTGGGCCAACGGCCAGGATACTCGGGGGTAGGCGTGCCAAAAAATGTTCAATGACTTTGGTCATCACCCACCTCTCCTCCTCCTCCTCCCTCGCCTCGCTCCAGCGCGCACACCCCGCTCCCCCTTATCGCATCCTCGCCTTCATCTCTTGGCTCCTGCATCTCGCTTTGTCTCTCCCGGCGGGCGCAGCCTTGCCCTCCACTTTTCCTCCCCTTCCACTCGCTCCAGAGGGTTTAACTCTTCCCCAGCCATCCCCTCGCCCCGGTTCCCTTCTGCTGGAGGGGTGCAGTGGGGGTCGTGGCCTGGGGAGAGAGGGAGAACCCCCATCCCTGGACTCTCCCCTCGTGCCTGTCTTCTCTGGGAGCAGTCTGGGGGAACGGAGGGCTGTGGGAGCTGGCTGGATGCCCAGAGGGATACCCTGACCCACACCCTGACCCCCACGGCTGTCCCTCTGTGGTGGGGAGGGGGTGGGTGCATCCTGGTGACCCCCTACCCTGTCCTGAATTGGGGGCAGCCTGGATGAGCTGGGGTGCTGGCAGTGTGGGACCCCCATGGTGGGGTGTGAGGGGTGAGCTGGGCACGGAGCAGAGCCCCTGCTGCAGCCCGTGGTGGCTCTGGATGTGTTCCTGGCCTCACTGCCATATGGCCAGCAGGGAAGGGGCTGGAGGAGCCAGTGGGAACAGCCTGGGATGTGCTAAACTGCTGTAAACAGGACGGGGCCTGCTGTGCTCAGGGCTTTAAATCACCCTGTGCCACCAGGCTGGCACTGCCTGGGGGGGTCTGACCACCCCGGGGGGGGCACAGGGTCCCCAGCACACATGGCCACGTCCCCTCAGCCTGCCAAGGGCCATCTGGGATGCTCTCTGTGGCAGGGCTAAGGAGATCTCTGCACCTCCTGGGCTGAGTGGGTGGGATGCTCCAGGACCACCGGGCATCCTTGGTGGCCTTGGGATATCCCTGTGCCCCACGGCAGGTTCAGTGCACCCTCTCCCTGCAGGCTTTCCTGCCAGAGAAATTTTGGGAGCAGGACTGTGTGATGAGACCCCTCCCCAGCTCCCCTGTCCTCCCCAGGCGGGGCTGGGGGCTGTGGCTCCTGCTGGGAGCAGTGCGTGGGGCTGGAAGGGGTTAAGGCAGGCAAAGGAAAACAAGAGTGCTGCAGGGCCTGGGTGGCTGACAAGCCAAACAACTGTTTTTGACTCACTGTTGCTGCCTTGCCAAGTGCAATTGCTTCCACATTCCCATCCCCTGGCTGGAGGGGCGCGGGGAGATGTTGGCTTTTTGCGGTCAGGAGGGGAAGGGGGATGCCGGGGGAAGGGCTGGCTCTGCACTGCTTTTTCTCAGCTCTTCTCTCTTCAATTCCCCTCCCTGGCCAGGGGCAGGAAGGACCAGGGGGGTGATGGTGCCAGGGGGGTGATGGTGCCAGGGGGGTGATGGTGCTGGGGGGTGATGGTGCCTGGGGAGTGATGGTGCCAGGGGGCTGATGGTGCCCGGGGGCTGATGCTGCCAGGGGGTGATGCTGCCAGGGGGGTGATGCTGCCAGGGGGTGATGCTGCCAGGGGGGTGATGCTGCCGGGGAATTGATGCTGCCAGGGTCACTCGGCCCAGCTTCTGGTGAAGCATCCATTCTGCCAGAGTTAAAGGTGGGAGAGGGAATGGTGGGGGGGGGGGGGGGGGTAAAATGCACTCCCAGGTGTCTGTCCTGCCTTTTCCTGCTGTTTGTCTGCAGGCAGGAACCTGGAAAGTGTCTTCTTCTCTGTCAGGGGGTGCTGGTGGGTGTTGGGGGCCAGCAGCACCCATTTATCCCCCCCTCCAGCCCCTTGAGAGTGGAGCCCCACATCCTCAATGTCCCCATTCCGACCCTCCACAGGGATGGGGAGTGATCCCGTTGCTCAGAGGTGTGGGGTCTCATGGGGGGCTGGGCCCCCCACCTTGCCTGCATGGGGGCAGATCTGTCTGCAGGGTTTGGGGGACACACACAACCCCAATAAAACCCCCAGGACTCCGGTGCTGGTGCCGTTGTGTTGGAGACAGGAAGAAATAATTCCTTGGAGAAGAGGCTGGGGAGTTAGAGCAAAGATTAGAGCTACTCAGGGTCGCTGCTTTGTGGAGTTAATTATCTTCTGAGTCTGGGTTTTTTGGGTGTTTTTTGAGTTGGTGGTTTTTTGTTTTGTTTTTTTTTTTTCTCCTTGGGATTATTTCTTGGCAAATGAGGCGTCGTTCTAAAGCACTGAGCTCTGCTCCCTCGGAGCTCCTGGCTGCTAAGTGCTGTGGAGGAGATCCTGGTCTTAAAAAAAACAACACACCGAAAAAAAAAAACCAAAAAAACACCCTCAAAAAAAGCCCTGCTGCTTTTGCAGTGTGAACATGGGGTCTGGGATAGCTCAGGAAGATTCTGTGTCCCTGGAGGTGTTTCCTTGGGGAAGCTGGAGCAGGAACCTCCAGTGGGCACAGGCAGCACTGGGATGGGCAGGGGAGGATGTGGAGATCCTTGGAGGGGTCCCTGCAGAGCTGTGAGCTGTTTGGGGTCCCCCACAAAGTCCAGCCTGGACTGAGGGTCTGGAAGGAACCCCCAGCATTTAGGAAGCTGTGAGGGTGCGCTGTGAGCTGACCCTTGGGTGAGGAGGGGGTTTGTGGGGCATCTCGTGTGGCAGCCGTTTCCCTGTTTGGGATGTTGTGCGGTTGGGACATCGCTCCAGCATCACATTCCCATCACCCTACAGCTCCCGGGGCTCTGCTGCTGCCTCCCCCCCAGTTAGGAGAGGCCATTTCCCCCTGCTGACCGTGGGGAGGGTCTGGGACAGCAGGGCTGTGGTGCAGAGGATGGCGTGGATGCTGCCGGGCAAATGGGATGCACACCTGGAGCTGCTCCTGTGGGATCTGATCCCTCTCGCTGCTGCTGCTGTCCTTGGTTAATGTCAGCCTCGTTTGCTGAGCCCCAGGGGAGGGAGGCAGCAGCAGAGCAGGAGCTGGTGGTGCTGGAGGTCAGGATGGGAATCTGAAGGACCCCCAGAGCTTCCCCCAAAACATCCCAATGTCCACGAGGGGTGGGAGAGCCAGCGCTGGTCTGGCAGCTGAGACTGCGCCGCTGGGACAGACGCACCATCCATCATCCCACCTTCAGCAGAGCTGCAGCCCAACCTCTGCCCCTGTCCTGAGCACCCAGCACCCTGCAGGACCCATCCACGCCACTCCCACCCCGCTGGCACCGGGGATGTCACCGGCGTCACCAGGGCCGACCCCCCAAACTCAAAGCTAACCAAAGGGCTCGCCCCAGCCGCAAGTGGCAGGGGATGCTGGTGTCCCCCGTGTCGCACACCTTGTCAGCTCCTAATCCCGACATGAGAAGGCAATTAGGGGCCGGGATGCCCCGGCCGAGGCGGCAGATGGGGCGCAGTGCCGCCGTGGGGCTGCCGCTGGGGCCGGGGCCGCCTCTGCCTCCGAATGTGTTTGCAAATCCTCCCCAGCTGAGGGGATTAAAGCCGGCATCTGGCTCGCTTTAGAATATTAAAACAAAGGGAGTTGTAGGCGCCATGATCGGGGGCAGGCGAGGGAGGGAGCGGGGCCGGGGCTGGGGGGTGCTGCTGGGAAAGTCTGCAGGAATCCCCCCCTCCTCTCCCAGCCTTTCCACGAGGCTTTCCCTAAGGAATAAACCCCGCCGTGGGTTTACAGCCGGGCACGGGCGGCAGCACCGGGGCACCGGGGGGATGCTGGAGGCGGGTGGGCCGCGGGGGTGCTTTTTGGGGGGGCGAGGGAGGTTTCTCTCTGCTTTTTCCACCCCGTCGCGCTGCTCTGGAAGCGGCAAGAATTCAGGAAGCCGGCGTGCGGCGAGTGCCAAGTCAGGCTGTACCGCAGCCAAGCCCCTGCTTGTTTTCTCGTCTTGCTGGAGCCAGTAAGTGACCTTATTAGCTTAGGGGGCAGCTGCCTTATTAACACACATCTGGCGGCGAGGGGGCCGCATAGGCCCGATATTGTCTCCCTGCCTGCTCCCAGCGTGGCCGGGGGGGCTCCCCCCGTGGCTTCTGCCACCCCTCCCAGTAGCAGGGCTGGCATCCAGGCAGCCCCGCTCCCCCCGTGCCCCTGGGAGGGGGTTTGTGCTGGGGGGGCAGGATTAGGCAGATGGGGTTTGGATTTGTCGGGGATTAATAATTTGAGGTTATAATCTGTGTGAGGTTATAATCTGCAGGGGAAGGAGGGGGTGTGGGGTCCCCCAGCAGCGTGGGGCCCGTGCTGTTGGCATTCCCATGGATGCTGCCCCATCTCCCAGCTTCCTTATGGGGCAGGCTCTGCTTTTTGGGGCTCGGCGTCACCCTGCGGGATGGGATCACTCAGAGGGGCTGGACCACCCATGCAGCATCCTCACATCCCTGCCAGCAGCCGGGGTGGGCACTGGGATTTCCTTCTGGATTGGTGTCAGCGTCTCCTGCAGCTAGGAGAGCCTCTAGCATGCTGGCTTCGGGGCTTTTCCAGCACATTTGGCTCTTAAAGCGGGGGGTTCCCAGGAGGATGGGAGCTGGGAGGCTCCTGCCGTGCCAGGACAGGTAGCCGGGAGCTTTTTGCTGGTGTTGGGTCACCCCAGGCTTGCTCAGGGCAGTCCCTGTGGGTGCACATCCCTGTGCCAGTGTCCACCCCCACCCAGAGCTGCCCATTTCCTCTCCCTGGCTGCAACCAGAGCCAAGCTGGGAGCACCCCAGTGCCACATCCCCCGAGCTGGCACATCCCCGGGGGGTGCTGGGCGCCCGCCCTCCCCTCCCTCCACCACACAGGGATGCCCTTTGTCCTTCTTGGCCCGTGGGGGAACTCGGCAGCTCTTGGCTTCTCCCTTCTGTTTTGGAAACTCAAAACATTTGCAGGGCGGCCCACTCGCGCCCTGCCGCCACGGAGAGAGGCTCTTGGCTGACTCCTCTGCTTTCCTTGGCCGCCGCTCCCTGCCGCTCACGCTCGGGGTGGGGGGAGGCTTTTCTCCACCTCCTCACCCCTCTTTTTTCTTTTTCCCCCTTTTTCTTGTTTTTCTTTTTTTTTCTTTTTCTTCTTCCCTATGCTGTAAGCTTGGAAAAACACCCCCAGCCTGCAGGAAGGGCCACGGAGGGGGCCGGGAAGCAGAGCGAGCGTGGCCGGTGCCCGCTGGCCCCTGGCACTGACCTTGCTGCCTGCTGGGAAGGGCGGCTGTGCCGGGCGGCCGGAGCAGCCCCACGCTGCACCAGCACTAATGAGCTCTGCCTGAGCAGAAGGATTAATTAGCTGCTGGGAGGAGAGGGGGGGGGCATCCTTCTTCCAGGGCTGCGGCGCTGGCGGCAGTTTTGGGGTGCTCCAGGAGGAGATGTGGCTCTTCCTGGGGCAAATGCCAGGAGCCGGGAGGGCAGAGGGAATCCCAGTGCCACGCTGGGAAGGCACGAGAGCTGCTGATCAATCACGCAGCCTCCCGCTCTCTGTATTCCATCCTTTCCCTCCAAAAAAAGCCTTGCAGGTTTTTTTAATTGATGTTTCTGTGCTGTTGTCCCTGTGGGAATGGGAACCGAGGGTGTGACATGGATGTGTTAAATATGTCCTGTGCAATCTGGAATGACACTACAGGGGACAGAGTGGCAGCTGGCTGGCAGCTGGGTGTGGGCAGGGCCTGGCTGTGTGCTGGGGGTCAGCCCTCAGCCCAAAATCCCAAGGGCTCTGGGATGCTCAGGAGCGTTGTTTTGGGGACTGTCAGCCCTCACCCCAAAATCCCAAGGGCTCGGGGATGCTCAGGAGCGTTGTTTTGGGGACTGTCAGCCCTCACCCCAAAATCCCAAGCGCTCGGGGATGCTCAGGAGCGTTGTTTTGGGGACTGTCACCCTCCTGGAGGGTGCCCCCAAGCTGGCTTTTGGTGTCCCACTTAGCTGGGTGGATTTTCGGGGGGGTGGCTGCGTGCCTTGTCCTCCGCCAGCCCCTCGGTGCCCCTCTCCTCTCTGGGGAAGCAGACACGGGGCAGAGGTGACATCAGGGGGCCCTGGAGAGACAAGCAGGGACACGGCGTTGGGGCCGGGAAGGTCGCGAGGACGCGGAGCTTGAACTTGAATGAGATGGTAATTGCGACGTGCCTAATTACAGGGAAAGAGCAAATCACTCCGGTGCTTCATAAAGTGTCTGACACGGAATAACGAGGATAATTAGCAATCAGACGGGAAGCTGCTGCCTCCCCGGCCCCCGAAAGCCCTGGGGAGCCCCGCTCCCCCTCCCCTCCCACAGCATCTGCCCCTGCCTGGGGTGGTTTGTCCCCCCCAGCATGGGACATCTGCCCCCCAGCCCCCCCAGAGTGGGACACTGGCCCAGCAGAGCCACCCGGGGTGGGCTGAGGTGCAGCTGGTGGCCGTGTCCCCTGCGCAGGGGGGTGTGGTGGCTGTGCCGTGTCCCTCCCCACGTGCGTGTCCAGGTGTCCGTCGCCGTGTCCAGGTGTCTGTCCCCACACCCGTGTCCAGCTGTGCAGCTCGTGCCTGCTGCCAGCAATGCATTAATGCCGCCTGACGCTAGAGCGCACCAGAAGCATGTCGTGACATCCTCCCGGGGACACGGCTCCCGGCAGGGCCACCTGTCCCGGCCACCTGCCCGCCGCCACCCTGCCGCGACCCCGGAGGCACCCGCGGCCACCCCGCTGGGGACCCGGGCTGGCCTTGGTGGCCGCAGGGGACAAGGATGGATGGCAGGGCTGGGACTGGTGGTGCCCGATTGCACTCGGAGGGAGTGGGAAGGGCGCAGAGTTGTGGCACCCCAAAAATCCCCCCTGCCGTCCCAGCCTGGCTGCTGTCACCCCTGGGGGACCGGGAGGAGCACAAGGAGCGTCTGGCTCCCAATTAGCCGCACTTTTAATGATGCTGCTGGTTTAGGGAGTGTGTGTCCCCCTCAGGGAGGCTGGCTGGTGCTGGGGAGCTGATCCTAAACCTCCTGTCCTCCCATCCCGGCGCCCAAAGGCTGAGGAATATCCTTCCTCTGGGCATGAAGGGACCTCCCAGCCCCAAAATGCCCCTGGCTGAGGGGTGCCAGGCTGCTTTGGTGACTTCACTCCAACTCCTGCTTTCCCCGGAGCCACCTCACTCCTGTCCCCCGCCCAACACCAGCCGGGCCCATCCCTCTGTCCCCTTCCCAGCGCCTTCTGGGAATCCCACAGCCAATCCCACCAGGATTTTTGGACTGGGTTTGCAGAGAGGGCCGAGCACGCCGGTGCCACCGTGGGGACGACGTTCCTGGTGTCCCTGGGCGCTGGGGCAGGGTGGAGGTCACACTTGCTCATCCTCCTACGTGCCTGTCTCCTTCCCGCCTCTCCTGCTGGCTTCTCCTTTTTTTTGTTTCCCCCTCTCGGAGCAGCTGTTCTCTAATAAGCTGTTAATGATGATACAGTAAGTAGGAGCAGAGAGTCCTGCGGGAGCTGCCACGATTTGTGTAATTGGCCTCAGAGGAGACAGAAGTATCTAATATTTACATGCCGGTATTAGTCCCCCGGGAGCCTGGCTGGGCTGGCACGGGAGGCAGCTCCCAGCCTCAGCCTGTCTGCTCCCAGCTGATGGATCCTCACATCTCCCGTGGGTGGGAACTGCCGGCTAGGAATGGGGGGGATCCCCCCCCAAAAAAAAGACTGGGGATGGCTGAGCATCCCCAGCAAAAGCTGTGGGGGTTTGCTGGTGTTGAATCTCTGCTCGGGGCCCATTGTCCCCATGTGCCACCAGCCCTGTGCCAGTGTCCACCCTCACCCTGAGCTGCCCGTTTCCTCTCCCTGGCTACAAGCAGAGCCAAGCTGGGAGCACCCCTGTGCCACATCCCCCGAGCTGGCAGCGGGATGTTTGTGGGAGCAGCGGGGTTGGGCTGAGCTCCCAGAAGGGAATTCTGAGGTTTGGGGAGCCCTGTGCTGGCGAGGGGTGGAGGCAGGAGCTGGGCATGTCCCAGAGTGATTTTACCAGGGCTTTGACCTGGCTCTTGAGGCACGAACGTGTTCCTGAGCTGGCTGGCGCCTGCAGCAAGGAATGGCAGTGACAGGGATGCTCGCCGTGCGGCCACCGAGCACCCTCTGCCCTGTGCCCGTGGCGGGGGTGGGTCCGGGGAGCTGTGCTCCTGGAAGGGCAGGTTTGGAAGCAGCAGTGTCACCGTGCTCCCAGTGGGCTGGGTGAGCCGTGGGGCTGGGCAGGCCCTGCTGAAACTGCCCCTGGTGATCCCGCCTGCAGCCATGAGGCCGGAACGCCAGGGGAAACTGAGGCACGGCTGGGGAAGCTGAGGCACGAAGGGCTGAGGAGCAGCCTGCCCACCCTCCCGCCCCTATGGGGTCTTGCCCTGGGCTCCATCCTGTGCTGTAGTGTGGACAGGGAGCCACCAGGGCTGTCCCACTTCCCCCGGTAGCCCCAGGAGTCCCCAGG
This sequence comes from Motacilla alba alba, assembly GCF_015832195.1. Classification (NCBI taxonomy): domain Eukaryota; kingdom Metazoa; phylum Chordata; class Aves; order Passeriformes; family Motacillidae; genus Motacilla; species Motacilla alba. The sequence continues at coordinate 18,815,305 of NC_052026.1, read as the reverse complement.
GCTCTGGGGTTGTCCCCTCCTGCTGGGGGTCAGTCTCTGGCCAGGATTCCCTCAGCTGAGCTGTTTTGGGATGCTGGGGCCGTGCTCACTCCATCGCTCATGTTCCTGCACCCCCAAACCTGCAGAGACCCCCGCAAAGGGGAGGGTGGGCCTGGCATGGGGGCACCAATGCTGAGCAGTGGGGCCAGGCAGTGGCTACATCCCAATTCCCTGCCTGGGCTGGAAGCTGGGGGGTGCCAGCCCCCCAGCCCATCTCCCACTGCATACTGGCGTGCTGGAGAGGCCCCCAGCCCTGCGGGATTGCATTCCCAACCTTTCCCACCCAGATTCCCACCCTCCCATTGCCTTGGCAACCCTGGAATGGTGGCTCAGCTGCCAGGGGATGTCTCACATCCATGCTGGGGGTGCCCTCCAGGGAGGGTGAGGGGGATGTGGGGGGCTGATGTGGGTGGCCAGGGGGGTTTTTAGTGGGGTGCCAGGCTGGGCACAGCTGTTCACCCCGCAGAATGAAAGGCACAGTGTTCTCCAACTGTTCTCCAGAAGGCAAGTGGGCAGCTTTGCTTTGGAGGTGGCCCCATCCTGCCCACTGGGACTGGGCTGGCAGCCACCAGGACCTGCCATCCGGGGTTCTGTGGGGTCTCCAGGGGGCTGTGGGGCGGAATAGCTGCGGGGTGGAGGTCGCTGAGCCCTGGCAGGGCCATCACGCCCTGAGCTGGTGGCAGGATGGAGGCGCACGCTGGTGTGGTGGGGGTGAGGAGCTGTTGGCTTCTGTTCTTCCCTCCCTGCCTCCTTCCCTCATCCCTCCTGTCATCCCTTCATCCTTCCCTCTATCCGTCCCTCCATCCCTCCATCCCTTTTGGGCTGTCCTCCCTGCTCAGGACGTTCCAGCCTCTGTGTCCCTGGCTTCCTGCCAGCCCTTTCCCACACTCCCTAATCCCGGGCTCCAGCCCTGGCTGCTGATGCCCGGGAGCAGCTGCTTCAGTCTCCCCGAGCCAGGGAAACAGGACCTGGCCCTTGACCTCCCGGAGAATCTGGGGGTGGCAGGTTTGGCCTGGGGACAGCAGGGGTGTCCCCAAGTCCCCTGCTGTGTCAGCCACCCCTCGTCCAGGGCAGAGCGGGTGGATTTATGTTGGCAAGGGGTGCAGTGGGGAGCAGGGCAGCACCCCTGGGTGCTCGGGGGGTGGAGGGGGGTGTTCACAGCCCCTCACGCCCCTGTTCTGTGGGTGTTTGGGGGGGACATCCCCCCACCTCCTTCCCTCCCTCCTGCCTGATCTGTTCAATCTGCTAAGCAGGAGAATAGTGCAGCCGCCATCTGTGAGCCTGCCAATAATGGGATTAACTCCTTCCCCTGGCCGGGCGAGCCTGACGCTCGTTCTGGCACCCCCTTCCCGGGGCACCCCCTCCTCCCGCCTGCGGGGACAGCCAGCACCGCTGCTGATGGCCCAGGGGACAGCCTGGGGACAGCCCCCATTTGCCCTCCCGCAGGTCTGAGCCACCAGCATGGACTCACCCTCTCCTGCCTCAGTTTCCTCTCTCTTTCCTCAGTGTCCCTCTGCCTCAGTGTCCCCCCTCCTGCCTCAGTTTCTCTCCTCCTGCCTGTTTTTCCCTCTTCTTCCTCACTAATACCCCATTCTGCCTCGGTTTCCCCCCCTGCCTGTTTTTCCCTCTTCTGCCTCACTAATACCCCGCTCTGCCTCAGTTTCCCCTCCTGCCTAGCAGGGTGGATTTGGGGCATTCCAAAGGGCTTCCCTGCGTGGGAGTGGGAGCACGGGCAGGAGGAGCACACTGAGCTGTGCGTGAATCCCTGCGTGTTCGAGGGTCTTTGAGGCAGAGGAATGCAGGGTGCGAGCCCACCGCCCTCCCCCCGGGATGCTGCTCAGGGAGGGATGCAGGGATGCGGGATTGGAGCCCAACCCCTCCCCATCCTCCCGGGGATGCTGCCCGAGGCTGGGGCAGAGGCGACACCGCACGTGGGGGGGTTCGAGGGACCCCCACCCCCAGCCCTGCATCTTCGAGCCCTTTTGCCGGGGGCGGGATGCCCCCGCTAATCCTCTTAGGCTGCGCCCCGGAGCAGCTGGCGAGGCCGGCCCGGCCGCTGCCCATCCTCCCTCCCTCCCTCCCAACAGGTGCCCCCCGGCCCCCTCCCCTCCAGGGCTGGGCGGGGGGCTCGGGGCTCCCCGCAGCAGGCAGCCCCCCCCTTCCCCTTCCCCTTCCCCCGGGGCCGGCCCGGGAGCGCTCATTAATTATCTAATCTTCCCTTTATGTTTAATTTACAGCCCCGCGCGGCTCTGGCCATATGCTGCTTTTGTTGTGTCTGGCTCTTTGTTGTGGCAGGCAGCGGGGGCTGGCGAGACCCCCCCCCACCCCCACCCCACCTCCCCAGCCTTTGATCCCCCCCTCCCCTCGCAGCGCCACCCTCCAGCCACCCCCGCGGCACGGTGGCGAGCCCCGCCGAGGGGGTAAGTGCCTTTTTCTCGCTTATTAATTTGCCTGACCCCCCCCCCCCCCCCGCCCCAGCTCACCGCAGCCCACCCCCCCATCAGAGCGTGTGTGTGTGTGTGTCTGTGTGTCTGTCTGTGTGTGTGTGTGTGTGTGCGTGTCCCCCGCCTCTCGCCGCCGGCTCGGGGATGTGATCGCGCGTGTGCGTGTGCGCGGCGCTGCCTCCTCCCGCTGCCGCCGCCGGGGTCACCGCGCTGCCCGCACCGCGCCCCGCACCGCAGGTACGTGCAGGGCAGGAAGCTGCCTGTGCCTCCCCCTCGGATCGTCCCCCTGCCTTACCTGTGCCCCCCACACACCTCCATCCCATCCCATCCCATCCCATCCCATCCCATCCCACCCCATCCCAGTACCCCCGGTGTGCACCTCCCTCCTCTCTGCCTGTACCCCCCTCACACCTGTACCCCTCCATCCCCATCCTAAATGTCCCCTCCTGTATCCCCCCACCCCTCTGTGCCCCCCTACGCACTGCCTGTGCCCCCTCACCTCCCTGTACCCACCCTGTACCCCCCTTGCTGTAGCCCCCCTCCCACCCCTGCCCAGCCTTGCGGTGGGCACCCCATGGGGATTGCTGGGGGGGATAAACCCCGTACCCCCCCCGACTTGTTGTGTGTCCCCCCCAATTTTGCTGGGTGTGTTTGGGGTGGCTGTGGGGGGACCCCTGTGGCCCCCTGACCCGTGGCGGGTACTTGTTGGGGGGCTTTGTGGAACTTGCTGCAAACTTTGTGTGCTGCTGCTGCCAGGCGCCTTCTGCACTTCCCGTTTTTTTTTTCCTGTGGTTTTATTAAAAAAAAAAAAAGTAGCAAAATGGTTTTCCTGCACCCCAGCAGGCCCGTGCACAGCTCTAATGGGGTGCACGGGGGTGCACCCCAACCCGGGGGCTGCAGGAGATGTGCCCACCCTTGGGGTGTTCAGGTCAGGCTCCTGGGGGGCAGCAGGCAAAGGGTTCGGGGCAGCATGGGGGCTCCGTCTGTGGGTGCCGGGGGACACCCCCTGCTGCTCTGCTGGGTGCTCAGCTGGCATTTGTCCCCCAGTGAGAGGTGCTGCTGGCCTGTGGGGCGGCCCCCTGGGCTTTGCCAGTCCCGCTGTGGGCAGGGCATGCCCAAACCCCCACCCCAGAGCTCGGGGTGGCACTCAGGGGGCTGTGCTCGTGCTGTCTGTCTGTCCGTCTGTCCGCACCCCCCGCAGCTGCTGCTGCTGCATGCTCCCTGCCTGCCCAGGGTGAGGAGGGTGGCTGACTACACCACGGGAGGGTGGGTGCCAAGCCAGCAGCCCGCCTTGGCTGGAGGAGCCGCGTGCTGGGCCAGGAGCCGGGCTTGGAGCGCTCTGGCAGCGGGGTAAGGTCACCGCCACCGCCAGCCAGGTGGCCCTGCCAGGGCGTGCTGGCTCCTGCGTGCCAGGAGCCACGAGGCGGTGGCAGGAGCTGGAGCTGGGGTCAGCGAGCCACTCGCCAGGTGAAGAAATCTCCTTTCACGGGCGCAGGAGGCAGCTGGCTCTGCAGGCACCCTGCTGCCCGGCATTGCGGGGTCTCTGTTGGACAAGGGACTCCTCGTCCCCAAGGGGATGCAGTGGCTTGGGGAACCCATGTCCTGAAGGTGGGATGTGGCAGCAGGGGACAGTGCCAGCTGCTGGCGTGGGTGATGGCATGGGGGTGGCACTGCATGGCCAAGGCACCTGTCCTGGCAGCAGAGAGGGAAACAGAGTGGACACCAGCAGCACTCCTCGTCCTTGCATGTGGGGCTGGCTGTCCCCACATCAGGGTGACCAGACTGGCCCTTTTTGATGTTGTTTTCTGCCCACCAGCTGTGGGGAGCTGAGGAGGGGCAATGCCACCGTGCCAGGTGCTGCCATCTGGCCATGCTTGTCCCCATACAACGTCCCAGCCCCACACCAGGGGTCCTTTCCCAAGGAAGCCACCCGAGCTCTGTGTCATGGCCACTTCACACTGCGTGTCACAGGGAGCCACAACACGAGGTTGGGGTCCCCCATGGCAGCCCACCCCCTGCCAGCCAGGGAAACTGAGGCAGTGGGGCAGGCGGCGGCTTGCCCAAGGCACCCAGCGCCAGGGCTGGGGAGAGCAAACAGGATTCTTGGCACGGGCTGGCAGTGCCGCGCTCTGCCTGCAGGCAAGGGTTGCTCTTTGCTGGGTGTGCAGTTTTGCTGCTGCTTTGCAGCCCAGCCCTGGCTCCCTGGGGACTGTGCCTCTGTCCCCACAGGTGACACCCACCCCTCACCCTGGCGCTGGTGGACGGGGCAGTTGTTTTTCCCCCCGGGGCTGGCCGGTGCCCGGCGCTGTGTGTGGCAGGGCTGGCGCGGAGAGCAGCTTGGCCTTGGCCCCCTGCCCGCTGCCGTGCCCTTTTCCAGAGGCAGCTGCCTGTGGGCATGGCTTGGCAGCTGTCCCCGCTGCAGGCTCGGCCGGGGCAGGACCCTGCTCCCCGTGCTGCCGGGTCACCTCCGTGCAGGGTTACAACACGCGGGGCCACCTCTGCCACGAGTTTGCAGTTCTCAGCTCAGCCGTGGCTTTTTCTCCCGGGTTTCTGTGCCAGCTCCGTCCCTGAAGCAGAGGAGGGGATGAACGAGGAGCTGGTTCTTCCCAGCGTGCCGAAAAGTCCCTCTGGAGAGGCTCCCAGTGGCGTCACCCCTTGCAGAAGCGATGTGTCAGCTCTGAAAGCCCCTGGCTTTCCACCTTGGGGCTGTGTGGGGGAGGGGGCGGTTCTGTCCCCGCTTCCAGGGCGCACGGGAGCCCTCGGGGTGGTGACATTCCCTGCTCCGTGCCTGGTTCCGCGGTGCATCCCTCCCCTCCCAGCTCGCTTGCCAGCTAATGGCGCGGCTTATTCCTATGGCTTTTTAAGTGCTTAATGGCGCGCGGGGCTAATGATGCAGCTCCCTCTGTTCCTGCCGCCTGGATGGAGGGATGGACGGATGGATGGATGGATGGATGGATGGATGGATGGATGGATGGTGTCGGATAGCGCTGCCCGAACCTCCTGGAATGGGGACAGGGACACAAGGAGGGGCCCAGCCGGTGCCCCGTGGAGCTGGGCCTGGGAGTGGGCATCCTCCTTCCTCTCCTCCCTCTCCTGCACGGCTGCTCGGAGCAGTAATGTCACCATAAACGATATTTATCACGAGGTGATAAAAATCTATTTCCAGCGACCTCTTGGAAATGGCCCTCATAAAAGCAGGCAGCAGACGGAGGCAGGAGGCAGACAGCGGGGAGGGGGCACGGGCAGGGAAATGGCTGTAATCAGCCACGGAGCAGAGGCTGGATCTGCCGGGGAGCCCGCCCTGCCTTTCCCGACCCCGGGAAATTGATGGCAGCCGTCAAGGCCAGAGGGCTGCCCGGGCACAGCTGGGCGGATGCTCGGGCATCCCAGGGCTCGAGCATCCTGGGGATGGAGTATCCAGGCTGGGAAGGGAGGGCCAGAGAGATTTTTGTCTTTAGGTGAACAGGATATTGGGGTTCTGTCCATCCTGGGGCATTCTCAAAGTGACACCTGAGGGATCCCGGGCTGGAGCTGGTCCTGGAGCAGCAGACTGGGGTGGGATGCTGGGCTGCCAGCTTTCCTCCAGTGTTCCCAGCCACAGGGATGGCCCCTTCACTGTCAGGCACTGCTGGGTCCCCCCAGTGCCCCCTGTGTCCCTCCTGGGGGGCCACCATCGGTTCCAGAGCCCCCCGAGCTCCATCCCTTCAGTGCTGATGGGCAGGTGCTGATCCAGCATCCTGAATTACTGAGCCCGTAGTGGATCCTGGCTGTAAATTCTCCGTCAGGAGTGGTGGAAAACCTCCCTGGCTCCTTTCCCTGCTGACCTGAGCAGGGACTTGTGATCCCGTGTAATTCACTGGGGTGCTGAGTTGGCAGGAGGTGTGTCATCCTTCCCCACCCAGCTTTGGGGTTCACTGCCCCCCAGGAGTTCCTCCTCCCCACAGAGGTCATTCCTGGCTGTGTGATGCTCAGCCCAGCTTTGTCCCCACCAGCACTAGGGACAGCCTGTGTGACCCCATGTCCCCGCTGCACCCCGGCTGATGCTGCTGGCCTGGGCATTCCTGGGGGCTTTGCCAGGCTGGGAGCACACCTGGACCCCCTTTTTGGGCGTGGGGGGGGTGGGATTTACTCCTAAAAATGGGGACAGTGCAGGACCCCCCTTGTTGTCCCCTGGGGGAGGAGATTGTGAGGGAAAACAGCTCCCAGCTGCAGGGTCTAATCTGCTGCTCTGATGAAGAGGCTTTAATCGCTTAAAGTAATTAACCAGGTGGGGCATCGGCTGGACCCCCCCCCCCCACACGCCTGGGTGTCCCCTGCATGGGGTGGCTCCTTTTGGGGAGGGGACACGGGCTGGTGAGGTGGGGGCTGGCTGGGCGTGCAGCTCCCAGGGCTGTGCCAGGAGGGGACAGCAAGGACGATGGGGACATCCAGGAGGCCGGGAACATCATGTGCAGAGCCTCAAGAGCCCCGTGGCCGCTCAGGGACTCAATGGCACGGCGGGGCTGTGCGCCCACCTGGCGCGGGGCGCGCGGTGACACGGCGGGGTGTGTGTGGCAGGTATTATCCTGCATTAAAGTTTCCCCTTGCAGATGGTTCACGGTTAATCTGCGGCTTAAGGCAGCGCCGGACCTGGCGGTAAGTCGGTCTTTAGATGGCAGGAGGGAGCCGGGAACGGGCGCTAAGCTGCCCGCGGGATGGAGAAGGGGGACACGGCGGATCCAGGGACACGGATTGGGGCCTTAATGCCACCGTGCCACAAGCTGATCGCCCAGCTGGAGCGTGGCCCTCGCTGGCATTGCTGTGATGTGCCTCCCCCCATCCAAGAGAGATGGGGACCCCCAGATGTGTCCCCTCACCCAGCAGAGCCCTGCACCCACCTGGCTGCTCCCTGCCTCAGTTTACCCCTGAGCACGCAGGGATTGGCACGTGTGGGAATGTCCCAAAAACTTGAGCCTCTGTGGGGTGGGTGGGGTTTTCCGGAGTGAAAAGCCCCTTGTGGCAGCCTCTGGTTCCCATGGCAGGTATTTAGGGTGGCGGGGAGGGGACACTGGTCACAGACTGCCCGGCAGCTCTGGAGCTGGAGGTGGGTGAGCTGTGCTGGGTTGTGGTGTCCCTGAGATGGGCATGGGCAGCAGGGGCTGGGGTTTTTTATTTTTTGGGTGGCAGACACCAAGCTGCATCCCTCCCATCCCAGCTTTGGGCCCCGTGGTCTCCAAGGGACCCTACACCAGGGCTGGGGTGTGGTGACAGAGGGAAGTGGGAGCTGCAGGGACACCTGGGGCCAGGGAGTGACTGCCCCAGGCAGGGCAGTTTGTCGCCGTGTGGAATGGCAGCATTGCAGCTGTTAGCTCTGGAGTCTGATGATGACAGCGAAGGCTCTGTGCTGCACAACCTTGAGGAAATCCTTGTGGAGTTGAAAACGCTGATTGTTCCCTGCAGGGCCCGGACCAGGCTGCTGCCATCCCTGCTGTCCATGCATGGGTGGGATGCTCACACCCTCCTCTGCCTCAGTTTCCCTGCCTTGAAAGGAGGCTGAAGGGAATATTCCCCAGCCTGGCAGGGACTGGCAAACATGAGCTCGAAGTGTCCCCACGGTGGCACAGGGACCGAGCAGGTCCCATCCTGCCCAGCCAGCCTGCTGCTGGGGTGATGGAAGGATGAGCACGGGGGGAATTTCGTGTGGACGTGGAGCAGTGTGGAACACGGCGCTGCCTGGGCACGAGGTGGAGGTGCTGACATCCCCACCAGCCACAGCTCTTCCCACAGCCTGGAGAAACTGAGGCACGGGAGGCGACACGGCGTGGCCAGGGCTGTCGGAGCAGCGAGCAGCCGTCGATCCCCACGCCCAGAGCCCCGAGGAGCTCGAGGAAAAGCCGGGAGCGGGCGGCTGCGTGCCCCCCGCCTCCCCCTCCATCACCTCCCTGTTCGCTGGCGAACAAATGTCTGTTCTTGCAAAAAAAAGAAGTGACAGGGGTCGGCGCAGCGCTTTCCACATGACCTGCCCGGGAACAGAGGACGTCTTTGTTAATCCAGCGAGCTGTCAGTTCAGCCTCTTCACAAAAGGCATAAACCACTTATTGCTGCTCTCACCCCTGACCCCGGATCCGCCTGCGCGCCCTCCATTGTGCCGTCTCGAGGAAGCTGGCAAACAATTTCGGCTCCAGCTCCCCCTCCCCGCCGGCGGCTGCACGCGGGGGCCACCGCTTGCCCCGCCAGCGTGGGGAGCCGCTGCGGGGGACCCCCCTACACACACACACACAGAGCATCTCCCTCCCCCGGCCGCATCTGCGCGCCCGCCGCCTCGCCTGGCAGCTGCTGCGAGGGGATGGGGGCTGCCACAAAGGGAGCACTCCCTCCCTCCGGCCGTGCCTCCCTCCCGGGGCTGCCGGAGCAGCTGGCCGGAGCCCACAGGCTGAGGAGAGGGGGTGCTGGGTGCTGCGCCCCGCGGCCCCATGGCCGAAACCCCGTAATGAGAGGGGACAAAAGCTCCTTAGGGTCCCTGGCTGGGACGGGCTGGGACGGCGGCTTTAGCCAAAGCCGCTTATGGCCTGGCACAAAGCTGCCAGGAACGGCCCAGCTCCTCGTGGCTGGCATGGATGGGGTGATGGTTGTGCCCCGCCAGCCTCAGGGTGCCCGGGGGGTCACACGGGGTGACAGCCAGAGGAGGGGCCTGAGCGCGTGCCGCTCATCCCGTCCCCTTGAGCCCAGCGCCCGGACCCCGCGGCGGGGCCGGTGTGCGCTGGAGCAATTAGATGCAGTCACTTTGGGGCTATATATAACCCAAATTGCTGCCTGCAGCTCGTTAGCTGCTGTCAGAGCCACTGCGGCCGCGGCGCTGAGGTGGTGTCGCCGTGGGGAGGGGGGGGGGCTGGAGAGTGACGCAGGGACCTGCTGCTCCCCGGGGATGGGGCATGAGGGGGGCTGTGGTCGTGCTGGGGCGGCCACAGGCTCAGACCCTCGCTGGGGTTGGGGTCCTGGGGGGATGTGTGGCACCGGCTTCTGCTCCGTGTGGTGCAGGGTGGCTGCAGTGGCATGCGGGGGTCACAGCCAGGCCTGTCCCCCTGTCTGCTTTTCCCAGGGCTCATGGCACAGCCCGGGTGAGCGTGCTGGGGCACGGGGGGCCACTGGTGCATCCCTTGCCCGTGGCAGTAGTGTTTCCAGCCTCGTCTGCCCTTGTGGCATCCAGCCTGACCACAGTCTCAGCCCCTTCCACCCGTGCCGGGCCCGCGGCACGTCGCGGCTCTGCCGGCGCACACCGGCCCCCGCGCCGGCGAGGAGCGCGGCACCTCGGGCTGTCTGGGGGCAGCTGCGAGATGAGTGCGAACATATTGTGTGGGCTCCTGGAGCAGGCGTCACGGTGTCGCTGCTGGAGAGCGAGCGGGAACCGCAGCCCTGCCGTGACAAACGGCTCCGGCACAGCCGCGGCCGTGCCCACGCGGGCGCCGCGGCACAGCCGGCACCGCCGCTGCGCCAGGACGCGGAGCGGGGATCCGGGTGGGCAGTGGTGCTCGTGGGCAGACCCTCGGTGCGCTGTGTCACCTGCCACCGCTGTGACCTCTCCCTCTAGCCGTATGAATTCCCTTGGGGGGCCACATCCCCATCTTGGGAAGGGTTAACGGCGCCGTGTCTCAGTCTGGAGCCTTTTGTTTCTTTCCCTTTTTTTTTTTTTTTTTTCCCCTTCCCCTCTTTAATGAGGAGTTAGCACAGCTGTAATTGTAGGTTCCAACTTTCCGCCAGCAAACACGCCTGAGAAGCTTTAAATACGGTGGAGGTGCGTGGACCCAGCCACCACCCCTCCCGTGGGCACCCATCAGGGCCAAGCCATGCCACCAGCAGCCACCTCAGCTCCCCAGGGGCACCCCAGCCTGCCCTTGTGGGAAAAACCTCTGTTTTCAGGCTGCTGGGACAAGGATGAGAAGGGCAGAGGCTTCCTGGAGGGAAGAGCAGCTGGAACCGTCTGGGGGAACACACGGCAGGGGCTGTGCTGTGATAAAGCCCCAGCAGGAGCCAGGGGGCTCGAGGGCCTCAGCGACAAAGGGAACTGGGGGGAGCCTGCTCCTGCAGCCCTCAACACTCCAAAACCACCTTTTGTCCTGAGCGCCGCCTCCCAGGCCTGCGGGGAGCCGGGGGACAGCGAGGGGTTGTGTCCCCCAGGCCTTACAGCCAGCGCTCTCTGCACCCCCTGGGACGTGCAGGATCCTCCTCCCCTCGTCCCTCGCTCACTCACGGGAGCTGGCGTCGACACTGTGCCAAACCCCGTAGCCGGTGCAGCTGCGCCGGTGCTCGCCAGGCTCCGTGCCCGCCGCCTTGCCGGGGTGATGCCAGCCAAGAGCCAAAGATTGCATCCACCCCCGGTGCCCCGGCTGCTGGCACCGCAGGGGTTTTCCGGGGTGCTGCCAGCCGGGAGAGTGGAGGCTGGGGTGACGCGGTGGGGGCTCTGCCGTGCCCGCGGCATTCCCGTGGGCGGCGTTTCCGTGGGCGGGTGGCATCGGCGCTGCGCACGCTGCAGCCTGTCCCAGCAGCAGGGGAGGAGGAATGGGGAAGCCACGTTTTTGGGTGTCCCGAAGGCACAGGAAGTGTGCTGGCGTGGCCTCCTGCCCTTTGCTTTCCCACTCCACTGCTGCCATCCCCAAGCTGGGGGCAGAGCTGGGAGCTGTGGCAGGTGTTTAGCCCAGGGATGGGAGCAGAAGAAGTGTGTCCTTGGCGGGGAGGGACGCACTGGGGACAGTGGGGACGCCACCCCCTGCCCTTGGTGCCATTCTGTCCGCAGACTGCCACGCTGCCTGCCCTGGGCAGCATGCCAGGGGCAGGGAGGGCACCCTGCTGGTGGTGTGGGGCACAGGTGACACGGCTGATGTGGAGTCTGGCAGTGCCTCTCTATGCCTGTCCCTGGAGGCCACCAGCTCTGTTTTGACCCCACTCAAGCTCTCCACATCCTTCGTACCAAGAACCTGCTGGGGTAGATGGGGTCAGGTGCCACCCAGGAGGGGTTTGAGGAGTGTTGTGCCATGGGGCCATCCCTGCCAGCTCTGGTTGGAGCCTTTTTCCTGTGTTTTTGCCACTTGTGGAGCTGGCCTGCATGCCAGCTCCATTCTTCCCCTGTTAATAACATCGCATAACGATGTCACATTGCTGTCACCTCACTCCACACCTACCCCTGACCTGGACGTGCCTGAGGCTGTGCCCTCTGTCCCTGATCCCTGTTGTGGATCTGTCCTGGGAGCTGTTTCAGGCTCGTCCATCTGTGTGTCACGAGCGGGCCAGCCTCAGCTCAGTGCCATTTGGCAAGCACAGATCCTGGTCCCCTCTCTCCATCCCTGGGAACATGTGGGATAAGCATCTCCCAGAGCCAGGAGGAGCTGAGCTTCATCACCATGGGACTTGGGGGATCTGCCAGCTCTCCCCTCAAATTTCGGCGCTTGGTGGCAGAGCACCTTTCCCTCCCAGCCTCTTCCCAAGCACCTCAGGGTGCTGCTTAGCTAATTAGCACCCAAATCAACCTGCTCACCTCTAATTGGGGGTGAGTCTTTGAGGACGTGGCAGGGGAGGAAGGTCCCCGCTCCGAGGGGCTGCCGCCATGCTTTATCTGGGTGGACAGATTCCTCCTAATTGAGCAGATATTCCGTGTTCGCAAACAGATGGCTCCTTTGCATCAATTATTCCTTATCTGTGTAACCGGGGATGATTTGCTGACAGATAGAGCCGGGTGAAGTTAAAGCAAGGAGGCGGCCGGTGCTCCATGCAAAGCCTGGGGGTCCCAGGGGACACGGGTGGTGAGGGGGGGTGGGATCCCGGCTGCCCTTGGGCAGGTGGGACCCATCTCTGGTGCCTTTGCATCTCAGCATCCCTTGGCAGGAACACAGAGGGGGTGGGGGCTGCTGGTGCTGTGGGGCTGATGGGTGGGTTGGGGGGTGGGTTGGGGTCTGGGGGGCTCCCTGGGCAGCAGGAGGGTGCCAGCCTTGGCCTAGCTGTCAAAATCCACTTTACCCACTGAGACCCTGGTCTGCGACTTCCCAGCTGCGTCTTGCCCAATGCTGCTGTGACACGTGATGGGGAGTGATTAATGCTAATTAATGATTAGTTGCTCCGGGTATCAAAGTGCGCCCCAGCCTTTCCCATGCCCACAGGTAGGGGATTGCTGCCTGCTGCTGCCGGTGGCATTGTCCTGGGAGGAGGAGCAGTGGCACGGCCTCCCCCCCGAGACATCCCTGCCACCTCCAGGGATCCCACACCAAGCTGTCAGGGATGGGGCCTGATCCCTGGGCTTGTCCTCTGCCCGCTGCGAAAGTCACCTTCTGTTAATCACTAGGAAAGGGAAGAACATCCTGCCATCGCCAGGGCAGCTGGTGGCACCCCGCCAGTTGGGGCTGGGACGTGGTGGCACTCGAGGACTCACGGGATGTGCCAAGCGCTCGCGGTTGTGCGGCGCTGCCATATGGATTCCATAAATTAAACCTTTCCAGGAAGCAAACGGTAAATTTATATGTCCGCTCGTGTGCGTGGCTCATTGAGTCTAAGGGCTCCCCAGCAAAGCATCCGCCGACCATCCATCTCCGTGTTTATGGGAGTAATGCCAAGCAAAACAAGATCAACATGGTCCTAATGTCCCCAAATCAGGCACATGGGGTCCCCTGTGGATGTCACCTGTGGCAGCGGGAGGTCACCTGTGCCCCACCGTGCCCGGGGTGGGCGCAGCATCCTGTGAAGCTGGGCTGTCCGTGTGTCTTTCCCAGGGTGGCACAACAGCACTGGGGTGAGCGTTGTGCCACTGGCTGTTGCTTTATTAAAGCTAAACAGGAGCGGTGACAGCCCAAGCTGTGTGCCCGGGCAGGAGGGTGACAGCTACAACAAACCCCGGCCCACAGCAGCGCCCGGGCATCGAGCAGGGGGACTGTCCCCAAACAAGGCACAGCGGGAATGCCATCCCCATCCCAGCAGCACGTTTCCCTCGCCCGCCTGGCAGGGAAGGCGATGGGGGGTTGTTGATCTCGAGTAAACACTGCCCGGTTGAGTAATCGGGAGCTGCCTAACCGGCCAGCTGCCGCCGGCGGGCGAGGGGACGCGGCTTTGATTCATGTCCTCACCCCCCCTGCAGCCTTTCTTGTCTGGCTGCGCTGGGAGCCATCGGCCGGATCCAGCTGTAGCCCCGCGGCTGGCCTGGCGTGCGGCTCCCGTGCTGGCCACGTGCACCGGGCGGCAGGAAAACAAAAGCATCTTGTGTCTGTGCGCCCCGAACCCCCCCGTGCCCCCCACCCGTGCCGGCGCTGCTCCGACCGGGAGAGGCAACGGCGCTGAGTCTCTGTCCTGCTTCTCTTCCAGGCGTCCTCTTCTTCCCTGGAGACAGCCGCCACCAAGCCTGCGGCCGGTGAGTCCCGGCACCGAGCGGCCAGCGCCGGGGAGAGCCCGGGAACGGGCAGCGCTGTCCCGGACATCGGCCAGCGGACGCCTTTGGATGCGGAGGGTGCGGACGCTGGAGCCACAAGTAGGTGATGCGGGGGGATACGGGAGGGTACAAGGCTGCCATTCCCAAGGGATGTCCCCCGTCCCACTGTAGGGTGACCATCAGCCCAATGTGCTGCTTGGGACTCCTGGTGAAGGCTCATGCCCAGAGGCTTGGGGTTGGGATCCAACAGCCGCAGCCCCGCTGGGAAGGTGACCCCGACAGCACCGCAGTCCCTGCCCGCCGTCCCCGGGGCCGTGAGTCAGGCCGTGGGCGCCAGGGAGAGCCGCGGTGTTGGGCTGGCTGTGCTGGGGAGCTGGGGGGCCCCCGGGGCTGGGATGGACCGCGGCTCCAGGGACTCGGCCGCCCTGTCCGTCAGGAGCAGCAGCATTTTTAGGAGAGGTATCACGCGTGCTTCCCGCCTGCCGCCTCCCTGGACCGGCTTGTTTGCCAGCCCTTCCCGGCGGGCGCGCCGGGCCGTGTTGTGCTGGGCCATGCCAGGCTCCTTTGATCCGGTAACAGCCGCCGATGCCGGTTCCTGGCGTTGGGCTGGGAAGAGTCAGGAACCGCAAGGTGCAGCGGGCGGGAAGCTGGGGCAGGCAGGGAGAGCCGAGGGGCAGCCTGCAGGGCCAGGGGGCTGCTTGGTGCCGGGGATTTGTGACCCCTCACATTCCCTAAGAAGGATACTTCTCGGGAATGCGGTGGCCCGTGTCACCCATCGATCAGCCCCGCAGGGATCTGGCCACGGTTTGGGGACCCCGCAAGGCGCTGTGTCCCCCGGGGGGGCCGGGATGCATTTACAGGCTGCTCACAGCCCAGCCGGCAGTGGCGTGGAGGCAAGCTGGGAGCCGTGGCCTGGAACGGGCCCGCTGGAGTCAGCCCGGGATTTATTACCCTGCCAGTGGCTGCCGGGCAAAGGTGACAGTGACTAATGGCTTGTTACACGCCTGCCACATCTCATCTGCGCGCCGCGTCCGGCTGCTGCGCTCCCAGCCCTGCTGTGCGGGCAGCCTGCGCTGCGTCCCTTCCGGGGGGGGACACAGGGGTGACCCCCCCTTTGCCCCTGCGGGGACCTCGGCCCAGAGAGGGTGACAATGACAGCTGGACGGCTTGGCATGGCATCTATCCCCGTGCTGAGCATGGAGACCCACAATGTCAGTGCTCCCTGTGGCCAGGCAGAGCCAGGCTGGCATCTGTGGGAGCACCTCCGTATCTTGGGGGTGGTGACACATCCCGGGGTGTCCTGCTGAGCTTCATGTGACACACGGGACTACCCGGTGCACAAAATCCCTCTGTGGTTGCCAAACCATGAGCCACTGCTCTGCCAGCACGGTGTCATTGCCATGCCAGGGTGGTTGGGCTGGGATGCCGAGGGGATCCTGCGTGCGTGTCCGGATGGATGCTGACGGAACCACAAATGCATTCACCAGGAAAATTAAAAAATTAACAGGCATTGGCTCGCTCTAGATTAGTAAAGGCAGGAGATAAAAGCGGCTCTTTATACCTTGTGAGAATTGCTGATAAGGGCATTTGTTCCTCTGTATTCTTTAAAAAGAATGCAATAAAAATTTAAAATAGAACGGGAAAAGGGAGTTGGGGGGGGGGGGGGAAGCACGAGGAGGGTGGGGGGGTGGCGGGCAGCAGCGGCACCGTGGCAGCAGCACCGGCGTGGCGGGCACTGGGGCCTGCTGGAGGAAGAGGAGGAGGATGGAGGGGATGCAGAGGCGAGGGTGAGCTGGGAAAGAATTTTGGGGGTGGCGTGTGTGGTGGTGTGGCAGTTAGTTTGGGGACGGCTGGGTGTCCCTGTCATGGGCTGTGTCTCCTCCTGCAGAGATGCCAGTTCATGGCTGGCAGTGCCAGGACGAGATTCCTCACCGAAGCCTCCTTCCTGCCCAGGGAGGTGGGGGTCTGGCCTGTCCGAGCCAGCCGAGCCTGTCTGGCACGTGGAGCCGACTGATGTGGCCGCTGAATGATGGGCAACTTCCTCCTGTGCGAGTGGGCTGAGCCCCACCCCACTCGTGTCACCGGTGTCCCCAAGCCCAGGTGGTGGTGGGATGGCACAGGGGTGACCACCACCATCCCCACCTGGGAGGGACGGTGCTGTTCCCCCTCCCACTCCTCGTGCAGGGGGTGCCAAGGGGGCTGTCCTGGGAGCACCCCTTATTTCTGCAGGGTCTGGGCTCAGGGCCACCCTGGGTGCTGGGCCACGCTGGCACCCCACAGCTCCAGGGTGTCTTGGAGCAGTTTTGGGGTGGGGGTCAAAGGCCTGGCTGCCACCCCAACCCCTTGCCCCCATCAGTGCCTGGCACAGGCATCCCCCCATCTCTACATTCGAGGGGGGGGTCACCTGTGCGCCGTGATCAGGATCGAATCCCCATCACCCTAATTCTTGGCATGCTGCGGAGGGACGGAGACCACGCGGGACCCCCCGCAAGGGGGGGGGGGGACGGGACCCCCATTCCCGGTGAATTCCCGGTGGTCCGGGCGGGTGGGTGGGTTCCACCCCACTTCCAGCATCCCTGTTTTCGGAGCGCCCCGTGCCTCGCTCCCGGTGCCCGCCGCCCCCGCCCCCGCCGCCCTGCCCTGCCCTGCCCGGCCCGGCCCCCGGTGAGTCACGCTCCAGCCGTGCGGCTCTCGGGGCGGCGGGCGGGCGCCGAGGGAAGCAGGAAGCGGCGGGGGAAGGCTCGGCACGGCTCGGCTCGGCTCGGCTCCGCTCCGCTCCCCCCGGCGCTGCCCATGGAGGAGCGCAGCCCCCGTTGGACAGCGCGGCCCGCGGGTGAGTGATTCCCCCCCCGGCAGCGCCGTGGGGAGGGGGCAGCGGGGTCCCCCCCCCCCGGGGAGGAGTTGTGCTGGAGGGGTGGGATGGGGCTGGTGTGATCCCGCCGCTCGCAATCCCTCCCCAGCCCCTCTGCTGGCGTGGGGGATGGAGGTCACCCGGGGGTCGGGGGACCCTGTGGTGGGGGGGACAGAGGTCACCCTGGCGCTGGGAGAGACTGTGCTGTGGGGGGTGGAGGTCACCCTGGGGTCGGGGGACCCCATGCTGTAGGGGGTGGAGGTCGCCTGGGATTTGGGGGCACGGTTGTTTGGTGAATGGAGGTCACCCTGGGGTTGGGGGACCTCATGGTGTAAGGGGCAGAGGTCGCCCTGTGTTTAGGGGAACCCATGGTATGGGGGATGGAGATCGCCCCAGTTTGGGGAACCCCGTTGCGAGGGGAACAGAGGTCGCCCTGGGTCTGGAGGAACCCATGGTTTGGGAGACCAAGGTCACCCTGGGGTTGAGAGACCCCACGGTTGTCCTGGGGTTGGGGTTCCCTGTGATGTGGGGGATGGAATTTGGGGACCCCATTGTGTGCGGACTGATGTCACCCCAGATTTGGGGGATCCATGACACAGAGGGTGGTGGTCACCCTGAGCTTTGGGGGTCACTGTTGTCACCGTCCCCCCCTGAGGCAGGGGGACCCTGTGGCCTGGAGGATGGAAGTTGCCTTTGGCTTGGAGGCCCCTACTGTGTGAGGAGTGGAGGTCACCCTGGTGGAGGGGTACCCCATCATGGTGGGACAGAGGTCACCCCGAGCTTCAGGTGCCTTGTGATGTTGTGGACAGAGGTCACTCTGGCCTTGGGGGACCCCATGGTGTGGAAAATGGAGGTTGCTTTGGAGTTGGGCATCCAGCCGGGGAATCTTGTGGGGAGATGAGACCCTCTGGGTTCTGTGGCCTCAGGGTCTGGTGCCAACTGAGGTGCTCAGTCCCCATGACCCACATTCCAGAGACACCCTTGGGGTCATTTCCCATGGCTGGCAGGGCACGGGGTGGCCCTGACCTTGTCCCTTCTCCTTGCCTCGCTGCCTGCTCATCTCTCGATGCAGGCACACAGGGTGTAGCGTGGGGCCGTGCCTCAGTTTACCCACCAATATTTCTGGACACCCAGGACCTCTGGAGCTGGGGAGGGACCGTGTTGCTGACTGAGCCGGACGCGGGGATCCCAGGCACCGCACCCTGTGCCGGGGTGATGCCGCGGCCCCGGCGTCTCGCCTGCCTCCGCCTTTATTGCCCTGCTCCGTCCTGGCTCTTCCAGCCCTGCCTGTGCTGCCTGCCGTGCCCTTCGCCCCGGGGCTGCCGGCTCACCGTGCCCTGCTAGCGCCCGCGTGTGCTTTGCACGGTGACACGGGTGCCAGTCCCCAACGGGTGGTATCTGTCAATCAAGTGCCCCATTGGTGGCATCTGTCCCCAAGCCCCGGGCGAGCGCCCGCTGCCAGCGCTCGGAGCAGCAGGGATGAGTGCCCCTCTCTCTTCATCCTCACCCCCATCCTCCTCCCGTGGCTGAGGGCACGGAGCTGTGGGCGCCGTGTGGGTGCCCGCTGGGCCACGAGCAGGATCCAGATCCAGGGAGGGAGTTAATGGAGGGAAAAGGCAGCGGGAAGCCAGCGCCTCTTCCTGCAAGGGCGCGCGTGCGCCGGCGAGCACCGGGGTGAGCCCGTGTGGTTTGTGGGTGTGAGCGAGGCGAGCGTGCGCCCGGCTGCGTGTGCGCCCCGTTTGTGTAACCCGCCGGTGTAACCTGGCAGGGCTGGCCGGCCGAGGCCGGCGGGTCTCGCAGGGCTGGGGGGGTCTCTGTGCAGGGGGGGCTGCCTGCGAGCACACGCGTGTCTCTGCGTGCGCGAGTGTGAGCGTTGCACAAGCCCGGGGTGTGAAGCGCTGCGCGCTGAGCGCGGTGACCCCTGGCTGGGGGCACGCGGGGTGCGTGTGCCTGCACGTCCCCCGTGTGCACACACGGGCCTGTTCTGGCCGGCGCAGGGGGGTGAGCGTGTTGGCTGCGGGGCAGGGAGCTGCAGCGAGGAGATGGTGGCTTTGGCGGGGGGCCAGGCTGCCGGGGGGCGCAGGGGGGGTGCCGAAGGACGCAGGACAGTTTATTCCTTGCTGGCACGCCAGTGGCTGGGACAGGGGTACAGGTTGGGGGGGCAGCTTGAGGAGGGGGGTGGTTTTAATCGCTGCTCCTCTGTTTGTTCCCAGCCCTCTCCCTCAGCCGGTGTCTGGCCCATGGGAGGTTGAGGCCTGGAGGGGCTGTTCCTGGGGGGTTTGTGCCTGCGCCAGCCGTGTGGGAGGTGGTGGGGCTCTCCCCCACAGCAGGGCACGGTGCCATGGGTCACACCTCTGTCCCGGAGCCCTGGCACTGCCGCCAGCTCTGGGTGTAAGGCCTGGCCTTACTGTGGGCAGCAGCAGATGGTCTGTGCCATCACGGCCCAGTGGGGGCACCCACCCCAGACCGCCGTGTTCTGGCAATGCTGGGGTGCATCACCCACCTGTGGGGTGCTGGGTGCCCCCGAGGGGCCGTGGGGCAGCCCTGCCAAGCCCCGAGAAGGAGCAGCCGGGACAGAGCTTGGCCTGCGGCGGCTGCCCGGGCATGCTGCCAGGGGGATTGCCCTTGAACTGGTCCTTGCCGTGCCTCGTGCTTCATGCCCCATGGGCTGCCCCACGTCCCCCCCATGTCCCCCCAGCCCGGCACCCCACTGCCCGCCGGCGGTTGCACCGCGGGGCGGGAGGAAGCGCCCCAGAGCTCCCGCGCCCGTAACGGCGGCCGCCTTATCTCGGGGCCTTCTGGGCCCCCCCACCCCTTATCTGCCACGGCCGTTGGCCCTGGCTGGGCTCGCAGCCCCCCCTCGGCCCCCCCAGCCCCTGCGGGGTCAGCCCTTGGGGGCGGCCGCTTGGCAGCCTGCCCCTTCGATCCTTTTTGAAGTTTCAAATCCATTTAAGTCAAGAGGAGGGAAAGTTATTGCCTCTAAAGCCCCTTGCGTTGAGCAGTAAATCCTCTTTGCTGGGCCAGCGCCGCCTCCAAGCACCCGCGGGACCGGGGGGTGGCTCCCGGGGGGGGTACAGCCTGAATGTGTGTGTCCCCAGCACCCTGCAGGTGGGTGCTTGGTGGCTGGGAGGGAGTGGGAGCCCCAAAACATGGTCATTGGGGGGTGGGGGTTCCTTTGAAACCCCCTAGCTGAGCAGGCAACATCACTGCTGCTTGCTCACCATTTGCTCACTGCCTCCTTGCTCACCCTGATTTGGCCCAGAAAGGGGGTTCCCCTTGTGACATCAATACCCTGGTGTCCCCAGCAGCGTGGCACGGCACCCCCCCTGCTGCCGTGCACCCTCTTTGAGGCGATGGAGCAGGAGCTGGATGTGCTGCCAGCACGCTGGCGTGTTTTATTTGATTTCCTTTCTCCCGAGCTGGCAATATTTAAATATTAATGCCTGCCTCTAATTGCTGGGTCAGAGGAGCGGGGCGGCGCGGGAGCGGGTGCAGGGGCGGCTGATTTTGTTGTCTCGGGGAGTGTTTGCCGAGGAAAAATGTTTGTGCACACACACATAATTTTACTCCCTTGGGATTTACTTGGCCTTGGGAGTGATGCGGAGGGGGAGGCTGAGCTGCGATGCCACCGGGCCATCATTTTGCAGCAGGGCACCCACCCCCCGCATCCGGGGGCCCTTCTCCCGCGCCCGCAGAGGGATTGTTAATAGCAGGGGAGGGGGGTGTTTTATTTTCTCTCCGGGCAGCGCGGCGTCAGATGCTTGCGTGCTGGCTTCCTGTAATAAAGCGACCGCCGGCGCGCTTGTCACCTGCTCTCTGTTGTGCTGCCAAGCGCAGACATGCCGCTTCTCGCTGCGGGCCCTGGCGTGCTCCCCGCTGCCGCCGCCGCTCCGTGCCCGCCCCGGGCGCTCGCCCCGTGCCAGCGCGGCGGTAGCAGGTGTTTGGGCAGGGTGTGATGGTGCCTGTTGCCGCACGCCCCGTGCGGGCGGGGGCCGTTTAACTGTTCCTCACCGCGGCCGTGCCCCCTTTGATGCCCTCCCTGCTTGGCACTGGGGTGTCCCGCTCCCCTGCTGTTCCCCAGCGCCGTGGCAGAGCCAGCCCAGCTGCAGGCAGGTGGCTCTGGCTGTCCCCAGCTGTGCCGTGCAGTTGGAGCGGGGAGGTCCGCGCGGCGTGCGCCATGCAGGGGACGTGCCAGATGCTTGGCGCTGCTGTTGCCCACCGTGCTGTGCTGTACCGTGCCATGCAGCTGGTTTGGACACCAGGCCGCTGCCCACTGTGCCGTGCAGCCGCCTCGGACTGCCCGCTGTGCCGCGCTGTCCCTTTGCGTGCCCAGCCCTGGTGCCAGCACCTTCCCAGTGCTCTTAGGGGATTTTCCGCCATTGGGAAATCGCTCTGCTCCCCTTTGGATCCCTCACTGGTTTGCCACCCCCCTGCAGCCGTTGGTTCTTGGCTGTGCAATCTCCTTCCTCCTGCCTGCATGGCGCAGGAGCCGCCCTGGTTAAGCGGTGTTTGCCGGGTCCCGCTCCTGTTAACCCCGGCCAAGGGAATTCTGTACCCTTGAACCTGGCAGGGAGGCTCCTTGCAAGGGGCTAACGCGGGGTCTGCTCCCCGCAGGCAGCCTGGAGCCTGGTAGATGTGGGGTTTAGGGATGAATTACACCCAGCTATCCCCCGTGGAGGAGGCAGGCTGGGTTTTCCTCCTTCCCACCCGCATCCTGCCCCTCTCCAGCCCCGGCTCCCGGCGCTGCCTTTGTTTCCGCTGTATAACAAGATGATGGGTTAGGGTCAAGCTGCGGGTTCATAACTTGTTGGAAGACTTTGCCGAACAATAAAGGTGTCTGGCTTTATATCTGCTCGTATTTTATCCGCGCCACGGCCTTTCCCCAGCGCCGGCCGGGATTTATGGCGGGGGATATTTGAACGTGTCGAGGCGAGCTGGGGAAGCCGAGGCCGACCCCCTCCCCACGCCTTTGCATTCAGTGCCTGGGCGCTGAAATATTTACCTTCCAGCTCCTCTGACAGTTCAAGCCGTCTCGTGAAGCAAAGGTTATTGAACTGCGAATGTTATGACATTACATTTTTGTGTCTGCACTTTCTAGATGCGTGATGCAGCCTGAATGATAAGTGATCTCGGGGTTAAGGGTGGGGTTTTTTTTTTTTCCCTTTCTGTTCCTTTCCCTCCCTCCCTGCTCTCCTCCCTGAGCTGTCAGCTCTGCTGGCGCTTGATAACGCTCCCTTTTATTGCCCTGCCTTTGCATTCCTGCTGCTGGGCTCCCTGCAGTTGAGGTGGGTGCTGGGAAGGCAGGAGAGGGACGTTTCCAGCTCAGAATCCTGGCTGCTTTGGTGTGTGCCTCAGTTTCTCTAACCCTCATGCCTGAGTGGTCACCCATGGCAGCAGCCCCTCTTCATGGTTGGTACTCCCGGTGTAGGGAATGCTGCATCCTGTATCCCACCAGGACCATAGAATCACAGGGTAGTTCGAGTTGGAAGTGACCTCAAAGCTCCTCTCGTTCCACCCCCTGCCATGTCCAGGGACACCTTCCACTAGTCCAGGTTGCTCCAAGCCCCATCAAACCTGTCCTTGCCATGCTGTGGGGCAGGAGGTGATGCCTTGTGTCGCTGGTGCCAGCCTGTGCCACGGTGCCCATCTTGCAGCTGTGTTGGTGGGATTTTGGGGTGCTGAGGTGGTTCTCCCTGGTACCCTGGTATCCCCCTGGTACCCTGTCTGTCAGGGCTCTGAGCATCTCATCAGCTGTCCCCATTTGTGACGCAGCATGTAGGTGGCCAAGTGGCCAGGGGGACAAGTGACAGCAGGCCTGGGCTGTCCCATACACACTAGAGGGCAGCAATAAACTGGAGCAGTGGGCTGTGCTCTGTCCCTGGGGGCGTCGAGGGGTCTCACCCCTCAAATTTGCCCTGGCACAGTGTGTTTGCAGTGGGGGCACACCTATTTTTCAGGGGTGCCTGAACAAAACCATTGCAGCAGGATGAGGCCCCTCCAACCACTGGGACCCGCGGTGTCATTTCATCCCAAGAGCAAATTAATTAAGTCATTCCATAAACTTGGCTGTGTTTGCTGCTGGTGAATCACATCTGCATCCCCCCTTTTCCCTGGGCTCCCCCTCCCTGCTCAACTCCCTGCAGGAGTCAAGCTCTCACCCTGCAATGCCTGGAGATTTCCATGGGCTCAGGGCTGGCCGAGCATCCCGAGCATCCCGGGTCGGGGTGGCTGCCAGAGCTAACAGAATCCAGCTGTGCTCCCAGGCAGGGAGGGGAGGCCATGGGGAAAAGGGGAAAAAAAAAAAAAAAAAAAAAAAAGAGGTCAGGGCCCGGGAAATTAAATGTTCATAAATGTAGGCCCGAGCGCTTAAAAAGTAGGGCAGTGCCATTAAATCTCATTAAAGTTTAATACCTATCAGTGCCACTTCAGGCAGCCCTTGGACATTGCTTTAATTTGATGGGTGTTAAGGGAGAATTATCAAATAATTGTGCTGGCTGGGGACTTGCTTTTATCATGTTACATGGAAAGCTCTCCCGGCTTTGTGCCGCACATCAAAACAGCGGCGGGTAGGTATTGTTCTGGGGAGGGGATGGGGGCAGCTGCAGGGGGGTCCCCACTGTCCCCATCGCCCTCAGTGGTGGCAGGAGGGATGAGGGACACCGGGTCAGGTTGTTACAGGGATTAGTTGCCCCAGTGATCAGCTTCTTCTGCCCAAATTTAACCCATCTGCCCCCAGCAGGGGTTTGCTGCCCCAGGCTGGCAGCCTTGAGGGTGACATGGGGACAGGGAGCGTCCTGCCATTGTCCCCATGGATTCTGCCATTATCCCTGTGGGCCCTGGCAGTGTTCTCGTGGGTCCTGTCACCATCCCTGTGGGTGCTGTCACCATCCCTATTGGTCCTGTCACCACCCCTGTGGGCTTTGCTGGTGCTCCCATGGCTCCTGCCACCATCCCCAGGGGCCTTACTGGTGTCCCCAAGGGTCCTACCATCATTCCCACGGATCCTGCCATTGTCCCCACGGATCCTGCCATTGTCCCTATGGGTCCTGCCAGTCTCTCCTTCAGTCCTCCTGGTGTTCCCATGGGTCGTGCCAGTGTCCCCATGTCCAAGCAGGGTTGTGCCACTCTTCCTTCCCTTGCTACCCCAGGATGATGCCAGTGTGGGGCTGTGGGTGCTGCTAATTAACGCTAATTTTTGGAGAGGCTGTGGGGTCTGGGGGGAATTGCAGATGGGAGGAGCTGAGGACGGCCGGCTCCGTGCAGAGGCGAGGACATGGGCCCATGCATTTTTTATAGAGTGCACCCGGGGTTATTTTTATTTCTTTCTGTTTCCTTCCTCCTCCCCTCGCTGTAAAAGTCCCTGTTGATAAAGAATTAGTGCCAGGTCGTTAGTCCTGGTTTTTATGAGATAAACCCAGGCACAAGGTGCTGTCGTGTAAACGCCAGGGCCAGGGGAGCGCGGGGACGGGGAGAGCAGAGCTGCTGCCATGAATTATTCAGCAGCTCCTGATTTCACATTATTCTCACTGATACTTTTACAACCTGTCAGTAAATAAAAAGATTCTACATTATTTATAGAAATGGACCCGAATTGGGTAGGAGAATTTACTGTTGCTATTATTAGGGGCTGCTCAGCCCCGCGTTAATGAGAGCCGGGTGGTGGCAAATGCTGCTTCCTGTGGGCACAGTGTCCCCCGTGTCCTTCCGGGTGCCGCCTTGCTCCCCAAGGATCACTGCGTCTCCTGTCTCTCGCTGCTGGGGCTCCGTGGGTTTGGGCTGTTTGAAGGGGGATAGCTCCTTCCTAAAGGACATCTTCTTCCCAGTGACACATCCCTGCCGGTGATGCCTGCCCCAGGACATCTGTGCCAGGGAGGTCACCTTCCAGGGGGTGACATCTTCCCAGGGATGTCTCCTTCCTGGGGACGTCCCCTTCCCGGGGACATCTCCTTCCCGAATATGCCTGCTTCCTGGGAACACCTTCCTCAGGACTGTGTCTTCCTGGAGACATCTTCTCAGACACGTCTCCCTCCTGAGTATCACATCTTCCCAGGGACATCCTCTTCCTGACACTTTCCCAGAGCGGCCTCCCTGTGGATGACACCTTCCCAGGGACATCCTTGCGGGGGATGTGTCCTTCCAGGAGATTATATCTTCCCAGAGATATCTTCTTCCCAGGGACAACTGCCTCTGGATGACACCTTCCCAGCAATGTCCCCTTGCTGGGGACATCTCCTTCCAGGGATGTCTTCTTCCTGAGCACATCTCCTTCCTGAACACATCTCCTTCCCAAAGACATTTGCTTCCTGGGGTCATCTCCTTCCCAGGAACCACATTTTCTCAGGGTTATGCTCTGCCTGGGCATGTGTCCCTCCCCAGGACATCATCTTCCCTGGGACACCTTAGCAGGGACATCCTTGCTGTGGATGTTTCATTCCAGGGGATGACATCTTCCCAAGGACACCTCCTTCCTAAAGACATCTGCTTCTTGGGAGCATCTTCTTGAGAATGTCTCCTTCCTGGGGACCACATTTTTAGGAACATCTCCTTCCTGGTGACCACATTTTCCCAGGAACTTCTTCCCAGGGATGTCTCCTTCCCAGGTGCCAGCCCTGGGACACACATCTCTGCCAGAGGAGGATGCTTTATGGTCACAATGCAGTTACATTTCTGTCCCCATCCAGTGAGTTCTTCTCACCATCCCTCCTGGCTCTGCATCCCACCCTGTTGCAGGAACTGGAGGGGCTCCTCTTCCAGCCTGTCCCCCCCTTCCCATCATTTGCCTGCCGCCAGCACGGGAGCCATCCCACCCACACCCCACCAACCCCCCAGATCCCATCTGGGCTTCCCGCATCCCTGATGTGACAGCTCCGGGGAGGTGGAAAAGCATCTCACGGGGTTGGGAAGCCCTGAGGAGGGGGGTGCTGGGCTGCGGGTAAACCAAGGCACGGCGGCGATGGAAAAACCAGGAGGAAACCCAAGCTGTAATGGTTTGTCTGCGGTGTCCTAAGGTGGCTGCTCCCAGGCTGCCGGTGACAGGTTTATTGGCAGGCAGGCCGGGCTGGAAGGATTGTGGGCTATTTACAGTGCTGGGGCCGTGACTTTGCGAGCAGACAGTTAACATAAATTCACATGATGGATCAGTTATCACTTCATTGAACTGGTGGCGGATCCATTGAAGGCTGTGCAGTAACATACTGTTTCCTGGCTCTGCGCAGCGCTGGGATACATTAAATACACTTTATTTATAGCTTACCATTGCTGCACTGTGGGCAGGAGAATGCAGCTTTTGCAACTATCATCTAATTTTATGATGAGCATTAAAGCAAGGCCTATAATTTGCACCTTTTTATTCATTAGACACTGGTGCAGCCATAAGTCAAGAATGCCCAGGGATTTAGATGCAGATCCAGAAGATAAACTATTGACAAGCCAGATGTATTTTTACATTAGTGTGCCTTTACAATAGTTTATGTTGAGAGTGGAATATAAATTGCATTATTAAATACGAACCACTCTTGTAACCGCTGCTCTTCCTGCGTGTGTGCAGGCAGGGTGGGATTCGGAACCGCAGAGCACGGAGGCTTTGCCTAATGGCTCCAGGTTGGGGGGGAATTGTTATTTTGGCTTATTTTATCCATGGATATGCTGATGCATCAGAGCAGGGGTCCGTCTCAGCGCTGTCCCTAGGAGGAGGCATCCTGAGGGATGAAGAGATGTGGGATGTCAGAGCAAAGCCATCCCAACCACGTGCCCCCAGCAGGGACCTCGGCTCGGCCGCTGCCACCCAGCCAGCAGCGAGTTAAATCCTTTTGTTTCTGAGGCAATACAGTTTATATTATGAGCATGAATAAAAGATGGTTGTGCTAGGGGTAGCTGTCAGGATCTTCGCCGCCTATAAAGGCTTCTACTGTAGCTTGACAGTAAAAGACTGTGTTTGGGGACTGATGTGGTTTCTCAAAGGAGCTAAATAAATAAGGGACGCTTATTTTTACACCAGTAAAGGCTGCTGGAAATTTAAAGCCCTGTTTATCTCGCTGAAATCACGGTGTTTATTGTTATCTCGTGGAGGGGGAATTTGCATGTTCACTAATAATTAACCCAGCCCAGCGCTCTCCCTCACGTACCTGTGGCAGCCCTGCCGTTATCTGGGGGGAGGAAACACTTGCAAATCAAATGCAAATATTGACCCAGCCTGGGCCGGGCGCTGCGGTGGCAGGAGGGCAGGATGGAGGGGCTGGCTGCTAGTGTGGGACATGAGAGGGCTTGTGGGAGCCACCCCAATGGCCTCCCCATCCTTATTTCTGCCCTATTCCTGTTGACATCCCATCCACACTGATGCATTTCCATATTTCCACCCCATTCCCATCGCCATCCTGTCCCCATTGCCACCCTGTTGCCATTACCACTCCATCCTTATTTCCATGCTATTGCCACGGCCACCCCATCGCCATTGTCACCCTCTGCTACCCCATTGTCACCATGTTGCCACCCCATCCTTTTTTTCACCTCATGCTCACTGCCATCCCATGCCCACCCCATCTTCACTGCTGCCCAACACCCATTGCTGTCCCGTGCCCATTCCTGTCCCCATTTCCACTCCACCTCCATGGCCACCCCTTCCCCATGGCCACTTCGTCCTTATTTCTGCCCTTATCCTACGGCCAACTCATTCCCATGACCATGTCATCCCTATTGCCACCCTATCCTTATTGTCACCTTGTCCCCATTGACACTCCATCTTTATTTCTACCCGATTTCCTTCACCACCCCATGCCCATGGCCGCCCCATCCTTATTTCCACCCCATCGCTGTCCCCACCCCGTGGCCACCCCTTTGTGGCGGGCGCTAACAGGCGTCCCGTCCCGGTTGCCGGTCCCCGTGCCACCAGATGCTGCCGCTCCGTGTCACACCATCATGTCGCTAGCAGAGTGTAACGGGGAGAGCAGTCGGTGCCTTTGTTTCTCCTGCTCTCCGCACAGCTGTCACTTCCAGTGATCAGTAGAAAAATCATCACCCCACCGGATCATACATATGGAACGGTGTCTGTGCGGAATATTTATTGTAACATGTGTCGAGGCCGCGCCGGTCACGAGCCCCGGGCTGGGCTCGCGCTGCGCCAGCCCCGGAAGGATGCTCCAATCCCCCGGGCTCTGCCTGCTGGGGAGGTGGGGATGTCCCCACAGCAGTGTCCCCACAGTGGTTGGGGGACTCGGGGCTAATTGCGCTTGGTGGCCTCAGGCTGTGCGGCATCCTCTGCCTCGTGGGGGACTGCGAAAGTGCTCCCTCTCTCTCCCAGCCTGTCCCCACCTTGTTCCCAAAGGATGTCTTCAAGCTGGGGGAGCAGCTGAGGTGTGGGGGTGTTCAGAGCTGCAGCTGGTGGAGCTGCAGGGGAACAGAAGCCGGGGGGCTGCCCTTTACTGGGGTCACCTGTGGGGCGGCCCTTGGGTTCTCCAAGGGCAGGAGGCGAAGGCGTGTGGGCACCTTGGCCCCGTCAGTGTCTCCGGGAGCTCCCTCCCATCTCTGGAGCTGTCAGCTCGGCACCTTTCATGTGTGATGGGTAAACAGCGTGGCGCGCCTGCCGCGGAAGGCTGTTGGATCCCTGCTGGTGCTAAAGCGGCGTCTGGCAGGGACGGGGAACGTGCCGTCGCCTGCGCGAGGCACGGCGGACGTGACGCCCCGCTGGGGCTCCGTGCGGCTTTCCTGATGGAGAGCAGAGCCCGAGCTGCCCTGGTGTCAGAGCGAAGCCGTGCTGATGGCATCCGTGGTATTCCCTGCAGGTGTGCCACTCCCACCGCCAAAAACCAGTTCTCGCATCCCCATCCCATGCGCTGACGGGGACGCGGAGCCCCCCTGTGCCCCCTCTCCGTGCGCTTTCCCTCTCCGGGGTGGACAGATGCCGCGCGGGCAGGACGGGGTCACCGGGTCCCCCCAGCACATGGCATGGGGAAGGTGTTGCCAGCGCCTTTTGGCACCCGCTGCCACACGAGCGCGCTCCTCTGACAGCTTTATCAAGCCTCCAGACTTCCCAATTCCATTGTTCCTGACATCTGTTTCGGTAAGTGATTAATTGCAATTAGTGAACGGTTTGAAAGCCTGTGGAAGAATATTCAGCAGAAAACTCGTCAAGATTAATGAGTGGTGGCAGTTGTCAGAAGGGCTGCTGCCTCGCCGGGATGCGGCGGCGGCGGGGAGGTGCGGGAGGCTGGGCGAGTGGGGTGCCCCCCTCCCCGCTCCCGTGTCCCCCCCCCCCCCCAGCGTGTCCCCCCCCACTCCCGGAGAATAACACGGGCTGATTTTTCATCCGAACGCATGAATTATCCACTAATGCGCTATTAATAAAGCGCTGTGGAGTTTCACCGAGATTAGGTCCTAAATCATGCAGAATGAATTTTAATCAGTCCGAAAGACACCGGTGCTAGCCACTCCCGGGGACCTGCGGGAAACCAGCCTGGATCCGGCTGGGATCTGCTGCCGCCTGCACCTTTACCCCCGTGCCACGCCGTGCTACGTGCGGGTGGTGACAGAGCCAGGCACCTTTGTGCCCGGCACGCCGCTGCCGTGGCAGGAGGAGGGTTGCAGGGTATGAGCTCTGTGGGCACAGCCGGCTCTCCGAGTCCTTGCCAGCGGGCACAGGGAGATGGCAGCCTGTGAGGTGGCACCTGATTGTGGTGCCCGGGGTGCCAGGAGGGAGCAGGGATCATCCTCTGTGTCGCTGTGTCATGCCCGGATTCCCAAGGGCCCCACATTTTGGTGGGTGTCACTCCTGCGGTGAGATTGCCAGGTCTCTGCAATGTGCCTTTGCTCTCTGGTTGTGTCCCCAGCTCTGTGCAAGGGACCACCCCGAGGTGCCGGGGGGGTTTGTGGGGGTGCCGAGCCCGGGGGGTGACACACCCACAGCCCCGGGGGGAAGGGAGGGTGCGACATCTGCTCCTGCAAATTGTTTGCCTTGCCGAGGTCAGGGCGGCTCGACAGCCCCAGGTCCTGCGAGCAGATGGCTCCGGCATGTTCCCGGCCGCGCTCCGCTGTGCCGCACCCATGAAATTCCCCATTAACTGGCTGTGACCGGAGGGTGGAGGGGGAGGAAGCATCCCTCCCTCCTCTGCGCTCAGCCTGGGAGCGCGCACAGCCCGTGTGTGTCCCCAGAGGCAGCGGGGACTTGTCCCCTCCGCCGGGGAGGGGGATGGCTCCCATGCTTTGCGTGGCCTCGCTAATCCAGGGGGGCTGCGGAGCAGCCAGGGCTCATCGCCCAGGTGCTGGGCATGCACCCACGTGCTGGTGGGGAGTGAGTCCTCATCCCCATCCCCGCCTGCCAGCCTGTCCCCGTCCCATCTCTTTGATTTATTGCTCTTTTGGCGGGGGGCAGGGGTGGCGGGGTCGCCGGGGGCTGGCAGGGGTCGGGAGGTCCCGCCGTCGGCCGCCCTTTGTTGGTGTCCGGCACAATGACCCGGCGCGGGCTGTTTGCTCGGCGCGCTGGGTAATTACCGTGCCGGGGAGGATGAGGAGGTCAGGGCCGATGGAGCCGCTGTGACCCGCCGCCGTCGAGGCCCTGTGTGGCAGCGGCTTGTCCTTCCCCTGTCACCATCTGCTCGGAGGCGGCCGCTCGGAGCGGCGGGGCTGCGGCGCTCAGACGGACGGACAGATGGTGGTGGGTTTGAAGAGGTAGAGTGTGTACTTTGTTCTGGAGAGCTTGGAGGAAAAAAAACATTAGAAGGAGAAATAGACAGGGAGAGAAGGAGGGGACGTCTTCCTGTGTCCCCACTGCCTGCCACCGTGCCACACGTTGTAGTGGAGATTGTCACCGTGCCGTGGACGAGGCTGTGAGTCCTGCACCGTGGTGTGCCGCTGTTGGAATGGCAGGGAGATGGGATGGGTGGTCACTGCCCTCTGAGTGTCCCCTGTGCCACCGCCCCAAGGGATGTGTGCATCCTTGCGGTGTTGCCAGGGATGCCCTTATCCCCCTGTGCCTCTCCAGGGCCTGACCCCAGCTTGCTGCCTGCCGGCACTGCACGTCCCTGCCTGCCAGCGGTGCCAGCCAAGCCGGGGCTGATGCAAGCGGCATTCCCGGGCAAGCCCGGCCGCTTCCCAACCGGCTGGGGCAGCCGGACCAGGGGGGAGGCTCGGGTGTGGGGTCCCTGCAGCGGTGCTGCGGACGCCGGGCACAGGCAGGGCGACACGGCGTCTCCCCGGGGCGCTCCTGACCCGCCGGACCCGCTCGGGGAGCGGTGGCGTGGGTTGGCGGCTTTGGCTCAGGTGCAAGAGGTGGGGCCCGGCTGCCCCTGCCGCCTCGCCGCCGCCTGCTCCAGCGGCGCCGGCCCTCTGTGTCCCGGCATCGCCTCTGCGCAGCGGGCCGCGCTCGACGCCCATGCAACGGTGCCACGGCGCTGCCTGCCCGGCGCCCGCGGGCAGGGCAGGGGTGCTGGCACCGCGTCCTGGCACCCTGGTGGCTTTGCTGGAGTGCGCCGGTGTTGTGCCGTGCAGGGGGGATTTGGCGCAAGCAGGTGGGGCTTGAGGCCGCGGTGCGCGGGCCGATGTGCTGGGGTGGGGATGCGAGTGGGCTCCCTGAGGAGGGATTCCCACGAAAGTCAGAGGCTCCAGGTTTGGGACCTTGCCCGCTGCCTGCCACCGTTGCAATTCTGGCTTTGCTGCCTTTTAATTACCGCCCGCGCCAGGCCTGGCCCTGCGTTCCACTTCATTACGCGATTGCGATCGGGGCCGCTCCTCCCTCCCGGCCGACTCCGGTGGATAATTAGGCGTGTTTTCTCCCGCGTGCAGACAGACACTTAATACAGCTTTAATCACCTGCTCCAGCGGCTCCCACCCATCGCCCTGTGCCCGCTGCTGCCGCTGCCCACAGCCCGCCCAGCCAGGTAATGACAGGCTGTGGGTGCCCAGTGGAACGCCCGCTAATAACCCCCAGTGCAAATGCCCGCTGCAGGAGCCCAGCGCAAGCAAACACCCCCTGCAAGTGCCCACACCTGTGCCAACACCTCATGAACATCCCTAGCGCAAATCATGGAATCGTGGAATGGTGTGAGTTGGAAGAGACTTTAAAGATCTCTTTGTTTGAACCCCCTGCTGTGGGCGGGGACACCCTTACGCTGGACCGTGTTGCTCCAAGCCCTGTTCAGCCTGGTCTTGAACACTTCCAGGGATGAGGAATGCCCGGTGCCAATGCCCAGTGCCCAGCCCTGATGCAAATGTGCCATGCCAACACCTTGCGCGGATGATCAGCGCAAACACCCGGTGGACATCCCCAGCGCAAGTGCCCCATTCCGATGCCCAATGCCCATCCCTGGTGCCAGTGCCCGGTGCAAACACCACCCCGGCGGGTAGCTGGCGTGTCCTGGGGTGCTGTGGCGCTGGCAGGCGGCGCTGCCCGGCTCCCGGCCGGCTTCTCTGGAGCAGGCGGCCGCCGGCTCCTCGCAGGTGTACGCACAGACTCCGCGGCGCCCGAGCTTCTGTGCGGCGGGCGCGTGCCAGCACACTGCTGTGCCTTGCGAAGGTAGCAGCCATCTGCACTGTGATAAAAAGCCCTGAGGATGATAAATAGACAAGTAGCACTTTTATTGGATTGCCGTTCCGAAGCAGCCACTTTGGGTTTGGCACGGCGCTAACGACAGACTCGCCGCACGCTGTGCCCAGCCGCCCCGGCCGGGGGAAAGGGGCTGCCCGGCAGCGACGCCAGCGCCCGCCTGGGCACCACTGCTCATCCCAGAGCGCTCCCCCTGCCTCTTCCCCGCTTGGTTTTCAGGAGTGACATGGATCTGGGATGTGGCGGATGGCAGGGCGGCGTGGCTGGCTGTGGGGCAGGAGTGGGGCCGTCCAGCTGGCACGGCGTGGCACGGCATGGCACAGTGTCCCAGCTGCTGCGCTGGCCTCGGCGTCACCTGCACAAAGCAGCTTGTTTGTCAATAATGGAGCAGGGAAAATTGCACCCGAAATGCCTCTCGGCTCTGCTTTGTGCTGCCTTAATGCATCCACCCCGGAGGTGCTGGCTCAGCGGCGGCACAAAGGCTGCTGGAAGGGAGGGGAGGAAGGGATGGGGAGCTCAGAGAGGTTCCAGGGGGGATTTACTCCCCACTGGCCCACAAAGACCCCCAGTGCCAGGGTGAGGGGGCAAAGACAGGCTCTGACCCACGTGGTTGGCACCATCATGCCCCCACAGCTTGGCTGTGCCTGATGCCAGCCCAGTGGGATTGATCCCAGAGGGATGTGAGTCTTGGAGACAGTTTTGGTGGGGGTCAGCATTGCTTAGGCCTTGCCCAAAACTCCTGCTGCTGGGAGCAGGGAGTGGGGTCCTACCAAACATCCCCATCTCACTGTGCCGGGACATTGCTCCAGCCTTGGGGATGTGATTCCCAATTAATTCCATGTGAGTCATGGCTGCACTTGCCGTCCCACCCTGCCCGTCCCACTAGAGCCCTGACCTAGAGGTGACACTGGATTTTGGGGTGGCATGGGAAAAGCCCTGGTCACTGGTTTGGCTTGGGAGACAGTGGGGTGGTTGTGGGGTCTGTCTGTGTCCCCCTGCAGGGGCAGTTTCTGCAGTGGGATGGGGCAGCTGGGGACACCAGGGATGGGACAGGACACAGCAGCTTGGGGACACTGTTTCGGGGCACGGTCCCCATGTTACCAGGGGAGGCTGGGCTGGCAGCACAGGGACTGGGGGTGCTCAGGGGGGATGTCTGTCCCCACACCCTGCCAGCCCCACCTGCGGCTCAGGGGCTGCACGCAGCTGCCTGCCCGGGCGTGCATGCCAGGAATTTGGGAGCGCAGGGGGGGCCGGCTGCCTCCGTGCCCTCTGACCCCCGGATGATACAAGCCCTCTTCTGTTTCTCCTCAGCCCGCCGGCGGGGTCAGCCTGACGGCTGGCGCTGGCTCCCTCGCCGCGATAAAACAGCTCGTCTGTCACGACACAATAGATCCGTCAGGCTGCTGGCACGGCGCAGGGGACGCGGCCCCGCGGCTGGGTGGGTGCTGGTGTGCCCCTTAGAGCTCCCCTAGCCGTGCAGGCACTCCCCACGGTGTTCACGGTCTCAGCAGAGGGGTAGGGACAGGGACAAGAGCCGGGTGTCCCGGCTGATACCCCTGCCAGACCCTGCTCTGCCGCAGGGAGATACAGCCCCGTGTCCTGGCTCCCTGCCATGCCCGCTGCCCTCACTCCTCACCATCCAAAAATACCTCGGGAGGCCCCAGCACGAGGTGCCCCTCATGCAGGGGACGTTCCCGAGGGAATTGCTCACCTTCATCCATCCCAGTCCCACTTTCCTCCTGACTTCAGGGTCTTTTTATCCGATTTTGCATCAGCTTCTCAATAACTTCTGGGACCTCAATATCCAGGATGCTGATGGGTGCAGGCTGGGCGCTGCATCCCCCTGCAGCATCACCCCCTGGCATGGGTGCAGGACCCCCCCAGGACCCCCAACCCCAACTGGGTGGTTTTTGAGAGCTCAAAAGCGTCTCCAATTAGGAGCAGCGGTGCCGCGGCGCTCTGGCGAGGCACTGGGGCTGTCACTGTGCCGCCTTAATTAGCAGCGCCAGGGCAGGGGTCAGCACAGCTCGGCGGGCTTGACAAGGCTGCTATCAAGTGCAAGGAGGGAGGAGGAGGGAAGGGAGGGAAAAGCAAAGCTCCCCAACTCGGGACCAGCCTGGGCGGCGGGGAGGGGGAGGATGAGCGTGCCGGAGCCACGCAGGCAGAGTTAAAAGGCAATAAAATGGTCGCTGTCACCCGCCGGCGGCTCAGCGCCGGGGCTGTGCCTCCCGCTGCCGGGGTGTGGGACCGGTCCTGGGCCCCCCCAGCAGCCTGAGCACCGGCCTGGGGCGGGGGGCACGGGACCCTCGCCATGCTGGAGATGAAGAGCTGGTCGTCTTTGCTGCAGAGCCTCAGTAAGTGACGGGGGTGGCGAGGCTGGGGGCTGTGGGGACACCCCTCCTATGGGGACACCCCTTCCTGTGGGGACACCCCGCTGCGAGGTCCCCACAAGCCGTCCCCTCCCCGGCCCCACCGTGCAAGGGGAAGCGGGTGGGTGGCATGGCCGGGGCGAGAGTCCCGCACCCCCAGGCCCCGCGTGCCGCCCCGTCCCCTCTCCGGCGTCCCCGGCCGCGGGGTCAGCGCCCGGCCGCGGCCAGGCTTAACCTCTGCCCTTACCCTCCCGACCTCCAGCCCTGTTAAAAAGGGTTTAAATGCAAAGTTATTTGATAGCTAATCCCAGCTATCCTGGGGGCAGCCCCGGGCTTTGGCGCTGGGAATCGCCCCGAGCCGGGACCCTCAGGCGGCACCGCCGGCACTGCCGGGGTTGCACCGGGGCTGGAGGTCAGGCAAACGCGCCGATTAAAGTCCAGCGGGTGAAAAGAGCTTAAACAAATCCCAAATCCCTCAGATGCCAGATGAGGCTGGTTGAAATTTGCTCGGGAGCCACTGTGGGGAGGGGGAGAGACACTGAAACTGGCGGGAGCACTGGGAAGGCTGAAACTGGGGAGGCAGGAGCTGTGTGGCTGCTGGGAGGGCTTGGGACTGGCAGGGGGCTCAGGTGGTGTTGTGGGGGCCAGGTCGGTGTTGGGGGTGCAGTGTGCCTTCCTGCCCTACATCCCTTTGCTGCTGGGCCCTGAGGGGTCAGCATCAGGGGACTCCCTGTTTCGCCACCGTCTCCCCAGCTTAGCACACCTCTCCTCCAAAATGCCACTTGTGGGGTTCTAAGGGGAGACGCAGGTGGGTGGCCTCACTGCTGAGCAGTGACCCAGCCAAACTTGGGAGCAAAAAATCCTGATTTTTCCCCTTCCTGGTGTCATGACATGGAGGTGCTCACTTGTCCCCAGGGCCGTGCCACTGGGAGACAGGGTCCCTGGCTGAGGAGGTCATGAGTCCCTGGCCTGCTTCGTCTCCTTGCTTTCCCCAGGGATAATGTGTCCCGGAGGTGCCAGGCTGCAGCCTCACATCAGCAGAACAGGGACTGAAGCGTTCTCAGGTGGCCAGATCCTGCCATCCTGTTGTGATGACATCAGGGAAACTGAGGCAGGCACAACCGGGAGGTGCTTGTGTGGTGGGACCTGTGGGGTGGGGACTGTGGGTAGGAGGCAGCCAAAGGAGGAATAGGGGGACAATTCCTGGTGGCAGCTGTCTGGCCTGGGGCTGGGGTGGCCGGACAGGCTCTGTCCCCTCAGTCCTTACCTGTCACCCGTGGCAATGAGTCCCCAAAGAACAGTCAGGGCCAGCTGAACCCCAGCCCAGGGACAGAGGTCACAGATGCTGTGAGGAGCCACGCAGACCCCCAGGCCTCCCTTAATTGGGGAGGATGGATGGGCTGCAGGAAGGGCTGGGGACCCCTGTGCTCCCTGCCCAGTGGGTATGGGATGCCCTGTGCTCCCCTGCCAGCCTCTGCGTTGTCACCTTGCCCCTCCATCGTGGTGCCCATTCCTCTGGGGTGCAGCCTCCTTCACGCCCCCCTGTGAGCACTGTGATGACCCCAAATCAGGCAGCTGGTGGCAGGGTGTGCTCTGTGCAGGGACCACCGGCCTCCCCAGCTCTGTCACGTCCCACATTCCACATGCCTGCCCACCAAGGGTTAACCCTGCAGAGGCAGGATGCCTGCAAGCCCTCGTGCCAGTTCAGAAATGAATGTTGCCTTTAATATACCATCCTTCAATCCTTATCTCTCCTAATTTATTGGACATAACTGGTTGCGCTGATGGATTCGTGGCTTAGACCTTGGCTTCTAAATTTCAGCATTAATAATCTACCCCTTCATTCTGCTCTCCAGATGTCTTTCATTTATCTGCTTATTCAGTAGGGGTGCAACCTCGCGTCCTCCGTGCCAGCGCTAATGTGGCCCGGTGACAATAAATTTGGACTTGTAATAACATGGCCAGATGAATGAATTGACCTCTTGGTGACTGTCACTCCCAGCCTCCCCCCTCGTTAGGGACTGCTGGGGACGAGGGGGGCCCCTAACAATGGATGCTAATATCAGCCCCCTCCTCCTTGCTTTTTTTCCCCCCAAATTTGGGAAAATTTGTGGGGAAGCAGCTGAG
The DNA here is from genome assembly GCF_015832195.1 of Motacilla alba alba. Classification (NCBI taxonomy): domain Eukaryota; kingdom Metazoa; phylum Chordata; class Aves; order Passeriformes; family Motacillidae; genus Motacilla; species Motacilla alba. The sequence goes on along the minus strand of NC_052026.1, from coordinate 18,778,560 downwards.
GGAACCGCTTAATCTTTAATCAGCTTTGGAGCAGGGTGAGAGCAGCCATCCTTAGGGAAATCCTAAAACCAGGGAGCCCTAATAGGGCCCCCCAGGGGCTGTGACCCCTCGCCCAGGCGGGGATGTGTCAGTGCTGCCGAGCTGAACCTGAGCTGGGCAGGTTGCACACCTGAGAGCGTGCGGAGGAATGTGTTTGCTTAATTAATTGGCGGCGGGAGCGCGCCGGGGGTGTAAATCTAACGTGGGCCTTGGCAGCCTGCAGTGCTGCGCACGCAAGACTAGACTTTAAATAAGGGTGCAATTATTGTTTGAATAATTGACGAACAACGGGCGCGCATCGGCGCTCAGCCTAATGGGCTTTGATCGCTCGCCAGGGCCGCCCGGCGCGCCGGCATCCCGCCCGTGAAGGATGTGAGGGGTCCAGCCAGGGGTGTGGGTGGGTCAGAGGGGGAAATTGGGGTGCTGCTCCCCTCTGGGTGGGTTTATGGGGCAGATGTGGAAAGTGGGGTGTTATTCCCCACCCGCCCCGGCCGACAGCGCGGCGCCGCGGGGTCGGCCGGGGAGGAGGAAGAGGACCCTGCACGTAGCAATTGATTTAAATCATTTTAGAGAGGACCTATGGAAAATAAAAAGCCTTTAATCACATTTGTATCCATTTCCAGCCTCGGTAAATCAATTTGGATTGAGCTGGGTGCCACGGTTACAGCTGATTAGCGCGCGGCGGATGGGGTCAAATTAATGCTAGCTGGGTTCGCTTAATGGGGTCACCGTTGTGAGCATCCCTCCTCCGGGGCACTGCGGTGGGGAGGAACATTTTGGTCCTGCCCATGCCACAGGGAGCTTTTCCAGCAAGGAAGTGCCAGGGTGTGAGCTCCATGCTGCTCTGTGCCTCAGTTTCCCCTTGCACATCGCAGAGGAGCCCGCCAGTGGCGCTGGGGATGTTTAGGGGGATATTTGGGTTGTCCCACCTTCCTCCCCTGATCCCACCGTGCATCGCCCACGTGTCAGAGCCACTCACGTGTCCTCCCCGCTGCCCCATGGAGGAGCCATAAACAGGTTCCCTGCGCCCCGGTGCCGGTTAATTTGTTTTCAATAGGTTCCAATCAATTAAGCGTGGTCCTGGCGAAGGGAAAAGTGCCCTGGTAATTGGTGAAAATAAATCACTCGGCAGAGCCGCGGTGGTGCCTGGGAGCCCGGGCTGCAGCCGCGTGGCACCGTGGGGATGGGGACACTGGGGATGGAACCCGCTTTGCCTGGCCGGGGTTCCTGTGGGGCTGGCATGTGATCCGCTGGGAATGGCGTGCTTGGGAGCTCCCAGCTCGCTCCCTCCGCGTCTCCCCGCCTGCCCTGCCTGCTCCTTGCACGCGATGCCTGCCTGCACCCCGGGGCGAGGGCGATGCCTCCCTGCCCGTCCCCACGGTGGGGAGCATCCCCCCCATGCCTTCACCCGCCTCCCCCAGCCCTGCCCCAACCGGGGCTGTAATTACCGCACGCTGTGCTTTGATTGCTCCATTCCAATTAATTAAACCCGGCGGTGACCCAAATTATGATCCCTTGTCTTGTCAAGCGCCGTATTTTTAACCTTAACTGGCTGGGCTGTGTTTAGATTTCCAATCCGGGCAGAAATGTCACCCGGGGAGAGTGACTGGCGTTGAACCCAGCCTTCCCGTGACGAACCCCGTAATTAGAAACCCTCGTGTCCCTGAGACGGGTCTTTAAAGCTGTCAGAAGCCAAGATCCAGCCATTTGATACAAGACTATCATTAGCTGCGCCCAACCTATTAGCTGCAGGTAAATAACAGGCTGTACCGGAGCCGGGGAACAGGCGGGTTGGGGAATTGGATGGTTCTTAATTAGGAGAAGCGGTGCGAGGGATGCTTTCCCCTCTAATTGCCTTCGTTAGCAGCCTGGCTGTGTGTCCCTGTGCCTGGATCCTCTTTCCTGGCACGGTGACGGCTCCTGCGCCCCATCTTCCCATCATGGTGCCCATCCCACCTGCTGGCCCGGCCATGGGATGGGCGCCGTGATGGGGAGGCTGGGGCGTGAAGCCATTTCCCAGGCTTGGATAGGGATTGATGGTCTCCGGTCCAAGCGGAGGATAAATCTGGGCTTGCCGCCGCTTTCCAAGGGCTTGTCTGGGTGACATATTCGGTTGGTTTGAATGTCTGGATGGAAAATCAATCACCGGGGCCGTTTCCGTCCCCCCTTTCGCGCTACGTTTTAATTTGCCAGGCTGCAGGGTCCGTACTCCGAGGATCCATCTATATTTGTGTCAAGTGCCGGCGTCTTTGTCTCCCTGGTGCAGAATTGTCCTTCCCAGCTTGGCACGCTCTGCCCTGGGCACGGTCTTGTGGTGCACGTGGGCACCGGGGAGGTCTCCAACCCTCCTGGGGTTTTACCTGATGCGGAGCTGCCCTCCTTCACCAGATAGAGGGGCACGGAGTGTGGGGAAACTGAGGCATGCAGTCTGCTCCGGGCTCTGCTTTCCCTGCTGGACGGATGATGAGGATCCCATCCTGCTCTGCCCCCCCTGAAGGCAGGAGGACCCCCCATATCCAACATGTGGGGGGGTCAGGAGACACCCGACAGTGCCGCGGCAGCGGTGCCGTCCGCCTGGCCCTCGCCGGCCTGCCCCCGCCTGATCCCTCTCCTGCAGACGCTCTCCCTGACACTGGCTGACAAGAGCCATTTCCAAGATGGATTGATTCAATTTAGCACCGATTTTTTGCCGGGGCCGGTGACGTACGGCTCCCCAGCCGGCGCTGGGCGGCACGTGACTCCCCAGCGCCCGCCGTCATTAGAGCAGCTCAGCACCGGCTGCTGCAGCCTAATCAGCCCCGGCCGGCGCGGGAGGGGGCCCCATCCTGCCCTGCCACGGCTCCACGAGGCTCCCGACCCCGGCATTCCCACCAGGATCCAGCCCTGGGAATGCTGGGGTGGTGAGGTACCCGGGATTGTGGCAGCTGGTACCCAGGGATGCTGTTGGTGGCAGTCAGGGACTGCCAGCAGTACCCAGGGATGCTGGTGTTGGTAGCCAGGGATGCTGGCAGTGGTACCCAGGGATGCTGGCAGCACTACCCAGAGATGCTTGCAGTAATACCCAAGGGTGCTGGCAGTGGTACCCAGGGATGCTGGCAGCACTACCCAAGGATGTTGATGCTGAGACCCGGGGATGCTGGCAGTGATATCCGGAGATGCTGGTGGTGGTACCCAGCGATGCTGGCGGTGATACCCAGCGGTTCCAGAGCCGCTGGTGAGGCTGCGCAGGGGTGATTTTGTTTGTTCCCTCGTTTTCTGGGTTTTTCTCCAGGCTTGATGAGTATGTCTGGTTCTTTCTCGCTGTCTGTCTTCTCTCTCCTTCCTTTGGAGGCAAATGGCTGACTGATTGCTTTTCATCTCCCACTCTGAGGAGCTGTAAGAGCTACTTTATACAAACATCAATTACAGGCACGTAATAAATTAAGGCTCCCTTACACCGAACCCATTAGAGTCCACTCTCATATCAAAGCGCTCCCATCACACACGGATTGGGGTGGAGTGGGGGGGAGGAGGGAGAGGGAGGAAAATGTCTTATTAGCCAGCAGATTGTTAGCAGAACACTGATTTAATTGTGTCCCCGCGCCCGAGCGCGGGAGGAGGACGGAGCGGGGGGTTCAGAGAGGGGGGCGCCCGGGGCCTGCCAAAAAAGAAATGCCCAGGGATTGTTCCCTTCCCCGAGGTGCTGGGGGGCCACCTCTCTCCCAGGCTTGTCCCTGTGCCAGCGCCGGCTGCCAGCGATTCTCCTGGTAACGGCCGAGGGGGCCGCGTTTCGGAGGTGCCCCCCACCCCAGCAGGCACCGTGCCAAGGGGCAAAGCCCAGGGGTGGGTAGGGGTGGGTGCCTGCCCTCCTCCTACCCCCACCACCTTTGGGGTGCCACCTCCAGCGCCTTGGCCTGACTGGGTGATGCTGAGGGCTGCTGGGGCAGGGGGAGCGTGGCAGCTGCCTGGTGTCCCTGTGTGCCAGGGCCTTGTGGCGAGTCCTGCCATGGCACAGTGGACATCAGGGCTGGGAACCCCGGGCTGGGAACTCCCCCAAATGCCTCCCCGTGTTTGGATGGTGCGCCGGAGTGCGGAGGTGGAAAACCAGGGGAGATGGGGGCCAGGCGGGAGGCAGGGAGCAAACTTCCCTGTAGGACAAAGGCGGCTGCATCCGCCAGCAGCTCCCGCTGCCTCTGCCTGCGAATAAATAGCCTCCAGGCTGTCAGTCTGGCACTACCCCGGGGCTGGAGGCTCTTGGAGAGGAACGGAGCCCAGGAACAGCAGGCATGGCTGGAGCGCTGCCCGCCGGGGCTGTGCAGGCGCTGGCACGCCGCGCCGGCGTGCTCTGCCCGGCCGGGGCTGCCTCCCAGCCCGGCCTGGCGGCCCTCCCATGGCCTCGCCACGCATCCCCCGGGATGGGTGCGGCTCCCCAGGACTGTTGTGGGTGCGTGGGGGTGCTCAGGTGAGGTGGGGGTTGTCCAGGGGTCGTGACACATGGCAGGTCACCGAGGTTGTCTGTCCTCCCGCCGAGGCGACGCACACGCGTGTCCTGCGCTGCGAGGGAGGTGTTGTGCACACGTGTGTGAGCGCACACGCAGGAATCCATCCCCGTCTGCTGAGGGATGCTGTGCACACGTGTCGCTGCTCACGCACACACACACACCCCTCTCGGCCGAGGCTGTGCGTGGTGCACGCGCGTGTGCCCGCACACAAACGCACCCCGAGCTCCTCTCTGCTCGCTCCATCCCAGCTGTGCCTCCCCCTTCCTGCACACCCCAGGGTGCGGGCTGGGGGTCCTGCTCGCCCCCCTCCTTTCCAGGGCAGGTTTTATCTCCCGGCCTGCTCCTTGCCTGCCGTTCCCTCGCTGCCCTCTGAGCCTGACATTTACATATTAATATTTTCCAGGGAGGCAATGCGTTGCGGTGCAAGTGTCTGCATTGTGGTTGCACATAATGTAAAGTGAGATAAAGCGCCCGGCTCCGCTATGAATAACTGCAAATGAAAACCCATGTGGCCATAAAAGCCTTCACATTTGCCCTGTCAGCATGTGGTACATCGGCTAAACAACTGATTTAGCTTTTCTCTTTTTTTTCCAAGGTTTATCACCACTTACAGAGGACATGCTCTTTGTGTACTGCCTGTCGCTTTCTGCTCAGCTTCCTTGTCACTTCCCCTCGGCGTCCTCCCAGCCGGGCCCCGAAACGATGCTCTGCTCCTCTAAACCGCCCTGACAGCCCCTATTAGCTTCTGGCCGAGTACAGCTTGGCGCTGCTGGGGCTATTTATCTCGCCGGCACAGAGGGCTGTTATCTATCACCCTCGCTCCTCACGGCCCCGCTCCTTCGCTTCTGCTGATGGCAGGGATTTGGGATGGGGTCCTGGGGGGAGCGAGGGGACCTGGGAGCGCTTATCCCTCCTCCCAGAGGGGCTGGATCCACCCACCAGGCTTTGCTTTTTTGGCCACGGTGGCTCCTCGTCCTGGTGCTGCCGGGCTCTGCCCGCCTCTGTGCCAAGGAGGATGCAGCCAAAACCGCTCGGGATAACCTGGAGAGTTATTCCTGCTCCTACGCGGCGTGGCTGGTGCCATCTCCACAGCGGTGGCCCCGGGCAGGGGTGATGTCCCTGCCGGGACCGCTGGCTCCCCAAGGCGCCGGCTTGGGTGCCAGACTTGAAATACCGGGTGGGGAGGGAGCAGGCGGGGCGGTGACGCCGGGGAGCGGGACGAGCAGCTCCGTGCGGCGCCTGCGGCGAGGGGGGAGCACGGACGGGGGTCCCCGCTCGGTGCCCGCGGAGCTGCCTGGCCCTCTGCCAAGGGCGCTGGCACCCAGCCGGCCCCCGGCACTGCCGGTAACCAGAGCTGCCTCCCCTCGCTGTTATTTCAGCAGGTGGGGGCAGATCGGTTTACAAGGCCAGGGAGATGCCTATCAGTCCCCTCCCGCCACTTCGTCCCCACGCCACCTCTGCCATGTCCCTGTTAGCGGGGCTGGACATCATGGGCGATGGCAACTGCCAGCTCCGATGTGGCCTCTCCTGGTCACGCTGCTCTCTGGGGTCCCCTGCGCTGGCTGGTGCTGGCAGAGGGACTGCAGTGTCACCAGCATGGTGTGCTGTGCCCCTGGCTGCCCCGCGCCACCACCTTGAGTCACTCTGCCAGCTGGGACGTCATGGCAGGCGCCAGCGAGGAGTTGTCCTGCAGGGCCAAGCTGGGCTGGCACAAGCTCTGCGTCACCCCACGCCCTGCCCGGGGTGCCAGCGTCCCGGGGCACTGGGCAGGGGCTGGAGGGGCCCTGTCCCCCTGGCAGGGCTTGCATCAGAGCATGAAGGGGGTGTTGCTCAAGTGTTTTGTGTCTCAACCTGCCCCTGGCCAGTGCTTGGGGAGGGCTGTGGGGGGCCGTGGGTGGGAAGCGGGGGGCCGGGGGGGGGTTGTTTACAGCCACGGAGCTTGTTTCCTTCCACCTGCCTCGGGGGAAGCAGTTAGCGATTTGTTAGTCAAACCAGATGAGCCTTCCTGGAGCGGCTTCCTGCCAGGCTCAGCGCAGCCTGGCTGCCCTGCTGCTGGGGTCCCCGCGTCCCCCAGCCCTGCCGTGTCCCCTGACGCAGCCAGCGCCACGCGGGAGGTGTGTGGGTGGGATGTGGCGAGGCTCAGCAGCCTCCAGGCATCGCCGCTTGGTGTGGGCACCCTTGGAGCAGCCTGTGTGGGAGCGTGCTTGGAAAACCGGGGTGCTGCTTGCTTCGGGGCCTCTCCCCAGCTACCTCCAGGGAGGTTGCACTGGCCATGGCAGAGCCCATGGTGGCTTGGCGGGGTGGGGAGGTGCAGGGGTGCTCTGCAGGGAGATGTTTGGGTGCTTGGGAGCTGGTTGGGCGCTGTGTGATGCACTGAGCACCACTGTGACAAGGGCCACGTGTGTCAAGGCCCACGCACTGACCCCTGTGCACTGTGTGTCAAGCCCTGTGCATCGTCCATGATGAGCCACGTGTCGCGCGCCGTGCCCCGTGTGCCACATCCCTCGTGGGCACGGCGTGCTGAGCCCCACACAGCACCACGCACGGCACAAGCTGAAAATGCTGCATCCAGCGTGCGCTGAGCGCCGCGCTCTGACCCCACACGCCAACCTCCACGTATCCCACACTCCTGGATGATGTGCCAGGCCCCCTGCGCCGAACACCCTGTGCATCAGGAGCCCCAGGGTCAGGCACCGAGCCCTGCACGGTGTGCCGCGCACGGCGCATCCCGCTCGCATCCCGCGCCGCTGCCCTGACCCTGCGGGACCGAGCCCACGCAGGAAGCTGGAAGTGCCAGCCCGCGCCCCCTCGCTCACCGAGTGGCGCCGGGTGATAAATAAGGAAGTTAACACCCAACCCGGGTTGCTAATTAGCGTTTAACCTGTACTAGCAGTTAACTACAAAAGGCAGTCATTTGTTCCGGGGAGCTGGTAGCGTAGAAAGAACGAAACATGGCCAATTTTGTTCAGGATGAATTAAGACTTGCAAATGTAAAATGAGTTCATCTATTTAATTAAGTAGCGGCAATATGGATGTTAAATTAAGTTAATGGCAGGCATGCCAAAACAAGGTTATACAAATCTTGTCCTGGCGGGGTGGGTTCCGGATCCGGCCCTTGGATGTGGGGCGCTGGGGGGGGCCCTGGGGTGGGCTGGTGGCCCTGGGGACGCTCCGCTGGCTTCAGGATTAGAGGGAGAGGGAGGTGGAGGTGGAGGGAAGAAAAAACAAGGCAGGAGGAAAGGCAAAGCGCGTCTCACCCAGCGCCGCAATCTTATCAGGGCTGAACTTTACTCTCCCGCTAAAGATATAGGATACTTTAGGGACATCGGAAAGAAATAATAACCCTCTGATTTGTAGCTCTTGGGCTCTGGCAACCGAGGGGGAAGGAAGACTGTCTTCTGCCATTACCATTTTTTGTATGAACTATTCCCCAAAGAAATCAAACCCTTGTACAAGCCCTCCCGTGCGGCAGCCCCTGCTCCGGCGCTGACCCGAGCCGTACGGATTATCACCGCGCATCGCAGCCCGAGACAGGAACATTCATTAAAATTTGAAACACAAATGGAAAATTGCTACTTGAAGCCTCCTTGCCGGAGAGCCAGCCGCTTGATCAGAGACCTCATTAATGTATCTAATGTGTAAGGAACAATTAGACTTTTCAAAGACATCCTTTTCCCAGCCGGGGGAAAAAAAAACCAGAACACCAGAAGCAGCTTGAACCCCCCCACCCCAATCCAAAGCAACCCCAAACCTGCCCCAAGGGATCGGGGTGCACAACCCCAGAGGGAGCCCCCGAGCCGCCGGGGAGTCTCGGCTCCATCCCGGCGCCCGAAATGCCCGTTTCTCCTTAAGTTAGATGGGGAGGAAAGTGGGCTGATTAAAAAGCTGATTTCTTTTCCCAGCGACCGGCGGGGTTTTGCCATCCTCCCGTAATTAGCCGGTTACACGGCCGTATGTTTTATTTATGAGCCGAGGGCGGAGGGAAGGGGAAGCGGAGGAACGACCGTGCCCTATATATCTGCAAATAAAACACTTCATTTCCCTCCTGGGGAATGTCACCTCGAGAAACCATCGCTTTCCTGCTCACTGCCCCGTCCAAATCGCAGGCTGTAAATGGCTTTGTGGGCCTGGCTGCCGCTCAGATGGGTTTAAAATATGGATTTATGTCTTTATTCTGCATAGTCAAAGGTCAACAAGAGCAGGAAATCATCGCTGAGCTGCTTATTTACGATGGGAGGCGACCGCTCGCTCCTCTCGATCCCGTGTCCCCACTGCTGGATGCTTCCAGGGTGCCGGGCTGCAGGCAATGTGGAGGACCCGTGCCTCAGTTTCCCTAGAACGGGCATCCCTTGGGGTTGGGCCTCTCCATGCTGGATGTCCCCAGCACGGCCGCGTCCCATTCCGTGGGGGCACCCATGGGGAGACCGGTGGGGAGGCCGAGCATCCCCAGGGAGGGGTGTCCATGCCGGTGGCCATCCGGGGTGCCGGTGGCCATCCGGGGTGCCCGTGCGGCGTGTCCGGGCCGTGGCCGCGGCGTGGGCAGGTCCGGCCCCGGGAGCTGCGCTCTCATGCTTTGCTAATCCCGCCTGGCACCTGCCCCAGCTCCCGGCGGCTCCGCGCGAGCAAAGGAACCAATTAATCCTCCCGGCGCTCGGGGAAGTGGGTCAGGCTCGTCAGGCTCTCCCGCTAACGAGGGGCGAGGCGCGGCGTGGCCCAGCCGGCTGCTGGGTGGCCGGGCGGGTGTCTCGGCCGGTGCCCGGCGTCCCGGCTGCCGCGGGGTGGTAAGTGGGTAAACTGAGGCAGGGCGGTAAGTGGGTAAACTGAGGCAGAGTCTGCAGAGCGGGGACAGCCCGGGAGGGTGGCGGATAATTCGGTTGGGCCAATGTCGCAAAAGGGCCAGGGTTTCCCAACGGGGCTGCCCCGGCCGCTGTGCCTCGGTTTCCCCATGCCGGCCAAGCAACGGGTGCTCCTGGTTTTGGGGTGTTGGGGTTTTGGGAGGCAGGGCGGGGAGCGCAGGCAGGGCAGGCAGGGCGCCCCTTTGAAGTGGAGCCCAACTTCCAGGAGTGAAGCAATTCTCGTTTGCATAATGAATAAAGGCAGCGGGGGGGGGGGGTGGGGGGTGAAGGGGGGGCGAAACCCCAAAACTGGAGCTGGCAGGCAGGTCTGCCCTCCCTCCCCTCCCTCCCCTCCCTGCCTGCCCGCTCCCCCAGCCGCCTGTAATTACAGGTTTATTGCCTGCACAGCTATTGTGTAATGACATGTTTGCAAATTAATTTTTACGGCTCCTGCCGTGGGGGGGGGGGGGGGAGCAGGGGAGGGGTCCCCCGGTGCTTGCCTGAACCCAACCCCTCTGCGAGCGAGGCGGGAGCTGGGTGACGTGGTGACCCCGAAGCTTTCCCCGCCTGGGGTGGGGGGGTCCCCATTTCCCCCACACAAGGAGGGGCAGTAGGTTTGGGGCACCCCCAGGTGTGTCACCCCACCAGTGGCATTACAGAGTGCGCCGGTGAGGTTTGGGGGGAGGTTTGGCCGGGCTGGGGGGACACGGGGGGAGCAGCACCCCACGGGCGGGAGCAGCAGCTCCCAGCGCCCCACAGAGCACGGTGACACAGGGGAGCTGCCTGGGAGGGAGCGGGACCGAGCGAGGATGACTCAGGGGACGGGCCAGAAATACTCCCAGCGCCGATCTTGACAGATGTAGGTTAGGAAGGAAGAGAAGACATAATAATAATCCCCCGACCTGGAATCTGGAAAGCAATATTTAACGGGGGAGGGGGGGGGGAGGAGGAGGGTGCAGGTTTGCACAGGCTCTGTCTCTGCCGAGTGGGATTTTGGGGAGCGCGGCTGGCAGGGTGGGAGTGCGGGGATGCCTGTGTGTGTGTACACACGTGCACCTGTGTGCATAAGTGTGCACGCGTGCATTTGCAGCCGCAGGACCTCTCACAAACCCCCTCCCAACAATCGTGGGGCTGGATAGGTTTGGGGTGACGCTGCGACCCCCTTTTCCCCGCTGTGCCCACGCTCTGGTGGAATTAGGGCAGGCAGTGGGCACTTGGGAATGTCCGGCTGTATTTGGGGTTACCCCCATGCCCCCCATTCCCCCTCATCCCCACACCCAGCGCAGCCAGCGGCCTCCTGGGAACGGCTGGGCGGATTTGGGGTGACACCGTGACCCCCATGCCCGCACCCAGCGCAGCCAGCAGCCTCCTGGGAACGGCTGGGCGGATTTGGGGTGACACCGTGCCCCCCATGCCCCCTCTGTCCCCACGCTCAGGAGCAGGCGGGGGCCACCTGGGAATGGACGGATGGGTTCGGGGTGACGCTGTGACCTCCGTGCCCCCTGTCGCCGCGGCGCAGGCAGGGGCAGGCAGCGGGCGCCTGGGAATGTCCTCTGTGTCTTTAAGCTGTTTGAAGGGCTGGTCATTATCATACAGGATGTGGCTTCTCTTGCAGGGGCGAGATATCACACGTCGCCCTGGTGAACTTTGGTGTTAAAACCAGTTTGGGAAGAGAAGGACGGGGCTGGGCGGGGGCGCCGGGCTGGGTGTTGGGGGGCGGCAGGGGGGGTCAGACTGCCGTGTAACGCTCGGGGGCGCGCTCCCGTGAGAAGCGCGCTCCCGCTGGAAGCGCGTCCCCGCGGCAGCGCGCCCGTGCGTGCCTGGAGCCAGCGACGCTCCCCCCCCAACCCCGTCCCCTCCTTTTCTCCACCCCGCCTCGGCTGATCGTTTGCTTAAAGCAAATTAAGCCGGGCCCTCGTTACTATGGTGCAGCCAGGATCTCCAGCCTCCCTCGCGCTCCCGTAATAGCATTTATTAGCCCTATTTGCCTGCGAGCATGTCTTCCCGGATCTGCTAATGCATCAGCGGAGAGGGGATGGGGGAGATCCTATCGGGCGGCTCATCACAGCCCCCGACGCCCAGCGAGGCCGCCGAGGGGGGATTTAGGGGCTCAGAGGGGATTTTGGGGGGGCAGCAGGGGCTCGCCCGCAGCCCCCCGCGCCGGGGTTGGGGCAGGCGGCTTTGCTCGCCTGCCTTTTGTGAAGCGGCAGGCAGCTCCCGGCAGGCAGGAAAGTTGGGTTATTTATTGTTTTATTTCCTAATTTTCCCTCCTGAAGCGACCGAGGGTGGGGTGGCGGGGGGGGAACTCGCGTTCCTATTTTTATTTTACATATGCCTCTGCCCCCCCCCCCACCCTCCGCCCGCCGCATCGGCAGCTGTTTGAAAACAGAAAAAAGGCAAGAAAGCAGAAATTTAAAATTATTCCGTCTGTAGGCGAGGAGGAGGAGCGGGGGGGGGGGGGGGGGGTGAGGGGGAGGGAGGCTGCTCCCCGGGGCGCCCCGGGGGTTCACCCCCTCCCCCGAAAGCGCCGGGGCCAAAGGCTGGAGCCCGGGGGACGCGGGCGGTGGGCGGAGGGTGCTGGGGCGAGCAGCTGCCGGCCGCCCTCCTGCCCGCTCCCCGTCATTAGGGGAGACAAATCTGCTGTCAAGGAGCCAGATTTCCAATTTGCCGATAATGATTCTTGCATGAAAATTGATCGAGGGGCAAGTCTGCCGCCTCTCGCCCGCCCGCCTTGGCGCAGCCCGCGGAGACGGGGCTCTCCGGCCGCACGGACGGACGGACGGACGGACGGACGGACAACCGGCTCGCAACCCCCGCGTGGGTCACCCGCCTCCAGCCCCCTCCCCAGCGTGGGGGGAACCCCACTGCGCTGCTCAGGGGGTGCGTTCCCCGCCGCCGAGGGTCCCACCGCCTCTTCATCCTCCTCCTCCTCGTCGCTGGTTTTTTGTGTGCCTGCGGTTGGCAGCTGGGGGCTCAGCGGCAGGAAAACCCCGGGGAAGGCGTCACGCGTGGCAGCCAGGCTCCTGCCCTGGCCCCGCCGGTGACAGCCGCCACCGCCACCCTCCGCCGGCGCCCTGGGCTCGCTGCTATTTCAATTTTTATTTTTCCTCCTCCCCCCACGCGCTTGATTCCCCCCCGCTCCTCCTCCTCCTCCTCCTCCTCCTCCTCCTTCTCCTCCTCCCCGCTCCACCGTATTTTTTCGCCTCTGGTTTATTTTTCCAACCCCCTCCGTGTGGCTTGGTGCTAATTTTTGGGTTTTTTCCTTTTTTTTTTTTTCCTTTTTTTTTTTCTTGCTTCCTGACACATCCTCCTCACGTTGGCTCTTTTATTTTTATTTTTAATTTTTTTTTTCTTCCTGGCTGCAATGGAACTGTAACATAAATCATGTTTGGGTTGAAACCACCTCTCTATTACTTACCAGGTAAGGCACCGAGCGATGCTGCCGCCAGCCCTCCGCACTCCCTCTCCCCCCACTCCGGGGTCTCCCCCCGGGGTCCCCCCAACCCGGGGACTCCCCTTTGTCCGCCCCAGCCAGCGGCAGCCAAGGGCGGTTTGGGGGTGAACTTACTTTCTTCCGGCGCCCTATAAGAGGTTTTGGGGTCGGGGAAAGGGGGGAGAGGGGGGAGCAGAGAGCCCTGGCATGGCACTGCAGTGTTTGGGGGTGCTCGGATCCCCCTCTCTTCTCCTGCTGCCACTCCCTCACCCTGGGGGTTTCTCCCTCTCCCCGAGGAGCCGGGGGCGTTCTGGATGGGGTGGGATGGGGAGAAACACGGGGTGTGCTGTGTTTTGGGGTGCCAGCCTCGTCACTGCGAGGGCTCGGGCATTTGGGGCACCAAAGTTTGCTGTGCCACCCCAGCCGGCAGCTCCGGCCCCTTGGCTGCCGGCGAGGGAGGGGGATCCCCCCGGGGGGCTTTGGGGGGAGCATCAGTGGGGTTGGGGTGCGAGCTCAGGGTGTGTGCTCAGGGTGAGTGTTTTGGGGGTGCTTTAGGGTGGGATCCGGAGGTGCTCTGTGGGTGCAGGCTCAGGGCGCGTGTTTGGGGCGCGCTCCGGGGGTTCAGCCTCGGCACGCCGGGGCTGTGAGCTCAGGCTGTGATCTCGGGGTGCTCTCGGGGCTCACGCTCGGGGTGCAGCCTCCGGATGCAGCCTCGGGCTGGGAGCCCGGCCGTGAACTCAAGGCGCTTTCGGGGTGCAGGCTCAGGGCGCTCTCGCAGAGCTGGGGGGCAGTGGCAGGGCCCTGTCCGGGGGCTCGGTGCCCACGCGTGGCCGTTCCCCCGCGGATGGTTGTTTGTTTCAGGAAATGGCTTTGGCATGTGGCCGTTCTTACCGGAGAGAGCGGCTCTCCCAGCGCGCCTGCGCCGCAGCGCACGAAGGCGAGCCGGGAAGGGCGGCCAAGGGGCACCGGGGTTCAGCTGGGGGTCCCCCTGCTCTGGGAGGGGTTGCGCTGTGACATCCTCTGCCAGCGCTGTGCCACGGTGGGGACGTGAGTGACCCGCTTTGCTGTGGCACCCTGAGCGCTCCCACCCTGCTCCGACCCTGCGCCCTCCTCCGTGCCGGCTCCGGGGGTCCCGCTCCCCGTGTTCCCCCCAAACACCATCGCCTCGCCTGCTCCTCGCTCTTCCCCACTGGCCGCGGCAGCTCTGGGCGATTCCTGCCTGGCCTCGGAGCTGTCCCTCGCGCTGGGGACCCTCTGAGGGCTGCAGGTGCAGGGAGACGTGTTGGGGTTGGCTTTTTTCCCCCTTAAATTCCATATTTAGCACGCGCCGGTCGAGCCGGGGTTCCCGGCGGCAGCTCCTGTTGCGTGAAACTTCTGGTTTTGCCGTTGTGGCTGATGCACTAATTCCTGCGCCCTGGAAAACCCTGCTCCCCCGGCTCCCCTCCTCGTTGGAGGGGGAATAATAAAATCAGAGGAGAAAAGCAAGACGGAGAGGAACATGGAAGTGCCGGGCTGCGAGGTTTAAAGCAATTAGGGGGAATGGTGCTGGAGGCGCTGGCACGCAGCGGGATCGCTGGCGGCAGCTGCCGGGCTTTGGGAGATGCCGGTGGGCCAGGTCGGGTGGGAGCAGATGGAGACGGGAACCTTCCCCCCGCCCTGGGCTCGCGGGGCTGGTGGCGGTGACTCAGCGGCGCGAGTCCTGCTGGGGACTGTCACCGCCTCAGGGACTGCCTGGCCGTGGCCCGTGTCACACGCTCCTCCTCGGTGGCTCGTTCCCCGAGCTTGGCTGGCCCGGGATCCAGCCGGCTTCTCTGCGTCCCCTCTGGTCACCAATGCTGCTGTCCCCTCTTGTCACTGATGCTCCTGTTCCCTGTCACTGATGCTTCTGTGCCTCTTGTCACCAATGCCGCTGTCCCCTTTCATCCCTCTGGTCACCTCAGCAATGCTCCTGTCACCTCTGTCCCTCTGGTCACTGATGCCTCTGTGCCCTTTTATCCCTGTGGTCAGCGATGCCTCTGTCCCCTGTCTGCCTCTGGTCGTGAGGCTGGATTTGTGCCACGGGGCTCAGCCAGCTGCCAGGGGACACCGGGCGCTGTGGGGACCTGCCATCAGGCATCGCTGAGAGCCAGGGCGCAGGGAAGGGACCCCATTCCCTGCTGCTCCGTATGGGAGCCGTGCTCAGGCTCGTCTTCCTTGGGATAACGTGGGTGCAGATGTCCCCCTACGGCCGGTGTCAGTGTGCCTCGGGGACGCCACCCTCCTTTGGGGACACAGAACATCCCTGGAGGGCCTGGCTGTTTGCTCCAGCAGGCACAAGGGTGGCACCTGGATACACACAGCTTTTTGGGGGCTCCCTCTCCCTGCGAGCATCCCCAAATCCGGCAAACCCCCAGGTGCCAGCGGGGCTCCCCGGCGGGTGCCTGGCGTGCCGGGGAGGGTGGCGGTGGGTGCCGGCAGCGGATGCTGCTGACTCAGGACCTTCCCAAATGGTTCCTATTTTTATGCCGGGGCCGGGAATATTTAGCCCCTGGATCAAAGCAGATGGAAGGAGCTGGGTGATGCCGCGTAAACACCCGCTCGGCGGGTGCCGCTGCCGCGAGGTGTGAGTCACCGGCGGCTCTCGGCAGCGCTGGGCGGGCACAGTCGCCCCCAGGCTGGGTTTGGGGTGCTTGGGGCTGAGCCCCACTCTTGGCGTCCCCCCAGCTGGATCTGGGCTTTGGGGATACCCTTCCTCATGCTCGCCGGGTGCGGGGTCCGGGGGTGCACGAGGAGGTGTTGGTGAGGTGCTGAGGGGGGCTGGGGGATGCCCAAGCCGTGTTGGGGTGTCGGGAAGTCCTCCTGCCTTCCTCCCTTGCCCACTCCACCATCTTCCTCCTCCTCCTCTCGCCAGTCCTAAATTCGGTCGCCATGGCAACCATGTCAACCACTTTCCAGCTTCCCCGTGATGGTTTGAGGAGGGGAGGGGGGGAAGAGGGATGCCAGGGGAAGGGGGGGACTGGGGGCATTGCTCGGAGCTCGGCGGGAGGACGCTTCCCAGATGGTTTTTTCCTGCTGGATCTTGTCTGGCAAGTGAGGCCAGTGCCAGCCCAGCCTGTGCCAAGGGGTCAGAGGGTCCTGGCCTGGGGAGGGGGCTCCATCACAGCCGCCCAGCTCTGAGTGGGTGGGTGGGCACCCTGAAAATCCTGTGTCTTTCTGCAGCCATGCTGCTCATGCCGTGGCCCTGCAGGCACCCGGGATATCAGTAACCACACAGCTGGGAGGGGAGGAATTATTCGCAGACACCCCCTTTTTCCTTCCTTCTTCCTTTCCCGCCCCCTCCCCTCCGTAATCTCTTTATTCCCAGGCTAAACCCGGTTCCTGACGGTTTTACAGGCAGATTTCTCGGGAGCTATATAGGACAGGGTGCAAAGCCGAGTGTCTGGGTGGGTCGATGGGCAACGCCAGCGTTGGCATCACCCCACGGCGGGTGGGCGCCCGGCTGCCCCCCAGGAACGGCTGTGCCAGCACAGATCTGCTGGGAGAGAAGTGGAACCCCCCCAGGGGGAATTCGGCCGGCGATTTGGGTCACCCCTGCCACCCTGCCACAGCCCCCTCCCTCCCGGCACCGCCGCACCCCGATCCCCGGGCGCCGCTCACCTCCAAACCCCCGAAGGCACCGCGGGGTTTTGAGGGGGAGCAGGTGCTGCCTTTCTCTCCGGCGCGTCCCCCCCTTCTCCCTCGCCTTGGCACCGGCTGTCGGCACCTGCCGGGATGCTCCTTGGCACGGCACCGCGGCACGTGCGCGGGCACCGCCGGCGGCAGCCGCGCTCGAGGCACCGGCGGTGGCAGCCGGGGGGGAAGGGGGAGAGCGGGGCCAGCCCTGCCCCGAGCCTGGCAGCAGGAGCATCCCCTCCCTCTAATTTTATGACCGATTTTTAACTTTATTTCCCAAACGCCGCGCTTAATTAAACCCAGGCGCCTCTCGCCGCGAGCCCGACGTGGGGGATTTATGACTCCAAACGTCGACCCCCGCCGAAAAAACCCCTCTGACAGATTCTTCTCCTGGGTTCAAAGTGGGGGGGACACTCCAAACCCCCTCCCCTCATCCCTCGCAAGATGCTCTGAGGGGGAAAGACGGCTGTGCTCCAGCATCCCCAAGCTTCCTCCTTCCCCCCTTCTTTTAATAATAATGCTTTAAAGATGTTTGACATCTGTAACAAACAGCTGGCATCCTGTTATGGAAGAATGTCCTTTTATTTCCGAGCAGGTTGAACTGTCATTAATAGTATAATTAGGTGATTATCGGCGTACAGCAGAAAACTGCTTAATTGCACAGCCAGCTTTCCGAGGATCCCAGCTCCTTTATTGCTGGATTTGTTTTAGCCGCCTGAATATTTTCTCACTGTTTTGTTGGGTTCGGTTGTTGGTTGGTTTTGTTGTTTTTTTTGTGTTTTTTTGCCACGTTGATGATTATTATTTTTTAATGCGTGTGACAGCTGGGGGAATGTGACAGCACTGGGGGGGGGACACACAAGCCAGCGCTGGCACTGGTCCCCACGTGTCCCCCCCATTTCCAGGTCCCCCGGGGGGTTTAGTTTTAACCCCGTGTGTGCTGGAGTTGGGCAGAAGAGCTTAGAGGTGGCGTTTTGCTGGGTGCAGCACCCGTGGTTGGGAGCTGAGAGTTATTTGAGGGAATAAAGGAGATGTCTTTGTTGGGCAGCAGAGCCGTGCCACCTCAGAGGGCACCCACCACCCTGGCCCCGTCCCTGCTGGGACCCTCCTTGAGGAGCTCCGTGCCAAGCGAGCGTGGTTCCCTGCGCTGCCGCCGTGGTGTGGCTCCGTGGCCATGCCCGCCCTGATCCCTGTGCCCGGGATGGGTGGGTTTTGGGGGCACAGCAGCTTTTTTGGCGCCTGCCAGACAATAGCGCTTTGTATCTCCCCCCGGTGCCGCCAAACACACTTGTTAGCGCCGCAGCTTTGTGCTGTAAATTTCCATGGAGTAATTACGTCTTAATTTATGATAATCCCGGGCGGGCGGTGGAGGGGGGCGAGCGCCAGTCAAGTTTGGAAGTTGGGTTCCCCCCCTGGCTCCTGCCGCCCGTCAACTGCCCGCTCACCCATGAACTTCTGCATCCCGGCGGCTGGGGAGAGGAGCATCCCCCAGCAGGGAACGGGGCTGTTCCCGGGGGCAACAGCGAGCGAGGCCACCTGGGTACCTGCGTTCGGGATTTGGTGTCAGTTTGTAGGGCCGGAGTGTCCCCAGCGCCGTGTGTCCCCATCCCAGCGGCCATCCAGGAGCTCGGCATCATCCCGGGGTCACCCTGGGGTGAGTGTCCTGTCCTCTGTGTGTGTCCCCAGTGCTGGCTCCCCCGACAGGGAGGGAGTCTGTCGCTTCCCCCGAGCCCCTGGCACGGCTCCGGCGTGGGGCCGGACCCTTCCCCCTTGCCGGCGCTGAATGGCTCATCCCGCCTTTGTCTGGAGGGCTTATTACCGGCAAAATAGAGGCTCTTTTCCCTCGGCCTTCCCAGCGGGCAAATTAGATGCTTTGGCAATTTGCGAGGAGGAGGATGGGGAGGGGAGGAGAGGAAGGCTCTCATCACCCGGAGGGCGACTACAATGCCAGGCTGGGCGCTGGCATCTCTGGCACTGGTGTGGGAAAGGGAGAGGGGGGCTCCCGGTGTCCCCTGCCAAGCCACCACGGTGGAATCCCGTGGGATTTGGGGAGCTTCCCTACACAGGGGGGTTTTGGGGGATGCATGCCTGGTGCCACAACATTCCTGCGGAGCTGGGAGGCCACTGGCGTCCTGGCATCCTAGTACCCTGGCCCCTGTGGGCACCCTGTGCCCTGCTCCAGGGTGGGATTTATCCCTGGAGAGCGCTGAGAGCCGCGGGCTGTGCCCGCTGCACCTGCAGCCGGGTCCCCGTTGGGAGGCAGCGTGCACCCACTGACATTTGCCAAGCGTAAAAATTCAATTAATTCCAGCAGGCAGATTAAATATAAGTGAATTTTAATAATTTGCTCGAAAGGCTGAGGATTACTGTAGGCGAAAAGGGAAGATGCTGCTCACGGGGGCACGGGCCGGCCTTCCCAGCACCGGCACATGGGATCACTGGTATTAATCACCCTAAATCCCAGCGTGGGAAGAGAAGAGGGGTCTGCTCCCCTTGCTGAGGTTTTGGTTGATCTTCCTTGTCATGAGGAGCGGCCTGGATCTGTCCCACCAGTGCTGGCAGCACCATGTCCCCATCCCCAGCAGAGTCTGGCTCCAGGGACATCTCTGCTCCTTCAAACCATCCTCCTTTTTTTGTGGGGAAAAGGGAAACACCCATCAAGGCGGCCCTGGTGACCCTGCAGGTGCTCCCAGGCTTGGAGAAATCCAAGGTCTTCCCAAGACCTCCACAACATCTCACAGCTCAGACGTGGGGCGCCGATCGGGAGCAGATGGCGCTGGTATTGGGAAAATGAAAATCCACGCAGCAAATTCTCTGTTTGCCAGGGATAATTTCTTATCCCAAGGTAAAACCTTCTCTCTGGCCTGCGCTGGGCCATCTGCACCACCAGAAGCTGCTGGGGGATCCTGGGTGTGAAGGGGGGACCCCCATCCTGCCTGGGCCCCCCCATCCCGCCCGGACCCCTGCTCTGCAGCGGGATTGATGGAGCTTGCCTGTGACCTTTGCTAGGACACGAGGAATTACCATTAATACTCCTGTATTTCCGGACTTTGCGCCATCCATAAATCTCATATCAAGCCGGGCGGGCGGCGTAATCTGCCAGGCGGCGTTATTAATGCTCCTTATTAATGCCCCTCGTTAGTACTCGTTATTAATACCTGTTATTAGTACCCGTTAATAATTGCCCCTGATGCCTGGCATGAGCTGCCCCGTGGGTGGGGTAGGGGATGGGGGCTGCGCTGTGGAACCCCTCTCAGCTTTTTGGGGTGGATGCTGGGGTGTCCCTGGTGCCAGCAGAGTCACCCACCAGCAGCAGGGGTCCCCTGTGGGCACCCACCCCTGATGGGGGCAGTTTCTGGCTGTGCTGCAGGGGGGCATCTGCTCCCCTTGTCCTGGCACTTCCCAGCTGTGTCCTGCAGCCCCTTCCCTTGGCTGAGTCCCGGCTTCCCACCCTGCCTGCAGCCCCCTGCCCCTCTCTGCAGCCCCCCTGCCCTGCCCCTGCCCCTCCAGGACCTGCCCCGCGCAAGATCCAGCCTGCGTGAAACTCTAATCTCCAATTTTATTCGCTCGGCTCCAGCCGATTTGCATAATCCACATAATCACCCCGGTTTTAATTGCCTACAACTCTGCAGAAAGATCATGTGGTTAAGTGGTAAATCATAATTAGATAAATAATTGGCTTGGCCGCAGCAAGCTGCTTTGTTATACCTGCCATCTGCTGGGCAAGGGATCCTGCGCCCAAAACAATGCGCTGCTGCTGCACGCCTGCGCCAGCCTGGGGACGTGGGGACATGGGGCACGGGCACGTGGGCACGGGAGGGCAGCCCGGGGGTGCCAGGCATTGCCTGCTCTCGGGCTGTGCCGTGGCTGGTGGCACCGCGTAAGTTTTGGCAGCACCTCGTGGTGCCTGGCTCCGACCCAGGTGTTGCCCAACGGCTCTGTGGAATGCCCAGTGCCCCTGTGCAGCGCCCTGTGGCATCTGGGAATGCCCAGTGCCACCTCCGAGGGATGGCCAGCAGCGCTGTGGAATGCCCAGTGCCCCTGTGGAGTGCTCAGTGGCACTGGGGAGTGCCCAGGGGCACCATTTAGTGCTGCTGTGCTGTGCCTGGCAGCACCAAACAGTGCCTGGCAGGGCCATTAGGTGCCCGTCAGGGCAGTGCCCAGCTCTCTCTCAGACCATACCCAGCATCCCAGTGCAATTCCCAAATCTCCCTCAGGCAATTCCCAGCATCCCAGTGCAGTGCCCACTCTCTCCCAGGTGATTCCCAGCATCCCAGTGCAATGCCCACTCTCTCCCAGGTGATTCCCAGCATCCCAGTGCAATGCCCACTCTCTCCCAGGCAATTCCCAGCATCCCAGTGCAGTGCCCAGCCTCTCCCAGCAATTCCCAGCATCCCAGTGCAGTGCCCACTCTCTCCCAGGTGACTCCCAGCATCCCAGTGCAGTGCCCAGTGTCTCCAGGCAATTCCCAGCATCCCAGTGCAGTGCCCACTCTCTCCCAGGTGACTCGCAGCATCCCAGTGCAGTGTCCACTCTCTCCCAGGCAATTCCCAGCATCCCAGTGCAGTGCCCAGTCTCTCCCAGGCAATTCCCAGCATCCCAGTGCAGTGCCCACTCTCTCCCAGGTGATTCCCAGCATCCCAGTACAATGCCCAGCCTCTCCCGGGCAATGCCTGGCAGCCCCATGGGGCGCCCGGTGCCCCACAAAGCCACTGAGCCCCAGAGGACACCAGGGTGAAGGGGTGAGGGCTGTTCCCCACTTCCCCCAGGGCAGAGGGATCCTCAGCAGACAGCTGGCACTTGGATCTGGGCATTGGGAGCCAAGAGGAGCTGCCAGCCCAGCCTTGAAGCTGCAGAGAGGAGTTCAGGACCCAGCGGCACCCTTGGGGCACAGGGGCTTGATTTTCCAAGCTCTCAGCTTCAAAACAAGGCAGAAACGGGAGAAAGTTGCTTTAAAGTCAATCTTTCCCTGGCTCGATCTCCTGAGGGCTGGAGAGGCTCCCAGGGCTGCTTGGCTGGGCACGGGAAGGTTGGGAAGGGAGAGAAAGCCCCCGGCATCGCTCCATCCCCTGCGCTGCGCCCTCCAAACGAGCTCTTATTAGTTTGCTTGTTGTCGTTTGCCAGATCAATGGTCCATGGAGGAGTGATCGATGGAGGCCCAGCCTCCAGGATAATAGTGCTGGACGCTCCGTGCCGTGCCAGGCTCCACAGGGAGCCCCAAATCCCACCCAAGGGGCTCCTCACCGTGGGGAATCCACCCAGGCCCCTCCGAGCGGATGGGGGATTTTCCCGGGGTGGGCCCTGGATTCTGCCATGAGCGCTCTAAAATTGGACAGAGGCTGTGCCTGCATCTCTCTGTGCCTGTGAGGACGCTTGGGGACACCAAGCCCCGCCGCCTCCCCTGGTTTCAGCTGTGTGCTGGGAAGGGGGGAGGGAGGGCAGGAGCACGGGCTGGGATCGATCAATTAATTAATTAATGGAGCATGTTGGAGGTGCGGCAGCAGAGCTGCTCTAATGAGGGGTGGAAAACGTGCAGCAGCTCGGCAGGGCATCGCCAGGAGAGGAGCTGGTCACCTCCGCCTGTCCCCCTGCCTGTCCCCTGCCCGAGGGGGTGACAGGGTGTGTGACAGGGCCGTGACAGGCACGCTCTGGCCCTGGCCCCCTGCCCTCCATGCTGGGGCTCTTCCCGCTGCGTTCGGGCCCAGGGAAGGGGGGCTGACAATGCGAGGCCATTAGCATTGAAAATCCATGCAGAGCAGCTGTTCCCGCTTGGAGCGTGCAGCTGGATGCGGCTCCGGAGCGGGAGCAGAGGCGCTGAGAGAGGGGGGAAAGGCTGAGGGGGGACCTCATCGCCCCAAATCCCTCGGGGAACCATCAGCAAATCAGCGTGGTGGAGCCTTCCAGGGGGTTTGGCCGAGTGGGCTCCGTCCCAGCTGCGGTGCTGCGGGCTGGGTGCGGATCCATCCCGGGGGAGGAGGAGGAGGAGGATGCAGGATGCTCGTTTCTCCCCGCTCCCTCGGCTTCCCGCCGCACTGGGTTTTTTTCCGCTCCATTTGCCAGGGGCTGGAGCTGCTGCCTGATCGTATTTGGTAATAAATTATTAGTTCCAGCACTTGGGAGCCCGGCAGCTGAAAATAGCTGCTGTAAGAGCGGGCGGCTGGTGCAGGTCGAGTTCAATGGCAATCTGCTCCCAAGGGCACTCCACGCTCATTAGAGGCCTTTTAAGGTGCTGGGAAGGGGGCAATCGGGAGCCAAGGTGCTAAACCTTCCCGCTTCCCGTTTCCCGACAGCGGTACCCCGTGCCCAGTGATTTCAGGGTGCTGGGAGCCCATCCCTGCCCCTCGCTGCCCGCTCCTGCCTGCCCGCAGCGCCTGCCAAGGGGTTTTATTTGTCTCCAGCCCCACCAGGCAGCCAGACTGGTTCTGCTCTCGCTGCCGGAGGAGGCTCCCGCTGCCAAAAAACCCGCCAGCATCATCAGGAGCAGATGGAGAGAACATGGCACGCTCCCAGCTCCCGGCTCCCAGCCCTGAGCCGGGGATGCGGGGGCTCGGGGGGGCGGCAGCGCCGCTCCAGGAGTCGGGGCCGGGGGGTCCTGTGCCGTGGGAGATGCCAGCCCCGTGGCGGGCGCCGTGTGTGGCGCTGCGGGAAGGAAGGAGCGAGGGCGGCAGCGTGGCAGCGACCCCGCCGTCCCCGCTCCTCCTCCCCTGCCTGCTCCGCGGGCAGGCAGCCAGCGGGCACCGGGAATGCCAGACACTCCCTGTACTGCTGTGCCCGGGCACATGCCGTGGGAGGGACGGGGACAGGGTGACACATCGCCCGCTCCCTGCTCCCCAGCCTCCCCCTCGCGGCCTCAGCGGGGACCCAGGTGTCCCCAGAGCCCCCCTGCCTTGGTGCGTGCGGGGTTTCAGGCGTCGGTGTCCCAGGGAGGGGTACATGGGAGTGCCAGCCTTGTACCCGCACAGGGCTGGGGACACTGGAGGGACAGCCCGTCCCGTTTTGGGGTTCCTCTCCCCGCCCTGATGAGGCAACCGCTGCCATGACCCCGGGCTGCTCCAGGCACCAAACTTGACCTGTTTTTCCGCACGGATCTGCCTGCTGAGAGAAGCGGCCGGGGAGGGGCAGAGCTGGGGGGGCCCCACCTCACCGCGGGGCGTCACGGCGTCCCCAGCCACCCGCAGGGGTGAGTGGCACCCACGCCGTGCTGGCGATGGGATGCCGGAGGGATGGGGGGACACGGCGTGGCAGCCCCACATCCCATCCCATCCCCTATCCCATCCCATCCCATCCCATCCCATCCCATCCCATCCCATCCCATCCCATCCCATCCCATCCCCGTGTCGATGCTCCCGCCCAGCCAGCTCCCCGTGCCTCAGTTTCCCCAGCTGGCAGCTGTCCCGCAGAGCAGCCCAGGGACGCCCGGACAGACGGACGCCAGCGCCGGCGGGGCACGGCGGGTGAGCGGCGCTGCTCGGGCCCCAGCCGGGGCGGAGGCGCCGATTTTATCACCGGGAGGGAGCGGCAGAACTGGTTTGGAGCTCGGCTGGGGCAGCGGCTCAGCTCAGCCCGGGGGCAGGAGAGCTCCCCGCACGCTGCCCCGGCCGCTCCCGGCTGCCCTGCGCTCGCCTGGCAAATCCCATCGGGATCAGGAGTTGGCCGGGAGGCGTTTGGGGATCAGCTGAGCATCACACGGGTGGTGCCCTGCCGCCAGCCCCGTGCCCGTGTGCCAGCCTGCTGATCCCTGCTGTTGGAAAAGCGTCTCCAGACTGGACTGGGGCTGGGAGCGGGGGTTATGGTGGGGTTAATAGCTGGGGAGGAACTGGGGGGCACTTGGGAGTGTTTGGGGCTGTGCCTGGAGGCTGTGGGGCAGTGCCTGGGGGTGCAGGGCTGTGCCAAGGGAATGCCAGGCAGTGTCTGGTGGATGCAGGATTGTGCCTGGGGGATGTGGGGCAGTGCCTGGGGGATGTGGGGCAGTGTCTGAGGGTGCAGGGCTGTGCCAAGGAGATGCCAGGCAGTGCCTGGGGATGCAGGATTGTGCCTGGGGGATGTGGGGCAGTGCCTGGTGGATGTGGAG
This sequence comes from Motacilla alba alba, assembly GCF_015832195.1. Lineage (NCBI taxonomy): Eukaryota > Metazoa > Chordata > Aves > Passeriformes > Motacillidae > Motacilla > Motacilla alba. The sequence continues at coordinate 18,754,050 of NC_052026.1, read as the reverse complement.
CAGTCCTGGGAGGATGCAGGGCTGTGCCAAGGGAATGCCAGGCAGTGCCTGGTGGATGCAGGATTGTGCCTGGGGGATGTGGGGCAGTGCCTGGGGGATGCCAGGTAGTGCCTGGGGGATGCCAGGCAGTGCCTGGGGATGCCAGGCCATGCCTGGGGATGCAGGATTGTGCCTGGGGGATGTGGGGCAGTGCCTGGGGGATGCCAGGTAGTGCCTGGGGGATGCCAGGCAGTGCCTGGGGATGCCAGGCCATGCCTGGGGATGCAGGATTGTGCCTGGGGGATGTGGGGCAGTGCCTGGAGGATGCAGGGCTGTGCCAAGGGGATGCCAGGCAGTGCCTGGGGATGCAGGATTGTGCCTGGAAGATGTGGGGCAGTGCCTGGAGGATGCAGGGCTGTGCCAAGGGAATGCCAGGCAGTGCCTGGGGATGCAGGATTGTGCCTGGGGATGTGGGGCAGTGCCTGGGGGATGCAGGGCTGTGCCAAGGGGATGCCAGGCAGTGTCCGGGGAATGTGGGGCAGTGCCCGGTGGATGTGGGGCAATGCTCAGAAGGTGCATGGGAGCTGCAGGCTGTGCCTGGAGCGCCGTGTCCCCTTTGGATGGTGCGTGGGCGCCTGGTGCTGCAGGCAGATCCCGGTGCCCGCTCTGGGGGGGTGGCACCGAGCCCCCACCCGGGGCTGGGGCAGAGCCTGGGGGTGCCAGCGCAGAGCCCGGGGGCGCCGGGGCCAGGCTGGCGTGGAGGGTTGGCTTCCCAGCTGTTCTGGTAATGAATTTACATGAGCCGAGCGTGTCGACAAGGCGGCAGTCAATGGCTGAGAGCACCGGAGTTAATAAATGCTTGTATAATGAGGGCAGAGGGGAGCGCGCCGCCGCGCCGGCCGCCTCTCCTGGGGCCGGGGGGCAAAGATTAATCAACGCTGAGTGCCCCCCGTGCCCCCCCGGCTCCCGCGGCGCCCGCCGCCCTCCCCGGCCATCCGCTGCCACGGGATGCTCCATCCATCCATCCATCCATCCATCCATCCATCCATCCATCCATCCATCCATCCATCCACCCTCTGCGGAGGATGCTCCAGGTGTTCAGTGCCTCGAGCTGCCTCCAGGCCCGCTGGGAGTTGGGGGCTGCCCCACGACCCCCCTCTCGTCCTCCTGCCCACCTGGGAGCCGGGCTAATTTTAGGCTGGTGTTAATGAAGCTGCTGGGTGAAGTCTATTTTAAGGGCCCTGACATCAGCAGTTGCTGTTTTGGGAGGTGGAGAGCCCTGGAGCAATTGGTGTGACAGCTGGGGGGGCTCGGGGGGGCTGCACCCTCCTGCTCGGCACCTGAGCCTCCCTTTTGGGGTCACTGTGCCCTTTAGGACCTCGGTACTTTGGGGGGCAGTGGTGGGGATTTGGGGCGTGAGGATTCGAAGGGGAAGTGTGGGGATTTGGGGGTGCAGTGCTGGGGATTTGGGGGTGCAGTGCCGGGGATTCAGGGGTGCAGTATTGGGGTTTTGGGGAGGTGCAGTGCTGGGGATCCAGGGGTGCAATATTGGGGTTTTGGGGGTGCAGTGCTGAGGATTTGGGCATGCAGTGCTGGGGATCCAGGGATGTAATATTGGGGTTTTGGGGGGGGTGCAGTGGTGGGGATTTAAGGGTGCAGTTCTAGGGATCCAGGGATGTGTTATTGGTGATTTGAGGATGCAGTGCTGAATACCCAGGGATGAAATATTGTTAATCCTGGGGTACAGCAGTGAGAATTGGGGGGTGCAGTGCTGGGAGTCCAGGGATGCAATATTGGGGATTTAGGGGTGCACTGGTGGGGATTTGAGTGTGCAGTGGCTGGATTTGGGGGTGCAGTAGTGGCAATAAGGGGGGCAGCAGTGGTGCTTTGGGTTCTGGCAGCACCGTGTGAGTCAGGGGACTGCGCCTCTCCCCACCACCTGCATCAGGATGCTGAAGTCCCCATGTCCCCCAAAACACCCTGCAGAGCTCTGCTGAGCCCTCCTGCTCCTTTATCCTGGGATTCAGTGGGACTGTGGAATGCTGGGGCACGCTTCCCCCACTGCCTGAACTTGGGGTGCGTTTTGGGGCGGGATGATAAACCAGAGGAACGGAGCTGGTGGTCCCAGCTGCCGGGGGAGATTGAGGACCCCTTCTCCACCTGTCTAACCCGCTCTCTCTGGTTCACAGGCATGAGCCATGAGCCGAAGTCGCCGTCCCTAGGAATGCTCTCCACGGCCACCCGCACCACGGCCACCGTGAGCCCGCTGACCCCGTCGCCCCTGAACGGCTCCATCGTCCCCAATGGCAGCCCCGCCGCCAGCAGCACTTTGTCCGTCCAGGCAGCCCCTTCCTCCAGCTTCGCCGCCGCCCTGCGCAAGCTCGCCAAGCAGGCCGAGGAGCCCAGAGGTGGGGACACGGACAGGGACAGGGCGGTGACAAACACCGGTGCCTTTCCCAGGAGCTGGAGCCGGTGTTTTCCTCCCATTTCCCCAGCTAATGGCTTTTCCTGGTGTTGTGTCTCAAGGGGGCAGTTTGGGAGTTCAGTTCATCCGGAGTAATCTGGTGCTGTGTCGCTCGCTGTGCCCTGGGAGAGCACGGCGTGGCAGGGACCAGCCCCCCGTGCCCTCCCACCACGCTGCCTTTTCCAGAGGTTCTTCAAATTTGCTACTTCCCCGGCCAAATTTCCCAACTGAACAGCCCCCGGGGTGCCCAGCCCTTGTCACCCACATCCTCCATCACACCCCCTCCTCTCTGTTTGGATGTGGGGTGCTGGGTGTGAGCACCCCAAGGTTCCCCCTGCCGCGGGGAGCGTGTCCCTTGGGAATTGCCGGGCCTCCCACACCCAGATGGGGAGGCAGCCATTCCCCAGGCTGGGAAGTGTTTCAGGAGACTGCTGGTATCACCAATTTGGGATGAAATTGTCTTTATCTCTGCTATTTGCACTGGTGGGTGCTCCCCTTGGATCACTGCCCACTGCCCGGGCACTTTGATCCCTGGAAAAGCAACCCCTTTGCAAGATGTTTTTTGCAAAGTCTTTTTGGAAGACCCTATTTAAAAGGCCCCTTTGGCACAATCCTTTTCCCAGGACCCTTTTTTTCAAGGCTCTTTTTGGAAAATCCCTTTTGGAAGCACCATCTACCAGACCCTCCTTGCAGCCCAAAAACCTCTGGCACAGCCATGGCCTGAAGCATCAGCTGCTCCCAAGGGAACATGTGGGGATACCAGGCCCCTGTAACTCTGAGGGAACCAGGTCTTGGTGGTGCTTCCTCCTCACTGGGAGCTCCTGGTTTTTCCCAGCTGCTTCCTCTGGAACCCATCTGCTTCCTTTGGAGCGACTGAATGAGTTTGGGGAATTATTTTGCTTTTTTTCCCCCTCGCACCCCACAGCTTGTGCCCTCCCTGTGCTGCTCAGCCCATCCCAAGTGACATCAGCAGGTGTGGGCATGGATTTTGTGGCCCTGGAGAGAAGCAGTCACATTCCCTTTGGATTTCCCCTTAACACCTGCGTAGTTTGTTTGCAAAAACCCCTCCCTTGCCCATCTGGGTGCCTCAAGTGGCCCATCCCAGGGGTTTTTGATCCGTGTGGGTTTGGGTGTGTGTTGGGAAGGGGGTTTTTCTCCTTGCTGTAGTTTTTAGCACCGGGAAACAAATTGCTTTTCCCTGAAATCCTCACCCACTTCCCACAACGGGAGATGCTCGCTCCGCTTCCCTTCCCAGCTCGGGAGATGCTCTGCTGTGGCAGATGCCAGATCCATGCAGGATCACTGGTTTTATTCCAGCTTTATGGGCTCACAGGTGTGCTGGCGCATCCCTGGGGATACCCTGCTGCTCCACAGCATCCCAACCTGTCAAGACTCATCCCGACCCACCCCTTCCCAGCAAAGCCCCACAAAGCCACCGCCTGCCCGGGGGCTGCTGCCTCTTGTCCTGCCCGGGGCTGTCCGCAGGGTGGGTTTAATTCCACCCCCCCTTCCCTTCTCTTTTCCCAGTTCTCCGTCAGGGTCTCAGCTGTTAATTACATTTGCCTGTCAGCCCGGGCTGCTAATCTGCTATCGCCGAGCGGGAAGCGGGAGGTCAGAAAACAAAGGTGACACCATCACACTGTGCCTCTTGTCATCTCCAATCCAGATTAGTTTCATTGACTAACTCCTGGCTGAATACCACCAGTTAATTATAACGATCACAAACCCTCCCGTTTAAAGCCACACAGCGAGAATTAAGGTTCTGAAGTAAGACTTTAGCTTCATTAATTGCCGGGCTCATTGTGATGGTATTGATTGTTAACGCTATCGCGTGGTGAGTAATGGCTTCCCAGCTCAGAGGGGATTAGGCTGCTAATTGTTGTTGGCCTTGCGCTGACAAGATAGACTTCAGTGGGTGTCAAAGCGGCCTCCTTTGTCGGGGACAGCCTTTCTCCTTCCCCCAGCCTTGCTGCTCTTCAAATGAAAGCGATTCGGAGTGACTCGGGAATGATTAATCGGGGAGGGCGGCCGGCAGCGGGATGCTCCTCCTGGCCTCTGCTCCGCTCAGCATCCTTCCCACGGAGCGTCCTTCTGGAGCATCCTTCCCACCCTGCAGCCCTCCTGCTGCCCGGGGATGCTCCTGCTTCCCAGCCCCTGGCATTCCCGACCCCTGGCTGCTGCGTGGCCTGAGGAGAGGCAAGGGGATGAGGTGGGGTGCAGGGTGAGGAGCTGCTGGCACTCCTGCCGTGCCCACAGGACACACTCAGGGGGGTGGCCTTGCACGCTGGGAAGGAGAGGAGACACCCTGCACACTCTGTGCCCTGCTCACTGCCTGGGAGCATCGCTGTCGCCTCATCCTGTGGCCACGGCCCACTCCTCACTCTCCAACACCTGATCCCTGCTGGCATGTTGGAATCTCCCCCTGAGCCAGACTGTGGGGTGGAGGGAGCAGAGTTTGGGGGTTCAGAGCCCCCCAGGCTGCCCAGCTGGGGTTGAGGAATGGGAAGTGTTCCGTGGAGCAGACACCAGGCTCCCTGTGCCCCGGTTAATGTGGAATTTGTATTTCTCTGCTTTTCCTGCTCTCCACTTTCACTCCATTTCTGTTTTCCCTTTGGAAATATGGCCAGCATCCCCGGGGTGGGGATAACTGAAAGTACAGATGTGTTGTGCAAATGAAGCCAAAGCTTTGCCCGAGGTTTCAGGGAGTCACTCCTTCATCCCGGTGTCTCCAGAGGCCCTGGCCTGTCCGTGACAGCTTCTGCAGCTGGATTAAGGAGTCTCTGGGTCTGCCGTGGGAAGATGTGGCTGTCTGGGGCCGGCCTCACACCGCTGTCACTCGTGCCAAGGGGCTCTGTGGGGCTGGGGCTTTGCCAGTCCCTGTTAGGTGGGAGCAGGAGGCTGCCCCATCCCACCGTGCTGGGTGGAGCCTTTGGCGCCACTGGGAACATCTGGGATGGGAGGATGGGGGACCTCCTCCGGTTTGGGAGTCTGGCAGGATGCTGAACACCCTGAGCGCATCCCAGCCCTGCTCCCTGGAGCGAGGCATCCTGTCAGGAGCGGCTCCAGCTCCCTCAGAGGGTGCTTTCATCCAGTTAACTCCCTTTTTCCTAACTTATTTCCATCTCTGGCTGAATTCCAGGGTCCTCACTGAGCAGCGAGTCGTCCCCAGTGTCCTCACCAGCCACCAACCACAGCTCCCCTGCCAGCACGCCCAAGCGCGGCCCCATGGGCCCCATCATCGTGCCCCCGGGGGGGCACAGCGTGCCCAGCACGCCGCCCGTCGTCACCATCGCCCCCACCAAGACGGTCAACGGCGTCTGGAGGAGCGAGGGCAGACAGGTAGGGCTGTGTTTTGGGGTAGCCCAGCCCCCCCTAAAGGGTGGAGGGTATGGGATATCCTGCATGGCTCCCAAGGGATCACCGAGCTGCCCACGTTTGGTCCCCGAGCTGACGTTGTCACCGCGGCTGCCATCCGGAGGGGAGGGCAAGGAAGGAGGAGGAGGAGGAGGAGGAGGAGGAGGTGGGGGGGAGAGCAGCTAATTAAGAAGCATCGTTAGTGGTTCTCCTCTCCTCCGCATGCTACAGGCAGATTCCCGGGGGGATTATGCCACTTGGAAAGACTAATTAAACCACAAAGAGAGGCGAGGGTAGGGGATGAGAAACGCCGGGGGCGAGAGGGGGGGAAAGAAATGGAACCGGGATCCCCGGGAGCTCAGGCGGGTGTGTGGGGTGTCGGGGTGCTCCCCAGCCCCGTATCCCCCCCATGTCCCACCCCCTCCTGGTGTGGGGATGTCTGACAGAGCCACGCTCACAGCGTGGTGCCCCAGCTGGAGGGTAATTGGAGCAGAGCCTGGCACGCACAATGGGGGACACCGCACCCTTTGTGCTGACCTTGGGGCCCTGGCCAAGGGATGGATGGGGTGGGATGGGATGGGATGGGGTGGGATGCACGGGGTGGGGGATGCTGTGGGTGCCACCATCCTCCTCAGCTGCTGAATGGAGAAGGAATGAAAAACCATAATTTTTAAACCACAACTTGCCTTGCTGGAGGATTGCCCCACTAATTGTCAGATCCTGTGGGGTCACCCCAAGTTGCTCCCCCTCGCAAGGGGTCCCTCCCCAGCTGGAGGGAGCGACCTTCATGCTGACACCAGCGGTGGAAGCTGATGGAAAGCAGCTGAGGCCCTGTGGGAGGGTGCTGATGCCAGGGGGACTGTGGGCTGACCCCTGGGTTATGGCCCTTATCAAAGGCCGGCTGCATTTCCCCGGCCGTGTCACTCCTCCCCGCATGATTAATCGCTCAGGAGAACAAAGCAGCCATAAATCTCCAGGCAGGTAATGGGTGTCCTGCCCTCAGCTCTGCCCCGGCTTCAGCACCTCCTTTCCCACTGGGGCCCCCTGGTGCAGCCCCCCAGAGCCCCCCACCCCTCCAGCTGCCCTTCCAAAGCCTGCATGCAGGAGACGCCCTGGTGGGTGAAGCCTTCCCTGGGTACTGGTGCCAGCCAGGGCACGCTGGGGACCTCCTGAGGGTCTTGGGGTGGGGACGCAGCAGGCGTTCCCCATGCCCTGCTGTCTCCTAATGCCCACCTTGGCCTTGCAGCAGGAAGCCGGGTCGCGAGGCAGCAGCAGCAGCGCCGGCCGCGAGCGCCTCATCTCGGAGCCCCCCCTGGCGCAGGAGAAGGCAGGGGGTCCCACTGTCCCCTCCCACCTCCTGGGGACACCCTACTCCTTCGGGCTGCCCCCCAGCTCCGTGGTCCAGGACTCCCGCTTCCCTCCTCTCAAGTGAGTCTGCTCGGAACGTTTGCAGGGCGAGGGTGTCCCCCGCGAGCTCCGCTCCCACCTGGAGGAGGTGACGTGTCCCCGGGGGGACAGGGAGGGATGGTGACCATCTCCTTGCCCCCCAGCCTGCAGCGGCCGGTCCACCACGTGGTGCCTCCCAGCGCGGTGACCGAGGATTACCTGCGGAGCTTCCGTCCCTACCACACGGCCGAGGACCTCCGCATGTCCTCCCTGCCGCCCCTCGGCCTCGACCCGGCCACTGCCGCCGCCTACTACCACCCCAGCTACCTGACACATCACCCCTTCCCTCATCCTGCCTTCAGGTGGGCACCTCGGGACCCCCGGGAGATACTTCTGGATGAGCTCTGGGCTGTTGGGAGGTGGGAGCGCCGAGGGCATTCCTCGCAGTAGAAGGCAGCCCCCATCTGGCTCCTGCGAGGGGAACTGGGGGTTTCTTTGCCCGCCTGAGCATCCCTGTCTCCCCAGGATGGATGAGTCGTACTGCCTGTCAGCACTGAGGTCCCCCTTCTACCCGCTGCCAGCGCCGGGCTCGCTGCCACCCCTGCACCCCTCGGCCATGCACCTGCACCTCTCGGGGGTCCGGTACCCCCCCGAGCTCTCCCACTCATCCCTGTCCGCTCTGCAGTCCGAGCGCATCTCCAGCCTCGCCGCCGAGAGGTACGGGTGGTGGGGGGATGGATGGGGAGATCCAAAGGATGCTGATGGTGAGGGGATGGATGGGGAGCTCCAAAGGATGCTGATGGTGGGGGGATGGATGGGGAGCTCCAAAGGATGCTGACAGAGGAGCAGGGGTGGTTTTGGGGTGCTCTAGGAATGCTGGCAGGTGACTAGGGATTTGGGAGTGCTGCAGAAGATGCTGGCAGGTGCCCAGGAATTGTTTGGGGGTGCTCTGGAGGTTTGAGGGTGTTCCAGGCGATGCTGCCAGGCATCCAGGGTTGATTTTAAGGGTGCTCCAAGGGGGATGTTTGGGGTTGGTGCTTTTGGTTTTGGTTTTTCTCTGCAGGCTGCAGATGGACGAGGAGCTGCGGCAGCGCGAGCGGGAGCGGGAGCGGGAGCGGGAGAAGGAGCGGGAGCGAGAAGCCGACCGGGAGCGGGAGAAGGAGCGGGAGCGGGAGCGGGAGCGGGAGCGCGAGAAGGAGCTGGAGCGCGAGCGGGAGAAGGAGCGGGAGCGGGAGCTGGAGAGGCAGCGGGAGCGTGCCCGGGAGAAGGAGCTGAGCATGGTGAAAGCCATGGAGGGGCCCTTCCTCCCCGTGGCGGAGCTGCACGGGCTGCGGGGGCACCCGGCCGAGGAACGGGGCAAGCCGGTGGAGCCGCTGGCACCCAGCAGAGCAGGTAAGGCCCGCCTTGCAGAGCTTGCCTTGCTCCCCTCTCCCCTCCAGATGGCAAAGCTGAGGGGGTCGGTGGCCCCGGGAGGTGGCTGGGGACGGGGACGGGCTGTCCTGGCTGCCAGATTGCTTTGCCAGGAGCCCAGCTGCGGCAGCAGTGCCCGTGCCATCTGACTCGGGCCGGCCTGGCACCGTGCCCAGTGCATGCCGGGCAGCTGGGCTGGCAGCGAGTAGGCAGCCCCCTGAGCTGAGCTCTGACCGGCGGCTGCCCCACAGCTCCAGGTCCCTCCCCACCCTCACAGGGATGCTCACCCCAAAATCCCCCTCCTCTTCCACCCCCTGACTCTCCGTCACCCCTTTTCCGCCGCAGACAAGCTCAAGGACTCGGTGCTGCCCACGCCGAAGCCCATCCAGCACCCTCTGCACCCGCCGCCGGGCTCCCACCACCCCGTGCCCAGCCTCATCCCCAACCACAGCGTGTTCCCTCTGCCCGGGAGCAGCGCGGCCACGGCGCTGCTCATCCACCGCACCAACGAGGAGGAGAAGTGGCTGGCCCGGCAGCGCCGGCTGCGCCAGGAGAAGGAGGATCGGCAGTCCCAGGTCTCGGAGTTCCGGCAGCAAGTGCTGGAGCAGCACCTGGACATAGGGCGTGCCCCCAGCCAGGCTGAGCCCGAGCACCGGCCCGAGCACCCCAGGTAGGGATGGGATGCTGCCAGCCCCGCTCCAGGGATGGAGATTTCCCCCAAAACTGAGCTGGGTGTTCCTGGGTCACTGCTGTCCTTGCTGGAATATCTGCATCTCAGCTGGAGAGGGACTTTGGACAAGGGAGAGGAGTGATAGGACAGGGGAATGTCTTTATATAGAAAGAGGGCAGGGTTGTGTGGGATATTGGGAATAGATTCTTCCCTGTGAGGGTGGGCAGGCCCTGGCACAGGGTACCCAGAGAAGCTGTGGCTGCCTCATCCCTGGAAGTGTCCAAGGCCAGGATGGACGGGGCTTTGAGCAATCTGGTCTTGTGGAAGGTGTCCCTGTCCATGGCAGGGGCTGGAATAGGATGATCTTTGAGGTCCCTTCGCCCCGCACCATTCCACGATGCCATGATACGATGATTTATAGGATTTTCCCCACAACCTGTGGCCGTACCCACCCCCTTACCCACCTCTGCCCCCCATCAGGCATCCACCACCCCTTGGCCATGCCCCTCATACATCCCATGAGCTGAAGCCACGGTGCCTGGCCGGTGCCAGCGGGTTCCTGCCACACGGTGCCAGCCAGGCCGGCTGTGCTGGCACCGCCAGGCGTTCCCGGTGCCCGACATCTGCGCGGCGGCAGGCGCCGAGCCCGGGAGGTGGCCGGGGGCCAGCGGCGAGTGGCCAGGTGCTGCCCAGCCACCAGCACCGCTAATTGCGGCTCCCCCCTCCCGGGCAGCGGGGCTGGGCGGTGGATGCCTCGTTTGGGGGGCACCTGCACCGAGCCTGGGCAGTTTGGGGGGCAGCAGAGCGTGCCCGCAGCCCTGGAGTGATTGACAGGGCCTTGCTCGCCCCCGTGGCTGAGCACTTAAGCGGTGCAGGCTCATCCAGCCAGCTCCGCCGCCTGCTCCCTTTGTTATTTTTGGGTATCCAGGGGATTAGCGCGGCTCATCGAGGATAATAAGGAGCGGATCACGGGGCGGCACAAAGGCGAGCGCCCGCCGCAGGCTCCCTTCCCCATCCGCTCCTCCCACCCCACGCACCCGAGAGGAGACAGCAAGGTCACCCCCAGACACCTGCAGCTGGGGACGTTCCATCCCCATCCTTTTCCTGCATCCCGCAGGGTGGAAGAGGGATGGGTCCCGGGGGGCAGGCGGTGCTCCCCGCCGGCGGTGGCTCCGTGGCGGCGCTGAGCTGAACTCGCTGCTCCGCGCGCGGGGCTCCGGGGCGCTGGAGCGGAAAAGTGTTAAATGCACAGCTTGGGCACATGAAATATTTATCCTGCAAACGGGCTGGCTCCGGCTCCTGCTATCAGAGGAGGGCTGCGCCGGGGTGCTGCCCTCGCCACGGGGCTGTGGCAGGACTGGTGGCTCGCTTGTCCCCACGCAGGGGTCGAGGCCGGGTCTCCAGCCCTGTGCTCCTGGGATGCAGCCACATCCATGCTCAACCCGCCCATGCACAGCCTTAACTCTGCCCCCATCCCTCAGGTTTTGGCACAGAGGGGACAAGTGCGGCAGCCCCACATGCACAAACCCCTCTGGGTGCTCCTCACAGGCGCGTTTCTCCCCAAAATCCCCCGGGGCTGGAGCGCTGCCAGCTCTCCGGTGGCAGTGCCAGCTCCTCACCGCTCCGCTGCTCTCCTCTCCCCGCAGGTTGGGATCGAGCCGCCACGAGCCGAGCAGCCGGGAGCCAGGGCAGCACTTTGGCGGGCCCCCACCCCTCATCTCCCCCAAACCCCAGCACCACCCCGTCACCACGTCCCTCTGGAACCCCGTCTCGCTGATGGAGAGCCCCCCCGACCCTCCCCGGCGCCTCCCCGAGCCCCACGCCCTCCACAGCCACCCAGCGCCCTTCGAGCCCGGCCGCCAGGGCATCCCTCTGGTGAAGGTGGAGAGGGTCTTCTGCCCGGAGAAGCTGGAGGAGGGCCCGAGGAAGAGGGACGCTCTGGAGAAATACCCCCCGGGACGGGAGCCCGGCGCCCCGGAGCACGGGGCCTTCACCCACACCCCCTTCCTAGCTGAGCTGGAAAAGTCCACTCAGAGCATCCTGAGCCAGCAGAGAGCCCCGGCCACCCCGTTCCCCGAGGCCACCAAGCCCAGCTCGCCCTACCGGCCCCCCCAGCCCCGCGCCCAGGACCCCATGTACATCTACGACGAGTTCGTGCAGCAGCACCGCAGGCTGGTCAGCAAACTGGACCTGGAGGAGCGCCGGCGGCGGGAGGCCCGTGAGAAAGGTGAGGGACCGGGGATGCCCCCCCCGGCACCGGGACCTGGCCGGGGGTCTCCCGGGGATGCCGACGTTCCCGCATCCCAGCGCTTCGGTAAAGCCTGCGCTCCAGACATGCCCGATGAATAAATGATGAACTGGAGCTAATAAGAGGGTTTTAAATATTGATGGGGCTGATGGAGTGGGGGTGAGGACAGCAGCAAGGAGGAGACAGAGAGCTGGGAGGGGCTGGAATCGCTGTCCCCGCTCCAGTGGGATGGGGGCTCTGCCACAGTGTCCCCAGCCTGTGCCCCGCTGACCGCCTGCCACCCATCCCAGAGGAATGCCAAGAGGATACTCAGGGATGGGCAATGCCCTCCGAGGTCCCACAGCTGGTGGAGAGGGGACAGGGCTCCAGTGGGTTGCACTCCCACATCACTCCACTCTGACACCCTACCCTGCTACACCCCCATCCCCAGTGGGGTTCCCCAGTGTCCCAGAAGATTCCCCGGATTCCCAGCAGGTTCTCACGGTGTTCCCAGCCTCACACCAGCCTCTCCCCATCCCCAGGGTACTACTACGACCTGGATGACTCCTGTGACGACAGCGACGAGGAGGAGGTGCGGGCCCATCTCCGCTGCGTGGCTGAGCAGCCCCCGCTGAAGCTGGACACGTCCTCTGAGGTACTGGTGACACCCCTGTCCCCTCCCTGTCCCCTCCCTGTCCCCTGGGGGAGCAGCCCCTCCTTTACGCCGGTTCCCGGTGCCCAATGCAGCCACCATCCCCACACGTGTGCCGAGGCACCAGGGGGTTAGAGATGGGGATGATGAGGATGGGGATGGGGATGGCAGTAAGGATGGGCACTGGAACGGGAATGGGATGAGGTGGGAATAGGAACAGGAATGAAAATGAGGATGCAGGGAATGGGGATGAGAATGTGGATGGGAATGGAGATGGGGATTGCAACAGGGATGGGCATGGAGATGGGAATAGGAATGAAGCTGAGGATGGCAGTGGGCATGGCGATGAGGATGGGGTATGACGCTGCTCTGCTCTGCCCCTGGTCGCCCCAGAAGCTGGAGTTCCTGCAGCTCTTCGGCCTCACCACGCAGCAGCAGAAGGAGGAACTGCTGAGCCAGAAGCGGCGCAAGCGGCGGCGGATGCTGCGGGAGCGGAGCCCCTCTCCGCCCACGGTGCAGAACAAGCGCCGCACGCCCTCGCCGCGCCTGCCGCTCTCCACCCGCTACAGCCCCGACGAGATGAACAACAGCCCCAACTTCGAGGAGAAGAAGCGCTTCCTCACCATCTTCAACCTCACGCACATCAGCACCGAGAAGAGGAAAGGTAACAGCCATGGCCCGCGCACGCTGGGGCTGGGGGGTGCCGTGGGGATCTGCCTGGGGCCCTGAGCTTGCTCTGCTGAGCAGAGGCTACACTAAACCTCAGCTTCCCATGCCGCAGACAAGGAGAAGCTGGTGGAGATGCTCCAGGCCATGAAGCAGAAGACCACGCCGGCCGCCGTGGTGGTGAAGAGCTCCCCGCGGGACAGCCCCGGTGCCCCCAGCACTGGTAAGCGCCCCGAGCCCTTGCCCGGGTCTCGGGATGGGGGGCACGGCTTTGCCTTGAGGGGCACGCCAAGTCCTGGCTGCAGCCAACTGCTCCTCCTCTTCCCAAAGAGCCTCCAGTGCCCCCGCTCCTGCTGGACCTGGATAAACCCGTGGGCATCGCCGTCTCCGTGCCGGAGGTGCCGAAGGCGGCAGAAGCCTCCAGGTTAGAGCAGCTGAGACCCCAGGAGCCACCCAGGCCCAAGGAGTCGGGTGCGGCGCCGGAGAAGCCCCGGCTGAGCGACGGGCACCCCGGGAAGAAGGCTCTGAGCATCCTCGGCTACGTCAGGGGTCCCCTCCCCAAGGACATCCCGGTGCCGCTGTCCCACAGCATGAACGGCAAGAGCAAGCCCTGGGAGCCCTTCATCGCCGAGGAGTTTGCCCACCAGTTCCATGAGTCGGTGCTGCAGTCCACGCAGAAGGCGCTGCAGAAGCACAAAGGTAACGGGAATTTGTTGGGAATTCCTGTTTTAGAGTCACTTAAGGAATCGCCAGCAAAAGTGTCAGCAAAGGCAGGTTTAGTGCAAAAGCAGCGTCACAACAGAGTTCCTTGGCAAGGGTCTCTCTCCTGTTTATTAAAGCACTCGGAGGAAAAGCAAACAAAAATGCAAAGTCGGTAAATAAACCCCAAATAATCTGTGTGGAGGCTGGAGGAGGGGGCAAGAAAAGGATAGGAAAGGGTAAGGATAAATGGAATATGGAAGGCCCTCGTGTCGAGTCACAAGTTCAGAGTGGGTCCCTGTGCTAAACTGAGCCTGGACTTGGTCAACAGGTTGTGGTTAAAGGCTCAACAGCACTGAACTTAAACTTAACATCACTTAAACTTAACAGCATTTAAACTTAACAGCATTTAAACTAAATTGATTACTTAATTTAGCAAGGAATTAATAGAGAATTTACCATACCACAAAACAATAACTTCCTTACAGGCCTAACTTACAAATGTAAAGTACTTAAGAATGCAGGAGAGTAAGATTCTGCTCTGAGTGCCACCTCGAGCCCCCCTTGAACCCCTCCAGGGATGGGGGCTCCACCGCCTCTCAGGGCAGCCCCTTCCAGTGTTTAACAACCCTGCCAATCAACAAGTTCTCCCTGATGTCCAAAAAAAGCAGCAGGGATGCAGGAGGCTGGTTGGGTGCTGGGATATCACCCCCTTCTCCCCCCACCAGAGTTTGGCACTGGCAACCTCAATGCTGGAGAAAATTAGGGGTAACACAGCTCCAAAGCCTCCAAACTCCCTCCGTTGAGTGGCTGAAATAAATAAAACTACTCCAGCTCACCAGGAGTGATAAAAACCCACCTCTAAACCCCCGAAAAATCTGGGAAGGGTGGAATTAACGCCTTGAGGGGCCGTGGGGAGCGGGCTGGGGCTGACTGTGGCTGCCCACAGGGGGCACGGCGGCGCTGACGGCGGAGCAGAACCACAAACTGGACACGTCCATCCACTACAACATCCCCGAGCTGCAGGCGTCCAGCCGCCTGGCCGGGCCCCCGCACAACCACAACGGCACGGCCGAGGGGCCGCTCCGGCCGCCGCCCGCCCTGCCCCGGGACTCCGCCTCCGAGGACGAGGAGGAGGAGGAGGAAGAGGAGGAAGAGGAGGAAGATTACCCCAGGCCCAAGTGGCAAGGGATCGAGGCAATTTTTGAAGCTTACCAGGAACATATAGAAGGTAAGGGGTGTTGGGCAGGGAGGGTGAAATGCCAGTTTGTGCTTTGGTTTCCTGGGGGAGGTGTCGCTGGTTCCTGCTGGGATGGGCTGGGGAGGCACTGGGGGATCTCCAGCAGTGCTGGAGCAGCATGAAAGTGACAGGCGCTGTTGTTGTTTTTGCAAAAAATTATAATGTATGAATGAAAAATCGGTGTATTCCCAGCTGCCCAGTGTCCTCCCAGTGGGACCTAAAGGCTCCCCACAGGCAGTGCCAGGCTTGGGAACGCTCTGGGATGCTGGGGGCAATCACTGCTGGCTGGGCAGAGCCCAGAGCAGGGCTGGCCCCCTCCACGGGTGGTGCAAGGAGCCGGAGGAGCCGGTGCTCAGCCCTTGTCCTTTGGATGTTGCAGAACAAAACCTGGAGCGCCAGGTGCTGCAGACGCAGTGCCGGCGGCTGGAGGCGCAGCACTACACCCTGAGCCTGACAGCCGAGCAGCTGTCACACAGCATGGCGGTGAGTGGGGACAGCACCCATACCCTGGGCACCCAACCCCTGCGCACCCATCTGCTGGACACCCATCCCTTGGACACCAATCCCCTGGACACCCATCCCCTGGGCACCCATCCCTTGGACACCAATCCCCTGGGCACCCATTCCCTGGGCACCCATTCCCTGGGCACCCATCCCTTGGACACCCATCCCCTGAGCACCCGTCTGCTGGACACCCATCCCTTGGACACCCATCCCTTGGACACCCAACCCCTGCGCACCCATCTGCTGGACACCCATCCCTTGGACACCAATCCCCTGGACACCCATCCCCTGGGCACCCATCCCTTGGACACCAATTCCCTGGACACCCATTCCCTGGGCACCAATCCCCTGGGCACGCATCCCCTAGTCACTCCATCTACCTGGGCACCCCATCCTTTGGACACTCCATGCCCCGGGCACCAGGCTCTGTGGGCGCCCAGCCTTCTTGGGATCTTCTTGGGCGCCCCAGTCCTCCCACAGCACACCTGTCTAGATGCATTGCACCCATCCTGTGCAGCACCTATTCCCTGCAGTGCCCCAGCATGCACTGCCCATTCCCTGCTGTATCCCATTCCCTGCTGTATCCCATTCCCTGCACTGCCCATTCCCTGCAGCACCCGTTCCCTGCCCTGCCTGTTCCTTGCAGTGCTCATTCTTTGCACTGCCCATTCCCTGTAGTGCCTGTTTCCTGCAGTGCTGCATTCCTGCACTGCCCCATCCCTGCACTGCCCATTCCCTGCAGCACCCATTCCCTGCTATATCCCATTCCCTGCAGCACCCATTCCTTGCAGTGCCCATTCCCAGCACTGCCCATCCCCTGCTATATCCCGTTCCCTGCACTGCCCCATTCCCTGCACTGCCCATCCCTGCACTGCCCATCCCCTGCTATATCCCATTCCCTGCACTGCCCATTCCCATCACTGCCCCATTCCCTGCACTGCCCCATTCCCTATATCCCATTCCCTGCACTGCCCATCCCATCACTGCCCATCCCTGCACTGCCCATCCCCTGCACTGCCCCATTCCCTGCAGCACCCATTCCCTGCACTGCCCCATTCCCAGCACTGCCCATCCCCTGCTATATCCCGTTCCCTGCACTGCCCCATTCCCTGCACTGCCCCATTCCCTGCACTGCCCATCCCTGCAGTGCCCATCCCCTGCTATATCCCATTCCCATCACTGCCCCATTCCCTGCACTGCCCATCCCCTGTTATATCCCATTCCCTGCACTGCCCATCCCATCACTGCCCATCCCTGCACTGCCCCATTCCCAGCACTGCCCACCCCTGGACTGCCCCATCCCTGCTATATCCCATTCCCATCCCTGCCCCATCCCCTGCTCTATCCCATTCCCAGCAGCACCCCCACCCCGTTCCCCTGCTGTTCCCCTCCCCTGGCGCTGTCGGGTGCCCTCTGACCTCTCCCGTTCCCGTTCCCTGCAGGAGCTGAGGAGCCAGAAGCAGAAGATGGTGTCGGAGCGGGAGCGCCTGCAAGCCGAGCTGGATCACCTGAGGAAGTGCCTTGCCTTGCCTGCAATGCAGTGGTCTAGGGGTTATTTCAAGGGGTATCCCAGGTGACGCTCCTTGGGCCAGGCCGAACATATAGTCTAGAAATAATAATCTATTTTATTACCTTGAATATTTAATATTTTTCACTGGGAGGTTTGAAGCTACAAAAATAAAATTAAAAAAAAAAAAAAACAACAAACGGAAAAAAAAAAAAAAAAAAAAAAAAAAGAGACAAGCCCAAACCACGACAACAAAATCATTAATAATAAAAGGAAGAAAACAAAACAAAAAAAAAAAAAAAAGAGAAATAAGTAAATGGAGAATGTGCCATGCATGAAGCAAACGGGAGCCGGGAGGAGCCGGGAGCCCATCCCACGGCCAGCAGCCCCGGCATGTCCCCTCCTGTCCCCTCCTCCGGGGGCCACGGCTCTGGAGCGCCCCCCTCCACCCACCCACCCACACTTTATAACGCTCATTTTTGTTGGTTCTTTGTTTTTTTTTTTTTTCTAAAAAAAAAAAAAAAAGAAAAAGAAAAAAAAAAAAAAGAAAAGACAATGAAAGACTCCACCGAGAACACTACACCCGGCGGGGCCCCGGGGGCTGCCGGATCCCGCTCCCAGCACGGCACCCCCAGCCCGGGGTTTCCCCTGGAAATGCACTTCGCTATCAAAAATAAAGTCAATAAACTGGTTGAAGGTCCCTTTTTGTTCCTGGTTGGCGGGGAAGGGGCAGGGACACGCGTGGGGTCACTTTGTCACCCCGGCTTTGGGATTGAACAGCTGGGAAAAAAGAGAGAAAGAAAAAAAAAAAAAAAAGGTGCTTCAGCCTTGTACTGTGTATATATATTAAAAAACAACAAAGTTTTGTATGTTTTTATTGCTTTAATTATTGTTATAAAAAGCTTGCCTTTTTTTTAAGATGTTTCTGCTTTTTTTTTTTCCTTTCCCCCCCCCTCCTTCTCCCTCCCTGTTTTCACTTTCTTTTAGTTTGTTTTCTTTTTTTTTTTTTTTTTCCTTTTGGCAAAAAGATTAAATCGCTTTCAGTGTTTGTACTGCTGCTAGTCGGGCCAGAAAAGATATTGAAATGTTTTAAAAAGAACTGAAACCCAGGAGAAATAAATCCCCCTTTCCCACTGGGGCAGGTCCTGTCCCACCACCTCGAGAAGCTGAGCCCTTCCACCCTTTTGTGGTTTTGGTTTTTTAGTTTTACCCTTTTTCTTTGCTTTCTGGGGCTTTTGCTGCCCCAGCTGGGTCACGGTGGCTGTCATGGTGCTGGGTGGTGTCTGAGCCTTGCCCAGGCTCCGTCTGCCAAAGGAAAAATCCCAAGGAATTGCGTGGAGGGGGGGGTGGAGGGTTGAGGGGTGGGTGGCACTGGGGTGTCCTTGTCCCCATCCCCCCAAAAAATACCAAGACAATCAGAGCAGCTCCAAGCCAGTTTGGGCACAGGGAAAGTGGGTCCTGTGGGGTCTCGTGGTGGCACTTTGGGGACAATCCACGTGGGGCTGTGCCCGCAGGCGGGCAGGGATGTCCTGGTGCCACCAGGGTCAGGCTTGGTGCCGTTTTTTAGCCACTTGCTAAAAACCAGCGTGTGCCCCGCCTCCCCTCCCCCGGGGCAGCCTTTTTATTCGATTGTTATTTTTAAATTATTTATCAGAAATTGTTTTTAATTCGCCACGAGACCAGCTCACATCTCTGGGAAAAGGTGACCTCTGCTTCCTGCTTTAAATTCCCTCGTTGCACCGGCAAAGAAAAGCATTAACCCCCCCACGCCCCCCCTGCTCCTGCTCTCTCATTGGCTTCACCAAATAAAAAAAAAAAAGCTGGGCAAGATTAAAAAGCAAAATGCCCTTGTGACAGAAATTAGTTTAATCTTTTTTAAATCCCCAATTGCCTCGCCAGCCTCTGGCCTCGCTGCTGCCAACTCCAGGCTTCGAAGGGAATTTTAACACGGCGAAATTCGCTCCTTGCTCTGCTCCTTTCCCTTCCCGTGTGCCGTGGCAGAGGGAGGGGAAGAAGCCAGGGATGGGAAATTATTGGCAATTTATCCCTCGCCATGCAGAGGAGCCTGGCTGGGATGCAGCCTCGCTTTGCAGCAGCTCCTGTGCTGACTTCTCCTCCTCACCAGCCTGCATTCAGGGTTTTTGGACCAATTTTCCCCCTGCCCCGGGGTTGTGGTGAGCATTTGTGTCCGTGCAGATTTGCTGGAGCAGCTGTGCCAGAGCCTGGAAGGGCTGGGAGGAAGGAGAGGAAGGCAGAGCCTGCTGGGGGCAGGTTGGATGCTGTGAAAGAAAACAAAAAAAAACCCAAAAAGAAAAAAAACCCAACCCTAAACATGTTCAAAGTGTACCTTGTTGGAATTAATTGTAATGTAATATATTATTTGTTGACTGTAGTAATTAGGTATTTATGAATATATTGCTGTAATTCCTGAAAACATCCCAAAAAAACCCCCCAAATAAACTCTTCCACAACGACGGCAAGGAATCCTTTCTCCCTTGGGAACGCAGCCCTGCTCCGAGCATTCCCGGCAGCTCCTGCCGTCATTCCTGCTGTCCCTCCCGCCGTGCCAGCCCTCGGGGACACAGCCCGGGCAGGCAGGGCACAGATGGCAGCGGGAGCCCGGCCCAGATGCTCGGGGAAGGGCAGCGCCGGCAGCCTGGCACCCTCGGGCGCCGGGGACAATGACAGCTGCCATCAGCACAGCCCTGCTCCGGCCAGAGCCCGCCTGGATCCTGCCCTGGATCCTGACTGAATCCTGCTTGAATCGTGCCCTAGATCCTGCTTGAATCCTGCCTGGATCCTGCTTGAATCGTGCCCAAATCCTGTCCTGGATCCTGCCCTGGATCCTGACTGAATCCTCCTCTGGATCTTGCTTGAATCCTGCCCTGGATCCTACTTGAATCATGCCCTAGATCCTGCTTGAATCCTGCCTGAATCCTGTCCTGGATCCTGCTTGAATCCTGTCCTGGATCCTGCCAGGATCCTACCCGAATTCTATCCTGGATCCTGCCTGGATCTTGCCTGAATCCTCCTCTGGACCTTGCCTGAATCCTGCCCTGGATCCTGCCTGGATCTTGCTTAAATCCTGCCCTAGATCGTGCCCTACATTCTGCCTGGATCCTGCCTAGATCCTGCTTGAATCCTTCCCTAGATCCTGTCTGGATCCTACCCCGGATCCTGCCCTAAATCCCACCTGGATTCTACCCTGTATCCTGTCCCGGATCCCGCCCTTGCCTGCGGCTCTGCCGCAGGGAAACGGGGCTGGAGCCAAAGGAGAGCTGCAGGATTTTCCAAGCATTGTTTGTGACAGCCCACCATTAATCTGATGCTGTTCTTCAGCTGCAATTATTTTTTTATTATCTTTATTATTTTTTTAACAGACAGCTTCAGATTAAAACCCCAAATATTACAAAAATAAAGACGGTTGATATTCTGGTATTTCCCCACAGCCTGGCATCTGAGAGGGAAAACCATTTTCTTTTGTCCTTCTCCAAAGAGCAGATGGATCTGCTTCCCAGCTGATCTCCCCAGCAGACACCTCACTGCCGGCACATCTTCCCTTCTTTCTCTTTTTTCTTTCTTTTTTTTTTTTTTTCCCCAAGGCTCTGAGAAAATCCATGGAAGCACCGCCTCGAAATTTATGGCTTTCAAGGCAGCGTGTGGCCTGTGCTGCCCTCAGAAGTTCCCTCGCTGAAGTACAACCCGAGAGATCCGCCCAGAGCCACCGGGGACAGCCCGCGCAGCTGCGGCCAGCGGGACAGCTCCCCCGGGAGCTGCGAGCCCCGAGGGGACACGGGGACAGGGGCACTGCCCTGAGGGGACACGGGGACAGGGGCACTGCCCTGCTCTTCATGCCCCGAGGGGACACGGGGGCAGTGGCACTGCCAGCTCTTGGTGCCCGAGGGGACACGGGGACAGTGGCACTGCCCTGCTCTTCATGCCTTGAGGGGACACGGGGACAGGGGCACTGCCAGCTCTTGGTGCCCTGAGGGGACACGGGGGCAGGGGCACTGCCAGCTCTTGGTGCCCCGAGGGGACACGGGGACAGTGGCACTGCCCTGCTCTTCATGCCTTGAGGGGACACGGGGACAGGGGCACTGCCAGCTCTTGGTGCCCCGAGGGGACACGGGGACAGTGGCACTGTCCTGCTCCTTGTGCCCTGAGGGGACACGGGGACAGTGGCACTGCCAGCTCTTGGTGCCCCGAGGGGACACGGGGACAGTGGCACCGCCCTCTCTTCGTGCCCCGAGGGGACATGGGGACAGTGGCACTGCCCTGCTCTTCATGCCTCGAGGGGACATGGGGACAGTGGAACCGCCCCAAGGGGACATGGGGACAATGGCACCGCCCTCTCCTCATGCCCTGAGGCACACAGGGACAGTGGCACCGGGATGTGGGGACACAGGGACAGCTGGCACACCTTCATGCCCTGCAGGGACACCGTGGTGGGGACACATGGACAACGTGCTGTTGGTGCCCTGCAGGGACATGGGGACACACAGGCAGAGGGCTACCCTGGTGGGGGACACAGGGACTGTGCCACACGCAGGGGACACGGTGCCACCATGCCAGGGGACACAGGAGTGTTTAATGGGTAGTGACAGAGCTGGGGTCACACAGGCGAGGGGATGTGGTGACACCAAGCTGAGAGAGTGGGGGGCACCTGGACTGGGACAAGGACAGGACATGGTGACTCCAAAGGGGAGGACACACGGACAGGACAGTGACACAGAGCTGATGTCCCTAAGCTCACCCCGTGCCCTGCGTCACCCTCGGGGCCACATCCCAGAGCTGTAAATAGGGGGAAGGGGGAGGGACGCGAGGGTGGGACCCCCAGGGGCAGGAGGTGACATTGGGCCCCCCCGTGGGGCGGGGAGGGGACATGGACAGGGCCGGGCTGTGAATAAAGTCGTGTTTTGGGGGACCTGGGTGGTGGTTTTGGGGGATGGCAAAACCTGGGAGGGGGTAAAAGCGTCCCAAGGGGGGTGGGGACAATCCCAGGAGGGAGAATAAAAACCCCTGGGGCAGGGAGGGCAAAAAGCCCCTGCGCCGGGCTCTGGGGATGCTCCAGCAGCTCCAGAGCGACTCCCAGCCGGGCCTGAGGGGGGTTTGAGGGCTGGCAGGTCCCTGCAGGGCGCTGGGGCTGCCCAGGGGAAGCAGCTCCTCCCAGCTCGGGTCAGAAATCCTGGGAGTGGGAGCTCTCGCCCGGCTGGAGGTTGGTGCGGAGCTTGTACATGTGGTCCAAGGCCCGCGTGAGGAAAGTCCCAGTGGTGTTGATCTCCATCAGGGTTAAGTTATCCAGCTGAAAGGGGAAATAACAGGATCTGGGAAGACAAGGTACTCGGGAAGCAGCTCACAGCTCCCTTTGGTGACACCCCGAGGGACTGACCCAGCTGCCAGCCCTGGGCAAGAGAAGCACCCCAGCGCCATTCCAAGAGCATTCCCCCTGCCTGGACGTGTCCGAGGACAAGCTGGATGGGGCTGCAGCTGCCTGGTCTGGTGGAAAATGTGGAAAGGGGTGGAACAAGATCTCTAAGAGCCAACCCCACCATTCCATGACTCCTCTGCTTCCCACAAGGCATGGGGAGCTGCTGTGGGGCACAAGACGAGCACCCACCTCCAGCTCCTCAGTGACACAGCCACAACCCAGGACAAGCACGCCCCTTTTCCCAGCAGCTCACCCCTCATCCCCCTGGATCCCTCCTGGAGGGGCTCCTGGCTCACCTTGGCGTGAGCCTCCTGCTGCCTGACGAAGCTGTCGGCGGACAGGCGCAGCTTGGCCATGCGCGTGTCCCACGTGTCCTTCACCAGCGTCCGGATCTCGTCCGCCCTGGGGATGTTGTCAGAGGCACTGGGACAGGGGAAGGGAAGGCAGGCTCAGGGCAGGCTCTGAGGGGTGTGTGGTGGTGTCACTGAGTGGTTTTGTCACCGAGTGCTGGTGTCATCGAGCGGTGACACCCACGCAGGCACTGACAGGACGTTTTGTTAAAAACCTGCAACCCCACACTAAAACCCTCTCTGCTCCTTGTGCTGCTGGCATCCCTGGGATGGGCTCTTTCCCCAGGAACGCTCAGCTCCAGTGCAGCAGCTGGCTGTCACCACAATCCTTCTGCTCTTTAATTGCCCAGCTGCTACGAGGCGCACAGAGGGCCCCCAGCGTGGCCCAAGTCACGGCCAGCTGGGGAATCCCAGGGCTTGGGCACCATGAAATCCCCAGCTCGGGGCTCCTGGGGCTCCATCGGGGAGAATTAAGCTGGAAGGGCCGGATGGGATGCGCCACATCACCCCACGAAGGCCACTCAGCGCTGCCACAAGGAGCTGGGAGATGTGATGGATGCACGGGGACAGAGCTGTCAGGGCTGCTGGAGCGTGCTGGGAAGGAGCAGCACGCCAGGAGCCTCCTCTCCAGAGGGAAAAGCCAGAGCTGGAATGCCCACCCTGCTTAATGGAGGGCTTAAGAAGTCAGCAGAGCCCTCGCCGAGACAAATACCAGCCAGCAGATTTTACAAGTGAAATGCCTCAGCAGGCAGGAGCTCAGGCTCGGAATATCCCCGGCCTCCTGCTTCCCAGGCTGAGGGAAGAGGAGCTTTCCTCCTGAAGGAGAGCCAAGGAAGAAGCCTGGAGGCTGGAGGCTGCTGAACAGATTGCAGCCGTGGAACGTGTGGCGGCTCCTCCAGGCCTCCACGCTGAGCTGCTGCTCAATAAAGCAGCACAGCCCCAATTATGAGGCCACGGAACGAGCCATCCCCGAGCTCCTGAGAGGCAGAGTTACCATCAGGGAAGCGCCGCTGAGAAATCTTGGCAGGCTGAGGGCTGAACCTCCCTCAACTCTCCCTCTCCCCACCGCCCCGCGGGGCTGCTGCCAAGCAAGGCTTGAAAAATCCTCCGTGCTCGCACCAAGCGGGGTGGAAAAGGGCCCAGCTCAGCCCCTACTCACTAGTTCAGCAGCAGCTTGGTGAGCTCCATGTAGTAGGGACTGGGCATTGGAGTGAAGGTGTCCTCCTTGCGCTCCTGATCCCGGATTTCCTCCAGTTTCCCTAAAATACAAGCGGGGGTGCTCAGCTTTTGCCAGGCTTTCAATGCCCCAGGCGTGGTTTTTCCCCCTCCCCAGGAAATACCCACGCTGTTTCTGTAGGATCAGCTCCGTGCCCGAGCCTCCAGGGACGTGAGGGGGCACACAAGGGACACGGATGCCTCCAAGGTCTCCCTCCTCACAGAGATTTTTTCCCAGGGAATTAGTGACAGGATGAGAGGAAACAGCCTCAAGCTTTGCCAGGGGAGGTTCAGGTTGGAGATCAGAAGGAATTCCAGGACTGGAAGGGTGGTTAACCACTGGAAGGGGCTGCCCAGGGAGGTTTGGAGTCCCCAGCCCTGGAGGTGGCACTCAGTGCTCTGGGCAGGTGACGAGATGGGCACAAGTTGGACTTGGTGAGGTTGGAGGTCTTTTCCAACCTAAAAAATTCTGGGATTCTGTGACCCCAAGTCCCTAAAGCCTCTTGTGAGCAAGCCCCACCACCCTCAGAGTAAATAAAGAACTCCAGCGGTGGGACATGAGCTCCTTCAGTCTCAGCTGCTTTGTGTTTTTGAATTAAGCTCCCCACTAACGAGTTATTTTTAATTTCACGTTTCCACTGCACCCACTGGAGGCCAGAGCTGAAGCCAGAGCCTCCATCCTCACCAACATCCATCCACTCCGGGGGAATGAGCCGACACTTCTGCCTCTGCTTCAGATTGATGGCCAACCACACAGGCACTTCCACCGGCAGGCCAGGGTTGAAGGGACCCAGATCTCCCTGGAAAACAAATTAAGGATGAGAGGCAGGCAACAGCCAGGGCTTGGACCGCACAGAACTCGCCTGCTGATGTGGTGAGAGTTTCCAGAGGATTTGGAAAAGCCTGAGTCAAACATTTGATCCTGCATTTCCTCCTCTGGCTTCCCAGAATTCCTGCTCTCAGACTTTCCCCCATCTCCCTCGAGAAGGAACAACCAGCTTTTCCTTTTATTCCAAGGTGTTTCACAGGAGTTACAAACTCCATCTCCCTGAGCGTGCAGCTCCCAGAGGCTCCCCAGGCTCTGGCCAGCCCCCAGGACAGACGGACACTGCCAGCCGGGGCAGAGACTGGGGGCCAGCACAGCCCCCTCCCAAACCTCCTGGGGGCTGCACAAACCCCCAGGGATGTGGGAACATCTCCCAAACCTCCCGAGGGCTGCACTGCCTCTTCTCCCGACCCTCAGCCTGTCATTCCCAAATCCCAAATCCATTCCCTCCATCCCAAATCCATCCCTCATCTCCTCCCCCTGTTAAACACCTCAGACCCATCCCAATCCCCCCAGCTCCTCTCCCTCATCCCCCCCAGCCCCTGCACCTCAATCCCAATCTTTTCAAGCCCATTCCCCACACTAATCCCTGCCCCAGCCCCTGCCCGGCCCCGCTGGCCCCTCAGACTCGTTCCCCAAGGCCCCAGGCCGGTCCCAGCCCCCTCAGCCCGGCCCGGCCCGGCCCCGCCGACCCCGATGAGGTGAATCCGGTCGAGGCTGAAGTTGGGCACGATCGTCACCAGCTCCTTCTCGGCCAGGAACTCCACCTCGGCCGGCTCCATGGACCCGGGGGGAGCCGAACCGGGACCGCACCGGGATCGGACCGGGATCACCGGGATCGGGACCGACCGGGATCGGGATCGGGCCGGGATCGGGAACCGGATCGCACCGGGGCCGGGCCGGGATCGGGCTGGGCCGGGATCGCCGGATCGAACCGGGATCGGGGCACCGGGATCGGGCGGGATCCCGGATCGGGCCGGGATCGCACCGGGATCGAACCGGGGCCGAGCCCGCCCTCGCCTCCTATTGGCTGCGCCGCCCCCAGGCCCCGCCCACCGCTTCCCGCTCCTGCCGCCCGGCGCGTTTTCGCGGTCTTCTGAGGAGGCGGAGCCTGACGTGGCGCGGCGCACGCTGATTGGCTGTCTCCTACTGTTGCCGTGGCGCACCCCTCTCTGATTGGCTGGTCGCTGCACCGCCCGGAGAGGGCCGGATGGGCACCGGGGCCAATCGCGGCGGTCCCGCCGGGCGCTCGGCCAATCAGCGCTCGGCACTTGTTGCTGGGCGCCGAGGGAGGGGCGGCTCCTGCTCTGCCGCCCCCTGGCGGCCGGGAGCGGCAGCGCCCCGCGGGAACGCGCGCGGGCCCCACGGACGCGCGTGGGTGACACGGAGCGACATGGGTGACACGGGCTGCGATGGGTGACACGGACTGCGATGGGTGACATGGAGCGACATGGGTGACACGGGCTGCGATGGGTGACACGGAGTGAGATGGGTGACACGGAGCGACATGGGTGACACGGGCTATGATGGGTGACACGGACTGCGATGGGTGACACAGACTGCGATGGGTGACACGGACTGTGATGGGTGACACGGGCTGCAATGGGTGACACGGAGCGACATGGGTGACACAGGCTGCAATGGGTGACACGGAGCGTGATGGGTGACACGGGCTGCGATGGGTGATATGGACTGCGATGGGTGACATGGACCGCGATGGGTGACACGGGCTGTGATGGGTGACACAGGCTGCGATGGGTGACACAGATTGTGATGGGTGACATGGGCTGCTATGGGTGACACGGAGCAACATGGGTGACACGGGCTGAGATGGGTGACACTGACTGTGATGGGTGACACAGGCTGTGATGGGTGACATGGGCTGTGATGGGTGACACGGGCTGTGCGTGGCTGTCCCTGGGTGGTGCCCAGGCCCCAGCAGCTGCCATCCTGAGCATGCACCAGCAGCCGTGTCTGTCTGTCTGTCTGTTCAGTGGCCCCTGTTCAGACACCCATGCTCAAGCACCTGACATCACTCAGCTGTCCCTTTCCTCTGTTCCCCATCCATCCATCATCATCCATCCATCCATCCATCCATCATCCATCCATCCATCCATCATCCATCCATCCATCATCCATCCATCCATCCATCCATCATCCATCCATCATCCATCCATCCATCCATCCATCCATCCATCCATCATCCATCCATCCATCCATCCATCCATCATCCATCCATCCATCCATCCATCCATCCATCCATCCATCATTCATCATCCATCCATCATCCCATCCATCCATCCATCCATCCATCCATCCATCCATCCATCCATCCATCCATCCATCATCATCCATCCATCCATCCATCCATCCATCATCCATCCATCATCCATCCATCCATCCATCCATCCATCCATCCATCCATCATCCATCATCCATCCATCCATCCCTCCATCCCATCCCTCCCACACCCAGCTCAGCCAAGCGGTTTCTGGATGATTTGGGGTGGGGGCTGTATCCATTTGCCAGCCCCCATGGACACCCCCCTCTCCCACCAGGCAAAGCCCCCTCTCCCCGTTCCCTCTCCCGAACCACCTCATGCTCAGCCCTGGGACCGCCCATGGAGCATCCACAACCCTTGGGATGAGCGTTACCCCCAGCCTGGGGATGGAGCCAACCCTTGGGGACCCCCAACCCCCCCCTCCACGGGTGGCACGAGGAGGGTCCCCGAGCCCCCGTTCCCGAGCAGCCCCGGTGCCGCCGGCCCGTGCTGGGCGCTGCAGGAGCGCCTCCCCCACGCTGCGCCTCCCCTCGCGTGTCTTTCGCCATCTGCTGCTGTCATTAAAAAATTAAATTTCCATCTGCTTTCACACTCCCGCCTCTCCCGCCGGCTCCGGTGCCGCCGCTCCGCGGGAAGCATCGCCCCCGGCTCCCTGCCGGGATGCGGCCGATCCGGCGGGACGCAGGTGACGCCGACGCCGAGTTCATTTCCCCGCTGCTCTTGGCTGAAATGGATCCTTCGGTCCCTCCTAGAGAGGTGGGGACCCCGCTTTTGGCCCCCCACGGGCTCGTGGGGGCGGTGCCGGGGTGTTTCGGGGTGCACAACCCACCCTCCCTGTGCCGACACAGCCAAGCTGGGGGTGCGGAGCCCCGCGGGTTTTATTCACCGTGGGGAATGGTGACAAAAGGGACAAACCCCGGTCCCTGGTGTCCAAACCCACCCGCGTGGGTGCCCCGTGTGTCCCTGGCAGCTGCAGCTGAGCCTTGGGGGCTGTGGCTCCATCCCGACGGAGCGGGGACAGGTCCTGCAGGGCTGGGTGTCCCCCGACACGGGGACAGGTCCTGGCAGGCTGGGTGTCCCCTGTGTCAGGGGCAGGTCCTGGCAGGCTGGGTGTCCCCCGACACGGGGACAGGTCCTGCAGGGCTGGGTGTCCCCCGACACGGGGACAGGTCCTGCCGGGCTGGGTGTCCCCCGTGTCAGGGGCAGGTCCTGCCGGGCTGGGTGTCCCCTGACACAGGGACAGGTCCTGGCAGGCTGGGTGTCAGGGGCAGGTCCTGCCAGGCTGGGTGTCCCCCCAGGGACCCTGCACAAGGGACAGGTCCTGCCGGGCTGGGTGTCCCCTGACACAGGGACAGGTCCTGCCGGGCTGGGTGTCCCCCGTGTCAGGGACAGGTCCTGCCAGGCCGGGTGTCCCCCGTGACAGGGACAGGTCCTGCCGGGCTGGGTGTCCCCTGACAAGGGACAGGTCCTGCCGGGCTGGGTGTCCCCCGTGTCCCCTCTCAGCAGGGGCTGCAGGGTGAGGGGCCCTCGCCTCGCCGGGCCAGCGTGGTGGTGCCCGTGGGCGTGGGAGGTGTGACGATGATGGAGGGCACGTGCAGGTGCTTCTGTCCCGCCCTCGGGGTCCCGTCGCTGCCGCTCCCGCTGCTCACACACATCTTCAAGCCTGCGGGAATTTGGGGGATACAAAGGGGGGATAAAAGGAGATCAGGCACGGGGATGCAGCGTCCTCCAGCTCCCCGCCCTCCTCCGTGTCAAATCCACCAGAGAATCCACAGCATGCTCACGTCTCCTCCCCTCGATCCACCTTGGATTTTGGGGGGTTTCAGAGGTGGATCCCCCTCCTACCTCGACCACCTGCCCGGCCCACCCCCCCCGAGGGGAGCAGATCGCTTTAATCTGCTTTTTTAATCAGGAGAAAAGCCCCGTGCGGCACAGGCGGCATCTGGGGAGGTTTCAGCTCTTCCCAAGCAAGAAAATGCCCGGAGGGGACAGACACTGATATTTTTAATCTCTTTTTAATTAAGGATAAAGCCCTGCCTTATGTAAGGGAGCTGAAAATGGGGGAGGGTCTTTTCTTTTATTCCAGGCTCCAAGCTCACCAGAGGGGTCTGGAAAGCATGGGGGAATATTTTGGGGCTTTGTCCTGGATTTGGGGCAGGATTGGGATTCCTTGGCTGCTTGCTTCCCCTCTTCAGTCATCCCTTGTTGGACAGGGGGGGTTGTGAGACCCCCCAACCCCCCTGACCACTCCCTGATGTGGAGAGGGGGCAGAGCTCATTTTTGGGTGATGCATCCCACCCTGTGCCCATCACAACCAGAATCCCACAGAATCTGGGCTTGGGAAGAGCCAGGGGAGAGGCAGCCCTGCATCCTGGAGAGGGATCCTCATTAAGCCCCATCCCTAACGACCCCGAGGACGATTAGCAGGAGTCAGAGGGACGCAGAGCTAATGGCAGATGCCATATCCAGCCCTCGCCCTGCGAGGCCAGCAGCACTAAAAGCTTTGCCCCTGTGCAGACATCCCTGACGCCATTCCCAGCCTAAATCCATTAAGAAAATTCAAGTTGGGGAAGAAGCTCCTGGCTGGAGCATCCCTGGGGAGAGCGGAGCGGTGAGGGATGCTTGGGGCCAGCCTGGAGGCCGGGAGCTGGGAGCCAGGCTCTGGGCTGAGCCCTGCATCCCACCCACGTGTCCCTGAGCAGCCCTTTCCTGCCTCCCAGGAAACCCACCTGATTTCTGCCCTTAACCCGTGGATTCTCCAGAGCAAAAGATGCAGGACAAGCACAGGACCGGGAAAATAAAGCTGGGAAAACCCTCTTTGGGGTGATCCAGGCGCAACAGGTCACCCGTGGGACTTCAGAAATTCCACCACCTTCCCAAACTCCACCAAACCGCCCCACAACTCAATCTCCTCCGGGTACAACCATCCCTCAGATGCCTTCAGGGCGCAGCAGCACCCCAAACCCCCAGCCCAAACTCACCTTTCAGGCAGGATAACTTGAGCCCCATGTTTTCATCCTCTCAGCGGGATCCAGCTCTCCAGCTCCGCCGCCGGGCCTCGCCGCTGGCGCTGGGGGAGAGAGGAGAGGGCTGAGGGAAGCGATCCTGGCGGGAGGAAGGAGCGGGAGCTGAGAGCTCACATCTCTCCCTGCGTGTCTGTGTCTACAGGAGCCACAGGAAACGCGGCTGCTCGCTCACAAAACCACCAGTGATGTCACGGCACTTGGGTGACTCAATCTGGCCCGATGAGGTCCAGGAAGAACTTTTTGGGAGGATGGAGAAGGGGCCTGGTGCTGGGTGAGTGGTCCCATCCCAGCTCCTCCACCCCTGGGGTCTGGGCTGAAAATATTTCAGGACGAGGGAATTTGGAGCAGGAGGAACTGGGCTGGTTTTAGGCTGGTTCTTGCAGAGAAAACCTCGAGTCCGCACAGGGGAAACAGAGGCACGATCCCAGAGCTGCCTGCCTCGGGCTGAGCCAGAGCAGCTGCCGGGATGCAGTGCTGGAATTCACATCATCCTGCTCCTCTTGGGCATCCCTGATGTCCCCAGAGCTTTTGGATGGATAATTCCCACTGTGGGACACCGGTTTTTTCAAGACGCTGACAATTTTTCTGCGAAAAAAAGCTCTCCCTTGGTTGGGAAATCTTCAGCCCTCCTCCCACAGCTGCTGGGAAAAGCTTATTGGGATGAGGGTCAGTGACTCATTTTGGCTCTTCCAAGCTCTGGGCCACACAGAGAGCCAAGGAAAGCCTCTGCCCCCCCTGCCTGGCCTCTGCCTTTCCAAGAAGCCCTGAGGTGGGTTGGCAGCAGCCAGCAAGAGGAAGTGAAAATTTGCTTTCTCTGCTTTTAATTCTGTATTTTTACCAATTCCCCGGGTGCAGCCTGAGCTGTGACCTACCCCTCCCACCCCAGGGCTGGGGAGTGGAGCCCTCCCCAGGACCTCACTTTGCAGCTCTCCTGGAGGCTGCCCAAATATCAAGAAATCTGTTCTGAGGCAAATCCTGTGGGCTTTGGCACCTGCTGGTGGCTCACACCACTCAGGGACGGAGCAGGGTCATGCTGGGGACACCCAGCTCCGTGCCCAGGGGGTTTTCTGGGATCTGATCCTCTGGGATCTCATCCTTGGGATCTCATCCTCTGGGATGGGGACACCCAGCTCCGTGCCCAGGGGGTGTTCTCTGGGATCTCATCCTCTGGGATCTCATCCTTTGGGATGGGGACACCCAGCTCCGTGCCCAGGGGGTATTCTCTGGGATCTGATCCTCTGGGATCTGATCCTCTGAATCTCATCTTCTGGGATCTGATTCTCTGGGATCTGATCCTTTGGGATCTGATTCTCTGGGATCTCATCCTCTGGGGTCTGCTCCTCTGGGATGGGGACACCCAGCTCTGTGCCCAGGGGGTCTCCTCTGGGATCTGATCCTCTGGGATCTGATCTTCTGGGATCTCATCCTCTGGGATCTCATCCTCTGGGATCTCATCCTCTGGGATGGGGACACCCAGCTCCGTGCCCAGGGGGTCTCCTCTGGGATCTGATCCTCTGGGATCTGATCCTCTGGAATCACCCCCTGTGGCCAAACCCTTGCAGGGGACACAGCAGCCCCCTCCCCACGGATAAGGGCCAGATTCCAGCCCCTGAATTTGGGAGGAGACCTCCCCCTGCCAGCATTCCAGCGGGATTCCTGCTGCCGGGGCTCCAACTTGGCTCCGGTGTGCCAGCACCAGGCCAAAGAAATGTTTGCATCCCGACGAGTTCACGCTCCAAAAAGCCCCAGACGCTCATGGCCGGTGTCACCGGAGCCGGGGCCGAGCTGCCCGGCCGGGGGGGAGACTCGGAGCGTGCTCTGGGAAGGGGAAAAAGGGACAAAGACGGGGCGCCCGGGGGGTGGCACTTACCCGGTGCCCGGAGGGGCGATGCCCGCGGTCGCATCCCACCTCCCAGCGCTCCCGGGTGCCGGAGGCTGGCACGGCGGGTCCCTCGGGAGGAGGGCGGCAGGAGGTGGCAGCCGGCCGGCTTTGGGTTTGGCGGGGTTGGCTGGAAGCCGGTTAATGAGGCTAGCGGAGCCCCGGCTCCTCCCATGCAGCCCCCGCTCCGAGCCCATCCGTGCCCGGCAAAGCCCTCGGGTGGTGAGGAAACGCTGCTTTACTCTCGCCCCGCTGCACAAGGCACTCCAGAGCTGAGAGACACCGAGGAAGGAGTGCCCTGGGCTGCCGGCAAAGCCTCCGGGCATCCAACATCCCTACAAGCAGCCCGAGGGCTACCAAGTGCCCCGAAAGGGCCAGCGAGTGTCCGCACCCAAACCACCAGCATCCCTGAGCTCCTGATGTCAACAGCCACCAACCTCTGGGAGCAGCTCCACCTTCGCCAGCTCCCAGGAAGGATCCTTTCCCCTTCCCAGCCCCAAAGCCAGCCTGGCAGTGGGACGGGCACCGGCGGCCTCCTCCCGGCTCCCGGGATGAGCGCTGCGGGTCGGCTCGCACCCCGCTGGGGGGAGGATGCCCGGGGGAAGGCTGTGCCTCCGGAGCAGCCGCCTTCTCCTGCATTAGCAGCAGCCAGAGGCTTTTCCGTGTTCCCCCTCCTCTGCAATTAGGCCCCGCGCCTCTCAGGCTCCTTTTCAGGCGGAGGGAGAGCAGCGGCTCGAATGCAGGGAGCACATGAGACACCCCCGGCTGCGGGGGGCAGGCGGTGCGAGGGGAGGGAAGCTCGGAACCTCACCCCGGGATCAGCACAGAGCTGGTCCCAGCGCTTCGGGAGGGCTCCGGCGGGATCAGAGCCTCACCAAGCCCGGCCGGGATGGGTGCGAAGGGCAGCAGGGAGAGCAAAGGGGTGGTTTTGCTCCTCTTTCTGCTGGTTTGGTCCTGCCATGTCTGATGAACATCAGAAACCTGGGAAGAGCTGATTTCCTTCCCGATCTGACTCCTCTGATTTGTCAAACAACGGAGTTATTGCAGAGTTCCAGGAGCGGGGAGGGTGGCACAGGGGCAAGGCTGCAGCTCCAGCTGTAGGCACAGTCCTGGGCAGAGACGTTTGCAACCCACAGCTCCCCTTATTCCCCCCATAAAACTGACAAATTAATCGTTTTATGTGGATTTTTTTCCCCCTGTTCACCTGCAAAGTCTAAGACTTAGAGACAAATCCTGAAGCAGAGCCTGATCTTTCAAGATCCCATCCCAAACTCAGAGCAGGCAGCATCCCATGGAGCCAGGGATCGCTCCCTGGCAGCACAAATCCAGTCAGAGCAGCACAAATCCCACCTCCACCTCGAGCTGTTTTACTGCCTGTCTCCAAAACGACCTGTTTGCTGCTGCTGGGTGAGAGCAAACAGCCCCAAACCCACGAGGGCTAGGATTAGCCTGGCCTGGAGCAGCAGTTGTTGCTACAACAGTGACAAAAAGCGATTGTCTTGCTGCAGCAGGGATGGGAAACATAAACACCAGGCTGCAAAAATACCTGTGGTTAGTTCTGCGGGTGCAGCACAGCTCCAGCTGCTCTGCTGACACCTGATAGGCACAAACACGAGCGTCAAACACCCCTTCCTGCCCTCCCCAGGGCTGGTGAACAAAGCCAAAACCTTTGTGAAGGTTTAAAAAGTGGGGGTTGTCCGCCTTGAGGTGACTGGGAATGGCCTGGAGCCCCTCTGCTGTGGGGCCCTGGGTGAGCTGAGTGCCAGGAACAGGAGCAGCCCAGTGAGCTCAACACTCCCTTTCCAGGGTCACATCCCTTCCAGGAGGAGTTCCTGGCTCCTGTCACAAGGCTCTGAGCTGTGACCTGCTGAGCATCACGTCAGGGCAAGTGGCCAAAGCCCACCAAGAGCCAGCTGGCCAGGGGAGGAGGAGGATGGGCTCAGGGGGTGGGTGGGTATGGAGCCACCTTCACTCCCTGGGGGAAGATTGTCCTTCCAGAGCTGGCCAGAGCCTGGCTGTCCCCTGAGGCAGTCGCTGGCTGGTTCCCAGTCCTGCCTGCGTCCCTTTGGTACTGGGCCGCTCCTCTCCCTGTGCTTCCCAGCCCTCCTGCTCCATCCTGGCCTGGGGCTGAAGCCCTGTTGGGGGTGAGGATGGAGGGCAGCCTCCCAGCTTCCCTCTGGGGGAAGGGCAGGGAGAGCTGCTGCTTCCCAGGCGCCAGAGGAACCGCAGGGACAAGGGACGCGTTGTGCAAACGCTGGCCACGAGAAAAGCTTTGGCTGGAGAGCCCGGAGCAGCTCTGCCTTCAGGAGCTGCTCCTGCGAACACCAGCTGGGCTCCCCTTCCAGCAGGGAGGGGGAGGAAGCTCCTTTCTGGGTCACAGAGTGCCAGGGTCTGCTAACGCAGGTGACGCGTCACCCCGTGCTAATGGAGCAACGAGGCCACCTGTCCCCTCCTGCCCCCGGCCCTTCTGGCCCGAGCAGGGGAAAGGGCTGCTCCCAGCCCGGCTCTGGGGCTGCCCCAGAAAGGAGCTGCTGAAAGGGTCCTGCCAGAGCTGGAAGTGGCAACCAGGGTTGAAGTGGAAAAAGAAACTCTCTCCGTGAGATCCAGAGTCACCAGGGCTGGCGAGCAGCACCCGGAGGGGATGCCAGGCGTGGGGAGGGAGGGAGGGAGGAGGATGTCACGAGGAGGCAGCTGAAGATGCAGGCTCCGGGGGAACTGGAGCAGCTCCAGCGTTCCCCAAGCACGGGCTCTTGGCAGGAGCGGCAGAGCGAGACAGCAGCAGGAACCGCGTGGGCTGGAAGCACCCCCGGAGAAAATCCAGCGGGATGGGGCAGGAGAGGGGGTCGGGAGGGAATCGGGGAGCAAGCACGTACCTGAGGCACAGAGCTCCTGCATCCAGAACAAAGCAGCTCTCCTACCTGAGGCACAGAGCTCCTGCATCCAGAACAAATCCCCTTTCCTACCTGAGGGCACAGAGCTCCTGCATCCAGAACAAATCCCCTCTCCTACCTGAGGCACAGAGCTCCTGCATCCAGAACAAATCCCCTCTCCTACCTGAGGCACAGAGCTCCTGCATCCAGAACAAAGCATCTCTCCCCTGGCATGGATTCCGCCGGGAGGCCACAGCCGGGAATTGGCTCAGGGACCTGGCCACGGCTGCCGCGCTTCCCGGCTCGCTGAGCTCCAGGTTAATCTGGGCCCAGCTTTCCCTTTTATCCCCCGCTGCTACAACCTCGATAGAGTTTTTCAATTAGGTCCATCTTTTAAGCTCCAGGGTGCATTTCTAGGAAGGGCGGCGGCCTTGGCGGGCTGGCTGTGCGCAGAGCGGGCCGTGCCTGGCACGGATCCTGCCCGCATCCCGCTGGAGCGCTGCAGCCCCAGCAGCCCTGCCTGGAAGCACTCCCGGAGTGCCCCCTCACCCCCAGCCCACCTACCGGGTGTTTTTAAGAGCAGAGTTTCCCGCTTCCCTCATCCCAGCTCTGGCAGGCTGGAAGTGCCACACGCAGGAGCGCTGTCCCCACTGCCAGCCCCCCGTGTCCGTCCTCTCCGAATCTGCCTCTGGAAAGCCAGAGGAAGGGATGCAGCTGGGGTGGACTTTCGAAGGAGAAGGCTGGGTGAAAATGTGGTCTAAAAGCGACAGTGGAAAAAAAAAAATAAGAAAGGGAAATCGATAAAGCCCTCAGCGGCTCCTTGGGCACACAGAAAGCGCTGCCGGCTGCGGGAGGGCTGGCTCAGGGCGCTGGGGGAAGCCAGGAGGGGGCTGTGCTGCAGGACTGGGATGTGTGGAAGTCTTCAAGTCCAGCTGGGAATAGCAGAGCCTGGGCAGGATGGGAGGGGAGCGGCCCAACAGGGACCAGCTCGTGTGGGTGTCCCAGCTCGGCCCCAGGAGCTGAATTCCACCCAAACGAGAAGCGGAGCTCACAAACCGAGCACATTCCCCCTCGAGGCCATTTTCCAGGCTGCACTCAGCCGCAAGCCCACCCCACTAACAGCCTCCTCCATTAGCATCGTCGCGGCTCTCCCTGGCAGTGCCCTCCTCCTCCGGCATCTCCAGCTCGGAGTGCAGCGATTAGGCCGGGAGCCAGGGAGCAGAGAGCGGGCACTGCCTCCCGCGTCTGTCCCCGTCACCTCTCCTCGCCTGCCACTCGCTGGAGGAATTCTTGGGGGCAGGGGGCCGCCCCTCACGGCTGGGGTGGGCTCTGCACATCTGTCTGCTCCTGGCTCCAGCTGTGCCAGGTGATCTCTGAACCGCTCACCTGCTCCTGCATCAGCTCCAAGAGCTGGAGCTGGTACAGCTCTGCTCGCTTTCCACGGGGAGGGAACATCCCAGGAGCAGATGGGAAGAGGGAAAATGCCAGCAGCAGGCTGCTTTGCTAGCTGATGGGGTAAAAAACTTCCCCAAATCCTCGAATGCACACACAGAGTGATGAGCTCAGGGAGAATGCGGGACCCGGCATTCCCTGGGAGCAGGGACCTCACTTGTGAGCGCCCCAGAACAGCTGGTCAGGGATTCCGTGGCTGCTGTCACCCATCTGCTTGTGGGGATGTTTGTCACTGGACTGGAAAATCGGGTTGAGTGGGGAAAAGAGAATCCCACAGGCTGGGAGAGCTGGGGGTGCTCACCCGGAGAGGAGAAGGCTCCAGGCAGAGCTCAGAGCCCCTGGCAGGGCCTGAAGGGGCTCCTGGAGAGCTGCAGAGGGACTGGAGACAAGGGATGGAGGGACAGGACACAGGGAATGGCTCCCACTGCCAGAGGATGATTTAGATGGGATTTTGGGAAGGAATTGTTCCCTGGCAGGGTGAGCAGGCCCTGGCACAGGGTGCCCAGAGTAGCTGGGGCTGCCCCTGGATCCCTGGCAGTGCCCAAGGCCAGGCTGGACAGGGCTTGGAGCAGCCTGGGACAGTGGAAGGTGTCCCTGCCCATGGCAGGGGGTGGAATGAGATGAGTTTAAGATCTTTTCCCACCCAAACCATTCAGGGATTCTTTTTTTCCAAGTGCTTCAGGTCGTGTGGATGAGGTAAAAAGTTGGGAATTAAAAAAACATCTGGGCAGGCAAATGCCAAATCTCCAAACTTTGGTGGATAGGGAGAAAAAAGTTAATCCTGTAAGTCATTAATTGCTAACAAACCAAAAAAGAGCAAGACACATTCCCAGCGCTGCCTTCCCAGCTCTCAGCAAGAGGTGCCTTCCCCAAGATTTCCTCCCCCTGAATTTTAAAAGGAATTACCTTGAATTCCTGCCCTGAATCCAGAGGATCAAGCAGCCAGGAAAGCAGCATTTGCTCAGGGCACATCAGCAGGAGAGGGGAACACAGCCTTCCCTGAGCCCTGCAGCTTCCTCATTCTTCCAGGAGAGCCATGGTAGCTGCCTGGATTTATGGAATTGCTGCTTTTGTCCAGCCTTCAATGCAAATAGGCCAGGGGAGATAAGACCTGCAGGTTTGTCCTCTTTACTTAAAGCCAGCCTGGGCTTCTGCAGGTGGCAAAAAATCCTCATTTGAAAGCAAAGGGAAGATTTAAAAAAGGGGAAGACAAAGCACTAAAAGCTGCTCCCCTTCCAGCAGTGTGTCCCAGGGAATATTCCAGCAGGTTACACACTGAGGAGACAAACTGCCTAACAGGGGGAGCAGGATTAGCCTGAATTTGCATATTTATGATCAAAGCTTGATTAGGAGATGCTGTTACAAAGAACAAGAAACACATTTCCCGTGGCTCAGGAGACCCAGCAGCTCCTTCTGACAACCCCACACGAGGAATCTGGCTAAGATAAGGATCTGCCTCTGGAACAATACCTTGGATTTCGCTGGCTGCTTGTACCAAGTCCTCTTCCTGCAGCCTGGCTGCTTTGCATTCTGCTCCTGGGATATCTTTTCCGACAGATATGGAGTGCAGCAGCCACTGGAATGTGTTATCTCACTGGTTTGGGGAGCTAAATACATGTTTTCAGTCAACAAGGGAAAACATTTCCCTCTCCTGCAAGCCTGACTCAGCCTAGGGAAGGTTCTTGACTCGGTGCCAACCCCTTTGGTAATCACACCTCACCCGTGCACAGCAGGGAGATAGAAACCCAAGTGCCCAAAGCTTCCTCTCCTCCCTCCCACCTCACCCCACCCGGAGGGAATTCCACAGCCTGGGGGCATCCAGGGTCTATTCCCTGCTGCAAATGGGATTTTAGCCTTGCCCCATCCCTCTCCAAGATCAGGAGTAAACCTTGGGCTTATTGACTCAAAATGGTGAGGTTCTGACAATTCCATGTTGAAATAAGCCCAGGTGGGATGAGGCTTGGAGCAAGCTGCTCATGGGAAGGTGTCCCTGCCTCTGAGTCCCTTCCAACCCAAATTTTGCTGTGATTTTAACACTAAGATTGGAGACAGGCAGACGTTTTGTGGATATTTGGATCTTCCTCGGAACAACATTTCTGGGCAGGAAGAGAGGGAAATCTGGAGGAATTGTTGCAGGTTGAGGCTGTGTTTAACTACAGTTGGGCAAACAACCACGAGGAGAGAGGCAACAAAGAGCTTTTCTAGGCTGGTATAAAGCTGCATTGTCCAGGAAACTTCTCCTTGGAAATAAATATTAATGGGAAAGACAAGGCAAGCTGAACCAGGCTGTAGCCAGGCTCCCTGACTCCATGTACTTGGATCATGTGGAAAATGAAAATCTGTGATTAACTCCCCCCAAAAAGGCAGGAAATTGATAAAGTATTTCACTACTGTAGACTCCAACTGCAGATTCAAACTCAGGAGTGTGCTTCCAGTCCTTTTTATAAATCATTTACTTTGGGTTTAACACATTCAAGCAGGAACTGTGCTTGCCAAGCCCACGGAGAGCAGGAATCACCAGATTATTTGGGAATACTGCTTTAAAACTCTCTGTCATGCTAAAGCACTGCAAAACAGGTGACACATGAGCATGGAACATCCTCAGCAGTTTGCATTTTACTGTGCCAAGAGAGTTACAATTCCAACCCAGGCCAGAAGAAACCACTCACCTCCCATTTGATCTATTTGCCCTTAAAATCTCTCACCTGAGGACAGGATTGATTATTTTTTTTTTTTGGAAAGGTATTTCCAGAAATCGTTAAAAAGTAACCTCTCTAAAGATTAGAAAAGCTGAAGTCAAAACTTTGGAATAGGAACAGTGGGGGCCAAGCAGAAGCAGTTCTGGTTTCCAAGGAATAGCAACATTCACTACGAGTGGAATGGCGTCCACGAGGACAGCTGGAAGTGACAGTTGGCAGCTCTTCCAGGGAATGTCACCACCAACATTCCGTGCCTTTACAGACACAGCACCGCGCCACGGGACAGGCCACTCCTCTTTAATCAGTCAGCTTTCCGCACAAGGTACTGAATATCAATTCTATTTACATTCAAAAATAGCATTTTTCTCTCTTCAGTACAGAGTGGGAATGCCCGTGGCTTAGTCAGGAGGATCCCTCCTAGCACAGGTGCAGCACAGCTTTGTTGATCTCCGGGTTTGTCCAGTCGTTGCGGATGTCATCCAGGTGATTATCGAAATCCACCAGCGTCTCGTAGGACTTGCTGTCCAGCAGGGAGGCAGCGATCCGCTGCGCTTCCGTCCAGTCTTCACAGAAGTCACTGGGATGGAAAAGAACCAGGCAGCAGTTGGAATCTGCTGTGTTGCAGTGTGATTTCATGGTTCACCTCAGAACCTGGGGTTCCTCCCCTGAAGATTCCCTCCCACGTGCGTCAGTCACCTCTCCTGTCCCCACCCTGACCCCTGCTGTCAATCCTGGAATTCCAGAGTGATTGGGCAGATTCAAAAGATGCCCTCTACCCCCCAGGGGGAGTTGGAAAATCCAGGTGTCCTTTGTCCCTTGAGACCTCCTCTCCCTACCTGGTTGGTGGGTTCCCTATCCCTCCTCCCCTCCCCTGGGTAAAAGGGTGAGCCAGCCCAGGAGTTCTGTTGGGGGAGCTGCTGCATTCAGAGGCCTGCTGGCCAGAGTTAAAACTCTGGATTAAAACCCTCCATCAGACCTGACTCCTTTCCTTCACCTCGCCTTAAAGCTTCTCCGTCAGGGGGAAAGCTGAGGAGCAGACCCTGCAGGGAGGAAACTCCATCCAGAGCCATCAGAGCTCTGACACGCTTGGGCTTGTCTCCACTACATCCACCTAGCCAAGAGCGTCTCTGGGGTGAAACACCACAGCTGATGTTTGCTTCAGTGCTTTTTGGTTCAGCAGCAAGGGCCAGACAAGCCAAGGCACGTCCTGTCTGCAATATTGGTATTATACTGTTGGAATCCTGGATGCTGAGAGTTTTAAACCTTCCGTGCTGAAAGGCACAGACCCACAGGAGAACACTGCATTTGACCTGAGGCTGTGGAACAGGCGTCCAAAATTAATTGGTAGTACTGGCTGTGGAGTTGGTTAGAAGTGTGTAATATCAAGGGGTAGAAAACTTCAAGTTTGGGGTTTTAGAATATAGAAATAAATATGAAGCAAGATGGAGGTTTTAGGGTGGAGGCAGGCTGTTCTTCTTTACCCTCTTTTTCCTTCCTCTTCATGGGTTTGGGTGATGTTTTGTACTTGGGCAGGAAAGTCTGCATTGCAGGCTTCCAGGGATCAGTTACTGGGTTAAAAGGGAAAATAATCTAGGTGTCATTTCTTAACTGGATAGTTTAGCCTTAAGAGACCTTGTAACAAGAGATATTTTGGCCATTTTGTGCCTTCTAATGAAAGGCTGCTGAACTCATGGTTGTGAGACTGTTTCACTGAAAAGAAACAATGAACACCTGAGTGGCAACATGAACTACCATCTCAATACTTCAATCCAGACCCAGAAACGGAGAGCAATCACCACAGAGCTCTGAATTAAGCCATGCTGCAGAGTCCTCACAGGGACAGCCTGTTTTTCCCCAAAGCCCATGGAATTGCTGGTTCACTCACACGTGGGGGTCCTTGCACCTCCACTTGTTCTCGTGCAGCTCGTACACGTGGATGGCAGGCTCCACACACTCCATGGTGAACTTGGTGTTGTCAACCTGGCGTGGGACACAGAAATACCATCTCAGTCTCCTCCTCAGCCTTCCAAGAGAGGAAATAAACCCAAAATCAGTCTGTAAAAGCAGGGCATCTTACACCCACCCACTGTTTTACCCTCCAACTGCCAAGTGTAAGCTGCCAATGTCCTTTGTCACAGCAGTGAGGAAGCAAAGCCCTGCTTGTGATATTAAAGATATGAATTTAAGGTGCAGGAGGTGGGCTGGAGCCAGAAATTGCTGCCTGAACATGTAGAGAAGGCCTCCAGTTCTTCTGAGGTGGCAGAGAGCTCCCCACAGTCTCTCTGTGGATTTACACTGTACTTTGCTCACTGCATCTCCTCCCCAGAGCATTCTGGAGGGGAAGAGAAACTGAATTCCTCATGGAAGGAGCCAGAGAACAGCATTTCCCTGGTCCAGGCAGGGTCAGAACACACAGGGGGGTGGGGGGAAGGAAGTTCTTTACCATGATG
Organism: Motacilla alba alba; assembly: GCF_015832195.1. Classification (NCBI taxonomy): domain Eukaryota; kingdom Metazoa; phylum Chordata; class Aves; order Passeriformes; family Motacillidae; genus Motacilla; species Motacilla alba. The sequence goes on along the minus strand of NC_052026.1, from coordinate 18,712,816 downwards.
AGCGCAGTGTCCGTGAAACCCTCGGCAATCCGGGAGGCCACTTTCTCTGCAACCTGGTTTGGGCTGGAGCAGAAAGGAAAAGGAACTGAGCGATGGGAGCCACCAGTTTCAGCTGAAAGCAGCAGGAAATGAGCTCAGGGAGATGTGAGAGTGACTCTGGGTGCTTGCAAACAGGAACAAGATAAAGGAGCTGATGCCACAGCTGATTGAAGGCTCTGCGGCACGCGAACTGGAGCTCAGCTGAGTTTAGGAATGGCTTTGGAATGACACGGAAGCAACATTTGGTGGCTTCCTATCCTCTTCCCCCAGATCAAAGACTCTGCCCTGGCAGGCATTTAAAAAAGAAACTGAGTTTTCTCCCCAGTCTGCACTGAAAACTTGTCCAAAATCAGATAACCTTTGACAACCTTTACCACTACATTTCAAAGGTGACAATCTCTGTGTGGTGCCACCTAATGTGGTGCCATTGACAATCTCTGTGTGGTGCCAGTTATCTTCAGAAATAAAACTGAACTTTCAAAAAAAACCATCAAGCCTGTGACATTCTTTCAAACCTCAGGGGAAAAACTGTAATTTCTTAAAAGTGTGCACAGCAGATTTATAAGGAAAGGACAAATAATGCTTTTATCCCTGTTAGATACCTTAGAAGTCACAAGTGCTCCTTAAAAACTATAACTGAGTCTGAATAGACATTAACAAATAACTGGAATCGGATCATCAGGGAATGGTTTGGGTTGGGAGAGACCTTAAAGATCCTCTCATTCCATCCCCTGCCATGGGTGGGACACCTTCCACTATCCCGGGTTGCTCCAAGCCTCATCCAACCTTGGACACTTCCAGGGGTGGGGCATAATATTTCAAACAAGTTGCTCTATTTTAATTAGTCCCAACCCTGGATTTATCCAACAGATAGAGGGGAAAACATGGAATACACAGATCTAAAATTAAACTGTGGCTTCACAGGAAGGCCCCTTATTGTTCAGTGAGTAATCTGAGTCAGCCAGCAGGGGAAAAAAAATGACTAATCCTGAGGGAAAGAAGTGATAAATAAGAGCTATCACTGCCTGACTGACATCACCTTCCACTTCTCTGCCACGTAAAAAACTGCTCTGAAAAAACTCAGCGACGATGAAGAAATTGAGAGAGAATCAGGTCACTCCTGGCTTTCCATAAGATCCTGGGAGTCGCCAGACTTTCCAAGATCCATACTGCACGAGCAAACACTCTGCAGATTTTGGCTTTTTCCCTGACAACTGCAATTGAAGAAGCTGGCACCGGTTCAAAGAGTGGCCTTTTATAGCAGCCACGGGAGGAGAGCAGGGATTCTGCAAAGCCAGGACTTTCTGCACCTGACCAAAGGCCACATCCCGCAGCCCCACGGAGACAATGTGGAAGCAGCTGACAGTTGTCAGAGTGAATCACACACGCCTGATTTATGGGGATGATTGCTGCTGGCAGAGTCCAAGGTACGAGCTAAAGGAGCAAACAGAAGGAAATATTGGCCCAACACACCTGGCATCTTTCACGCGTTCGTTCGCCTGGTAATATCCAGCTATCACGTAGCTGTTCTCCTTGCACCAGGAATCAATCTGGAAAAGCAATGGGAACAATGAATCCTAAGGGAAAAACCCCCTCCAGGATCAAGAAAAAAAAAAAATAAAGCCACCCAGGATGAAGGAAATCTCATGGCTGTCCTGTAAATAAAGCAGTTGCTCCATCTCTGCCACGGGGTTCTTGAAATAAATCCATATTTCTGTCTGTGGTGGGAGTGCTCACAGTTGGGCTGATTGAGCTGGGATGGAGAAACCCAACAGAGCATTTGGAGGATGATGGGAAGCATTAACCAAACGGAGCACAAGAGCAAGGAGCTGGCTCAGTCAAAGGCTGGCCTAAATCCCAGTGACAGGACAATTAAACTCAGCCTGGAGAGGGTTTGGGTCTCACGCACCAAGGGCCGGGACAATTTTCTGTCAGTGTTCACCTGCCAAGGCACTTCAGAGAACGCTGCCCTGTCCTTGCAGAAAGGTTTTATTTCAATGTCCCATTCCTAGGGGAAAATGCCACCATTTGGGGCCTTCATGAGAAAATCAAAGCTTGAGGTGAAAGGTGAATGCGAGGCAGAAGTTTGTCCCATTTAGCAGCTTTTCAACTGAGATAGAATTGTTTTCCTTTGACAGTTCTTCCTCATTCAACATCTCTAGGTAAATGCTTAACCAGATGTACTTTTGGCACATAATTTTGACAATTTCTGATTTAAACGTAGGTAGTTCTGTTGGTTGATGCTTTTCAGTTAAATGGGTTTAAACACTGCTGTTCTTGCTGCTTTAAATGGAGCTGGGTTCCTCCTGCTGAGTCTGACTTTGAAAATATCTGCCTATATATATATACATGGTATCTATATATATATATAAAATGTTTTTTATTAGAATTGAGGGTATCAAGTCAGCAAAACACAAAGCCAGAAGGGGAGGAAGCAGCTCGAATCTTCCTTTGCAGTCCCTAGAGAGCACGGCCTCAAAAAACCCTCCCCAGCTCTATTAAAAAGGCCTCCAAAAATACATCTGGCGCTGACCTGTGGCATCCTGGGAGTCAAATCAATCTCATCTTCAGCAATAATTATTGTATCAGACTGCAGAACCAGCCAAACAAAGCAGCCATGTGAATAATCCAAGGGATGACACGGATTTAAGTGATAAAAAAAAAAGCTGTGCAGCCCTGCAAGAGCTGCTCTTTCAATTCCAAACCCATTCCGAGGGCTTAGGACTCTGGTTTTAATTGTTAGTGGTTTGAAAGCTTGGCATTAGAGCAAGCAGCCCAGGCAGTAAAATTAATAATAATAATAATTATTATTAAAAAAAAAACCCAACTCCATCCATTTAAAAATTAAAAACCGCACTCCTAAATCCATTTTTGCTCCCTACCAAAAGCTGTCTTGAAAAGAAAGAAGAGAATGATTTTAAGTTCTCACTTTCCCAGCTGCTAATTAAAAATTGCTTCTGCATAAAACAAAGGGGGGGAAAAAAAAATCTCATTTTGGAATGAAAGCTGTTTCCAGCTGTAATTTCCAAGCCCAGCACTGTTCCCACAGGTATCCTACAGCAATTAGCTCCTGTTAGAAATATTAGAAATATTTTTAGTGTTAGAAATATTTTCAATGGTAGAAATAGTTTTTAATGGTAGAAATATTTTCAATGTTAGAAATACTTTTAATGGTAGAACTATTTTAAATGTTAGGAATATTTTAATATTAGAAATATTTTTAATGGTAGGAATATTGTTAATATTAGAAAGATTTTCAATGTTAGGAATATTTTTAATGTTAGAAAGATTTTTAATGGTAGGAATATTTTAATATTATAAATATTTTTAATGTTAGAAATATTTTTAGTCTTAGGAATATTTTTAGTGTTAGGAATATTTTTAATGGTAGGAATATTTTTAATGTTAGAAATATTTTAAATGTTAGGAATATTTTAATATTAGGAATATTTTTAATGTTAGAAATATTTTTAATATTAGAAATATTTTTAGTCACATCCAGTACTGCCAAGGAAAAATCCAAAGTGGCTTTGGTTTGCTGCAGCCACCAGGGCTGGAAAACCCTGGGAAGAGGAGGAGGAGGAGGAGGAGGAGGAGGAGGAGGAGGAGGAGGAGGAGGAGGAGGAGGAGGAGGAGGAGGAGGAGGAGGAGGAGGAGGAGGAGGAGGAGGAGGAGGAGGAGGAGGAGGAGGAGGAGGAGGAGGAGGAGGAGGAGGAGGAGGAGGAGGAGGAGGAGGAGGAGGAGGAGGAGGAGGAGGAGGAGGAGGAGGAGGAGGAGGAGGAGGAGGAGGAGGAGGAGGAGGAGGAGGAGGAGGAGGAGGAGCTGAGTGCCGTTCCAGGCGAGGGAAGTGCTCCTCGGTTTCTCCTTTTTGGAGCTGTGGTTGTAAAACCACATCAATTAGCAGAGAAATTCAGAGGCTCGAGTGCAACTTTGTTCACTTCTCCTTCCTGACTCCGGCTTGGGGAAGGACCTCGGAGTGCAAATGAAACACGGGAGCTGCTGCCCTGCCCCCTGCAGCTCCAAACCTCGGGAATTCAGAGCGTCCTGGAATGTCCTGAGCTGGGAGGGACCCCCAAGGATCATCAATCCCACGCCCCAAAATCCCTCCCCGTGCCTGGCAGCACTGTCCAAATGCTCCTGGAGCTCTGGGACCTCGGGAATGTGAACATTCCCTGGGGAATTCAGTGCCCAGCCACGCTCTGGAGGTGCTGTTTGGGGTTTTTGGGGTTTATTCATTCCAAGCCCTAAAGTTTGAAAGTCCCTCCTCTATTTTCCATATTTTTGCTCCCATCCCATTCTGGGATGACTCAGGGCAGGGAAGAGGAGGTGGAACTTGGGCTGGTTCTAAAACCCCTCCCAAGAATCAGCAATAATTGAGCCTGGAAAGAAGCAGATCCCACTAAATCCTGCCACAGCTCTGAAATCCTTTAGGAATGAAGTTGCTTTGCTACAAAAATGGAGTTTATCACCCTGATCTCCCTGATTTATTCTGGGTCCACGCGCCAGCTCGTACAGAAGGTGTGCAATCACCTCCTTCCCACCTTTTCCATGAGAAAATCCAATTTCCACAGCTGCTCTGACAGGATTTACTGACACCTTTGCCTTTGTTGAAACCCAGAACAGCAGCAAAAGGCCCTGGGCTCTTGTGAAATTCTGGTTTTTAAAGGATCACAGCAGTGGCTGTAACCACACAGAGCCCTAATCCCTGTGGGAAACACCAGGAGTTTCCAATCTTTACCTTTTTGTACCAAAAAACTGGGAGTAAGTCAAATCCTGCCATTGCTTTGGCTCTGGGGTAATTTTCTTCCTGCAGATGTTGCAAGAAACAGGATTTATTTCCTAATATTCTGATCCTGCTGTGAGATCTACACTAAAAAGCTGCAGGCCTAAATTTTACCAAAATTCAGTGCCACAAACCCCGTGGAAAGACATTTAATGAAAACACACAGCGCTCTGCTACTCCCACACTGCTGTAAATATATTTAAAATGATAAATTTTGGGTGTTTTAATGGTAAAACTGCTCACGGCTCAGGCTCAGCTCCTGTCCTGTGCCTCTGGCTGCATTTCATCACTCCCAGGCTTCACCAAGATGCCAACACTGCCACGGCATCATCTCAGCTGGAGAGAACTGGAATTTATTTAGCAGTAACTGGAATTTGTGTCCAAATAAATCTTTACTGGGATGAAAAACACACTGAGGAAAACATTAAAGATGACTCTGGAGGAACCAGAAAATTGTTCTTTTTAATGGCATCAAGAAGGGATGGATCTTCTTTTGCTCACAGTCGTATAATCATGGGATGGTTTGGGTTGGAGAGGCTCATCCCATTCCATCTTCCACCGTCCCAGGGTGCTCCAAACCCTGTCCAGCCTGGCCTTGGGCACTGCCAGGGATCCAGGGGCAGCCCCAGCTGCTCTGGGCACCTCCCCACCCTCCCAGGGAACAATTCCTGCCCAATATCCCATCCATCCCTGCTCTCTGGCAGTGGGAAGCCATTCCCTGTGTCCTGTCCCTCCATCCATGGTCCCCAGTCCCTCTCCAGCTCTCCTGGAGCCCCTTGAGGCCCTGCCAGGGGCTCTGAGCTCTGCCTGGAGCCTTCTCCTCTCCAGGGGAACATTCCCAGCTCTCCCAGCAGAATCCCCCCAATTTTCGGAGCATTTCCACCCCCAGCACCGCGCCAACACCTCCCTGCACCCCCAAACCCCTTCCAGCACCCCTCCGCACACCCCACAGCCCTGCGGGAACACCTCACCAGGGTCAGGGCCACCTCCAGCATGGGGGCGAGCGCCAGCGTGCCGTGGAAGAGCGGGATGCAATCCACGAACAGCGCGGGCTGCGCCGGCCGCGGCGCCGGCGGCCGCTCGGCCACCAGCAGCCCGTTGACGGCGCAGTGCGGGTACTTGGCGCCGTGCAGCACCATCTTGCAGTACGCCTGGGTGGTCAGCTTCATGGCGCCGCGGCCCGGCCCCGGTGCGGCCCGGTGCGGCCCCGCTCCCCGCCCAGCGCCGCTCCCCGCCCGCCGCACAGCGCCGCCGGCCGTCGGGAAGCGCCGCCAAGCGCGGCCGGCTTTGCGACAGCGATTTGGGGGGGGTTTGGGGTGTGGGGAGGATCCCAAAAGCGAGGGAGGATCCCAAAAGTCTGTGGGATGAGGGGCGCGGGGGGAGCGGGGTGAGGAGTGGCGGCGGGCGGGGCGGGCGGTGGCGCGGAACCGCAGCGGGGAAAGCGCTGGGATCGTGGAGGGGGAAAAAGATCTCTGGGAAAAGTTCTGTGGGATCATCGTGTGGGAAAAACCTCTGGGAAAAGATATCTGGGATCATCGTGTGGGAAGAACCTCGGGGAAAAGATCTCTGGGATCATCGTGTGGGAAAAGATCTCTGGGAAAAGATCTCTGGGATCATCGTGTGGGAAAAGATCTCTGGGAAAAGTTCTGTGGGATCATCGTGTGGGAAAAACCTCTGGGAAAAGATCTCTGGGATCATCGTGTGGGAAGAACCTCGGGGAAAAGATCTCTGGGATCATGGGGTGGGAAAAGATCTCTGGGAAAAGATCTCTGGGATCATGGGGTGGGAAAAGATCTCTGGGAAAAGATCTCTGGGATCATGGGGTGGGAAAAGATCTCTGGGAAAATTCTGTGGGATCATCGTGTGGGAAAAACCTCAGGGAAAAGATCTCTGGGATCATCGTGTGGGAAAAGATCTCTGGGATCATCGTGTGGGAAAAACCTCAGGGAAAAGATCTCTGGGATCATGGGGTGGGAAAAGATCTCTGGGAAAAGATCTCTGGGATCATCGTGTGGGAAAAACCTCTGGGAAAAGATATCTGGGATCATTGTGTGGGGAAAAGATCTCTGGGATTGTTGGATTGGAAATGATCTCTGGGATGATCAGATTGGAAAAGATCTCTGGGATCATCGTGTGGGCAGAACCTCTGGGTAAAGATCTCTGGGATTGTCAGGTGGGAAAAGATCTCTGGGAAAAGATCTTTGGGATCATTGGATTGGAAAAATCTCTGAGATCATCGTGTGGAAAAAACCTGTGGCATCATTGTGTGGGAAAAACCTCTGGGATCGTGGGGTGGGAAAAGATCTCTGGGATCATTGTGTGGGGAAAACCTCAGGGAAAAGATCTCTGGGATCATTGTGTGGGAAGAACCTCGGGGAAAAGATCTCTGGGATTATGGGATGGGAAAAGATCTCTGGGATCACGGCGTTGGAAAAGATCTTTGGGATCATTGGATTGGAAAAATCTCTGAGATCATTGTGTGGGAAAAACCTCTGGGATCGTGGGATGGGAAAAGATCTCTGGGAAAAGATCTCTGGGATTGTCAGGTGGGAAAAGATCTTTGGGATCATCATGTGGGAAAAACCTCTGGGATCATCATGTGGGAAAGACCTCTGGGAAAAGATCTCTGGGATCATGGGGTGGGAAAAAACTGAGCTGGTCAGGTTGGAAAAACCTCTGGGATTGTGGGGTTGGAAAAGATCTCTGGGATTGGTGGATTGGAAATGACCTCTGGGATGATCAGATTGGAAAAGATCTCTGGGATCATCGTGTGGGAAAAACCTCTGGGAAAAGATCTCTGGGATCATCGTGTGGGAAGAATCTCTGGGAAAGGATCTCTGGGATCATCGTGTGGGAAAAACCTCTGGGAAAGGATCTCTGGGATCATGGGGTGGGAAAAGATCTTTGGGATCATTGAATTGGAAAAATCTCTGAGATCGTCGTGTGGGAAAGACCTCTGGAAGGAAATGATCTCTGGGATTGTCGGGTGGGACACAATCTCTGGGATCACGGGGTGGGAAATGATCTCTGGGATCATCGTGTGGGAAAAACCTCTGGGATCGTCATGTGGGAAAAGCCTCTGGGATCATGGTGTGGGAAAAGATCTCTGGGATCATCGTGTGGGAAAAGATCTCTGGGATCGTCAGGTTGGAAAGGCTCTCTGGGATCCTGGGTGGGAAAGGATCTGTGGGATGATCCGGTGCAGCCTGTGGCCCACCGCCTCCCTGTCATCGTGAATCACAGACGGTTTGGGTTGGAAGATCCTCCATTCCCACCCTGACACCTTTCCCTGTCCCAGCCTGCTCCGAGCCTGGCCTTGGGCACTTCCCGGGATGCGGCACCCCAAATATCAAAGGAAAAAGGGTTTTTGTACGAAAGGCAGCGCCCCAAGTGCCTCCAGCGGCGCCTCGGCCGCGTTTGTCCCCTCACGGCGCCTTCCCATCCTGCTGCTGGCCGCTCCTGGGCTCCCAACCTGGAACCCTGCGCCAAGAGCTGGGACCTCGCGGGACCCTGCGGGGCTGGAGCGTGTCCAGGGAAGGGAACGGAGCTGGGAAGGGGCTGGAGAATCCTGAGGGAAATGAGGAATCCTGAGGGAGCTGGGAAATGTTTGGAGAATCCTGAGGGAGTTGGGAAGGGGCTGGAGGATCCTGAGGAGGCTGGAGAATTCCTGAGGGAGCTGGGGAATCCTGAGGGGGGCTGGAGAATCCTGAGGGAGCTGGGAAGGGCTGGAGAATCCTGAGAGAAATGGGAAAGGGCTGGAGAATCCTGAGGGAGCTGGGAAGGGGCTGGAGAATCCTGAGGGAGCTGGGAAGGGGCTGGAGAATCCTGAGGGAGCTGAGGGGGCTCAGCCTGGAGAAAAGGAGGCTCGGGGGGCCCTCCTGGCTCTGCACAGCTCCTGCCAGCAGGGGACAGATCCCAGGAACAGGGACAGGAGCAGAGGGAACGGCCTCAGGCTGGGCCAGGGCAGGCTCAGGGTGGACAGCAGCAGGAATTTCCCCATGGAAAGGGGGGTCAGGGATTGGCAGTGCCCAGGGAGGGTTGGAGTGCCCATCCCTGGAGGTGTGCCAGCAGTTCCTGAGGTGGCACTCAGTGCTCTGGGCTGGGGACAATGTGGGCATGGGGACAAGGTGGGCATGGGGCACAACTGGGCTCGGTGATGCCGGAGCTCTTTCCCACCCTCAAACGTCCCGGGATTTCGGGGATCCGGGGTGAACCTCCAGCGGCGGTCCGCCCGCATCCCATCAGCCCCCGCGCGGGGCCGCTCCGGCCCGGCCCGCTCGCTGCCCCGCGCTCCCGGCGTGCCCCGCGCTTCCGCCCGCGCCTCCTTCCGGTCCCGCAGCCGTAGAGGACGGTCGCCAGGTCGCGGGGCCGGGCCGGGCCGGGCGGAGCCCGGGGACGGGCTGGGAGCGGGTTTGGAACGGGCTGCGAGCAGGAACGGAGCACCCCCGCCACCCCTGTCTGCGGCCGGGCTGGCGGAGCAGCGCGGGTTGGGGGTTGCGGGGAGGGCTGTGAGGGGGCAGCGCTGCGGCCCCTGCGGCGGGGCCGTGCGGGGTTCTGCCGCCGGTGTCGCGACATGTCGGGCGGGACTGAGGTGACAGGCAGGGAGGGCAAGGTCAGGGGCGGACAGCGGGGCCTGGCGGGTTTGGGCTGGGCTGGGGTCAGCGGAGGATCCGGGATCCCGTGTGGGTGGGAATCCCTTGGGATCCCGCCCTTCCCTGGGGTGCTCCGTGCTCAGGGGTCGCTGCAGTGGCTCTGGGATGTGCTTGGGGCTGCAGGAATGGTTGGTTTTGGAATTACAGCGCCTTGAAGGGTGGTTTAAATAAGGCAGTGTCCTTTGCTTCCAGTGCAGGAGGCTCGGGTTAAAAACAGGGAGAGAAAGGCTCATCCAGATCGGTTTAGTGTGAGAATATCCCGCTAAATCTCCTCTCCAGCATGGAGTGCTGTGCTGCCCTCTGGAGAAGGAGCAGGAAATCTTTAGGCTGTATTTTTTTTTTTAAATATGAACGCGCGGAATATGTTCTGTTTCACCTTGGGCACTGACTGCTGCTGCCTGCCCCTGCAGGATGTTGGCTTCCAGAGTGTTCAGCCTGGTCGGGAGGAGATCCCTCTCCACCTCCCTGTGCCTCAGGGCTCATGGACACGGTGGGTTGGGGGGGCAAATAAAACACAGCCTGGGGAGAGGAGCACAGACATCTGCCCGGGGTGGGCCGTGGGTGAGGGGAGGGCTGGGGTGCAGGGAGCCTGGGGAGGTGGCAGGAATGACAATCATGGTCACCGAGTCCCAGCCGTGCCCCGTCCCCACCTTGTCCCCAGCCCAGAGCACTGAGTGCCACCTCAGGCACTGCTGGGACACCTCCAGGGATGGGCACTGCAACCCTCCCTGGGCACTGCCAGTCCCTGACCCCCCTTTCCATGGGGAAATTCCTGCTGCTGTCCACCCTGAGCCTGCCCTGGCCCAGCCTGAGGCCGTTCCCTCTGCTCCTGTCCCTGTTCCTGGGAGCTGTCCCCTGCTGGCAGGAGCTGTGCAGAGCCAGGAGGGCCCCCCCGAGCCTCCTTTTCTCCCCTCAGCTGCCCCTGGATCCCTGGCACTGCCCAAGGCCAGGCTTGGGGTCCTGGGAGAGCAGGAGCTGTCCCTGCCCGTGGCAGGGTGTGGATTGGGGTGATCTTTGGGATCCTTCCCCATCCATCCCAAACCGTTCTGTAATTCCCTTTCCGTGCTGTCAGAGCGGCATTGCTCCTGGCCTCTCCCACCTCCCTCCTGCCCTGCTGCACTTTGGCACTGCTGGCACTCTGCTTTGTGACCAGTCAGAGCTGCTTGTGACCAGTGTCCCTGTCTGTGTGTCCCTGTGTCCCTGTCTGTGTGTCCCTGTGTGTGACCACTGTCCCTGTGTGGGTGTCCCTGTGGGTGTCCCGGTGTCCCTGTGTCTCTGTCTGTGTGTGTGTCCCTGTGTGTTACTGCTGTCCCTGTGGGTGTGTGTCCCTGTGGGTGTCCCTGTGTGTGTCCCCATGTCCCTGTGGGTGTCCCCATGTTTGTGTTTGTCCCCGTGTCCCCGTGTGGGTGTCCCCATGTGTGTCCCTGTGTGTGGGTGTGCCTGTGTGTATTTGTCCCCGTGTCCCCGTGACCCTGTGCGTGTTTCCCCATGACCCTGTGTGCGTGTCCCCGTGTGTGTCCCTGTGTCCCCATGTGTGCCCCATGTCCCTCTGTCTGTGTGTCCCTCTGTGTGTGTGTCCCCGTGTCCCTCTTGTGTGTGTCCCCATGTCCCCGTGTGTCGTGTGTCCCCGCGTGTCCCCATGTGTGTCCCCATGTGTGTCCCCATGTGTGTCCCCATGTGTGTCCCCATGTGTGTCCCCATGCGTGTCCCCGCGTGTGCCCCGTGTCCCTGTGTGTCCCGTGTCCCCGCAGCAGGCGTGGTGAAGGCAGAGGATTACACCCTGCCGGTGTACGTGGACCGCCGGGATGTGCCCCTGCCCGAGGTGGCCTTCGTGCGGGACCTGTCGGCGCAGCAGCGGGCGCTCAAGGAGAAGGAGAAGGCGTCGTGGAGCGCCCTGTCCGTGGATGAGAAGGTGGAATGTACGTCTGGGGGGCTCCGAGGGACTGCCAGGCACCGCAGCACCGTTCCCATCTCCTGTGCGTGGGGTGGGTGGGTGGGAAAGGAGCTTGAAGATCATCTCATTCCACCAGCCCAGGCTGCTCCAAGCCCTTCCAGCGTGGCCTTGGGCAGTGCCAGGGATGCAGGGGCAGCCACGGCTGCTCTGGGCACCTGTGCCAGGGCCTCAGTGCCCTCACCGGGAGGAATTCCTTCCAAAATGCCACTTAAACCCACTCAGCTCAAAGCCATTCCCCTTGTCCTGGCACTCCATCCCTTGTCAGAAGTGTCTTGACAGCTTTTTGTTCCAGGCCGTGCTTGGAACAGCTCTTAACCCTTGCTTTTCCCTGTGTCTGTGAGCAGAGCTGATCCATGAAGGAATTTTCTGAATTATGATGGAGCTCCTTGTGTGCTCCATGGTTTTTATTCCCAAGATCTTTGGTGCTGTTACAGAACATGCAATGCCCCTGCTGGGGCTTCTGTTCCGTATCTGAAGTCACATTTAGCCATTCCTTCCTCTTCCAGACACCTAATAATAATAATAATAATAATAATTAGATTTATTTCTTGATTCCCATCTGCTTTCAGCCAGCCAGGAAAAAAAAAATCTCTTCAGCACAACATTGTTGGTCCAGCTGGGTGAAGCGAGCCCCAAACACAAACGTGGATTGGAATGCTAATTACCACTGCCCTTGGCATGAACCAAATTCCACCTAAGGAAGGCTCCCTGTGGGTGTTTTGACTTGCAAATAAAATTGCCTCATCTTTTCTAACTGCTCTCGTGGTATGAAAGGAGAGCCTGGTCTGGGAAAGGTTTAAAACTTTTTAAGGAATTGCTCCAGGTTTTCTGTTGCTTTGGATTTTAAATTCCTGTGGGTTTCAGTGGCAGCTGAGCTGGAAACATTCCTGTTGGAATTATTTGTGCCAGGAAGCTTTGGGGTCAGTAACCACACTGGGAATTGGAGGGGAGGAAGGAGAAACTCCCAGTTTTCCTTCTTTCAGGTCTACACTGTAACTTGTGCCCAACTTTAGGATAATCTGTGAAACGGAGACTAAAATTGATGTGGGGGTGAAACAACTGATTGGCTTTGGTGTGTGCCAAACCTAATTTAACATCCATCCCCTTTTGGGCAGCCTCAGGCTTCATTCACCTCCCCGTGCAGAATTCCCGGTCACCTTCAAATCCCAGGAAAAGTGTAAAAAGAGGAATTTGGTACTTTTTTCCCCCCAGTGTATCGGATAAAATTCAACGAGACCTACGCAGAGATGAAGAAAGGGACGAACGAGTGGAAAACCATCCTGGGGGGAGTTCTGTTCTTCCTTGGTGTCACTGGAATCATCCTCATCTGGCAGAAGAACTTCAGTAAGTAACTCTTCCATGGAGGGCAGGACCAGGAGATGCCTGATGGGAATTCTGTGGGGTCAGGATGGTTTATGGGACAGCCAGAACAGGGATTTCAGCAGGAGCTGTCTGTCAGTCCCTGAAAACTCCATCCTGGAGCTGTCTCTTGTGGGATGTAGCAGAAATACTCAGGAAGCTGACTCAGAGAAATTTGGGAGGACAGGAAATGGAAGGGAATGAGTGGTGAGATTCCTGATCCCAGAGCTTCCCCTCTTTTGCTGCCTTGGGGAGTGAACATTTGGGTTTCTGCCACGTTTGGCTGCCTTCCCAGCTAAGGATTCAGCCTCCAGGGAGCCTCCAGCTGCCGGGAGGCAGAGCAGCACTTAAAGGAGCTGCTCCCTGCCTGGAGGCTCCCAAAAATAGGAAAGCAGGAAGCTGTTATCCTGGTGGTGGAGGGAACCACTGGAGAGTCCATGTGGGAGTGTGGTTGGAGCTGGGTGCTGCACAGGCTCCATGCAGGGAGTGGAGATTGGAGCAGATCACAGAATCACAGGCTGGTTTGGGTTGGAAGGGATCTTGAAGATGATCCCGTTTCACCTCCATCCATGGCCAGGGACGCTTGCCACTGTCCCAGGTTTCTCCAACCCTGTCCAACCTGGCCTTGGACACTTCCAAGGATGAGGCAGCCACAGCTTCTCTGGGCAACCTGCTCCAGTGGGATTACTTCGGGGGGGGAAATCCTTTTATTAGCAAAACTTAGCCCGAAATTCCCAACTTGCTGACGTGGCATGAGGACATAACTCCATGATTCCATCCTGCAGTGTACGGCCCCGTCCCGCACACCTTCTCCGACGAGTGGCTGTCAGCTCAGACCAAGAGGATGTTGGACATGAGGGTTAACCCCGTGCAGGGCATCACGGCCCAGTGGGATTTTGACAAGAACGAATGGAAGAAATAAAGCAACTCAGTGGAACCTGCTCTGCTTGAACATGAAATGATTCCATCACCCGTGTGTGACCTCGTTGCTTGTTGTACTGGAACACCCTCTCCACCTCCAGAAATGCTAATAAATGTCTGGTTAACTTGAGAGCTGCCTGCTGCTGGTCTCTGCATGGGTTTCTTGGGGTGGGACGCTGGGTTCCTGAACAAGATTTGCTGCCTGGTTTAATGTTTTCAGGGCTAAGAAAGCTGCTGCCAAATTTCTCCCTTAGCTGAGCTGGTGTCTCCTGGACCCTGCAGGTTTTGAGCAGCTCTTAATCCCTGTTTTTCCCAGTGTCTCTGTGAGCAGAGCTGATCCGTGGAGGAACTTTCTGAATTTAGATGGAGCTCCTTGTGTGCCCACACGTGGACATCCATGGTTTATATTCCCAAGATCTTTGGTCCCTCTGATCCCTGCCCCTCTGAAGCCTAAACCAAGCTTGGACTTGAGTTTGCTCTTTTCCTGATGGGACAGGAAACCATCAGGAAATTGGTGGTGTGGTTTAGGAGCTGTGGTGGGCTGTTGCTGGTCCCTCCTTCCCTTCCACTCAGAAATTTGGGAAGGTTTTTAAGGTGAGGTAATCTGGTGGGAATTAAGCAGTGAACTCCCCTTCCTACAGCTGAAAAATCCCCGAAGTGATAAATTTATCTCTGGGGTGCTGAGATGAATGAAGGTGACAATCCCAGGCTGGCGATGGCTGGAATTCTGCTTTTCCCAGCCTTTTGCTCAGCTGCTGCCTCTGGCAGCCTGGTAGCACCGACCTGGGCGAGGGACACGGAGCTGCCAGGGGATTGTGCCTGGAAAATGGATTTGTTTTGGAGCAAATACTGGAGTTGCAGTGCTGCTGGGATAAGGGAGTTGTTCCTCCTGGAACTGTCCTTCCCAAAAAGCTGTGGAACCCCAGGGAGGCCAGGAGAGAAACCTGAGCCTTGCCATGATCCCAGATCCTTATTTCATCCTCCCCTTCCTGGCACCAGCCACTCTCTGCTCCCTTCCCTCCAGAGCAGCAGCGGGACCCGCTGGGGCAGCCTCAGGTGAGCTGAGTTTGCCAGGGCTCTGCGCGCTCCCCTCCTGCCGTGTTTCCCTTCCTCCTGCCCTGGGAGGGGGTCAGATCTCGCCATCCTCCCTGGGAATTTGGGGTGTTTGTTTGCAGGTAGCCTTGGAGACTGAGAAACCACCCGAATCCCGATCCCGGGGAGAGAAAAACCCATGGGGACTGGAATGAGCAAGGTACAGGGGGACAGTGGGATGGTGGCCAGCACATTCTCTTCTTCTGCAGCCCCTGGATGCACTTCCCAGGTCCCTAAATACAGCTTTCTGCACCTTCCCCTTTCCCACAGCCCTTTGGAATTCCAAGCACTTCAAGAGAATTAGGAAAGCAAACAGGGATTTAAATCCAGGCTTTATATCCGAGGTGAAGAGCTTGGTGTCTGCAGGTGTCAGAAAAGTGACAGCTGGCATTAAATGCTCAGCCCTGCGGTGGTAAAACCTTGGCATTTTCATCCTCAGGGATAACAGGGGTCCCTGCAGGGAAATTCCCCCCTTCCCACCCTCGGGGTGCGCCCCAGCAATGAGGGAAATGTGGTTTCAGTGCTGCTTTTTCCTCCAGGGCTGGAGGAGGGGATCAATTTCTGTTGCTGCCCTTAAATAACCACTTGGAATGTGAGTCCTCCAGTTTAAAATTAGACTCTGGGACAGCAAGAGAGAGATCAGATCAGGGCAGGCTCCCTCTGCATGGCTCTGGGGTGGTTTAACACCAGGGATTCTCCCCCTGTGAACTCAGCCTGACAGGCAAAGTGCCTTTCACAGCCCCCAGTGCCACCAAACCCTTCTGGGGAGCCCAGGCTGCTGTTGCCAAGGGCTGGATCGGTGCAGACCCTTTTGCTGGACCCAATTTTGGACTCCACAAGATGCAGGGCTCTGCATTCCCCTTCACAGTTTGTGCTGTGCTGAATGCAGGTGTTTGCACCCAGGAATGGGCTGGGGTTCAGCTGGATGTGACCCAGTGCTGCTGAAAAGCCTAAAACTCCTCAAACCAGGGCTCTTCTGCCAGATGGGCACCAGCAAGTCCAGCTGATAACCCGCTCTGTCTTTCTGTGCCTCTGGAAATGCTCCGGCAGGTTCTTACACCCCTTAAACACCCCCAGCTGTCCCTTTTCTCCTTCAGAACCCTGCAGCAGCGAGTTGGAGACCGAAATTCGCAGCCCTGACATCTCTTAACTGCAATAAATATAAATCCTGCTATAAATAGCATCCATCCATCCCCAGCTGGCAGATGCAGCCTTTGAAACTCCAGAGGATCCCATCCAAACTCCTCCCGTTTCTGTGCTGAGTTGTTCCTGAGCTCTGTTCTCCTGAGGGCTTTGGGCTCAGCCTTTCCTGGCTGTTTATGAAGATGATCCATGGATTTGGGTGCTTGGTTTGGCATGGCCTGGGGAGTTCGGTGCCAGGTGTCCTGGCCCTGCTGGAGCTCATTCCCACCACATCAGATGTACCTTGTCCCTGGTGCCATCTGAATTCTCTCTCCTTTTTGTCACCTCCCAGATTGTCACCGGCCTCTACCTGGGGAACATTCGTGGTGAGTGCCTTTCCCTGCCCCTCCGTGGTGCTGCGGGATCCTTGGGCAGCTGGCAGGGCAGGAGGATTCCTCTCCTTGGCAGCCCCATGTGCTCCCAGCTGGGAATCTCAGCATCTTCAAGAGCTCCAGAGCTCCCAAATCCCCACCCCGATTTCCAGTGCTCCCAGTCCGGCCCAGGAAAGGGATGTGCACGGGGAGCTGAGGTCACCAGCCACGCTGGAACCCCAGGAAATTCACGGCATATCTGGAAACTCCCTGGCAGCAAGGACACAAAGCCTTGTCTGAGTTCTCAGGGGAATTTCTGATGCTGGGGATGGCTTTGGGAACCTGCTGAGTACCCAGTGCGTCCCAGGGGGATTTTGCCTGGAAGGGGGTGTCCAATCTCGTGTGGGATGAGAGGCAGCGGGAAGGGCTGGAATGGGGGTCAGGGGGTGGGGGGTGATGGCTGGGGGTGGCCAGTGGGTCCCAGCAGGGCAGGTAATTCCCACGTGGCTCCTGTTTCCAGACTCGGAGGACCATGAGAGCCTGCTGCGGGAGGGGGTGACCCACATCCTGTCCGTCCACAACCGCGCCAAGCCCGTGCTGGAGGTGCGTGCCTGGCTGGGGGGCCTGGGGACCACCCAGGGCAGCAGGAGCTGGGAAGGAACACCCAGGAGCTTCTCCGGGCCCGGGGAGAAGCAACGCTGGATTTACACCGATTTGCACCGATTTACACCTTTTGCACCAACTGGCGCCAGGCGATGCTGCCCAAAGGGGCGCAGCGATGGATTTGGGGAGGGGGCAGCGGGGTGCTTGGGTGGATTTTGGGGGGGCAGGCGGGTGCCCGGTGCTGCCGGGGGGTCCCCACGAGAGGGCGGCGGCGCCCCGCAAATGGAGCCCCGGCGGGGAGGGGACACGGCGGGAGCGCAGGCGGAGCTGGCACTGCCCGCTCGGTGTCCCCGCTGCTCCGGCCGCGCTGGTCCCCGCAGCGCTGCGGGATTCCGCCTGGGGAAACTGAGGCAGGAGGGAGGTGCCCCTGGGGAGGCGGCAGAGCGGTGGGACAGGTCGCTTGAGCTCAAATCCTGCCCGGATGGTTCTTCCAAGTGCCAGAAGCAGCTGCAGGTTTGGCTCCCGGAGGAGTGAGGGGCACGGCTGTGGGGTGCTGGGCACCTGCTGGGGGGCAGGGACACCTTCCACCGTCCCAGGCTGCTCCAAGCCCCGTCCAGCCTGGCCTTGGGCTCTGCCAGGGATCCGGGGGCAGCCACAGCTGCTCTGGGCACCTCCCCACCCTCCCAGGGGACAATTCCTAATTCTCAATCTCCCATCCAGCCCTGCCCTCTGGCAGTGGGAGCCATTCCCTGTGTCCTGTCCCTCCATGCCTTGTCCCCAGCCCCTCTCCAGCTCTCCAGGAGCCCCTTCAGGCCCTGCCAGGGGCTCTGAGCTCTCCCTGGATCCTTCTCCTCTCCAGGTGAGCACCCCCTGGCTCCAGAGCAGAGTTTTCCCAGCTTTTGGAGCATTCCCTGGCTCCTCTGCACTCTCTCCAGCAGCTCCACATCCTCCTGGTGCTGGGGGTGCCTCACCCCAGTGTTGGGATGCTGCAGGGAACGGGACCAGCAGGACCCCTCATCCTTTTGGGGTCACCATGGAGGGGAACCCCAGCAAAACCCCAGCTGGGGCCTTTGCCCTGCTGAGGCGTTGAGTAGCGGGAGTGGGACAGAGCCATGGGGAAGGACAGAGCCACGGGAAGGACAGAGCCACGGGGAAGGACAGAGCCACGGGAAGGACAAACGGGCCAGGGCTGGGCCAGGGCAGCAGCCGGGGCTGGCGAGCACGGGGCTGGGCCAGACAGGGAGCAACGTGCACGGAGAGCTTACAACACTGAGCAAAGCGCACGGAGCGCTTACAATGGGGAGAAAAGCGCCTGGAGCGCTTACACCACGGAGCAAAGCGCACGCAGGCCTTACACCATGGAGCAAAGCGCATGCAGCCCTTACACCGGGGAGCAAAGTGCACGGAGCGCTTACACCACAGAGCAAAGTGCTTGGAGCACTTACACCATGGAGCAAAGCGCTTGGAGTGCTTACACCATGGAGTAAAACGTTCAGAGCACTCATACCATGGAACAAAGATCACACAGCCCTTACACCAGGGAGCAAAGTGCACGCAGCCCTTACACCACGGAGCAAAGAGCTCAGAATGCTTACACCATGGAGTAAAACGTTCAGAGCACTTACACCACGGAGCAAAGTGCACGCAGCCCTTACACCATGGAACAAAGCTCACGCAGCCCTTACACCATGGAGCAAAGCGCACGCAGCCCTTACACCAGGGAACAAAGCGCACGCAGCCCTTACACCATGGAGCAAAGCGCACGCAGCCCTTACACCATGGAGCAAAGCGCACGCAGCCCTTACACCACGGAGCAAAGCGCACGCAGCCCTTACACCAGGGAGCAAATCCCGCGGAGGGGAAGCGGAAGGGCCCGGGGGGTTTTGCAATGTGTCGATCACGGCCCGGGCGGTGACCGCAAACCCCAGCGCCGCTGCCACGGTGGCCCCGGGATGGGGACACCCGGCCCCGGGAGGAGCCCCGTGGTTCATCCCGGTCTGGGGGGTGTGGGTCGGGCTTTGGGGTGGGTCGAGGTCCTTTTGTCTTCTCCACGGTGGATTTGGTGGCTCTTCCCAGCGTGGGGAGATGTTGGGATGAGCGTGGAGCTGTGGGTGAGGCGACGCACGGAAAGCCTGTGGGTCATCCCAGCACAGAGTTATCCCCGTGCCCATCCTGCTCTGCCCCTTCCTTCCCTAAATAATCCAGCTTTTCCAGCCGCCTGGGCTGGAGGGTGGTCCAGGGGGTTGGGCTGCCTGAGCCAGGAGGGACCCGATGGAGATGGGGCAATTCCTGGCGCTCTGGCTGCAGGATTTTCCCCCCACATTTTGCTAAGAAAGGATTAAAAAAAAAAACCCAACCCCCAGATAAAAAGGATCTAAATTTAGCTGCGAGCAGGGAGGATCGAGGAAGCGATGTTTTAAGGAGAGGAAAGTAATGTGACCTAGGCCAGCAGGCAGCAGATGATTTATGGGGTATTAAAAGGACGGGGGAGGAAATAACTCATTGATGAGAGTGGCTTTGTCAGTGCACATCTTCCTGGTGGAGTTTGGGGCTCCCTGGCTCTGTTTTGGGGGGCTCCTGAATATTTTACTTGGCCCCACAGCCTGGCCTGTCCCGTGGGGTTGAGAGGAAATCAGTGGGGTGGGATGGATGCACTCACCCATTGCACTGGAGCAAACCCCAAAGTGGTTTTCAGCTTTTTTTCTCCCCTCAAGGTCAACTGAGGAAGGAAAAAAAGAGAGAGAAATGGAGGATTTTGTGATTCTTGGAGGTATTTCATGACTGTTTTATTTTGTATTGCAGGACATGACCTATCTGTGTATCTCGGCCTCGGATTCATCCAGTCAAAACCTGTAAGTGATTTCCCATCCTTTTTCCTGTTGGCAGCTGTTGGTCAATAAAAGCTCAGGTTGTGCAGGGTGAAGGTTTAGTCCATTCATGCTGTGAAATTTCACATAATCCCTGAGCTTCCCAGAAGCTGGGGTTCATTTTTGTGTGGTAAATAACATTTTAGGGCTTAAAATCTATTTTTAATGCGTGCTTGCAGTCAGGAAATGTGATTTTTCGTCAAGTTTCAGAGTTATTCCGCTGGGCAGGATTGAAAATTGGAGTGTTGGAAAGATGATTTGTATCAGTCTTCAAGGCATTTTTTTAAAGAGAAATTTATTAAAATATAAATTATTTTTTGCCATATAAAGCAATGACCCACGCTCATAACCCTTGGGACGCTGCTTTGGAGATGAAGCTGCCGAGAGGAGCTGGGGGGAATTCCCAGGATTTTGTGGGATGCTGCTGCTTTGGCTGACGAGCACCCATAAATCATCCATTTTGCACCAGCAGATTGGCAAATCCGGGGGATTTTTCTCTCCAATCAAACCCTAAAAAGCATCAAAACTTAATTTCTAAGTCCCTGCCTGTGGAGGTGCTGGTTTTTCCAGCATCCTTAGCAGCAGCCGAGCCTGGGGGTGGAATCCTGCTTGCTCACGCTCCGGCTGAGCGGAAAGAGAAGCTTTACAAGAAAACCCTGCCTCAGCAAGAACTGGGATTTTTGGTTGTTATTTTTTCCCCCTTCGCTCATTTCTTTGCGCTCGTGGCGTGTCTACGAAAGGGGAAAAAAAAAAAAAAAAAAAAAGGGAAAAAAAAAAAAAAGAAGATAAGGCTGCCTGCAGGAAGGAAGAGTTATTCAAGAAACTATTTTCTGCTTGTCAGTTTATGCCTTGGATTTCACAATCCTGGTGAACTTTGTGTCCTGCTTGTGATTCGGGAGCTCAGCGGCTCTCGGCGCTAATTCCACTCCCCGATCCCACGCTTGGAGCTGGAAAAGCACAGGCAGAGCTTTCCCTGTGGGAAGAACACCCGTGGAGTGGGAGAGGATGGAGGGGGGAGCCAAATTCCTTCGGGATGTTGGGACAGGGATGCAGGCTGGAGGCACGAGCATCGTGTCCTTGCAGGCAGAGAACATTCCTGCTGCTCCTGCTGAGGGGCTGAAGGGCAGGACTGGGACCTGGAGAGTTTGGAGCTGAGCGGGCAGCACCTGCAGGCCCTGAGGGATGTTGTGTGCTCTGCGAAGATCAGCAGGACAAGCAGGGAAATCCCCTGGGACAAGCTTTTGATGCCTTGGGAAGGCTGAGCTAGAGCAGAGGCTGGACAGAGCTAAGGAATAAAGCAGGGATTCATTAAAAGGATCTCCTCCATGGATGCACCTGGGGCAGCACAAGAGCCCAGCCAGGGCTGCACCCAAGGTGAACCAAAATGGTCCCAAAATGAACCCAAGGTGAACCAAAATGGTCCCAAAATGAACCCAAGATGAACCAAAATGGTCCCAAAATGAACCCAAGATGAACCAAAATGGTCCCAAAATGCACGAGCGCTCCCGGGGTCTCTCCCTTGGCTCAGCTCTGCTCCATTTGCACCTTGCAGTTCATTGTCCCGTTCCAGCTTTAGCCCAGGCACTCCCACCCTGCTTGTTTGTCTCTCTCCAGCCCACGCTGTTTGTGCTCCTGGGCTGAGCTTTGGATCATTTGTCCTTGGTGCCCAGCTGGAGCAGGAATTGTTTTGTCTCTCTGCTCTGTGCAGAGCTCAGCATCCCCTGATGTGAAGCTCAGAATTACACACTAAAGCAGCACAGAATGTGAAAAATAGAAAAGCCAAAACCTGAGGCATCACTTTGGGCAGGCAAAATCCTCCCAAATGGTGATGCTCCATTTGCTGGAGGATCCTTGGATTGACATCTCCTTCCAGGAATGAGAGGCTCAGTATTTTTAGCCTGCCTGTGATGTCAGACACTCCCTCATCTCTCCTCCTGTTCCTGGGGAGCAGAACCCCCTGCAATTCCTGAATAAATTCATCCTTGGCTCCTCAGAGGGCGCCGAGCCCAGCGCTCCAGGGCAGGGTGAAGAACAAACACCCTTCCCCATGGCCCAGCAGGGATGGAGGAGGTTCTGGAGAGCTCCCAGAGGGAAAGCAGCTCCCTTGGCAGTGGGAATAACTGCGGGAGGTCAAGCCTTGGCTTCTGAGAAATCAGGAAGGCAGCGTGGGCTCACGCCCACCCCGTCACGCGGAGCAGAGGAAGTCCAGCGCTGCAGCAGAGGTGCTGCCAAAGAGACCCTCTGCTCCGTGGATTTTTTTTTTTTTTTTTTAAGGTTGGGATTAAATGTGTGAGATTTTTTTTGTCTTTTTTTTTTTTTGTTTTGTTTGGGTTTAGATGTTTATTGTTTTTTATTTATATTACAGTTTCACAAATTGTGAGTTTTCTAGCACTTTAATAAGTTAAAAATGGAGCTGTGTCTCCTTTTTTTATAAGGATTTTTAAGGATAAACTGTTTTATTGAGAAATGATACTTTAATTATTTTTATTTTTAACTTAATTATTATATAACTAATTTTTAACTTAATACTTGTGGCTTGTAATGTGGATTTTTAAATTTAATTACACAATACTACTTAAACTTACAAAGAAGGGCTAGTTTTTGTTTCAAAACTTTTATTTTCTTTTATATATATTGCTACATTCTAAAACCTTAAACTTTAGGTTTTCTACTACGTGATATTACATATTTTTATTTAAACAACATACTTATAATTTTAGTTTTTCTATTTAAATTTGGAAGCTTTGATCAGTTCTGCTCCATTTGCACCTTGCAGTTCATTGTCCCGTTCCAGCTTTAGCCCAGGCACTCCCACCCTGCTTGTTTTTCTCTCTCCAGCCCACGCTGTTTGTGCTCCTGGGCTGAGCTTTGGATCATTTGTCCTTGGTGCCCAGCTGGAGCAGGAATTGTTTTGTCTCCCTGCTCTGTGCAGAGCTCAGCATCCCCTGATGTGAAGCTCAGAACTGCACACTAAAGCAGCACAGAATGTGTAAAATAGAAAAGCCAAAACCTGAGGCATCACCTTCCCCTGGCAGAGGAAGGATCCCTGCTCCCACCCCAGGCTGGTGGCCTCAGGGCGGTGGAAAACCCTTGGGAGTGACAGTGCTGCTGTTCGCAGAGTGTCCTGGTGCCCTGCAGGGACAGCCAGCCCTTCCCTCCTCACCTGCTGCCTCTCTCCCTCAGGCTGCAGCATTTCAAGGAGTGCATCCAGTTCATCCACGAGTGCCGGCTCGGCGGGGGAGGCTGCCTGGTGCACTGGTGAGAGCTGCGGGGACCCTGACAGCCCGCCTGCCTCTGGCAGCTGGGGAGGGTGCCTTGGGGAGGCTGAGCTAGAACAGAGGCTGGACAGAGCTACAGAACAAAGCAGGGATTCATTAAAAGGATCTCCTCCATGGATCCACCTTGGGCAGCACAAGAGCCCAGCCAGGGCTGCACCCAAGATGAACCAAAATGGTCCCAAAATGAACCCAAGGTGAACCAAAATGGTCCCAAAATGAACCCAAGATGAACCCAAATGGTCCCAAAATGAACCCAAGATGAACCAAAATGGCCAGAAAATGAACCCAAGATGAACCAAAATGGTCCCAAAATGCACGAGTGCTCCCGGGGTCTCTCCCTTGGCTCAGCTCTGCTCCATTTGCATCTTGCAGTTCATTGTCCCGTTCCAGCTTTAGCCCAGGCACTCCCACCCTGCTTGTCTTTCTCTCTCCAGCCCACGCTGTTTGTGCTCCTGGGCTGAGCTTTGGATCATTTGTCCTTGGTGCCCAGCTGGAGCAGGAATTGTTTTGTCTCCCTGCTCTGTGCAGAGCTCAGCATCCCCTGATGTGAAGCCCAGAGCCACCCACTAAAGCAGCACAGAATGTGAAAAATAGAAAAGCTCAAACTGAGGCATCCGGGATGGGCTCCCAAAAAGTGCCCTTGGTGTTGAACATCCCTGGGGAGGGGGAGGAAGGCGAGGAGGAGGCACAGAGCAGCAAGGAGAGCCACGGGAAGGCCTTTGGATCCACAGGGCTGGCTGCTCCCTGCACTGACCACCTGAGCATCCGAGCTTGAGGAGGGGACAGGGAGGTGACAACAGCAGTGAGAGAGCTCCTTATCCCCTCCAACCCACGCTGCTCACACCCCAGGCAGGGGCTCTGCATCCCGGGGCTGGTTCCTGCGGGATCCCCTCCCTGACTGGGCTCCTCGGCACCCCAGCCTGGCCGGGGTGTCCCGCAGCACCACGCTCCTGGTGGCATACCTGATGACAGTGACAGAGCTGGGCTGGCAGAGCTGCCTGGCTGCCACCAGGGCCGTGCGTTCCTACGCCAGCCCCAACCCCGGGTTCCAGCAGCAGCTGCAGGAGTATGAGAGCACCCTGCTCCACGAGGTGAGGCTCTCTTGGGCGCATTTTGGAGGGGTTTGCAACCGGGCACGGCTCCTCTGCATGCAGCTGTTTGCCCCAGCTGGATTTGGGTTATCACCTCAGGATTTGGGGGTTTGTGTGCAACAACAAAAACAAATGAAAAAAAAAGAAAAAAGTGCCTTGGTGTTGTGTGAGTGCACTTTAAAAAGCTCCTGAAAACCCCAAACTTGAAGACCCCAAGCTTGAAACCCTTGCGTGCATTTTGGAGGGGTTTGCAACCAGGCACGGCTTCTTTGCATGCAGCTGTTTGCCCCAGCTGGATTTGGGAATGTCGTTTATCACCTCAGGATTTGGGGGTTTGCGTGCAAAACAAAAAGAAATTAAAAAAAAAATTGCCTTGATATTGTGTGAGTGCACTTTAAAAAGCTCTTGAAAACCCCAGACTTGAAAACCCCAAACATGAAAACCCCAAGCTTGAAACCCTTGGGTACATTTTGGAGGGTTTGCAGCCAGGCACGGCTCCTTTGCATGCAGCTGTTTGCCCCAGCTGGATTTGGGAATGTCGTTTATCACCCGAGGATTTGCATGCAAAAACGAAAAGAAATTTTTTTTTAAAATTGCCTCGATATTGTGCGAGCGCACTTTAAAAAGCTCTTAAAAACCCCAGACTTGTTTTCTGGAGCTGGGATGCAGCAGGAAGGATGGGAGAGCAGTTTGTCCCTTGGGAACCTCGGGAAGGAGCTGGGCCAGTTCCCGGGAATGCAGCGGGGAGAGGGGGAGTGGAGAGGGAGGAAGGCTCTTGGGAGGATGTTGGGCACGCTGGGGTCTGCCAGGGCTACCTCTGCCACCAAGCGCCCTGCTCCCAGGGGCAGGTGGCAGAGGGAGCAGGTGCGGGTGGGGAAATCTCCTCTTTCCTCCCCAAAACCAGGAGGGGCAGCAGGTTTTGGGAGAGCAGGGGCTCAGGCTGGCGGGGTTCCCAGCCCGTGCAGGGGAGGGAGGATGGAGCAGAGCCCAGCTGCGTTCCAGCAGCCGGGAGAGCGCTCAGTGCAGGGGTCAGAGCTGCTCGTTTGACCTGGAAAGCCTTCGAAAGCAGAGGGAAAGGCTTTGGAAGGCAAAGACCTTAAAACGCAAAGGGAAAAACCTTGAAAAGCAAAGGAAAAGGCTTTTAAAGGCGAAGGGAAAAAACCTCAAAAGCAAAGGGAAAGGCTTTCAAAAGCACAGCTCCCACCTGGCTCTGCAGCTGCCTCCAGCCTCCCGCTCTGGACCACGCTCCTTCACCCATCCCTGGGGTCCCAAACTTCCCGAGGGACACAGCCACCTCTGCAAGGAAAGGGGAACGCTGGAGATGTGTGCAAGGGATGCCACAGCTCCTGTCACCCTACACCCGCTGCCAGCCCCGGGGGCAGAGTCCCCTGTGCACTGCAATGGCCCCGTGGCAAACAGGGGGTCCCTGTGCTCCCCCTGGGCCCTTGGGGGGTTCCTGTCCTGGCAGGAGGGAGCAGGGACAGCCCGTGACACTGTCCCCAAGGCCGAGTTCCCTTCCCCGGGTGCTGTCACGCGAGGGATGTGGCCCTGCCCCGTTATCACCAGCTGGCAGAAACGCCCCTGCAGGAGGGTGGAAAATGCTCCTGGGGATTACAAAACACCCGCGGCGCTGGAGATTCCCTGCGGGGCTTCCCCTGGCTGGGCCAGCTCTGCCCAGCCCTTCCCACGCTCTGGCCCAGCACGGAGCCTGCTGCGGGCTCTGCTGCGCCCTCCCTCCATCCCCGTGATTCCTCCTGCTCCCAAAATCCACCCTGGGCTCAATGGACACCAAAATTTCCTCCCTTTCCCTTCCAAGCTGCTTTTTGCGTCAGCTCACAGTTTTGCCAGTGGCTTTGCAACCCTTTTCCCGAAACAGCCAAGGCACAGCTGAGGGTGGAGGTGCTGGGATGTGTTTTCCTGTCCGTGGGATTTAGCAAGAGCTGCTTTTTCCCTTGAAACTCCCACCCGTGTTCCCTGTGATGTCAGCCCTGGGCAGGGAATGGCCCCCGTGGGTGGGAAGCCTCAATCCTTGGTGGTTCAAACCTTGGACCTTCTGGGGACCTCCTGGGGTTGTGGTGCCTCAGTTTCCTTCGGCTCAGGGAGCTCAGATGGGAGGAAGGGATGGGGAGATGCTCCAGCCTCGCTGCTGGAGCGTGCAGCTGTGGTTTCAAGCTGGCAAACGGGGCTCCTCCGGGCTGGAGGGATGAAGAAGGAAGGAAGGGACCAAGAGCAGCAGCAGGATGAGGGGTAGGGTTAGAAAAGGAAGCCAGTGTGGATGTCACAGAGGGGCGTTCTGGTGACAGACCTGTCCCCCGTGGTGCTGGCACACCGTGGCCAGGCTGCCTTTGTCCCCCTGATGGGCTGGGTGCTCCTGGCCTGGGGGAGGAGAGGAGGAGGAGGAGGAGGAGGAGGAGGGCAGGGGTTTGGTGCCCAGCACTGCAGGAAATGGGCTGGAACCACTTCTTGCTCTGGCTTTAAGAGGAAACGCCTGGCAGCTTCCCCCCTCCTCCTCCTCCTCCCTGCTGCCAGGATGGCTGCTGAGCCCTGCTGGGTGCCAGGCAGCCCTTCCCACGGAGCTCCGTCCCTCTGGATGGCTGGCACAGAGGGGATGTGCCCCCCGTGAGATCCTGGCATGGATCTTGCCCCAAATCCTGCCCCAAACCCTCTGGGTCTCACTTCCCAGGGGTGTTTTCCAGCAAGGAACACAGGTCTGGCTCTCAGGGCCGCCCTGGGCAGGGATGTCCCTGCTTGCAGGTGGCAGCTGTGTGACAGCCCTGGTGAGTCCTGCTGTGGGAGGGAGTGGATTTGGGAAATCCAGACATTCCCAGTGGAAATCCCCCCCGGCCCAGCTGATTTTCCCTGGCTGCAGGAGAGGGGGATACCACCAGGGTCACTCTAAAGCATTTTTTCCCTTGTGGCTGCTGCAGTGCTGAGCTGCCAGTCCTGCTGCCCTGCATCCCATCCTTTTCCTGGGACCTCAGAGGCTCCTGCCCATTCAGGAGCCCAAACCCACCGTGAGGGCCCCTCACCCTGGGGGTGCCAAGGCTGGGCAGCTCACGGGAGCTGCTTCCCTCTCCCCCTGGATCCCCTGGCTGCATCCCGTCCCTGTCCCTGTCCCCATCCCAGGGCTCCAATGCTCGGTCCCTCTCTGCACCCTTTGCGCCCACAGGTGCCCTCCATCCTTCCCTCGAGGTGTTTGGTGTTGCTGGGTGTGCTCCTGCCGCTCATCCCAGTAATTCCTTGCTGGAGCAGCTGGATGCCAGCTCCTCAGGGAGGTGGCAGAGCCCCTGGGAGCCCTGGAATGGTGAATCCTGGCAGAGCTGCCCCTTCCTGCCCACGCTCCTGCCTGCTGCAATTTGGGGCTGTCTGGCTCTTTCCTCATCCCAGCAGTAACGGGAACAGTTCCTCTGGATCATTCCTTGCTTCCAGGCCTCAGCCTGCTGCCAGCTGGCCCCTGGCCACCAGGATGCTCCTGCCTCCGCAATAATCAGGATCAGTGGGGTGGGAGGCTCCCCACAACCTCCCGAGGTGCTCTGCCATCAGACCTGCCCCACCTCGCAAGGACCAACTCGGTCGTGCTGCTTGTGGGGAGAGAAAAAAAAAAGCTTTGGGAAGCATTCCTTACGGGAATTCAGGCGCACGAGGAAGCAGCAGCAGCTTCTTGGCAAGGAGGAATAAATAAAGCTGCCGTCCCAGCTGCAGCCAGTGCGGGAAGCTGAGGGTGCTGCCAGCTCTGTGCCGGGCTGGGGATGTGGGGAGTGCTGGCATGGGGGATCCACTGCGTCCGTGGGGTGCTGAGTGTGAGCTCCTGTGGGATTTGGACCTTCCTGACGCTGGCTGTGCTGGGGATGCAGCAGGAATTGCTTTGCTCGCTGCTTGCCAGCGCAGCTGCCGCAGCCCCGCTCTCTCTCTCTGGGCTTTCTCAGCTTTTCAGGTCACCCTGACAACCTCTCCTGCCTTTTTCCTGGCAGTACCGCGCCTGGATCCGCCGGGAATACGGCAGGAACCCCTTCCAGGACCAGGAGGAGCTGCAGCGCCTGCTGGGGGAGCAGCGGGCGGGGAGCGGGGATTGCTCCTGGCCCCGCTGCCCGGCTCCCACCTTCCCCCCGCCCTGGCACGCAGGTGGCACCGCTGGTGGCAGCAGATGGACGAGCAGATAAGCAGCCAGGCTGTTGGCCCTGGGGCTTGGAAAACTCAGTTTTCCCTTTGCCAAGCCCCTCCAGGGATTCGTGTCTAGGGCACAAAGCTGCCAGCACCAGCCTGGGCTCCAGGGCTGGAGCAGGGCGACAGGAGCCACAGACCCCTCTGTCAGCTGCCAGCCCCAGTGAATGGGCGACAGCGCCCTGCTCTGTCCCATTGCCCCGTTCCCAAGGGATTCCAGCCCCTTCTCCACCCTCAGAGCAGCAGCCAGCCCCGTCCCTCTCTCCTCATGACAATATCTGGGCTGGCAGGGCGCGGGAAAGGTGGTGCAGAACTTGGGAATCCAAGGTGGGAGGAGATGGAGAGGGGCCACCTTGTCCCCTGCTTCCCTGAGGAAGGAGGGGTGAATCCTGGGATGTGGGGGTGCTCTGAGCCTCAGCTGGCACCCAGTGGGGTGGGGAGAGGGGCTGGAGGTGTTTTGGGGCTGCCCCTTGCTGTGCATGTCCTTGGCAGGTGAATATCTGGCATTTTCCTTATCCCAGCCCCAGGGATAAGGGGAAAGGTAAACCCAGATTTATCTTTTATCTGGCATTTTCCTTATCCCAACCCCAGGGATAAGGGAAAAGGCAAATCCAAGTTTAGCTTTTATCTGGCATTTTCCTTATCCCAACCCCAGGGATGGGGGAAATCCAGCAGTGCCTGTCCCACGGCCTCCATCCCTGGAGCCAGAGTGGGTTTGGGATTTCCCTGAGCCCCTTTTAAATGTCCCTGCTTGCCAAAGAAACCAAAAGCTTGGTTGGATTCACTCAACCCATGGACCAATTTAACTCTGTCCTTCTCCAAAAGCCTTTTTGATACCTAAACCCTGTGGCCATGTCCAATTCTTCATCCCAAACTCGGATTGTGCTTTTCCAGAGCTTTCTTTGGCAGGAATTCCCCCCCTCTGCCTTACGAGGAGGGTCCCACATCCCATGGATTCAGCCCTTCCACACATTCAACCCTTCCGTGTCATCTCGGCCTTTTGCTATAATTACCCTGTTTGTCCACTCAAAAAATGTCTGTTCTGCAATTCCTTCTAAGAAAAAAAGGGATGCAAAACATTTCTAGGAATTCTCTTGATGAAGATTTTCGGGTACTCATCGTGTGACAGCACCAGGGGTGACTCACCCTGCTCCTAATAAAGAAAAAAGTGATTAAATCCTGAGGGTGCCTGGACTTGATTTGTGGTGTTCCTGGTGGGAATACACAGATGGACTGAAATGACCTCCCTGCTTCCCATTTTCTTGATGAGAACCACCAGCAAAATGAAAAGTTTTAAATATTCTGTGTTTAGCCATGATGTATAGAATTCCAGGGGGGAAATAATGTTTTTTTTTCCCATTTATTTACATGCATAAAAGGGTCCCTGTGGCTGTTATTCCACATGGAAAGCAGTTAATGAGGTGGAGGCTGCTGATGGAGTGGGCTGAAGGGAGGCTGAGCAATCAGCTCAGGGATCAATATTGGATTTCAAGCCTCGGTTTTCATTTTAGGAAGCAGAAAAATGGAACTTGCAGGCAGGAAGAGAAAAGAGAAGAGAGTGGGAGTTAATAGGAAGTCATTGGAGATGGGTGATAAGCAGAGATTAGGTGTGCGGGAGGCCAGATAAGCTCCACAGCCCGGGCTTCAGACATTCCCAGGGAACCACAGCACCACAGCAAAACCTGGGAAAACCCCCCAGATTTGGGGAATCACAGGGAATGCAGCAGCACCCTACATGCCTGACATCACAGCCACCACCATGCCCCAGAACCTCCTCCTAACCCAAATTTCCCTGGATTTGGGGGCTATCCCAGGTGAATATCTATATCTATTTTCTATATTTTTGTATCATAGATGGATATATATATCTATATAATATATATAATATATATAATATATTATATAAATATATAAATAAATATATAAATATAAATATATAATATTTAAATATAATACATAATATAATAAATAATATAATAAAAATATAAATAAATTATATAAAATATATTATAAATATAAATATAAATATAAATATAAATATAAATTATATATAAATTATATATATATATATATATATATATATTTTCCACTCTGGCCTCCATCAGTGGGACCTGAGGTGGCTTCAGGAATTCTGGGAGCTGGGAGGCAAACCCCAAACAGGTAAAACTGGGCTGATTTCCACTTTTTAGACATTGCCAAGAGCGCCTCAGGCTCGGCTGCTGGGCTCTGCTGTCCCACATCAGCCTTCCCCAAACCAGGGAAATCCTCTCTGCTGGAGCAGGGCTGAGCTGCCCAGGGCGCTGCTGACAGGGGAAATGATTCCCAACACATTCCTGGCCCTGCTGGCACGCTCATCTTCCCTTCCCAGCTGGGGGGCACCTCCCAGCCTGTTTCAGGGGCCTGAAACCCTATTTTATTTGGGTTAATTTTTTTATCTGCCCCACAGGGATCCTCCTCACCCCAGGGAATTTGGGTTTACTTTTCCACCTTTACCTTTACCTTGCCGATGAAGCTGCAGAGCCAAAGTGAAGGCGGGAATGATGAAGCCACCTGAATTTCAATGAATTTCCAGGTTTTTGGTCTCCAGAGGGGATGGAGAGTTTGGTTGTGTGCAGACCCTTAAAAATATCACAAGTTTCCCGGAATTTTAACAAAACAAAGAGATTTTTACAGGGGGGTCTCTAGCAGGAGAATGCAAAACCCCTGCAAAGCTTAAAATTGTAATTTTTGGTCAAAAAAGAAAATGAATGCCCCTGACTGTATCTGGTTGCAGAAGACGGTTTTTGGCTCACCCCAAATCTCCTGGGGGGGATCCAGAGAGGATCAGTGGGGTGTTTAAAAACAAGGGCCATTCCAGCCATCCTTGAACAGAAATGACAGGAAAGGTTGTGCACCTCGGAGCGTTACTTTTATTAAACCATCTGTGCAGCTCCATACATTTCCCATTTCTCCGTATCACCCGCGTGGGAGTAATTATGGTTTTCTTCCAAGAAATGTGTGTGTAATCTGGTAATCCCAAAAAAATCCCCCTCTGAAGTCAGATGGTCCTTTACGCTCTGGTGGGTCTGGCTGGGTTTGGCTGGGCTGGGGAACAGTCAGGACACCAAATCCAGACTGGGAACAGTGGGATTTGCTGGGGCAGGCAGGGAGGGAATGATCCCTGGGGCTGATCCGGAATGGAACTGGGAGCTGCCTGGGCTAAACTGGGACTGGGGAAAGTGGCCTGGGAGTGGGGATGGACTGGGCTGGGACTGGGGACACTGGTCTGGGACTGGGAATGCACTGGGCTGGGACTGGGGACACTGGTTTGGGACTGAGGAAACTGGTCTGAGACTGGGACACTGGTTTGGGACAGGGGACACTGGTTTGGGACTGAGGATGGACCAGTCCGGGACTGGGGAAAGTGGCCTGGGAGTGGGGATGGACTGGGCTGGGACTGGGGACACTGGTCTGGGACTGGGAATGCACTGGGCTGGGACTGGGGACACTGGTTTGGGACTGAGGAAACTGGTCTGAGACTGGGACACTGGTTTGGGACAGGGGACACTGGTTTGGGACTGAGGATGGACCAGTCTGGGATTGGGGATAGTGGCCTAGGAGTGGGAATTGACTGGGCTGGGACTGGGGACACTGGGCTGGGACTGGGAAGGCTGATTTGGGGTTTAGGATAGAATGAACTGGGACTGGAGAGCGACCAGTCTGGGACTGGGGAAATTGGTCTGGGATTGGGGAAACTGATCTGGGATTGGGGAAACTGATCTGGGAATGGGGAAACTGATCTGGGAATGGGGAAACTGATCTGGGAAAGGGGAAACTGATCTGGGAATGGGGCAACTGATCTGGGATTGCGAAAACTGATCTAGGAATGGGGAAATTGATCTGGGAATGGGGAAAGTGATCCGGGATTGGGGAAACTGATCTGGGACTAGATTGATCTGGGACTGGGGAGGTTTATTTGGGGATATGCTGATCATGGGCTGGGGATGGATTGGCCTTGGATTGGGGATATTGGTCTGAGACTGGGGATGGACAGATCTGGGACTGGGATGTTGGTCTGAGGCTGGGGATGGATTGATCTGGGACTGGAATGTTGGTCTGAGGCTGGGAATGAACAGATCTGGGGCTGGTGAGGGACCAGTCTGGCTCAGGGAACACTGCTCAGGGACTGGGGAAGCTGGGCTGGACCTGGGAATGGATTCATTTGGGACTGGGAACGACGGGATCGAACCGGCCCGGGATAGACCCGGGACAGGGGCGGGTTAACCACGCCCCCTCCCGCCTACGCCCCGCCCCTTCCAACACAGGCCCCGCCTCCTCCCGCCCAGGCCCCGCCCCTCGGGGTCAGCTGATTTCGGGGAAAGCCGCGCTTTAAGAGAAACTGCGGCGCGCGCCCCACCGGGACGCTCCTCATTGGTCAGCCCCGCACGGCCCCGCCTCCCCATCGGGCAGGGCGGGAGCGGCGAGGAGTCGGTGATTGGTGGTGCGTGGAGGGGGCGTGGCGGTGGGCGTGGCCGCAAAATCTCGCTGGCATATATAATGAGCTGGGCGAAAGCGCGGGCGCGGCTCCGGGAGCGTGGAAACGGGAACGGCACCGGCCACAGGTACCGGCATCCCGGGGGAGGGCAGGGACCGGTACCGACATCCCCATGGGTGGGCAGGGACCGACCAGGGTACAGGGATCGCCACCGGCATCCCTCGTGGGAGGGCAGGGACCAGCCGGGGGACAGGGACCGGCACCGGCATCCCTCGTGGGAGGGCAGGGACCAGCCGGGGGACAGGGACCGGCACCGGCATCCCCCGTGGGAGGGCAGGGACCAGCCAGGGGACAGGGACCGGCACCGGCATCCCGTGTAGAAGGGCAGGGACCTGTCGCCGGACAGGTCCTCTGTGAGAGGACCCCGGCAAGGCACCGGCAGCGGGCGGCGGAAAGGCTGGGGCCGGTCCCGAGCCCTGCCCCGGTTACCCGCAGGCCTGCGGGCTGCCGAGCAGCGCAGGGGCTTTGCGGGGTCGCACGGATGCGGGATGTCCCCGTCTCGTGGTCCCCGGCTCAGGGAGCGAGCCCGGCATGGGCGGGTCGGAGCCGCGGGGCTGCCGCTGCCGGCCCGGGGGAGGCGGCTCCTCGATGCTGCCCCGAGCGTGTGACTCCCTCTCGGGGAGGGAGATGGAGCCCCGGCCTCCGGCAGTGATGGGAAGAAGCTTTCTAGAAAAAGAAGTGTCCCGTTTCTGCGGGATTTTTCGGGTCCTTCCCTTCTGGCATCACTCAGGGTGGGTGCTGGAGAAGCTGCGTGTGCCCCCATTCCTCCAGGGATGAGCTGTGCCATGTCCTTTGGGGCGTCCAGCTGGCATCCAGAGCTGTGCCCTCCGTGATGTTTTGGCTGGTGGTGTTGGTGCTCACCATCCCTAAAAACCGGGGGCAGTGCTCTGAGGAGCCCGGGCCATCCAGAAGGGATGGAATTCGGTGGCACTGAGCTGGTGGCAGCCTGTGGCGAAGCAGGGACCACTGGCTCTCAGGCTGCGCTGGGAGCATCCTAGTTTTCGCCCCAAAAATCTTCCAATGGGGCAGTAAATAACAAATAAACGAGGGAGAGGCAGTCCAGTAAAATGTAGAGCCCAAAATGCCTGGGAAGTTGATTTGGGGGCTGCTGATCACTTCTGCCAGGCCAGCAGCTCCTGTCATGGCGTGGAGGTGACAGGGATGGTTGAGCCTGGCACTTTGCTTCCAGCAGTTGTCTGTTCCTTATCCCTGTGAGGATTTGGGATGCAGTTTGGAGCTGGCATCCGCTCCCCAAATAGTGCTGGGTGAGAGGAGCTGCTGCCCCCTCCGGGACAAACCCTTGTGCCAAGATGAGCCAGGCACAGCTCTGCCACCCCAGCATGGCCTGCCCAGTGTCACTTGCTCAGGTGACTGCACAGCTGGGGGGAGGGCTTTAATCCCCATCCTCTGTGATTTATCCTGCAGCAAAATAGGAATAAGCAGAGCACTGAGTCAGCCGCTTGTGGGAGCGGAACTTTGGTGGAGCTGGAGGAAGAATTTGTAGTAACTCAGGAGGAAATTGCCTTGATTTTTATTTGTTTTTTTAATTTTAAAAGAAGTAGAGGGTGGGGTGGGGGTGTGGGCTGGGGGTGTTGTAATCTTAGAATCGCAGACCTGTGGGATCCCAGCAGGGTTTGGGTTGGAAGGGGCTTTAAAGCGGGCAGACTCTGGCGTGTGGGGCTTCCAAAAGCTGCGGCTGCTGCCGCTCCCAGCTGGGCACGGGGCAGAGGGGCAAAGCAGCTCCGTGCCTGCGCTGGGATGGGGCTGGCAGAGCTGAGAGGGCCCGGGGGTGTCCCTGCAGGATGTGTGACAGGAACGGCGGGCGGCGGCTGCGGCAGTGGCTGATCGAGCAGATCGACAGCGAGCTCTACGCGGGGCTCATCTGGGAGAACGAGGACAAGTCCATGTTCCGCATCCCCTGGAAGCACGCCGGCAAGCAGGACTACAACCAGGAGGTGGATGCTTCTATTTTCAAGGTAGGGAGAGGTTGTTGATGCCTTTTCCTGCTGGTTCCCAGGCTCTGTGCTGCTGGTTTCGTGCCTTGGTGGGACATGGCCACGCTGTCTCTGGGTTTTGCGTCTTTGACCCCTGTAGGAGATGCTGCATTTGGTCTCCTGGCTTTTTATTTTTTTGGGGGATGATTTATTCATTTTCATCAAAATTTAGGACCAGTCTTGAGTTTGTTTTCAGCACGTTTGAATCCAGGTGTGACATGAGAAGCAGTTTTTGTCCTGCTCTGAACTTCTCATCAGTTTTTCCTGATAAAATGCTGGGTTTATGTTAAAAAAACCTAAAATTACTTTGTAGGTGGGAAGGAAGGATTTCACCAAAGGGGGGTTTCCAGTTTTGGAAAACATGGAAAAATTCCATCCCGAAGCAAAAAGTTCAGGTCTTCCTCAGGAATTCCCTTCCCTCTGACCCCACTCCCAAGTATCTGAACTGGTGAAGGAGTTTAATTTCAGTAAAAACTGGTTTGGGAGCTCTGAGTTATGAGGATAGCCTTGAACTCAGCCCTCTGAAAAGACAGAAATATCTATAAAAGAAATCAATCTGTATAATTAAAAAAAAATATGTAGTGTTTTTCAATCTTCCTTCAGTGGTAAAACATGTTCTCCTACCAAAAGCACAAATTATGTTCTCATCTTAGAGAACAAATTTTATTTAGTAATTTATTTGTCAGGGGCTGGGAAATGAGCTTTACTTTGATTTTTAATTGAGCAGCGATTCCTTGTGCTCCTGACCTGTAGGTGCAGAAGTGAACCCGCAAGTGATGATTTTGCCCTCTGCTTTTTGAAAAGCTGGCTTTTACAAGCCTTTTCTGCATTTCTGAGGCAGGCAGTGCTGCTCTGCACCCCAGAACCCCCCCCAGGTGTGGCGGCTGTGCAGGTGGCCGCAGTCTAGGAGTGAAACAGCAAATCCCCCAGAGATGCTCGAGAGGCTGCAAGATGCAAAATGCTCTCTGCAACCCCAGCTCTTCCTCCCTGAGAGGGCTCACGGGGAGGATTTTCTGATTTTCTTAGGGTATTTTCTCACTCTTTGCTTTAGGCCTGGGCTGTTTTCAAAGGCAAGTTCAAGGAGGGTGACAAAGCCGAGCCGGCCACCTGGAAGACGCGGCTCCGCTGCGCCCTGAACAAGAGCCCTGACTTTGAGGAGGTGACAGACAGGTCCCAGCTGGACATCTCCGAGCCCTACAAGGTCTACAGGATCGTGCCAGAGGAGGAGCAGAAGTGTGAGTTCCCCAGGAAGGGACTGAGCCCTGCCGTGGGTCCATCCCGTGAGCACAGCCCTGCGCCTGAGCACGGCTCCCTGGCCAGCCCTGCCCTGTGCTCTGCCCCTGTGCTTGTCCTGCTCTGCAGATGTCCCCCTGGGGTCACAGGGAGGGGAGGAGACAGGCCAGGCTTGGGTTTTTTAACCCCTTAAACCCCTAGGAAATGTGGGACACCTGCAGCCTGGTGGGAGATCCCATCCCCTGAGGATGTCGTAGGGGCAAATCCCATCTTCCCTGCCTGAGGGAGGGACATGAGCCTCAATCCTTTTTTCTTCCCAACCCCTGCCCTGTGAGGATGGTGGGGAGCTGCAATAAATCCCTTTTCTTGCTGGAGGAGCAGTAATTTTGCAGAGAGCTGCTCTGATGTCCGGTGTGGCTCAGCTCACACTAACTATAACTCTATTTGTGGTTAGGGGAGCCTGTGTGCTTTGTCCTTTTTTTTTTTTTTTTTTTAAAGTCAAAAACTTGCTAAAAAACCCCCATGATTTTGCAGTCAGGAAATCTGCCTTTAGCATCTCTGTCCCCTCCAGCCCGTTCACACAGGGGCTGTGCTGCCACTATGCAAATGGCACTGCAGGTTCCCACCAGCAGCACCACTGCCCTGGGGTGGCTGGTGGAAAAAAGAGAAGCAGCAGCCCCAGCCCCAGTCTCTGGGGTGCTTAAAAAAACCCCAAACCCTCTCCTCTGCTCCAGCTCTGTCTCTGCCACCGGCCAGGCTTTTGATTTTTCTTGCTGCTGGTCCCTGTGCAGGGGGGAAATGAGTTGTAAAGTGATTTTTGGCTCCAAAAAGGCAGCTCT
Organism: Motacilla alba alba; assembly: GCF_015832195.1. NCBI lineage: Eukaryota > Metazoa > Chordata > Aves > Passeriformes > Motacillidae > Motacilla > Motacilla alba. The sequence goes on along the minus strand of NC_052026.1, from coordinate 18,675,923 downwards.
GGAGGGGCTGTGAGCCTCTCCAAGGTGCTGTTACATGGCTCTGCTGTGGTTCTTGGTCTCATCACTTTCACTGAGCGAGAGGTTTCCAAAACCCTTCCAGATCAGCTGTGCTTGGCAAGTGTGGGTGTTCTCACTGCAGCCCCGCCTCTCCTTGCAGGCAAAGCCGGGGTGGCCAACGGGAGCAGCCTGAATGATGTCACCGAGATGGACTGCAGCTCCTCTGCCATCGATGACCTCATCAAAGAGGTGAGGCCTCACCTGGCCGCAGGTGTGCGGGGCTGGGGTCAAGCCGTCTGGTTTGGGAAAGCACTGCCTTGCCCAGATTCCCTCTGCAGAGCTGCAGGGTTTGGGTTTGCAGCTCCTTCAGGACACGCTTCTGGTCTTGGCTCCTGCTTTCCCTGTGCATCCCGCTGGGAGAGACCTTCACTGTGGGGGATGAGTCTGTCCCAGCTCTGTGCCCCTCCTTGGCCTTGTCACACTGGGCTGCTCACCCTCTGTAGCTCCTGAGGGTCTTATTCAGATGTACAACCTGCCCAATGCCAGACTTGGTCTTTCCAACCCCCCAAAAATTGGCTGCTGTTGCCGTTTGGGCCCTCCCTGAGCGTTCCAAGTGCCTTGTTGGGGGCATCAAACCCACTCTGATCCCCGTGCCTGCTGTCCCACAGCCCTCCTGTGTGGATGAGTACCTGGGCATCATCAAGAGGAGCCCCTCACCCCCCCAGGAGACCTGCAGGAACCCCCCAATACCCGACTGGTGGGTGCAGCAGCCCAGCCCTGGTAAGTAGCCAACAGCTTGCGTGGTGTTTGGGAGATTTTTGGGGCGGGAAAAATCTTCCTGTGCGGGGATACGGAATGGGGAGCAGTTTATTTTGTCTTCCTTATTAAGAAAGTTTGAAGTACTCATTAAGAAATCCAGCGGGGAGCTTTTTGCTGGCATTTCCCCTGTGGGAGCTGGGAAACCTGGGGCAGAAAATGAGGAGGGGGTGGTGGGGGGAGCTGGGGGATTGGGATTTGGGAACGCAGGCTCAGCTTGGCTTTCTGTGCCCACAGCGTTGCCCCTGATGAATGGGTACTCCAGCTACGAGCAGTATCACTCAGGTAAGGCACCTCACCTGGCCACAGGTGCCCCTCTCTGTTTGTGCTGGCAGGAGGTGGCTCTGGCTCTGTCCCCCACCTTCAGGGAGGCTTTGCTTTGGGTTTGGGAGGTGCTGCACCCTCCTGATTGTCCCCATTTCCATGCCGGGATAAATCCTGCCTGGTGGCATGGGGGCAGAGAGCAGCTGCTTGGGATGCTGGCATCAGGCAGCCTTTGGAATGGGGGGGATCTGCCCGTGGCATGGGGGGAGTGTGGAGCAAAGGCAGGAGGAAGAGGAGGAAGGGGTTCAAGGTGTTTGGTGGCCATAAACTAAACCGCCTCAACATGAGGAACAACTTCCCATGGAGGGTGGCAGAGTGGAGTTGTGGAATTTCCCTCTCTGGAGACATTCAGAGAGGAATTCATGGAACAAACCCCACCTGGATTTGTTCCTGTGTCACCTGCCCCGGGTGACCCTGCCTGGGCAGGGCGCTTGGACTGGGTGAACTCCAGAGATCCCTTCCAACCCCAACCACACCATGATCCTGTAGTGCTGGGAGCTCTCGCTTGCTGGTCAGCCCTGGAGATGTCCCTCCACCGAGAGAGAGTCACTCCCAGGAGGTTTGGGATTTGGGCACGGCAGCGAGGAGCAGCTTTGTCCCTTCCTGATGAGACGCACACCCACACGCGTCCCTCACCTCCCAGGTTATTCCCAGATGGTGATCAGCTTCTACTACAGCGGGAGGCTGGTGGGCCACGTCAGCACCTCGTGCTCTGAGGGCTGCAGGATCTCCCTGGGCCAGCCCTCGGGCCACGGGGAGAAGCTCTACGCCCCCGACGCCCTGGAGCACGTGCGGTTCCCCTCGGCCGACGCCATCCAGAACGACCGCCAGAAGCAGATCACCAGGAAGCTCTTTGGGCACCTGGAGAGGGGGGTCCTCCTGCACAGCAACAAGCAGGGCATCTTCATCAAGAGGCTGTGCCAGGGCAGGGTCTTCTGGAGTGGCAACACCATGGCTTACAAGGACAGGCCCAACAAACTGGACCGGGAGGACGTGGTGAAGATCTTTGACACCAACTTGTTCTTCCGAGGTTTGTGGGAGCCTCCTGATTTTTTTTTTAAATTTTTTTTTTGTGTTGGGATTTCTGCTGGAAATAAATCCGTGCGTTGGGTGGTGGGGGATGATCAGCCAGCAGATGTGGTGGACGACCCAGTGGGTGGCAGCAGTTTGGGGTGGGGGAACCTTCAGGAGGGTGTAAGAGGGGATGGGAGAACAGGGATATGGCCAGAAACTCCCTGGAAAAGCTGAGGTAATTTTGGGATCCCCAAAGCCTTGGGACAATGCACAAAGGGTTTCCGGAGCTTAAACCTGGCGTGAGACCCCCTTGGGCCCTGTGGTGGGGTTGAAAGGGTGGAGCCCTTTTTCCTTGCACACTTTGAATCCTCACTGCTGGGTTCCCAAGGATGAGCAGGTGACACTGCCAGAGCCAGGAAGGAATAATGGGGTGTTTGGGGTCATGTGGCAAATTCCCAGCTGGAGGCTTTGAGCCCACAGCTTCCTTGCGAGGTGTTTGGTCCCAGGGATGTGCCTCTGGAGGGCAAATTGCAAGTTCTCCTGTGTCCTTGCAGAGCTGCAGCAGTACTACAACAACCAGGGCCGCTTCCCAGACAGCAGGGTCATGCTGTGCTTCGGGGAGGAGTTCCCAGATGCGGTGCCCCTGAGGTGTAAACTCATCCTTGTCCAGGTATGGGGGGTCTGGGAGGAAAAGGGACCCAGACAGGGTGGGAATTCTGCCAGCAGAGCCTCACCCCCTGCAGCCACGGGGCATTTGGATGCCTGGATTGGGGTGGAAGCGTGGTGCTTTTCCACAGCCTCCTGGGAGGTGCTTGGGCTGCTGATTATCAAATTCCTGGGTTTGCAAATAAATCTCCCTAATGGCACGGGTTCTGTGAACTGCAGGGAAATCTTTCCTCTTCCTGCATTGGCACTGGCACTTCTGCCTTTTCCTGTGGGAAATGGGGAGGTAAATCCCTGGAGGGGTGGATTTCAGATCAGTCAGTGATGGGGTCAGCAGCTGTGATTGGCAGCAGTGGGGCTGGGACATCCTAGGAGGGTGAGGAAGGGGATGGGATGTGGGGCCAGTCCTCATGCCTCTGGTAGAAACTTCTCCTTGGAGAAGCTGCAGCAGTTGTAGGGTTGAAAAGGCTCAGGACAGGGGGTTTCTGGAGCCTCTTGGCCCAGCCAGGCTGTGGCAGCAGGGATGTGACAGGGAGGGCACAGGAGGGTGTGGCATCCCCTCTTGAGCAAGACCCACCAGGCCCGTGAGGTCCTGTGGTGCTTTTAGAAGATCAGAGACTGGTCCTGTGCCTCCTGCACAGCTCCTGACCTCGTCACGTCTTGGATGTCTGCCCCAGTGGATCACTCTGGGCGTGCTGGCACACCCCCAGCCTGTCCTTGCACCTCAGTATCCCTGCTGGCAGGAGCTCCTGGGGCTGCTCCTCTATTCCTGGAGCTGCTTGTGGAGCCAGGCCTGCTGTCCTGGCAGGACCCGTCCCCCTGTGCTCTGCTGTGTGTCCCCCACCCCACCTCCACAGGATGGAGCAGCCGGAGATGCCCCAAGAGGACGCTCCTCGCTCAATCCCACCCTTTTTCCTTTGTGCCAGGTGGAGCAGCTGTACCTGAGGCAGGTGGTGGACGAGGCTGGGAAGAGCTGCAGCTCCAGCCCCATGCTGCCCGTGGCTGAGGAGCCCCAGCACGACCAGGGCTACCGGATCTTCCAGGACATCTGCACCACGCGGCCGCTCTTCCGAGAGAACCAGCAGATCGCAGTCTGAGCCTGCTGCCCCCACAGCCTGCTGCTCTGGCCTGTCCACACCCGCTCAGTCCCACGAGTGCCTAAGTGTCCTAAAAAAGTGACACTATCAAGTGTTCTTATTTTTTTCTTATTTTTTTTCTTATTTTTTTCCATTTTTTTCTTTATTTTTTTTCTTTATTTTTTTCTTTATTTTTTTTCTTTATTTTTTTTTTCTTTATTTTTTTTCTTTATTTTTTTTCTTTATTTTTTTTCTTTATTTTTTTTTCTTTATTTTTTTTCTTTATTTTTTTTCTTTATTTTTTTTCTTTATTTTTTTTCTTTATTTTTTTTTCTTTATTTTTTTCTTTATTTTTTTCTTTATTTTTTTTCTTTATTTTTTTTCTTTATTTGAAAGTTTGGTCTTGTTCTTTGCTGTTTCCAGTGCAGAGTTTCCATAAATCCAGTGGTGAAAATTGCCGTGAGCAAATAGCTTGGATGTTCAGTGTTTGTCCTGTAAAGAATCTCTGATAAAAGTGACTTTTCTAGCCCCAGGCCTGTCTGTAGCTCATGGCTGGGGGACGAGGGAGCATCCAAGCTGTGCAGGAAGGTCGGGGCTGGCTTTGCTTTGTGTTGCCTTTGTTAATGGCCAGTCAGGCAGAACCAAAAACCAGCAGCTGTAACCACCTGCCCCAACAATCTGCAACTCAGACCTTGCTGAGAGCAGCAATTCGATAGGAGGTGACTCTTGGAAAAGCCTCAGAATGCTCAAATTTAGGAAATTCTATCCAGGAATCAGCTTTCCCCCTTCCCAGAGTCCTGCTGGTGACTTCTGAGCACTCCTGGGTGTGTCTCCCCACGAGAACTCCTGAAATTCCTCTTTATTTTTGCTGTGAGATTTATGTGTTTCCCTTTGGATTGAAATTTGGAAACCCATGCAGAGATTCTATGTGTAAATACTGAATATGAAAACTTGGGAATCTTAATTTTTCCTGACCAGAGCCAGAGTTTTATATAAATATATAGAATTTTAATTTTTCAAGTTTGCAGCGTAGTGTGAATAGCTTGGCTTCACCCTCCCAAACACACGTGTGGGGCTCTCCCAAGCGTGTCCAGGCAGCTCATCCATGTGTAAATCCTCATTTTCACAGCCTCTGTGTGTGCCCCCAGCTCTGGGGAGCTGCTGGTGCCTCCCAAAGCAGGACTGCACATGTGTGCGTGCCACCGAAGCTGCCTATTTATTGTACGCCTGAGGTTTGTTAATTTGTTGGGTAAATTTTTATATCTCCCTGCAATTAAAGTGCTATATTTTGTATTTCTCTTGCAACGTGGTTTTTGGGTGCAGTGGGTGGGGGTCTCAGAGCTGCTGGGGGGAGTCTGGGACCTCTGACTTGCCCCTAATTTGGTTTTACCTGTGGTGGGGTCTGTGTTCAGCCTCTGTCGCCTCCTTCCTCTTCCTGGATTCCCCTCCAGGCAGAAAGAAATGGGTGAGAATGCTGTGATGCAACGGAGGGAGGGAAATGGGATCACCTGGAGAGCCTTCATTCCAGGGAGGAGGAGGAAGATGTGTCCTGCCACAGCAGAGCTGGGTGTGATGCTTTAAGGTCACGGGGTGGAGGCGGTTCTTTATGGTCGTGTCCAAAAAAAAACTTCCTCTTTTCCTTTTCCCATGGGACATGGGAGTGTTTTCCCGCTGTCCTGTGGTGGTGGAATCCCAGCTGACAGGCAGGTGCCTCCCTCATTCCCTGCTACCCCTTCGGGAGGAGGGGAATTGGGAAGAAAAGCCTTGAGGACTGAGAACAGTTTAATATTTGGAAGAAATTTTCTACTTTGGGAAGGAATTCTTCCCTATGAGGGGAGGCGAGGCCACAGGGTGCCCAGAGAAGTGTGGCTGCCCCTGGATCCCTGGAAGTACTCAAGGCAAAGTTTGATGGTGCTTGGAGCAATCTGGGACAGTGGAAGGAGTCCCTGCCCATGGCAGGGGGTGGAATAAATTGAATTTTAAGGTCCCTTCCAGAACAAACCATTCGGGGATTCTAACTATAAAAATATCAAGCGTAGTAATTGTAATGAAAGGGAGAGAGGAGTAAAAGTGAAGGGAAGCAGGTGATGCACAATACAATGGAATGGCAATTCCTGAGGGAAAATGTCATTGAATGACAATACTGTGAGGAAAATGAACTCTACCCCAGCAGAAACCAGGACCCTTCTCCATCCACATTTCTCAGGGTTCTGGTCTGGGGGGGTGCCCTGAGATGGGAGAACCAGCTTGAGCTTTGATCAAACATGAGGATTGAGGGAATTCCCCCATCCTTGCCCCAGCCCTGTGGGTGGGATGCTGGTGGTCCTGCCTGTACCCCTGTGCACGTCCTCTGCAGCCATTGCAGCACCTGGATTTGGGGCTTGTGGGAAGAACTGGCTGCACACCGAGATTTTTTAGGATGCACCAGGATCCTAAAGGCAAAGGAGACCCCAGCTCCTAGGGGATGCTGTGCCACTGGGGTGGGGATGGCACCTGTGGGGGCACTGTGAGCACTGCTCAGCCTCTCTCTGCTCTTCCTGAGCACCCCACAGGCTTTAATCCTGCTCCAGCCCTCGCTGCTCCCCCAGAGGGTGAGGAAGCCTCACCTCCTGTGATGCCTTGAGGAGGCTGACCTGGAACAGAGGCTGGACAGAAGCAAAGAATAAAGCAGGGATTTATTAAAAGGATCTCCTCCATGGATGCACTGTGGGCAGCACATGAGCCCAGCCAGGGCTGCACCCAAGATGAACCAAAATGGCCCCAATCTGAACCCAAGATGAACCCAAATGGTCCCAAAATGCACGAGTGCTCCCGGGGTCTCTCCCTTGGCTCAGTTCTGCTCCATTTGCACCTTGCAGTTCATTGTCCCGTTCCAGCTTTAGCCCAGGCACTCCCATCCTGCTTGTTTTTCTCTCTGCAGCCCACGCTGTTTGTGCTCCTGGGCTGAGCTTTGGATCATTTGTCCTTGGTGCCCAGCTGGAGCAGGAATTGTTTTGTCTCCCTGCTCTGTGCAGAGCTCCCCATCCCCTGATGTGAAGCCCAGAACTGCACACTAAAGCAGCACAGAATGTGAAAAATAGAAAAGCTCAGACCTGAGGCATCACCTGTGGGGCCTGGCAGGGTGGAGGTGGGAGCGAGGTACCCTCTGTGGGCTGTGCTGGAACAACTCATGACAGACTGGAGCCTGGGACACCAGAAACCCCACTCGTGGTTTCCCCAGATGTGCAGGGCCGAGTCCTTCCTCAGAAACCACCACCTTGTGCCCGCCTGGAGCCACCTGCTCCTGCCCAGGCTCTTTCAATTTCCACCCCAGACCGCGGCAGAGCCGTGGGGAGCTGAGGTGCCTTGTGCTGCACGGGTTATTTTTGGTGTTGTCAGTGTGTCGCAGAGCCCACGGCTCGGTTTGGGACCTCAACCAGCACCGTGGCTTCTGTCCCACAGAGATTCCCAGAGGAAATACGTGGTGAGTGAGGGGGGACTGGGAGGGAGCCAGTGGGATGCAAGGAGGGTAACGAGGTGGGCATGTGATTGTGGGCAGGGTTTGAGCTCAGGCAGGGCTCACAGAAGTGTTGGGCTTGGTTCAGGCCTAAGCTGGGTTTCCCTATCCTGCAATCCATCATGAGGCTGATGCTCCAGCACAGATTTCCAGGTAAGTGCAGTGATTTCACGCAGGGGTGCTCTGGCCTGGAGTCACCGTGGCTTCTGTGAGATTCCAGAAGGAATTCCTGCACGTCTCTCACTTTTCCTGCAAGCCAGGCAGGAAGGACGCTGCCATCCCCAGCTGGGAAGCTGGTGGGGTCTGGAAGAGCCCCAATCCAGGGGCAGTGCCTGCATCCTGGGCACCCATCCCTGCACCTTGCTGGGCCCTGGGCAGCTCCAGGGAGCTGCTGCTGCAGCTGCGCCCTGTCTTGGTGGTTTTGGGCGACTGGTGACTCAAATACTTTCGTTGGTTTCTGTTCATTTGGGTTCCTCTCTGTCACCTCCCCGAAGCGAAACCTCAGTGCCAGCGTCGGCTCCTCTCTGCCAGCGGCTTTTCTGCTGCCAAGTCCCAAAAGCGCCCCAAGTTTTTGGCTGGGGACCCTGTCCCCAAACCCTGCGGGTGATTTATCCCCTGCATCCCCTCCGTGGAGTCATCCTCCTGCTGTAGCAGGACAGTGGAGCACAAATGAGGTGCTCGGACCGCCCTCCCCAAAATTCTTGCTGCTTTTTTTGGTGCTTTCTCACACTTGGAGCCAGAGCAGCAGCACCATCAAACTCCTGCCTGATGTCAAGGTATCTCCTTGTGTCCCAATAGGGCCTGTGGGAATGGGAAGGGAACTTTTGGGAGCTGCCCAGGCTGAACTCCTGCCTTCAGGAGCAAAAGGTTCCACATGGGAAGGAGAGTGGAGCTTGGTTTCCAGGAAGGAAACCTTAATTTTCAGGACATCCAGGGCTCCCTCAAGAATATTTGGGAAGGAGCCATGTGCTTACCAAATCCTCCTGACATCTGGCAGGGAAGGGTGGACCAGGGCAGGAAATTTGGGGGAATTTTCTAAGATTTTTCCAGCCTAAAGATGTCTACTCCATGGCAGAGGAGCATTTTGATTTCTGGGTACTGCAAAGGATGTGATCAACACTGCAGCCCCTTGATGTTTTGCTCACTGACTCAGGGATGTAATTTGGGTCCAAATCCAACCTTTCTCCTGAGATTTGTGGCTGGAAGGCAGCTGGGCCTCTGGGCAGCATTTTCTTTGGGAGAAAATGAGCTGGGTTATATCCTGGGTTGCATTAATCTTGTTCATCATGTGTTTCTGGAGTTTAGTGAGGGGCATGCAGGACGGGCTCCTCACCAAATGCCAAAAACGCCACAGAAAGTGGCTTCAGGGGAAGAATTCAGCATCCATGAGGACAACAAGTGCCTACCCACCCCTCCCACAGGCGTGGAACCCAGTGTGAGGAGTCACCTAGTGCCAAACTCCCGTGAACAACAAGTTTGGTGGGCTGGCGAGGAGGAAGGCGAGGTTCGTCCCAGCTGAATCCTGAGATTTACCCCAACTCAACCTGGAGAAAGAGGAAAAAGCTCTACAGGCATCTCCATCCAGTGCTCTGCAACCACAAGTCAGTGGCAGCTCCCAGCTCACAGTTGAACTGCTCGGGAATCCCAGACCCACCAGCTCCAGCTGCTTCCTCCAACCTGCCCCCGCCTGGCACCGGCCCCCCCAGGCGCCTCTCCAGGCGTTAGAAAACAAACAGTCACTTTTTATTTCTAGACACCAGCCTCTCCAACTGGTCTGATTGCTCAACGCCCCCGTTTCAGCACAGCAGCCTGTCCAGAGCCAGCTTCTCCGGGCTCTTCCTGGCAGCCTGTTGTGATCTGGGAGCAGCCCCCTCCTCATGGGCAGCAGGATGTGTCCTTGGGAAGGCAGGAAAGCTGCACAGAGGCTCCCACATCCTTTTCCAAAGGGGTTTATACCCCCTTGGGTGGTTTTATGGCCAGGGATGATGATTTGTGATGGAAACCTGTTGTATTCTGGGAGCAGCCCCCTCCTCACAGGCTCTGTCAGCAGGATGTGTCCTTGGGAAGGCAGGAAAGCTGCACGGAGGCTCCCACCTCCTTTTCCAAAGGGGTTTATACCCCCTTGGGTGGTTTTATGGGCAAGGCTGATGATTTGTGATGGAAATCTGTCAGGAAAACCCATTCAGAGTGGATGTTGGTGGATCTCAAGGGCCTTGCCCCATTTTGTGACCGTTTTTTTGGACACGGTTTCATGTGACACTTTTCAATTGTCTTTTGGTTTGGGTGGATGGTGGGACTTGGTTCAAGGGCCAAACCATGAGGTCAGAGCTGTGGGGGCAACACAAGGGTTGGCCAAAGGCACCTCCTCAGCTCCATCAAAAGAAGGAAGAGGCGGTGGTGGGAAGAGCTGAGGGTGAGGAGGCTGAAGCGGCAGGAATTCCTCAAGCTGGTGCAGAGGAAAGGAGATCCCAAACCCCAGAAAACATGAGAGCCACTCAGTTTTCAGAGTCAGCTTCTGACAGGTGCCCTCTCCCTCTGCAGGTCTGTGCCCGGACAGCAGACACCAGGGGCTGAGAACAGGCTCCACCCGAGCCCCAGCAGCAGGGACAGCACAGGGACGAGGAGAAACACGCTGACATTTGTGCAGAACTTTGGGGTTGTTCTGAGACCAAGCCTGAAACCAGGTCCAGGCTGAAATCCCCTCCCTTCCCCCTCGGCCTGCATGTGCTTGGGGGCTGCGTGCTGCTCTGACATATTTTTATTGCGGGTGATTTGTTTGTAATAACGAAACACCCGGATGCACCGAGGAGCCATAAAAACCAGCCTGAGATTTTTCTGTGGGTCTGGGTTGCCCAGAGCCACCAGGTAACCCGGGCCTCTGCTGCTCTTCCTTAGAAGGATTTGGTCTCAGCCCCAAAATGGAAATGGGAAGAAGCAAAAGGGCATTTCGGGCCATTGCACAAGGAGGTCTTTGCAATGTGGTGGTTAAAAAAAAATACTCCAAGCTGGAGAAACATTCCTTTCCCTTCTTTTTCACCCCAATGTGTGAATGTAGTTGGGTGTTCAGAAGAGTTGCTCCAGCTCCTGCTGAGAAAATAATTCACATGGGTTATGTAAAACCTCCTTACTCTGTGCTGGCTGTTTTACAGGGAAATGCAAATCATAGAAACATGGAAGGATTTGGGTTGGAAGGGACCTTAAAGCTCATCTCATTCCAACCTCTCCCTAGAGGATGGAATACCTTCCACTGGACCAGGCTGCTCAAAACCCCAAAAGAATAACAAGATTTTTAGTCTCTGGAGCAATTAATTTCAATAATATCAATTTCCAGCATCCCATGGTTCCTGCTTTTTTTTTTTTTTTCTTCTGTTGGGCTTCAGAAGGAGGACTGAGGGATGTGGAAGAAACAGTGGTTTGAAAAAAGAGATTCCCTGCCTGCGTCTTTCTGTTCTGTATTTGAGGAGTAACCACTTCTCCCTGAGGTAAATCTGGCTCATGGACAGGTCTGCAGGGCGAGGGCAGGTTGCTCTTCCCAGGGATCACAGCTAGAAAATAGCAAGGGAGATAATTCTGGGGAATGTTTTTACACCTCTGCCCCAGAAATACAGTCTGGTTTTCTTCTGGAGGAGGGTCTGGACACCTCTTTTGTAAAAATACCAAATATTTCAAATTTGCTGATTTGCTTTGCTGCTCCAACCCAAGTTTTCTCTGTTTGCTCCTAAATGCTCATGACCAGTGTGACCTCCAGTCCTTCCTCAGGCAGATGGTGAGGTCTGAGGAGACCTGGTCCCAGGAGAGATGAGAAGAGCCTCTTTTTCAGGTGGAGAAGGGAAGGGACCACTTGCTTGCATTTCAGGCGAGGAAGGAAGAAATCAGTGGGAAATGTTCACTTGTGGTGTCAGCAGCAAGGGCAAGGAGGGCCTGCAGGAAGGAGGCTCGTGGTTGGGAAGGTGGGGAAGGTGGTCTCTGGGGTTCACCACCGAGCAGGAGGTGGAAAAGGTGGGGGAAAGTGAGAGATGGTGGTGGTTGGAGGGAGGTTCATTGCTGGTGCATCTCAGGAGAAGGGTCAGCACCTGCCCTGCCCATTGTCCAGCCCTGGGAGGTGAAAGGAGCAAGTGTGGCTGAGCTGAACCCCAAAACCAGGGGCTGAGGGAAGCCTGGACCGTGGGCTGTGGCTGCAGCATGGAGGGTCAGAGCCCCCAGCAGAGCCCTGCTCCATGGACATCTTTAATGCCCTCAACCTGCTCATGGCTGTGGGGACCAACCCCTGTGGAGCGATGGCCAAGAAAGAGCTGGATTATGTGGGGATGGGATCAGAAAGGAGAGAGGTTCCACCCTGTTGGGCAGGACGCAGCAGCAGTCTCTCCTGGAAGAGGGGGAGTCTCCTGGGCTCCTCCTGAGGAGCATCTCTGGTGCACGGTGTCTGCTCGATTCCTCTTTCCTGCCCACAGCCAGTGACGGGGCTGGGTCTCCTTCTGTGGGCTGAGATCAGGCAGGAGACCAAGATCAGGCTGAATGGTGAGGAAACAAACCCCCTGTGCCCACCCTGGGTGGCTCTGCCCTCGGGGTGGATGTGGGGAACTCTCGGTCTTGACGAGAGTCTGGAAATTCTGGGGTAATTTTAACCTTGCTGTGGGTTGTGAGAAACCGAGGGGTTTTACAGCTTTGCTGTGCTGGGCACTCGAAGTCATGGGGTGCAACTCCCCCAGGACCAACAGCGAGTCCCAGCTGGAGCAGGGCAGGATCAGCGTGAGCCCACAGGATTGGGATCCCCTGCAATGTCCTTTCCCACCTTCTCAGGCTGAGAGCTGTGCCCTGTGATGAAATGCAGGGCAGAGATGGCTCAGGGGAAGTTGGTTCTCAGGGAGAACAATGGTTTAGGATGTTTAGAAAAGGCACAATTTCTTCATTTTCCCCCATCAGATTTTCTGGGTGAAGCTCATGCTGTAAGGATGAGTCATGAAGCCAAGAGGTGTCAGGAGGGTTTTGAGCACCAGGGAGGGTTTTGTGTGGCAGGCAGGTGTCTGGCCAGGCTGGTTGGCACCCATCTCATTTGGATGGCCTTTGGGCCATCTAGTTTGGACTAGATGACCTTTAATAATCCCTTCTGTCCCAGATTATTTTACCTGGCCTGGAACTCTTCCTGCTGTGAGTTTGAAACTGCAGAGGTCTCGATGTGAAAGCAAAACCTGGCCTCGGTTTTGCCTTGTTGAGAAATTATGCCGTGTTTCTGGTAAAGTGACATCATCTTTTCGAGCTGCTGCAGGAAAAGGTGCCACTGTGTCATTTCTGGTCCTGTCTCCTAATTCTGGCTCTTACTCACAGAATCCCAGAAAGGTTTGGGTTGGAAGGCAGTTTAAAGCTCATCCCATCCCACCCCCCTGTCATGACAGAGACACCTTCCACTGTCCCAGGCTGCTCCAAGCCCCGTCCAACCCGGCCTTGGACACTTCCATGGATGGGGCAGCCACATTTTGAAGAGTTTAAACACTCAGAAGAGTTTAAGCACACTTAAGCACAACTGTGGAAAACTGGGGATTTTGGTGTAATTTTTATGAAACTGGTGGAGTTTGCAGCAGCCTCTTTCTAAAGTGAGAAATGAAAGGAAGGCAATAAATGGTGCCTGGAACATCCAGAGCATTTTTGCACAGAAGCTCCAGCCCCAGGTGCAGGAAAATCTTTGCCTGCCCATGAAGGTTCATTTCCCAAAGGCTGAATACCCTGAGGCCGATTCTCACCTCGTCCCACGGTGAGTATGTTCATCTCCAAACAACCAAGAGCTGTTCAGGAGGAGCTGATTCATCACAGCCCAGTCCTTGAGACATCCTGCTCCTTATCAGCCCTGCAGGGCTATCAGGAGAGGTGAGGCTGGAAAGCAGCCCAGAGAATTTAATAATTCACTCTTGATCTGTGCGGCCATCACCGATGGACGCTGAGGTGCTGCCAGAGACGGGATCTGATTCCAGGGCAGGGCCAGATCTTAAAATAGGAGGATGGGAACAAATGGTAACGTTTGTTTTCCCTTTTATTGGCGTGCTGTAAAGGTTCACCTCCAGCCTGAGCTGTCAGTTGGGCACGGTGTGGAAAGGCCAGAGTTCCAGGAATCGTGCCTGAGGCGGCCCGTGGACCCGTGACCCCAATCTGAGCTGATCTAGCACACCTCTGTTTTCTCTTGAGATAAGAAATAGTGGTGAGTTGATCGTATCTTTCCCTTTCCCTACTTTTCTGCTGTTTTAGCTATTTTATTAGGGTTTTTTGGATCACAAGTGGAGGCTGGCAGAGCCAGAGCTGCTGTCCTGTACATCCAATCAGCTTTTCTCAGGCTGCATTTGGGACGGAGCCAATTCTCCCCAAAACCAGCATCTTTCCATCACATGCTACAGCTTCGGAGTCTGCAGGTGTGATCATCTCATCTGCTTCTGAGGTAGCTCCGCTGCCTACAAAAGGCAAGTGCTTATGCTTTGAAAATTCACAGAGCTGCAAAAAAAGTTCCCCAACTCCTTTCCCCCAACACCAAGAGCTGCTCTCAGTTTTGCGCAGGCGAAACATGGAGTTTCACTGAAACCAGCTGAAAAAAGTCCTCCTTGTTCTGTAACCCCTCTCCTTTTCCAGATATTTATCATGTGCTTGTGTCACAGCCTCCTCCTGAATCTGGAATTTAAGAGGAATTCTGGCTTGGGACCAAATTTTCAAAATCAAGTAGAAAAAAAAAAAATTAAACCAATGAGCTGCAGTGGACAAAACACAAAACCCATGTGCAGAGAAAAACTAAATTCACTAAATAAATATTTATTTTATTCTACTGAAGCTTCCTGAATAGTCAAGTGGGACTTCTCCTGCTGGGATGAGCTGGGATGAGATCCATTCCCTGTGACAAAACAAGCCTGGAGTTCAGACTTCGGCCTCTGCTGAGAATGAATTAATCTGCTCTTAGTGAGATCTCAGCTCCTGGGTTTCCCACCGTGGGATGCTGAGCCCGAGGGCGCCCCTGCTTTAAAAATCAGAATTTCCTTGCAGAAATTCTGGCAGAAAAAGTGATGAGCGCTGGAGTGGGTGCAGGAGTGGCCTCGGGGCTCATTTACATTTACGGGTGAGAAGTGGGGCGTGAGCTGCTTTCCTGTCAGCGCCAGGGTTGGCCCTAAAACCCCCTGTTGGTTTGGTTCTCTCAGGGTTGGAGCGAGGTCTTGAAGGGGGAAAAGCCCTGAGAGCTGCCAGACCTCTTTTCCTTGTGGGTGGATTGGCTGGTGTCCTGAAATGGGGTTGAGCCTTTCCTTTGTCACCTCTATTCGTGGCAGCCTTAGCTCGTTAAACGTCTGGGCTTGATGATCTCAGAGATCTTTTCTGACCTCAATGATTTTATTTTCACGTTTCCTCCTCCCAGGAGGCTTGCTCCATTCTTGGAAGTGTTGGACCGGGCTTGGAGCCAACAAAATTCTCCAAGAAAAAATCTTTTGTCCAAGTGTTCATCTTTGGACCTGAAAGAAATAAAGGTGTTTTGTGGGGGGGCAGCTGGTGTTCTAGCCATGCTGGGAAATGGATTCCCTTGGGCTGACCCTGGAATGTTGCAGGATCCCACATCGCTGAAGCCCCAACTTGCTGGGCACGGGTGCAGGAGCTGAGCTTGGGGACATTCCTGTGGAAAGGGACACGTTTAATAGAGTCCTTAATGAAGGAGCTTTTTTTGGCATCACGAACCTTCCTTAACCAATAAACGCTGTGTCAGACGAGCTGCAGGGCTGGGGAGGAGCGGTCATTCTGCCATATTGAGTATGCCAGGGAATGAGGGAAATCTATTTTTCCTGCTTTATTTCCTTTTTCCTGCTGTTATTCCTGCTTGTCCCTTTTTTCCCCACCGTTTTTGGTGCAGGAGGTTGCAGGGTGGAATGGGACATTAATCCTCGTACTCCTTCCACGCCCTTTTATCTACCCCGAGGTGGAAGGCAGAACTGAGCATCCCTTCAGGGTAAAAGGGTGTTTTATAGGAATAAACACCAAAAAAGAGAGAAAACCAGGTCAGAGATGAATCCAGGCCTCAGGGGGGTTTGCAAAAGAGCTGGAAATCTCACAAGGCCTCATGAGATTTCTGATACTTCCCACTTCTGGCTGGGCCAGAAATACCGCAAGAACAACGCTGCATCATCATTCTCAGCTCTGGCTCTGCTCTTCCCACACTCCCAGCAGGGATCAGCCTCCCAAACCTCCTGCAGGCCGAGGATCCGCTGGCACCGCGGCGCAGACGCCGCCCGGCTTTTCCTCCCAGCCCCAAGCGCTGAGCAGGGAGGTATTTTTGGTCGAGAAATCAAATGACTCATTTTGTGGATACCAAGAACTATTTTTGGGCCGGGGCGTGCGCCTCCCCCTGATGCTACCCGGGCATCTTCAGCCACCCGGGGCAGGTGGGTGCCCAGAGGGCATCGCACCCTCCGCCTCCAGATCCAGCTGGACGGCAGAGCCTGGAGGCTGCCCCTGGCCAGCCAGGGCTGTTGTGCAATCCCACTGTTCACGTTTCAGCTCGGTCCTTACCCTTTCCGCCCTCCAGGCCGGGTTTGTTATGCAGAGGAAGCTTCTAAGGAGCCCCGACAAACAGACAGGAAACCGAGTCTTTCACCGCGCGGACACATTGTCTGCCCGGGGCTAAATTTGAACATTAAAAGACCTTATTTATTTCTTTTATTTATAAATCCTGAGCCGTGTGCTTTGAAGACGACGAGCCCCGGTTGGGAAGGGTGAGGGGAAGGGCAGCCAGCATGGTGTGGAGCAAAGTTCAGCTCTGGTGCGTGGGGTGGGATCAGGGCAGGCTTGGATGCTCCATGCCATGACCTGGAGCCATGTCCAGGTGCGAATGGCCAGATGAGATGGTGGGGCTTGAATGGGACAGCTCTGGGTGAGCAGTTTGTGGTGGAAACTCTGCTCAGGAGCTCACGGGCCTCCCCTGTCTGGGTGATGGTGAAGGGGGTGCTGGGATCCAAGCTACATTGCCTGGCTGAGGCTGAAATCCTGGGTGGCTCAATGTCCCCATGGAGGCTGGGTGATGAGGGATTCATATCCAGGACTGGATTCCTGGAAGTGTTTAAAGCCAGGCTGGATGGGGCTTGGAGCCATCTTGCATAGTGGAAGGTCTCCCTGCCCATGGCAGCGGTTGGAATGGGATGATCTTTAAGGTCCCTTCCAACCCAAACCATTCCAAGATTCCATGATCAGCAAGGTCAGGTGGCCACTCCATGTCCACACCTGGAGTCACCACCACTGGCCTTGGCCACCACCTCTGGAGAAGCTGCCCATGTCCCCAACAGCACCAGAGCTGCCTCCCACCAACCCACAGCCTCCTGGTCCCACCAGTGACCCTGGTGAGGCCATCAGAGGAACCAGAGGCTCCTTTGGAGATGGTTTTTGTTTATTTTCCATGTCACAGTGGGTATTTCCAGGCAAAGGTAGTGTGGGAGAGGCAGGCAGATCTCAGCCACCACAGCAGGCTTTAAAAAGTGAAAACACGAAGTCGAAAGCTGCCAAACCTGCAGCAACTTCCCAAATCCCACCTGAAATTTAGCAAAAGGCACAAGGAAAGTAAAAGTTCCAGCGCTGCTTTTTCTGGGGGGGGACGTGGTTTCTTTTTTAATGTTGTTGTTGTTCTTGGAGAAACATCTCCCTTTATTCTGAGAAAAGGGAAGCGCTGGGGCCGTGGCTTCTGGGGACTTGTGGATCTGCCCCTCAGGAGAGCAAAATTGGGGTCAACTCCAGCACCCAAGGTTGCACCAGGGCTTGGGCAATTCAACAGCGATGCTGAGGCCCCTGTGCAGAGCCAGGAGCTGCAGGAGGAGATACAGGGGTGACACAGAAGAGGAGAAACCTCTTGTCCTCCCTCTCTGCCCCATCAGGGGCACAGATGGGTTTGGGCACAGAGATGCTCCATCTCTCCCCCCTCCTGAGGGTGAGGTTGGGCTCAGCTGCACCAAAACCCACCGGTCCCAGCGACCCTTTTCTTTATTTAACCCTGCCCGAGCCCAGGATTGAGGAGCCACTTCCACATTTGCTGCTGGCCACGGCCAAAAAGCCCTTGGAGCCGTTTGTGCTCCCCCTGCCCGGCCTGCGTCGCTCGCAGATGCTCAAACCACACGTTCCTGCCCCCAGCCTGGCCCAGCACAGATGGACACAGCTAAAAACACCCCAAAATAACGCCCGGCCACAGCAGTCCTGCGAGGGTCTCCCAGCCAGAGCAGCTGGGGCTGAGGGGACTGGCTAAAAATAGGGGTGTGGTGCAAGTTTCTGAAGGTCCCAAGGTGAAACTTGGTCTGGGTTAACTGAAAAGCTGAGGGTGTCTTTGGGGTTATTTCTGCTTGGGGGGGCTCAGCAGAAGGAATAGGGGAGCTCTCTTGGGCATGGGTTTAATGGGGTCTCCCCATCACCTCTGGGCATTGCCTGTGTTTGCTTTGTGGGGTCACCACCCTGGCGGGGAGCCGCATTCTGGGGCCCAAAGGTGCTAAAAGCTGTGCTGGACTCACAGATTTTGGGGTTTTTTTTGGGAGAAATCTGCAGGTTTGGCACCTCTGCCTCACACAGAGGGCCCAGCCCAGCATCCCAGTGTAGCTGCACACTCCAGCTGAGCCCTGTCCTGCCCAAGAGGACGCCCAAACCCTCCATCCCTGCACAAGGACAGCAGCTGGAGCGTGAAAATCTCTCTCTGATATTTCCACCCACGGTCCACCAGCTGAGGACACGCCTGGAATTTTTGTGGGACCCCCTGAGCACACCGGAAGCTTGGAATATTGGATGCAAAGAGCTCAAGTGGTGAGGAAATTGGGAAATTTGTCAGCTTTAGCGACTCTCCAGGGTTTGAAATTTCACAAGATGATGTGCACCTCGCTGATATTTAGCAAAAAACCACCTTCCAGCTCCATTCAAAAGTGTGGGGGGGGGAATAGGATTGAAAGCCTTAAATAAAGTGTCAAGCCAGATCTAAATTAGGAAGAAGTGGAATGACAAAGATGACAGTGCTGTTCCTTCACATCCATGTGTTTGGGACCCCTCTACTCCCCACCGAGCCCAGGGGAATCCACCCCATCCCCGTCCCCCCCACCTTGCACAACCCCCGGGCTCCTTCTCCTTCTCCTTCCTCACCCTGGGTGAAATCAGAGCTGTTATTTCAAAGAGAAGCTTGTGATTTATCGCTGTAATCTCAACCACAAGTTGAGCTGGCAGGAGTTAGGGGAGCCACGAGGGATAACAGAGGGCTTGGCCATTCATTTCAGCATCCTCTGCTCTCTGGAGGTTTTCATTTCTTCAGTGCAACAGCAGGGCAATATGAGTTTCTCACAGAAAGAGGAGAAAATGAAAAGGAAAAAAAAAAATAAAAGGATTGCCCAGGATTTGTGCTGAAGTAGCTCAAAATGGGGCTGTTTCTCTGCATGGTGGTTTAAAAAAAATCAGCTTTTTTTTTAGCTGGAAAACCTGAGGTCATTGCAGGAACCAGAGGAACCAGCCCTGCCTGGCAAAGGGGGACACCCTGGGATGGTGCTGCTGGTCCAAGGGCAGGGCTGAGTGAGGGTTTATCCTTCTTTTTCCCGTTTTTCCTTTCTCCATAAGTCACTTTTACAGCTCCCAGCAGCCAGCCTGGCAAGCACAGCTTTGCAGGGATGTTAATGAGTCTTTAAATCAAAGGTTTGTGGTGGCCAAAGCAAAGCTGGGTGTCTCCTTCCAGAAAGGGGCTGCTCAGAGAGCCCCCAAACACCACCTGGCTGTGAAGGACCAGCACTGTCATCTTTGTCATTCCACTTCTTCCTAATTTAGATCTGGCTTGACACTTTATTTAAGGCTTTCAGTCCTATTTCCCTTCACTTTTGAATGGAGCTGGAAGGTGGTTTTTTGCTAAATATCAGCGAGGTGCACATCATCTTGTGAAATTTCAAACCCTGGAGAGTCGCTAAAGCTGACAAATTTCCCAATTTCCTCACCACTTGAGCTCTTTGCATCCAATATTCCAAGCTTCCGGTGTGCTCAGGAGAAATCCATCAGTTTTTTTATGCCTTTTCCTTGTTTTACAGAGGGAAAGGCTGTTTTTCCAGGCTGGCTGCAGACTGTGGGGGAGTCGGAGAGATTTCAACCCACTCTGAGGAAATGACAAAGCATTAACTCCCCTGCAAGGCACTGAAATAGTTTTCACTAAAGCCAATCTTTGCAAGGAATTGTTTTCCAAGCCAAAAAAAAAAAGGAAAAGAAGAAGAAAAAAAAAAAAAGAGAAAGAGAAATATTTGCTCTTTCTTGGCTTTTCTGCTTTGCTAATCCACTTTGACATTTATTAGCAATTATTTATTTCCTTCCCTGTTGGCTGTTTATGGTGCAATTTTTCACCCAAATAGGCATTACTCAATAATAACCCCTGCAGAAAGGCAATGAGGAAACACGAAGGGGGTGGTTACAGAGATTGTGGGGCTTTTCCCAGCCCCAAAATCTCTTTTTTTTGGGCCCAAACAGAGCTGGAGATGCCTCTCAGGGCAGCAGAACCCTGCCAGACCCTGGGACTGGAGCATCACAGCCTCATCCCATCCTCGCCCAGGGCTTTGGCCCTGCTGTTTGCAGCTCTTGCAGGGAGCCACGAGCTGCAAAGCCCAGATTTAGGAAGGCTCCACTTTCGCTGTCTCCTGGGTAATAATCTTCTTTCTTCCCTTTGGGTTTGGGTGATGAGGAAGGGCTGTAAAAAAACAGGATTCTTGTTCCTTAATGAAAACGCTCGGTGCCCAAAGACGAGTTCCCATGAAGCCGCAAGGTAGTGCAAAACTGAAAAGAAAATTAAAAAATCTCTCCAAAACTGGCTCAGCCTTTGGGTGCAGCATCTCAGGAGCGTTTCCCCATTCCACCCCTCTGTGGGGACAGCTCAGGACAGGTCACCCACCCTCCAAAATCCCCCCTGAGCCACGGCTTTCTCGAGAAAACACTCCTTGCGTGCGAGAAGCCACAGTGGAGGGGAGAAAAAAACTGAGATTTGAGCTGAAATGATGGAGACAATAAGGAAATAAAGACTTCTTCTGGCTCTGCCTTGCGCTTGATCCTGCTGGGGGTGCTGAGGGGAGTCAGGACATGGTGCTGGTGGGGTTTGGGCAGCTCCCTCGTGCCACCCAGCTGGGGACGAGTGACAAAAGCCCCCCCAGGCACGGCTGGGCGCTGGCAGGAACCACGCTAGAGAGGGGTGAGAGCACAGCTCGAAGGTGGGGACAGCCCAGTCCTGGTTCTGCTTGGCTGCAGCTGCCACCCAAAATAATCAAACCTCACCCCAGAGTTTCTGCTGCTGAGGGAAAGTTCATTTTCATTTTCCGACCGCTTTCCCGGCCGGGACAGGCGAGGGCTGCTCGGGGTGGGGGATGTGTGGCACCCAGGGGCACTGAAATGCCACTTGGGCTGGCTCTGGGGTGGCTTTTGGGCAAGGAGGGGGTCTGAGAGTGAGGTGGGGATAGGATACAGCCAGAGCAGCACTGGGAGTGGGATCATGAACCATGGGTTGCTTTGGGATGGGAGGGATCTTAAATCTCATCTTGTTCCACCCCTGCTGTGGCAGGGACACCTTCCACTGTTCCAGGGTGTTCCAAGCCCCATCCAGCCTGGCCTTGGGCACTGCCAGGGATCCAGGGGCAGCCACAGCTGCTCTGGGCACCTGTGCCAGCACCTCCCACCCTCACAGGGAGGAATTCCTTCCCAAAATCCCACCTAACCCTGTCCCCTCAGTGTGAGGCCATTCCCCCTCTCCTGTCGCTGCAGCTCTTGCCCAAAGGCTCTCTCCATCTTTCCGGTGGGCTCCCTTCAGGCCACAGTGAAACCACCCTGAACCTTCCCTGTCCCAGGCTGAGCAATCCCAGCTCTCCCATCTTTTCCTCAAGGCAGAGCTGCTCCGTCCCTCTGATCCCCCTGGTGCCTCTGGATCTTCTCCAGGGGGTTGGGTGGAACATTGTGCTGCTCCCACCAAACCTCTGGGGTCTCAGATTGGCTGGGAAGGTGTCCTTGCCCATTTCCAACCCAAACCATTCCATAAATGATACAGTCCCCCCCCTTCCAGGCTGCGATAACCCTTAAATCATCCCCCCTCTAACCCATAAACCCTCCACAGGCACCACCAGCTCCTCCAGGCAGGATTAAGCTCACCAATAACAAATCCAGAGGGTTTTCCCTCTGTTTATGGGGATCATCAAGCCTTGTGGACAGCCCCTGCTGCATTCCTTGGTGTCTGTCATGAATCCCACACTCCCTGGTGCACTATCCCAGCCAAACCCCTCCCTCCACGTGTATTAAATATTTCCTTGGTGCTTCCAGGGGCTGAAAACATTTCTCTTTGTGGATCCCTTTAAATTCCACCCCCAAAGCAACCCCCCCTGGATCATTGGAAGTGGCAATGTTTGTACTGAGGGTTTTATGGGGAGCCTGGGAATTATTTTGCTGCTAACAAACTTTGCTCACGCCTCAACAAAATGCAAATATCCCAATTCCAGTGTTGCTAAAACACAGAGCTGAGATCACAGGGACTTGTTCAGGGTGTTGATTTCTTTTTAGCTGCTTATTCTTGGTATTTGCTTGGGAAAAAAACCCGTGGTTTTCTGCTTGTAATAAATAGAGCAGCGTGAAAAACATGACTTCTAAGCAAATCTCTGAAATTAGGAGCTTCAAATCCTTCTGGATTTCCCTCCTCATAGGGGAAAAGATCTGGCTAGAAACAACAAGCACAGCCTGGGAAGTGAACAGTGGGAATATTCTGTCTGAACAGGAAGAACCATTAGAGTCAGTGTTAATTAGGGCTGATTGACTGAGAACAGAGTCTGGCACGAGCCTGGCAGAGCTGCTGACAGCCTGGGTTGAGTCACTGGAAAACCACAGGCTGTTGTTAGAGGGGAAAAAATTAACAAAAAAAAAATAGAAATACCAGAGCAGGTGCGATTTTCCGTGGTCCTGAGTGATGGAGGAACCTGGAATTGGGGATCAGCCCCCATCACTGGAGGTGGGGCCCCTGTTCTGCAGATCCAGCCCCCTCAGAGGTGATGGGGAATCTTCCCCTGGGACATCTCTGCCAGGAATGTGCATGCCAGGAATGTGAAGGCAGGAAAGTGGCTCCAAGTCCTCAAAAGGTGGGAAAGAGGGAGTGGAGAATTAAATCCTCCATCCCTCCACGGGCAGAGCTCCTGGCTGGATCCAGCCCTGCCTTGGAGAGCTCCTCTCTCCAGAGGAAGATTTCGGGCTGTGGAAAATCACTGCCCCAAATCCTCACTGCTCTTTCCCCACTGGAAGGTCCTGCAAAAACCAGATGGGCACAAAGCAGCTGTGTGACTGAGGGAAAATGTGGAGAAAGCAGAGAAAATCCCAGTGAGGGAAGGTTCTGGCAGCCTGGAAGCAGCTCCACAGGGCCTTTGGAATGTGCTTTTTGCAGCTCAGAGCATGGAAAGCCTCAGGGGCTCAGAGGAGAGGCCCTTCCAGTGGGAACCATCTCCCTGTCCCTTCCCCAAACCCTGAAACTTCTGATTTCATGACTTTTCCATGTTTGTTCTGCCAGAAATTCCCACTGCTGTGACATCAGTGACAATCCCAGCTGGGGCTTCTGGTGCCTTCTGCAACACCAGGAGCAGATCTCCAGCACCACCTCCCATAGCTCGACTAGGGGCTGGTGATGCCTCAGTTTGAGCTTTTCTATTTTTCACATTCTGTGCTGCTTTAGTGGGTGGGTCTGGGCTTCACATCAGGGGATGGGGAGCTCTGCACAGAGCAGGGAGACAAAACAATTCCTGCTCCAGCTGGGCACCAAGGACAAATGATCCAAAGCTCAGCCCAGGAGCACAAACAGCGTGGGCTGGAGAGAGAAAAACAAGCAGGGTGGGAGTGCCTGGGCTAAAGCTGGAACGGGACAATGAACTGCAAGGTGCAACTGGAGCAGAACTGAGCCAAGGGAGAGACCCCGGGAGCGCTCGTGCATTTTGGGACCATTTTGGTTCATCTTGGGTTCATTTTGGGAAAATTTTGGGTTCATTTTGTGTCCATTTTGGTTCACCTTGTGTGCAGCCCTGGCTGGGCTCTTGTGCTGCCCAAGGTGGATCCATGGAGGAGATCCTTTGAATTAATCCCTGCTTTATTGCTTAGCTCTGTCCAGCCTCTGCTCTAGCTCAGCCTTCCCAAGGCATCACTGGGAGAGGGCAAAAACCCCCCTCCACCACCCCTTTGCTGTTTTTTTTGCACGATTTGGGTCTGGTTTGGCTCTGTCCCTCCTCCCTGCACACCTTGATCCCCTCGCCCACGTGCTGCAGCCATAAATGTAACGGGCACGGTCAGAGTCTCACCATTATTGTTCATCCTGTTTTATGTAATAACCAAGTTTGATCTTTTGACTCGCCGACTGCTCCCTCCAGCAGGAATTGTGCTGAAAATCGATCCAGGTAATGCAGGAAGTGGTCGCTGGTGTGGAAAATTTCAAATATTCGATGGGATGGGCTGGTTTGCTCCTGCTGGCTTGCAGGGCATGGATTTGGGTGGGATGCTCCACTGTCTGCTCTGTTCTTTGGGGTTTTTTCTTCTATAAAAAAAAAGGTTTTTGTGCTTAAATCAACTCGATGCTCCTGGGAGCTGGTGGGAGGCAAAGGGAATGGGATTCATCGCTGGCCACCAGCACTGGAAACCTCGGAAAAGACCCCTGAGTGCCCACCCAAGCCCAGCAGCTCCGAATGGAGCACTGGGGGGATTTGCTGTCCCAGAGCCATCCCAAGGACCCTCCTCATCAATCACCGCTGCCTAATCACCTGTTAATCACCTGTTTCACCGCGGAGCTCTGGCTGCCCTCGCTCTGGGTGTCAAGGCTCTCCCTGCCTGCCCTGGGAGCAGGGACATGGGTTTGGAAAACCTCTCAAGAACCTGAAGTGACTCCCGGGGCTGTCCAGAACAGAGTCAGGAGCGGGGCTCGCTGACCCTGGTGGGTCCCTTTGAGCTCAGTTTATTCCATGGGTGCTGTCCCTTCTGCTCCCAGCTCGGTGTCCCCTGCAGTCCCTGGCCCCAAGAGGGGTGGCCATGCCCAGGTGTGCATCAAAGCAGGGCTGCAGCTCTGTTTCCTGGCTGAGCCCTCCAGCAAACCCAATCCCACAAATAAATCAGGGTTTATTGCACCCAAACCACCGGGAATTTGAACCCAGGCACGATGCAGCAGATAAAATCTGGAAGATACCCAGCAGCAGGAGGGAAAGCTTCACCTTTAACCACCCCTCTGCCCTTCCTGCCAAGCATGTTCAAGGGATGCTCCCCAAAACCAAAATCCCTTCTCTCTGCTTGGGCACAGCTTTTTGGGGTGCTGGAAGCCAGAGGTTCTCCCGGGCACAGCTGCCAAGGTAGAGGTGGTAGAGGAACAGAGAGAGCTTTGTATTTAGGA
Organism: Motacilla alba alba; assembly: GCF_015832195.1. Classification (NCBI taxonomy): domain Eukaryota; kingdom Metazoa; phylum Chordata; class Aves; order Passeriformes; family Motacillidae; genus Motacilla; species Motacilla alba. Next base: position 18,651,160 of record NC_052026.1, on the reverse strand, counting down.
AGTTAAAGCAGGAGAGAGTTCCCTAAAGGTATGGACTGTCAATTGTGCTCAAAAGATTTCTACAGTGTCAATAAATGTTGACTGGGATCTTTAAATTACTCTTGAATGGTATAGCCTGGATATTGTAATAAATTGGAATCCTATTTGTCTCCAAGTTTTAGTTCTGTCTAATCCTTGTTTTTTTTGACTTTTGAAGGAGAAGATGACAGAGAGTTTAAAGAAAAAAACAACACACCGAGTAAACATGGATTATTTGCCATGATTTTTCACAGCCCACAGACTCGAAGCCGAGATCCATGTCTGTTCTGTAATCTTAGTGCACTGTGAATTTTGCATGCAATACACAGCTGTGATGGCTGGGAAAATCATTGCACCTCGGTGAAAGGATCAAGAGCTCCGCAGCGTTCAGTCACAGATGTGTGGCAAGTTAGCTACAGCTGAAATGAGGAGATGGTGAAGAGGCAAAAAGCACATGGCTGTGGAGCCACAGGGACCTCTGTCCCCAGTGTCCCCAGTGTCCCCAGTGTCCCCAGGCAGGCCCCAGGAGCTCCCAGCACTGTCTTGGCTGCGCCCAGGTCACCCTGAGCCACATGATCTGCAAGGTCGGAGCAGCGACAACAACAGGAACAATCTGTGGGAGAGGAACTTAGGGATGAACCCAACTTCTCTAAAGTATAAAAAGAGCCTGGGGGGGCCACAAAAGGCTTTGCACGTCCTCCCCTCCCGCCGCCGCTGCCGCCTCCGAGCGCTGACGGTTGGGAGCCGGCGCTGGCCTGGGGTTGTGCAACTCCAGTTGTGAGCTCTTGGCATTGCCTCCACTGCCCTCCCAGGAAAGGAAACACGAGCCAGCCGGGCTGAAGGGCCTTTGCAAGGGCTCAAACGGCTCTGCTCGGCCTCTGCCTGGCTTTGCAGGAGTGGTGGTGGCACGGAAAAGGGGAGCAAGCCCCTTATTCAAACCCCGCTGAAGAGCAACAGGGGTGGGCAGTGTAAGGAGTGGCTGTTTCCTGTCAAAGGACGCCTGTGCATCTCAAAAAATTCAATCCAAAGTCAAGCAGACTTCTTGTGTGCACAGCTACACTGGGGGGAATGAGAGTTTTTTGGGTTATTCCCAGAAATTCCCGTAAATTTTCCTTTTTCCTTTGATGTATTGGTGTTTCCACTTGCTGGCCCAAAGCAGGGGGGGAAGGATGTGTCCCTGGTGCACCATGGCTTTCACAGCAGCTCTCTCTCTCCCCGCAGGCACCCTGAAAATAATTACACATTTGAAAGCCTATTTTTGGCTTGGGGAAACACTATTTCTGCCTGAAACCTTCCAAAGAACAGAAAAACCCCTCAGAAGATGAAGGCAAAACTCATGAGATGGCCCCGCTCCAGACCAGGCACACGCCACAAAATGCCAATCTGCAAGGCAGACCTGGTGGCACTTCCAGGAGATGGGGCAGATGCTGGGATGTCATCAGGCACATCTACAGATGTTTGTGATTTTTTACCATGGGTTATAAGCTAAAGAAAGTGCCACCCCATGTAAAAAAATCCTGTTTCAGGTGTCCTTTGGCCCCCAGGATGTGATGGAAGCCCTGCATGGAGTGACATTTTCTCCTCATCCAGAAGAAAATGTTTTGCTGATTGGAGAGAGGGGAATAACAGAGGAGAAAATGAGATCCTAAATTCCAGGTACTTGTGGTTGCTGGAAAATTGGCATTTAGTATTAAAGCAAACTGATGGGACCAGAAGGAGAAAAATCAAAACGTGATGGGATTCTAAAACTGTAGCTGAAGGAGGAGCTGAGATTCCAGGAATTTTGGTTTTATTTAACTTATAGGAAAGGAGGAAGAAGCAGATGGAGCCGCTCGCTGCTCCTGAACTAAAAATACTGTTTAGAGAAGGACATCCGCAATGCAGCTTTGAATGTCAAGGTCCTCAGTGTTTGGGTTGTTCTCCTTCAAACGTCACCTCCTGATGTTTGGAGGGGTTGAGAGGCTGGAAATGCAGAGATTGCAGCCATTCCCTTCTTCCCTCACAAATAGTTGTTCATCTGGAAGTTTTGCAATGAAGTGGGGAGGAAACCCCATTTTCAACCTGTGGTGCAGGCACGGGGATGCCCCTGAAGTGTCTGTCCCACTTCGGCACCCCTGAGTGCTGGATCTGGACTGGTCCCAGCTGCTGGAGGCTGTCTGGGGACGTGAGAGTCACCAAGAAATCTGACAAGTCATTCATAAAACTTCTGGGAGAGTATTTGTGAAAGCCAAGCAAATTCTGCCCCTCCCAGCATGGAATAAGTGACCTTTGTCCTGGCTTTTATTTTCACTTTCGGGCTCCTGCCTGCTGAGGTCAAGCTGTTTATAAAGTATGGCAGAATTAAAGAGGCAGCATTAATCACCTCTGTTATTTTATCTTGCTGGCCACCATCTCGCTGTGCTTTTGCCAAGGTCAGGAATTGCGCAAAAAAATCCAGGTGTCCCAGAGTGCCACGAGTCAGCCCCGACAGAACCCAGAAAAATTGGGTTAAAAGGCACAATCTTTGCAAAAAATACCCGTTTGTGTCTTGTCCTTCCATTCAGGGAGCCTTGGCAGTTCTTGTTTCTCAAAAAAAGGAAGAGTGATATTCTCATGTAATGACAGGACTCCGGGAGCCGGAGGTTTACGAGGAAAAAAAATTAACTAGTATTGTACAGCTTGTCCTAAAGGGGTGAATAATCACCTGTGCTTCCCTCTGGTCCTGTTAACCACTGCTGCAATAAGGGACTCTCACTTTTCTTCTTTGGTTTATAGGATTATATCAATATGAAGCAAAGAGCGAGCAAGTCAGGCCATAAACCCCATCAGCTCCGGTGTGTTTTTTAACCCTTGATTATTTAATCCCTGATTATTTAACTCCTGGAGTAGGATGTGCTATCTCTTATCAGGGCTCAGGGAAATATTGCCTCCCCCGAGCTGTGATGGCAGCCAGCCCCTAATCTGGAGTTAAACATTAATGAGCTGTCACAGTGCTGGATTCCCAGAAATCTGCTGAGTTTAGGTCATCCAAAGGGATGGATAATGGGGTTGGTCTGAAATATCTCCAGGAGAGAGTGGGTCAAGGCTGTGGGGGAGACTCCCGTGGGTGTCAGCAGTCCCTGCTGTGGTTGAGGTCTCTCTTGGCCAATGCCAAGGCTCCACCAGGCTCTTGCTTCAGCCTTGTGGTCCAGCAGCTGCTTCCCTGCAGATGTTGGAAGGGAAAGAGCGAGAGAGGAGGGGGCCAGGCCGGGTGTCTGAAAGCCCTTTCAGAGCTGCTTTTGTTGCTGTTAATGGCAGAGCACACGGAATTCTCCTCGCTGCTCAAGTGAGCCTCTTCAGATGGTGGCTTCAGCCTGAACTCCGTGCTCTAATTACCTCTGCCAAGTGCAAGTGCTGCCCTTCGGGGGGGTTTGATTTCCCATCTATTCCTTTCATCTAACGGTTCCTTGTGCTCGGGGTCCAAGCCATGAAAACAGCTCTTAATCTACCTCCTGCCTCCCACCAATTATTTAATACCTGGGTTTTATTCCTTCTCATTTGTCTTTCTAACTACCCTAATTTCTCCGGTTTCCCTCATCAGCGTTTTCCCAAGCTCTTTATTGTTTTCTGATTGCTGTAATTCTGCAATATCTTTTGGCACTAAAGCCTGGTTCCCAGAGGAATGGGCTCATGAATTTATACAGTGGCATTACCCAGGCTTTGCAGACGAGTCTCGGGGCTGATTTGGCTGCCCAGAAATGCTCCTTCTGTTCCTGCCTCTCCTGTCGCTGCATCCCTTTAACGAGCAGGAATTGGCAAAGCAGGAATTGCGCTTTTGGTATGAAGAGCCATGAAAGTCTGAGTCAAGAATTTTGTAGATTAAAAGTAGATTAAGTATTCGGCCTCCTCCACCCATCCCCACTCTCTGTGCCCATGACTCTGCAGAGAATTTCTCTCCCCATTCGTCAAGCAAGAGTTTCAGCCCGGGAGGAAATTTTCCCCATGGTATTAATTTCTTCTACTTCTTGCGACTGAAGCACATTTGAGAATTCGTTCCTGAAACTTCCCATGTTCTAATTTTACATGGCGGGACTGTCAGAAGCAGCACATGAGAGAAATGAGATCTCCTCCGCAGCTTTGGGGTGCCTGTGCTGCCCTAGAAGGGCTGATGAAACTCAGAGCTGCTCCCCTGCTCATTAATACCAAATTTCCTGCCTTGGTTACAGAGCTTTTAAGTGACAAAAATTCAGCCTGGGCCAGGCACGACTTCCATTAAATCCTCTTTAAGTAATGCCACCTCTTTTTTTTTTCCTGCTTGAGGGATGAATCCGCCTTCTAACCAAATACTTGAATGCACTCGTGCCAGGAGAGGAGATTCAAATATGATCACTATGAGGAAATACACTGGCGTGCTGGGAATAAACACGTTCCAGGGCGTTTATCTGTTGATCTTACAGGGCTGCCCCAGATTAAGGATTGCCTCAGACAGGAGTCAAACGTTGCTCCAAGGGTGCTTTGCCTCTTCCAGTAATTTGTTTCTTTTTCTGTCTGAGAATGGAATTAAGAGAGTCACAAACTATGACGAGGGATTGTGCTTGGGAAATGTTCTGCATTTTTTGGAGGGCAGGAGGAGGCAGCTGCGTGGTGAGCACTGCTGGGTGGATGGGGATCTGGTGGAGTTGCCTGGTCAGAGACCAGGATTTGGGTTGCTGATCCTCCACCACTCCCTTCAGGTAGCTCGTCCTGCTTGAAAAGAGCAAACAATTGCAAATCCTGTCAGAATCCAGTGCTCCTAAAGGCCCTCAGGGAAGCTCTCAGGGTCAGAGTGTGAAAGTGGTTTCCTTTCTGGCTCGTTGGTTATTGGCCTCCTCTTGAGTGCAGGATGAGATGAGCAGAGCCTGATGTGTAATCTCCTGGTTGGGAACCAGGAAGAACTAAAAAAACACCTGAAGATCCAAGCACCTCTGATTCTGGGAAGGTTTGGGTTGGCACGTGGTGGTGGGGTTTGACCTCTCTTGTCGTCAGCCAGGACTGAATTTGCAGACAAGTCTGAGATCAGGCTTTGATCATGAATCGATCCAGGTGGGCCTGAGGTGTTGCATGCCAAGGCCTTTGAGGCTGAGGGCTGGAAATTCCCCCAGAGTGTGAACACATGAACAGAAATCAATGTCTGTCAGTTCCCAGGGTCATGGCTGGGAGGAGGAAAACCCTTTCCTCATTGGATCAAGCTGTCTCCGTTAGATTTCTCCTCCCATACCAGTGGACAAGAAGACCAACAAGTACCCAACTCTGGGCCAGAAAGCCTTGAGTGTCTCCCAGAACCACACCCAGCCCCAGTCATGGTGCCCGGTGCTGTTTCCAGGCCCCAATTAGCATGGTCATTAGCAGGGGTGGTCGGGGGGGCTGACACCACACCCCCCCAGAGCTCTCTGTGTCTCACCACCTCAGATGTCTTTGTTTTTTTGAGCCCAAAACTGTTATTATCACCTCCGGCCCGTTGGGTTCTTTCCTCTTTTCTGGCCCTGTGGTGGCCCGACGGGAGCAGGTCACGGGACAACCTGTCATGTGGAACCAACCGCCCGCATCTTGGCGTGGTCCGTACCCACCTTTTTTTATCTTTGGAGAGGCCAGATTATGACCATAAAAGGGAAGAACGGAATTTTGGGCGAGGAGCCCTGCTCCGATTGGCTGAGCTGCTGGTTCGCGATGGTTTCGGGGGAAATAACCAGATGGGAGTAATTTTTGGGCCTGAGAATAAAAACAATACAACAAAACCGTGTGGTTCACCATTGAAACCAAGACAGGACTTTCGGTGCTGGTGCCTCCCGTTGCTCTTGGTTCCACCTGCATGAAACTGCAGGAGGGCCCTCACTTCCACATGGGCACAGCCACACAGAGCTCCTGGTTCCCATGAAACCTCTCTGCAGACACAACCAGCTGACGCCAGTCAAGATAACAGCTCCTGGAGGTTAACAGGAAGGACCTGGTGGTCAGGCTGGTTGAGAAAGACAACTGTACCCGCCTCCTGTGAAGCCATCTCCGCAGCCATGACCAGCTGATGTTACCTGAGGTGACATCTGGAGATGGAACAACTGGAGGCCCAGTTGGCCAGAAACCAGGTCTGCAATCAACCTCTGTCATCTTCTAGGTTAGGAGAGCCTGAGTAACAGTTTGTTGTGGTTAAATATCTTCAGATCCATGTCTGAAAATCCAGCAGGACAAAGTCCCTTCGTGCCTGAACATGTCTTCCACCTAACCCTTGTGAGGTCGTTTGCATGATTTTAAAACCAGGGCTTTAATCCCTCGAGACACTCTCCTAAAATGTGCCACTAGCACTGAGTTACGACACTGAGTAAATATGATAAAAAAGGCCTGGAGGGTTTCCTGGAAACTTTGGCAGCCATTCTTTGGGAGCAGATGTTGGTCACCAGCAAACTTCTTGTAAGCCATGGAGACATTTTTCTCTTTAACACTTAGCATGAGAAATGTGACAGATGATTTAGGGCATTTGTGTCCATGAGCACAGAGAGAGGAGATGTTTGCCTCACCCTTTCTGGGAATGCCACACCCATGCAAATCCTTCACTTGGTGCCTTCATCCAATAAGAACAAGATGGTTTTATGGTTAATGTTGTTCTTGGAGCTGGAAACAGGCTCTTGTCACTGAGGTGATGACAAACACGTGCTTTGCCTGTGTGCTCAGGGTGGCAGCGGGGCCACCTGTGACCAGGAGAGGTGAGCCCAGCCTGAGGCAGCCTGGCTGCCATGCTGGGCGAGGTTTGCTTTGACCACCTTCCAGAAGAAGTGAGGCTGGCAGCCTGTGGTTCCTTCCCTAAACTGAAGTGGGCTGTTGGTGGCCCCTCACTGGATGCTCCAGGCAGCATCGAGTCCATCGCTGGCTCCTTTGACAAGTCCATCCGAGCCCACAGAGATGCACCTTGCAGGTGCCTGCACACAAGTCTCACCTTGTTCATCCCTTTCTTCAACTTTCCTCCCCCTTCCTCATATCCATCCTTCCTTCCAGTCTCCCCTTTTCCCCATTTCAGATAAGCACCAGCAACCCCTGAGTGGCCCAGCACCACCACCCCACCGCTCCCTGTCCCACCATGCCCCTTCCTCTGCCCTGCCCCAGTCCCAGGTACCTTGAGCTGTCCCATGGCAGCAGTTCCTTGGTTCTCCTCACTCCAGCACCCACTGCAATTTCTCTGCCTGCTCCACTGCACTATTTCTTCAGTGCTGACCACAGTGGTGGCTGCCAGGACCTATCGCAGCATCGCAACCATGGTGCTTGGCCCCGCAAAACCAGAGGGGAACCACAGCCTCTTACTCATTGGCATCACCCGAGTGATGCTGCCCCATCGCCTCCTTCCCGCTGGGCAGTGGTTTGGGGCAGGGGGAAGAGGTGGCTGTGAGTGCCTGCTCTGGGGTGCTCTCCATGGCCACCAACCCAACACCTTGGGGCTCTCCAAACCCAGCCCTGACTGCACAGTCCCAGGGCTGGTTGAGGCATCTCTGCGAGGCAGAGATAAATGAAGGTGGTGGTTAAAGGTTTGCCGTCAATGTGGTTCAGGGATGAAGGTGGTGGTTACAGGTTTCTTCTCAGTGTGGTTCAGGGATGAAGGTGGTGGTTACAGGTTTCTTCTCAGTGTGGTTCAGGGATGAGGGTTTGTCGTCAATGTGGTTCAGGGATAAAGGTGGTGATGAAGGTTTGTTTTCAGTGTGGTTCAGGGATGAAGGTGGTGGATGAAGGTTTGTCCTTGGTGTGGTTCAGGGATGAAGGTGGTGGTGAAGGTTTGTTTTCACTGTGGTTCAGGGGTGAAGGTGCTGGTGGCAGGTTTGCTGTGAGTGTGGTTCAGGGATGAAGGTGGTGGTTGAGGTTTCTTTTCAGTGTGGTTCAGGGATGAAGGTGGTGTTTAAAGGTTTGTTTTCAGTGTGGTTCGGGGATGAAGGTGGTGATGGTTTGTTGTCACTGTGGCTCAGGGATGAAGGTGCTGGTGAAGGTTTGTCCTTGGTGTGGTTCAGGGATGAAGGTGGTGGTTGCAGGTCTGTTGTCACTGTGGTTCAGGGATGAAGGTGCTGGTGAAGGTTGGTTGTCACTGTGGTTCAGGGATGAAGGTGGTGGTTGCAGGTCTGTTGTCAGGTGGTTCAGGGGAACACTGTGGTGAAGCAGCTCTGGAAGCTGCAGTGGAGACCTGGGCAGAGCCAGCCCGAGGAATGGTCTGTGTGGTGGTTTGCCTCTTGCTGAGTTAGGCTTGAATCACCAGGGTTTGAGTTTAAACTTGGCTGTTCTGCAGGATAAGCGACAAAACTTGCTGGAAGCACAGCTGTAGCCCTCTGGGTGTTTCAGGTATTCCCTTGTGCTCAGAATTCCTCCCTGGACCAGCACTGTGCTGATGTCCCACTGCCCTGCTGTGAGCAGAGGCCAGGGACACACACACAGGGATTCATTCACCCAGGGCTGCAGGGACGGCCTGGGCAGGAGCTCAGAGAATTCAGTCCAGCTCCCAGCCTAAGCAGGCTCCAGACTCCCAGACCACAGGTTTCCTTCCCAGTCCTCCAGCCCTAACCCCAAACCAGCCTGCAGAGAGCGAGGAGGAATTGCACAAAAGCCTTGGCTGCGTTTCAGAGCGGCCTCCTGACCATGGCCTGAGTGCCCCGAGATGCTGGCAAACCCAGCCCTGGGCACAGCCTGGTGCTAGGGACACCCAGCCCTGCCCAAAACAGCCTGGGAGAGCAAACGAGGAGTTTTAAGGATAATTCAAATGACAAAGAGCACAGGATGACGACAGGTATGGATGGGGCTCAGGGCAGCATGGTCTAGTGGGAGATGTCCCTGCCTGTGGCACAGAGTTGGGACTGGATGGGCTTTAAAGTCCCTTCCGATCCAATTCCACGGCTCTGTGACACTGTGCCACCCCACAGCCCCTGCAGACAGCCCATAAACCCCAGCAAGATGCAGCGGGGCGAACAACAACAGGCAAATGAGCATTGGGGAAAAAAAAAAAAAGAAAAAAGCATAATTATATATATTAAAAAAAAGCGCTTTAACTACATGACAGCTTGGTTGAACCCCTGTTCCTGCATTTGCTTAGCTGAGGGCTATCTTTACAAGTCCTCGCTGCCAGATGTTCCCGTATTTGCATGCGGGGCTCGGGGAGGGATGCTCGGCGGTGCCGGCGCCGCAGCCGGATGGCGATTGCCACCCAGTGGCTGCTCGCTCCGAGCTCCCTGGGCCTCGCAAACGCCCCCAAAATCGCTTCTCCAAGCGCAGAAAAGCCGTGGCTTTTCCCTCCATCAGAGACCCTGAAACCCGAGGGCACTTCTTTCCCAACCAGGGGGATTTAGCTGCTCAGGATGGACACAAAACTGATTATTTTTTTTTATTTTATTTATTTTTTTTAAGTGCAAGTCACTGCTGCTGCTGCAAGGAAGCTCTGCAGCTCTGAGGAAACCTTGCTGATACACCTGGGCCACATCCTGACAGGGGCTGGCAGACCCCATCCTCAGGGAAGGTCCCAGCAGGATCCTGGGGGAATTATGCTCACATCTCCAACGCCCCCTTTTCATAAAAAACACAGAACTTTAGGGTTGAGAGGAACCTCTGGAGGTTAAAAGTCCAACCTCCTTTTCCCTCCTGAGCTTATTCCTCGTCTCTGGTAATGCCAAACAATAAATCTGGGCATAATTTCTAAATCTGCTGCAAGTTTTTGTCACAGAGAGCAAGCTCAGAGACATCCCAAGCACCAGGGATCTGTGCTTTGATGGTTTTCCAGCTGGTCCCTGCCATGCTGGGGCTCATTTTTGGCCCTCACGAATTTTCTGCCTGGAATGGAAACAGCAAAGTCCCCTCAGCAAACACAACTCTCTGCTGTGGCTCTCCTAGGGATTTTTTTTTTTTGAAAGGTATATTTTGCATTTCTGTATTGTTGCCTCTAGAAATCATAGTCAATTAGTAGAATTATCCTGTCTACCTACAACAGCACTAGCCCTGCTCCTAAAACAGCTTTTAAAATCCAATTTCCATTACTTACTCAGCAAACAATGCTCACCTTTACACAGACACCTCTCCCTCACACATATTTAACCACAAACCCTTTAAATTCAGCACAGGCACCTTGCTGCGGTTAATGAGGCTAATTAGGAGCAGAGGAAAGGAAATGCTCTTGCTGCAGCATGATTATTTATTTTTTTCCTGATGCTTCAGTGGTTGGAGCAGCTCCTGTGCCTGGTGAGGCTGTAACCTACAGGGGTTGTAGGTGTTTGCTGAGCCAGCTGCTTGCTCCTTTCTGCTTTCCAGCAGCTGGTAGGGCAGCAGATTCCCTGGGTTTCATTTGAAATGTGCTCTGCATCCCTTGGAAACGCTTGGAGGAGGCTGCTCCAGAGCCAGAGCTGCCTGAGCCCGGGGGGAGCCTTATCAGAGTTAATGGCTGCTGGCAGATTTTCTTTGAGACTTGCAATGGAGCATAAATTCCCTGATCCTGGAGCTGGAGGGGGATAAGTGGGAGTCCAGAAATCCTTTCTGGTGGAGTGGTGACTGCTCTGGGGCAGCTGGGGAGGGGATTGCTGGCAGGGCCCATCCTCAGGGAAGGGCCCAGCAGGGACCTGGGGGAATTATGCTCACATCTCCAACGCTCCCTTTTCATAAACCCACAGAATTTTGGGGTGGGGGTGTCCCCTCTGCTCTGCTCTCTTCCCCTCTTTGGGGTTTTTCTGCTTGGAAAAGCAGAGAAGTGTCTGTGTGAGCTGAGAAATAAAGAAATTGTTGTGCAGCTGCTGAGGGGAGCTCTGGGATGAGCTCCCTTCCCTTCTCCATCCCACAGCTGATGGGCACAGCCCTGGGACAGCTGCCTGGGGACACCTTGGGGCGCTGCTTCCTCCATCCCCAAAGCAAACCTGGCCAAATGAGCAGGGCTGGAAGCCTGGAAGGACCCAGGTGCTCTGTGGGGGCTGCTGTTGGGTGTCCAGAGCCAGAAAATTCACTTCAAATCCCCCGATCTGAGGTGCAATTCAGGCAAGGCTTTGGATTAAAAATAAATAATTTTCTCAATCCTGCTCTCAAGGCACAGGGTTTAACCTCAAACCTCTGCTCAGCTGCCTGCTTGCAGGAGTCACCTGCTGCTTTCCAAGGGAAAAATTCCAGTTCTGGCTATTCCAGCACTAAATCCCAGCGCTGCTTTTCCCAGCTCTGAAGCTGTTTGGGCACCCCCAGGCACCACTGCAGCATTTCCTCCAGCAAGCCTCGTGCCCTGCAGCACAGCTGATCCCCCTCCTGCACAAAATCCCCCGTGGGAACTGCTTGACCACTGCTAAACTTTCTCCCAGTGCAAAACTCCTTCCCCGTCGGTCAGCATTTAATTTACACTTGGTTCATCTGCAAAAAAAAAAAAAAAGAAAAAAAAAAAAAAAAAAAAGATTTGCAGCCTCCAAACCATTTCCTCTTTCTGTGGGATGCGCTGCTGAGCTGGGGACAAACACAGCCCGTGTGGGTTTGACAAAATCTGACTGTGCACCCCCTTTGGGCTGGGTTTAGTGGGGGTAAAATCACCTTTTTTTGGTGCTATAACAGCCTGGGCTGCTGTAAATTCTGTGTGTTGAAGGGCAGAGCAGCATTGGGGAAGGTAAAAAATGGAAATGTCTGGAATATTGGTGGGACCAGGCACTTTCTGCAAACAATAATTGGATAAAAGGAGGAAGATTATTCCAAAAGGGTGGAAAAACTCTGGTGTGTATTGCCCGGAGTGGTGGTGGCTGCTCCATCCCTAAAAACCCTCAAGGTCAGGTTGTTCAGGGCTTTGAGCAGCCTGAACTGGTTGAAAACGTCCCTGTTAATTGCAGGGATGCTGGATTAGAGGAGCTCCAAAGGTGCCTTCCCTGGGAGCTGCTCTGGGAGGGATTTTGCACAAGCCTCAGCAGGAGGAGGTGCAGCCCTGGCAGCTGAGCAGCACAAATGTCCCCCTGAGTGCTAATGAGAAAGCAGAAACTCTGCTTTTTCCCCTAAATCAGCCTAGAAAAGGCACGCTGGAGTTTCAAAATCGAACCTTTTGTCAGACTTCCTTAAAAAATTTAACTTATTCCTTTCCTGGGCTCTTTCTTTCCCTAAGGCGACAGGGGAAGTGGAACTATCCACTCCTATTGATTTTTAAATATCTGCTTTTCGTCAGAAACACTCAGGATTTAGCTTTTAAAAGGGCCTTTGCATCAAGTCTCTGTAGCTTTTTATTCTTTATCCCTCTGAGCATCATCCAATCATTAATATGTGTAACAAGTTGCCCAGCCTGGCAATTAAGTTTCTGATTTCCTGAAAAATAAGCTTCCTTGTTCCTGAAAACCTGGGCAGAATGGCCACATTTATATTTTATTTTTATTTTATTTTTGGATTTTGTATATCTCTCCATATACGTTTTATGCCTCAGCATAATACCTGTCTATCTACGAATAAAACTCTTCATAAAAAGCTTTTCAAACTTCAATGTCCCAGCTAAAACCCCTCCCAGATCCAACCCATTTGGAGAAGGAATTGAGGTAAACCCCTCAATTTTCTGATTTCCTACTAATTTTGCCTTCTTTAAAAGGCCACTTCCCAGAAACTCCATAATTATTTTTTCCTTCAGGTGCAATGGGAAGATGGATTTATCACTCCTGTTCCTCCATCCCTGCTTGCTCTGGCTGGCAGTTAGCAAATTTACTACCTGGGTGTAACAGATTTATCATTTTATAATAAATTTAGGGAAACTGCTCCTTTCTGTGCTGCTCTAAACCACCTGCGAGCAGTGCTTGGGTCCCGAATTCCTGAATTCCTGCTTTAATCCCCACGGGGCTGATTCCCAGGGATTTTCTCTGCCCATTGAGGAATGGAAGGAAAGGAGATCAGCTGGAGCCAGGGCTCTGCCAAACCTGGGCTCATGCCGACCTGGAGCTCTGCACATCCCAAATCAAACCCATTTGGGGAAGGAATTGAGGCAAAGCCCTCCGTGGTATTTTCTGAGACCCCCGTGGCAGGAAGGAATGATGAATCTGACTCCGTGTTCTTAGAAAGCTGATTTATTATTTTATGGCACTATACCATATAAAAGAATACTAAACTGAGCTATGCTGAAGAATGCAGAAAGGATACAGACAGAAGGCTAGAAGATAATAATGAAAACTTGTGACTCTCTCCAGAGTCCTGACACAGCTTGGGCCTGACTGGCCAAAGAGTGAAAACAATTCACGTGAAACCACTGAAACAATCACCTGTGGGTGAACAATCTCCTGACACAGTCCAAAGCAGCAAAACACAGGAGAAGCAAATGAGATAATTGTTGTTTTCCTTTTTCTCTGAGGCTTCTCAACTTCCCAGGAGGAGAATCCTGGGCAAAGGGATTTTTACCGAAAATATGAATGTGACACCCCTCAGTTCTCTGATTTTCATCCTGGGTGAGAGCGTTCACGTGCTGGAGAACACCCAAAATGTGGCCAGCACCCATGGAACCTGCTGCAGAGCACCCAAAATGTGCCCAGCACCCATGGAACCTGCTGCAGAGCACCCAAAGTGTGCCCAACACCCATGGAACCTGCTGCAGAGCACCCAAAACGTGCCCAGCACCCATGGAACCTGCTGCAGAGCACCCAAAATGTGGCCAGCACCCATGGAACCTGCTGCAGAGCACCCAAAATGTGCCCAGCACCCATGGAACCTGCTGCAGAGCACCCAAAATGTGCTCAGCACCCTTGGAAGCTGCTGGAGGACACCCAAAATGCGCACGGCACCCCTGGAACGAGACACCAATGAAACAAGCACCTGTTGGATAAACAATCTCCCAACACATTCCAAAGCAGCAAAACACAGGAGAAGCAAATGAGTTAATTACTGTTTTCCTTTTCCCCTGAGGCTTCTCAGCTTCCCAGGAGGAGAATCCTGGGCGAAGGCATTTTTACAGAAAATATGACAGTGACACCCCTCAGTGCTCTGATTTTCATCCTGGGTGAGAGTGTTCACCCATTCCTGGGTGAGTGGTGCTGGCCCTTTCCAGCCTCTGAGGATGTGAGGGATCAGGGGTTGAGGGAGATTTAGGGATGCAGGGGCTCCCCAAAATAGAGCCAGACAAGCTCTGCTCCCATCCCGGGGAGCTTCAGCTCTGGGAATTGCCTCAGGCAGGAGCAGGAGCTCAGCCCATCCTCAAAGGCTGCCTCGGGTCCCTCTTCAGGCGGCTGGGGAAGCTCGGGCAGCCCGGAGCGCTCCTCCCGCGGCTTCTCTTGGCCGCTGCCTCCCTCTAGTGAGAGCAGAGCCGCCCGCAGCCACGCCGGGCTGCGGAGCTGAGGAGATGCTGCGAGGGCTGAGAGTGCCCTGCGGGCTCTGCAGTGCGTTCCAGGGGAGCTGTGCGCATTTTGGGTGCTCTCCATCACATTCCAAGGGTGCTGGGCACATTTTGGGTGATCTCCAGCACGTTCCAAGGGTGCCATGCACATTTTGGGTGCTTTCCAGTGTGTTTCAGGGGTGCTGGGCACATTTTGGGTGATCTCCAGCAGCTTCTGAGGGTGCCATGCACATTTTGGGTGCTCTCCAGCACATTCCAAAGCTGCTGGGCACATTTTGGGTGCTCCCCATAGCGTTCCAAGGGTGCTGTGCACGTTTTGGGTGCTGGTTTGAGCACGCCGTGCACATTTTGGTTCTGGTTTAAACACATTGTGCACATTTTGGATGCTGGCATGCACATTTTGGGCGCTGGTTTGAGCACACCGTGCACATTTTGGGCGCTGGTTTGAGCACACCGTGAACATTTTGGGTGCTGGTTTGGATGCACCATGCACATTTTGGGTGCTGTGGCAGTCTGTGGTGCCGCACCGCACACACCCAGCTGCTGGGGGCGAGCCTCAGGTGCGGGTTCTGGATCCAGCCCGGCTTTGAGCGCTGTGTCCGCAGAATCCCGGGCTGCTCTGGGCTGGAGTGGTCCGTGAGGATCACCCCGCTCCCCTCACACACCGAGTGCTCGATTAAGCAGAGCCGTTTCCCGCCCGGCGGTGCTGCCTGGGGACAGTGGAGGTGTCGGAGGCAGGAGGGTGGAATGACCCCGACAATTCCCGGTGCAGCCCGGAGCTGCCAGCACGCAGAGGAGCGGGCAGCTGCGAGCCAGCAGCCTGAATTCATCCCGAGCTGCCTCTTCGCTGCTTTGTGTTTTTAATCCAATCCCAGAGCCCCCGGGCAGGATTTGTTGCGCTGCCGGATTTTTCCTTCGCCAGCCAGGGTAGGATTTCATCAAACGAGCTGGATAATTTCCCCACATCCTCAGGGGCAGCTCAGCTCCTCCGGGCTGCCCTTAGCAACCAGCGCAGGGAGATCAGAGCTCGCACACCAAAGGATGCTCTGCACCCTTCGGAGCAGGGCAGGGCAGCACCTGAGCGTGTCCCGCTCCTGCTCCTCGCCCTCTCCTTTGGCACAGCCGAGCCGCTGCTCCAAAGGGTTTGGATTCCATCCTAAACCAGCTCCTGCGGGGGGAATGGGGCTGGAAGCACGCAGGGCAGCGAGCTACTCCAGCCTGACCTGAAGGTTCTTGACCCGGGTGGGTGGAGGGAAAAATATTTATCGTCGCAGCAGCAAGGAGAAGGATTTTTCCAGCCGGAGGAGCTCAGGATGCTGCAGAGCTGGCAGCGAGGTTTGCTGGAGGGAAAGGGCCAAACAAGACCTGCAATTCCCTCACTCATCCTTGCAGGAAGGTGAATTCCCTTCCCACAGCACCAGTGGATCCTGTCGCCGCATTTCTCTTCACAGAGAAAAGCGAGGCACGATTCTTGCCAAGAACATTTCCGAGATTCACGTTCTCTGATCCTCAGAGGAAGGAGAAACAATTCTTATATTTGCTGTGCCTGTGTTTGCGCCGCAGCAGAATGCAATGTGGAGATTGTTCACCCACAGGGATGGGGTTTTGTTTCCTTGGCCCCTGTCAGGGTGTGTGTGTGTCGGGACAGTCACGAGATTCTGGGCAGTGTGTGCAGTGTGGAGTGCTTGGCAGATTCAGTTTAGATGCATGTAATATCGTGTAATAATAGAATATAGTATAATATAGTATAATAAATAGAATAGTATAGTATAATAGCTAGAATAACATAGTATAATGACTAGAATAATATAGTATAACAAAGTAATTAATAGAATAATATAATATAATAAATAGAATAATATCGTATAATAAAGTAATTAATAGAATAATATAGTATAATAAATAGTATATTATAATAACTAGAATAATATAGTATAATAAATAGAATAATATAGTATAATGACTAGAATAATATAGTATAAGAAAGTAATTAATAGAATAATATAGTATAATAAATAGTATAATATAGTATAATAACTAGGACAATATAGTATAATAAAGTAACTAATAGAATAATATAGTACAATAAATAGAATAATATAGTAATTAATAGAATAATGTAGTGTAACAAATAGTATAATATAGTAAAATAACTAGAATAATATAGTCTAATAAAGTAATTAATAGAATAATACAGTATAAGAAAGTAATTAATGATATAGTATAATAAAGTAAAATTAAGTGATAATATGGAATAATATGGAATAATATATTATAATAAAGTAATTAATTAGCCTTCTGATAAGGTGGAGTCAGATGCATCATTCTCTCCCCTCAAGGGGGTTCCCTGTGGGTACAACAGGATCCGGCTCGGGGTCAGGGCTGCTGGAGGCAGAACCTGCAGCTGGGGAACACCGGGAAGCAGGAGAAGGGAGAGGAGTCACTTCTGAACCCTTCTGGCCCAGCAGCTGAAGGGGTTCCCAAAGGAAGAGGTTCTTTTCAGGTTCGTGGCAGCTGGAAAGGAACCCCGGGTGAGGGATCAGCCAAGAAATGTGGGAATGGCAGCAGGGGCTGGTCACGCTCAGAGGATGAGCAGGAATTATTGCACGGAAGGCAAAAAAGAAATGAGCTGAACGCGCTGGAGAAATGGGGGTGGAGGGAAGCACAGGGCAGTGACAGTGCGGGAGAATGTCTGTAATCTCAGGTAATAAAAAAAGTCAATATTGTGAGCCAAACCCTGAGTGCAGTTCTGCTGTTTTCTGGATTTTGAAACATGAAATGTTCTACCCCTCCCTCCAGGTCTGGGCTTATTTCTGCCGTGCTTCTGCCACGTATTAATAAAGGTGAATATTGATGCTTTGGGGTTATCAGTTGAGCAGAAGAGCTCCCAGGCGCTGGAGCCAAATCAACTTTCCTTAAGGACATCTCCTTGGGAGTCACCAGCGCTCTGTGTCTGCTGGGCCTGATGTGATCTCTGTGTGTGCACCTCAGAAAGGTGCTAACAACAACCCCACCCCCATCCCGGGGAGCCTTTCCCTTCCCAACCCACCCTTCCCTTCTCATCTCCCAGCCTCCAGGTGGGACCAACCACGGCTTCGATTTCAAAGCTTCCTTTTTATTTTTTTTTTTTCCCTTTTTCTCCCTCTTTTTTCCTCCTTTTACTTCGCCCTCCTGCCAAATTTCCCTCCTTGAAGATCCATATCTGCCCCCACCCTGCTCTTTCATGTGGCACCTCTCACCCTGCTGCCTAGGTGTGGATGAGGGCCGGCACAGCTGTGCTGCAGCTCCCTGAATCCCTCGGGATTCCTGCGGTCTGCCAAGGCGACAGCCCCAGCTCCCCTGGGTGCCATATAACAGCGAGGGGGCTCTTCCCACCAAAGGCTCACACTTCCAGCAGCTGCGGGCTTTGATTCCGATAGGGATCTGCGCCACTTCAGGGCAGGGATGGCGTTTATGGCTCTGCTTTCCCCCCCGCTGGCGTCGCAAGGGATGGCGCGGGATGGTTTTGGGGTCTAAACGCCGGGGTGGAGCCGTGGGGGCTTCTCCTGATGGTAAAATCCGGGCAGGTTTTTCTTTCTTCTTCTTCTTCTTCTCTCCAAGAAAATGCAAGAGAATTTAAAGTTTTTTGATGGTGGTTTTGGAGCCTGATCCATCTCCTAGATGGAGAGCGTGGACTGTTTCGTTGGAAATTAGGGGCAGTTTGGGAGATAGGAGTGGAAGAAAATGTGCAAAAGCAGTATTTGAGTTTTTTGTACTTCTCCATCCTCCCTTCCCCGCCCTGGGACTGGACAGACACCAGCAGCTGCGCCCGAGTGCTTGAACTTTTCTATTTGCTGCAGGGTAAAATGGGGGGAGATGAGGGAAAATGGGGAGAATTTGAGCATTTTCTGGGAAAAGCAGCACTGTGCCATGCAGGGGTGCAAATTCTTGCGTGCTGGGCATGAACTGCAGCTCCTGAGGGAGTCAAGGATCAGGGAGTTTCCCTGTGCCAGGTTTTACAGAGCCCACAAAACAGTCTCAGGCTGCTCCCCTTGTGCCAAGGCTGCCTGGAGCTGGAGCTTTGGGATGTGCAGCCAAAACTGCACCCCCAGCACAGGAAATACTTTTGTTTGCAAATTTTTTATTAGGAATATTTGCATCCATCCTAAGGCAGACCCCTCTGGTGCGTTTTTGGGCTGCTCCTTCTTTCCCACTGGAAACAAAACCAGGCAAATCCACGATCGGCCTTCTAAGGGGGGGTGTCACCCCAAATTCCTGCTGGCATCTCCAGGTGTGGGGGGTGCTGCTCATCCCGAGGGGCAATCCAGCACCATTCCCAAGCAGCCTGCGCTGTCAGCGCATTAATTACAGGGACCTAATGGGAAATGTAAACAGGAAAGCTCCGGGGGGAGATAAGGGGGGCAGGGGTGGGAGGCAGGGGCTGACAAGCTCCCTCTGCTGCGAGGAGCGGACTTCAGAGCAAAGCTGCCCTCCCAGCCCGCGGCTGGCGGCCGCTCAAAGGTGTTAATTGGGGTGGGAGATAACCACGGGGACGCTGTCCCCAGCTGTTCCCCTTTTTGGGAGCAATCACATTCCCGGGGCTGGAAGTTCAGCGGCAGAGACCCAAAGTTGGTGCCCTGGGTGGGGGAGGATGGGGCTCTGCGCTGCTGAGCAAGAGTGGGAATGGCTTCAAAGGGAGTTTAGATGGGATGTTGGGAAGGAATTCCTGGCTGGGAGGGTGGGGAGGGACTGGGGTGGAATTCCCAGAGCAGCTGTGGCTGCCCCTGGATCCCTGGAGGCGTCCAAGGCCAGGCTGGACAGGGCTTGGAGCAGCCTGGGATGGTGGAAATTGTCCCTGCCAAGGCAGAGAATGGAACTGGATGAGTTTGGAGGTCCCCTCCCACCCAAACCCTTTTGTAATTCCACAGTTTTCATCCACTTCAGCGGAATTGAGGAAATTAAGGGGTGGGACTGCGTTTTCCTTGTGTTTGCGGCACGTTTGGCGTCCCCACAGCTCAGGTTTGTGGTTGAGCCACTGGCCCAGCCCTGGTGATGCTGCCCAGAGCAGAAGGAATCCCCTCAGCAGCGCTGTCCCTCATCCTCCTGAAGAACCTCTCCCTTTCTGGGGGGGTGAGAGTTAAAAACAGAAGAAAAGGTTGGAAATGGCTTGTGCAGGGTCTGGGGGAGCTGCGTCTTGTTCAGAGGCAAAATCACCTTCCCTGGGCTCTGGGAATGCCCCTGGCATCTCACAGAGCTCCTTGTCCCATCCTCCCTGAGAACCAAGTGTCATGACTGGAGTGAATTGGAATTCAGTGACCTCGTTGGAGGAAACTGTTTTGCTCAAACCAAGATATATTTAGATTTATTTTTTTTTTTTAGATTTTTATTCTCAGCCGTTTTCCTTTGCAGGCAGGTTTCACTTCTCTTTCTGAGCCTCTCTTTGTGTTTTCCATTGCAAAAGGAGAAAAGAAATCCCTCAGTGCTCTGGGCAAACAATCTTCTTCTTGCTGCCCCCTGCCACGAGCCTGGCTGCACTGCAGAAATACTGCTCGTCTCTCATCAAAGCTTAAATTGAATTAATTTTATGGATTTTAAAGGTGTTGGATGTGGTGGAATCTCCCGCCTTTTGAGGGAGAAATCCCCTCCTGTTGCTTTGCCTTCCTCTGTGTGGTTGAGAGGATAACTCTGAACACCTTTGAGCTCTTAAGGACGAGGAAAAAGCGGAAACCCAGCGCTTAAAAAACCTCTTTTCCGTGTAAAATCCATCTGGAACAACAAAAGGAACGGCTGTGCCAGCACTGTGATCCCTGAGCCATCACCCCAAAGTCCTGCTGGCCATGGAGCTCTGCCTAATTTTCCCTTTTTCCCCTGCTTTCCTTCCTTTCCAGCCATCCCCTTTACAACCAGCGAAAATCTCCGCATCCCCAGCCTGCCCTGGAACACCCCATTCCCAGAAGGTGGATTTCTGAATGGCTGGCTGCTCCTGATGTGCCTCAGGGCCTTCATTTTCGGGATTTTTTTTCCAGGCCAGCTGAGGGAGGAAGTTTGCAGGATGTTATCAGCATCCTGTTGCTGTGACCTGCTGAGCAATAGCATGGAAATGTCTCCCCTTCACCACACCCCGGTGGCAACCTTTTGGCTCCTGTCTGCTGGCCGTGTTCTGCAAGATTAATGTGTTTTTCCACACATCCATGGCTAAAAGGCATGAATTTTTCGTTTTGCTGGGTTTTTTTTTAGGATTTTCCAGATATCCAGGCTTTTCTGGAGGTGTTTCTAAAGCGTGTGAATGACTTTTGGCAGGGTGGAGTCACCTCACTGCGGGGGGGGGGATCCAAAACGTGGTCAAAGTGGAGAAAGATTTTGGGTTTTGAGGTAGAGAGGCAGTGGTTGGAGAGCACTGACAAAAAAAAAAAACCAACTAAACCCCCCCAAAAAACAATAAAAGGGAATAAAACGAAGAATTGTGTCACCTTAATGAGGATAAATGTTTGATTTTTAGCACATGGAGGGGTTTCCCCCCAGGGCAGTAAGTTACGAACATCTTGGGTGCTCCACGTGCTGTGTTTTCACCACCAGCCATGGCATTGGCCATTATCCATGTAATTCCATGATCCCTGGCACTGCAGTTAGCCAGGCCGAGCAGCTTTCCATAGGAAATGGCTTTGCTGCAATCAAATCCTTCTCAGGAGGGAGAAGTCCTTTGTTTCACCAATTTATATCAAGAGGAGAATTTAAAAAAAAAAAAAAAAGAAAAGTTGAGCCTTCTCCTTTCACATTGTTAATGGAATTCCATAATTCTTTAATATCAATATAATATTTCAATTTCCCTGGAAGAAAACACTCCCGAGTTTTCCAATATATCTGCTTAGGCATTCCTGTACCAAGGGGAA
The DNA here is from genome assembly GCF_015832195.1 of Motacilla alba alba. NCBI lineage: Eukaryota > Metazoa > Chordata > Aves > Passeriformes > Motacillidae > Motacilla > Motacilla alba. Next base: position 18,630,019 of record NC_052026.1, on the reverse strand, counting down.
GAAAGAAGAGAAAGCGAAGTGTGAAAACAAACCTCCCAATCTCCTCTCAGAAGACGATTTTTGTTTTTTCCCACATCCCATTCCCCATCCCATCCCTTCCCATTGCTGCCCTTGGAGCATCACCAGCAAAGGGTTTGGGCCACAAGCTTGGCTCTCCTCCAGGAGCCATTCCCATCCCTTGGGAATGTCCAGCACCCAGGTTTGGAGAGCCAGGGCTGGGAAAGGTGAGAGGAATTCATTGTCCAGGTTTGGCTGCACCTGCTCATCCTCCCTCATCTGCTGCCCAGTCGGGGTGGATGAGAATCAGATCCCACTGTTGTTTTGATTGTTTTAAGATTTTTAAAGTTTTTTGATGTTTACATTCTTGTATCGAACTTTCTCACACGCTTTCTGTAAATAACTCATTGTTTTACATTCCTTCATGGAGGAGGAGAAATTTAATGGACTATTAGTCTGTCCAGTGTCATTGGAGAGGTGGCACTGTCACCCTCCAATCCGCTGTCACTTTTAAAAAACTATAAATGTTAAAGTCAGAAAACAAACATTCATTTTTCCTTCTCCTTGAAAGCTACAGTGTGCGTTTGTATTCTTTCATATCCCATAATAACATCCCACCATCCTGGTTCATCCCTGAGGACATCCTCATGGGACCAGCTGAGCTCTCCAAGGAAAGATGGTCCTCAGAGCTCTGTGATCATTTTGGGTTTAGGTTTTTTTACCCTCTTTGTGTGCTCAGGGTGAGCTCGTGGGACTGGGCCGAGCTCTGGGTGGTGGCTGCATCAAGGACTGGAATGTGTGCTGAGGTGGAGGCCAAGGAGAACAACTGGAGCTGCTCTTGGCCCCTGGAATAGCCAACCTCAGCTTTTATCATCCCAGGGATTCCTGGTGACTCTCCAGCTGCATGCCCTGAGGTTGTGACATTGTTTGTCCAAGGTCTTTCCTATTCCTGTCAGAAGAAGCTGGTGTCTGCTGCGGGGAGAAAAAGCTGCCTCCAGCAGGAATAATTCTGATTTAAAGTCCTGCTCCTTTTTCAGGGCTCTTCAGGGAAAAGATAATTCTGACCCCATTTCGATCCAGCCACCAATTTTTGCTCAGCTCCATGCAAATCCTTGGCTGGAGCCGCTGAGTCACGTCACCTCTGTCCCTTTGCCCCCTGTGCCTGGGGGACAGTAAATCTGTAGGCAAACATTAGGCCTTCCTGAAAAGCCTGGCATTGCTGGGAGAAAATCAAAAGCTGGAGGGTTTTTATTATCTCTCTCCTTATTGTCTTTTCTTTTTATTGCCTTTTGGAGTCACCCTGGAGAGCAATCTCCATCCCTCAGCGTGGCCCTGCCAGACTTCCTCTGCTGTCACTGTGACCTAAGGAATGGAAGCCAAGCCTTCCTCTGCTCCAAGTATTAACAAACCCAGCTCCCTAAACTCCAGGGATCCCTTTTTTTCTGTGTGTCCCAAAGCTCCAGTGGGACTGCCAGGCCTTTTTCCCCCCTAAAAAACCACCCCAAAGGTGGGTTTAGCAGCGGAAAGCCGCGGGTTCCCCGCCGGGTGCCGCGGGGGGAAGCCTCTGACATCCCCTGGTAATTCCTGCCTGCCAGGGCGGTCTGCATGGGGGAGAGGCTCAGAACCTGGCAGGAACCCAGAGAGATGCTGCTTGCAGGGAAACTATGTGCTCTGCTCACTCATTAAGCACTTATCTCCTGCTCCTGCTCGGAAGGAGGCCGGGGCTGGAGCGGAGGAGGTGCAGGACACACCAGGAGGGCAATTGCAACAGGCACAGATCCTCCAGGAGAAGGAAGAAGTGAGACACCATTGCTGAGGTCAGGCTGAGGCTGTAGGGACTCCTTTCTGCCCTTATCAGTCCAAAGTATGCAGCCCACCTCTGCTCTTCCTGGGAAACCGGGAGGTGAATAAAAACCGTGCTGCGGGAAATGTCAAAAATCTCAAAAATCAACTCCTCAGCTGGGTCTGGCTTCGTTCCCTCAGTGACAGAATCATGGAATGGTTTGGGAGAGATCTTAAAGCTAATCTAGTTCCCAATCTCAATATCCCACCTAACCCTGCCCTGGGAATATGGGCTGGTCAGGCACACCTTTCTCCAGGTTTGGAATCCTTTGCCAGGCACTGACCCTTCCTCCCCCTCAGACTGAGAAATCCCCTCTCCTCCTAGAACAAGAGAAAACTGGGGAAAATTGGGGAAAAGTGGGAAGCCATTCCCCCTTGTCCCGTCTCTCCAGGTCTTTTCCCAAAGTCCCTCTCCAGCAATTTTGGAGCCCCTTTAAGCACTGGAAGGGGCTCCAAGCTCTCCTCAGTGCCTTCTCTTCTCCAAGCTGAACAATCCAACCCCTCTCATCCCTGCCTTATTCCAGCATGGCTGTCGTCAGGGGGATTTTCCAGTAAAAAGTTGTGTTCCATCTTAGTGCTTTGGGAACTGCTGGGTTTCAGAAGGGACAGTGATAACTTCGAGGATAAATCCATAATAAAACTTCCCAAGGTCTGACTTGGATGTATCATTTGGATTTTCCCCTTGGCAACCAAAGAAATTACTTAAGGAAAAAAAATCATTGCAATTTCCTCCTAATTTTCTCTTGTTCCAGGAAGGGAGGGGATTTTTCAGTCTGAGGGGAAGGAGGGGTAACCTGCCATCCACAGCTCAGTGCATGGCAAATATTCCAAACGTGGAGAAAGGTGTGCCTGGCCAGCCCGCATTCCCATAACTGGATTCCCAGTGTGGGATGAACTTCCAGGATCTGACCTTTCTCTCCTGACAGCGACTAAAATCCACCTTCCTTCCCTACTTTTCTTCCCAGAGTGGCAACAACTCTGAAATCAATTAATTAGTTAATTACACAATGACCCCTCCTTGGAGGGGTCAGCTTGGTCCAAAAATAAGCTTGGCTTTGCCAGGATATTTCATTGAGAAACTTTTCCTGGCCAAAATACATTTAACTGGATTTTCTTTCTCTGTTTGCTTTGAGGCGTGAGGCATCGGATGAGCTTCCTCAAAAACGGGAATGAAAGTGGGAATACCCTGCTGAACTATTCAGGCAGCCTGTTTCTTACCTATTCCAGTGGATGCTGGGTTTGCTGGGCTGTTTCCATGCAGGGTGCAGCCCCTGAGGAGCTGTTTTCCCTGGATTTACCTTCCTGCTGGAATGCAGCAGCCCTCTCTTTCCACTCCGCCTCTGCATTTGCAGCAGGGTTGGACCCGTGAGCTCATCAGCTCCTGGCTCATGCCAGTGCTCCACGCTGCTGGCAGGCTGCTCTGCTCTCCTTCTGTGTCACACAGCATTCCCATCATAATTCCAAGGTCAACAATTCCTCTGACTCACTCTGGGTCAAACAGGGGATTTCCAGGAGCAGAAGCTGCAACATGAATATTTCTTTTTGCTTTGATATTTTTTTATTATTTTTTTCCCCTCCTCTGTGTGTGAACCTGCTGGAAACTGGCCGGTCTGACTGTGCACATCCTGAGATCATTCCAGCTTCCTTCTGATCCTTCTGGGAAGGGTTAGAAGGGGTCCAGGCTCCTCATGGATGCATTGAGGGTCTGCTTGCACTTTGGTGAGGGAAATGGGTGCAGCTAAATCATAAACCATGGGATGGTTTGGATTGGAAGGGATCTTAAAGCTCATCCAGTTCCATGGGCAGGGACACCTTCCACTATCCCAGGTGCTCCAAGCACCATCCAGCCTGGCCTTGGACACTTCCAGGGATCCAGGGGCAGCCACAGCTGCTCTGGGAATCTGTTCCAGGACCTCTCCACCCTCACAGGGAAGGATTCCTTCCCAAAATCTAATTTAAATGGAGCCTAAACCCACAAAAAAAAAAATGTATACACACATATATATAAATAAAATCTTTTTAGATGAGTCTTGAAGTTGGGTCTTGGAGAGAAACAGCAAGTGAGGTATCTCCTGAAATATCCATGTGTTGATCCAGTCTGGGATCAGCAGGGCAGGTGGAAAACCAAAGGGATTCCCAGTTCAGCCTGGTCCATGCTGGCCCTGGCTCTTCCCTCAGGGAATATCCAAGCCAGGGCTTCATGTGTGCCTTGTATTTCCAGGTTATGGTCACATCCCATTTCTATTTGCCTTTCCACATCTCCTCCCAAACCTAGAAACATCTGGTGAAAAAAAAAAAACCAACCAAAAAACCACCAAAATCTCGATTTTATCCCTGAACCCCAAACATTTCAAAACCTGCCTTGAATTCCCAAGGTGCATCACCCCAGCCTGGCTGCAGAGAACCTTTTCCATCAGCCCAGGGCTGGGGCAGAGTCAGCACTTGGGGAGCCCCGCAGCAGCGGGGTTATTCCCGGGGCTGAGCCCTGCTGCAGGGGGCAGTCAGAGGGGACAGAGGGGACAGGAAAACAGCATTCAGCTGTGGCATTTGCTCATTTGCTGCTTGCGTGCAGCCGCAGGCAGGAACTGCTTCCTCTGTTTCCAGGCTTTTAGGGAAAGGGGAGCTCCACCGAGTTGCTAAATTGGAATGAAGTGAAAAAAAAAAAATTGCTGCGGACAACAGAATGTTTGGCTATTTTTTCTTTTCTTTTTTTTTTTTTTTTTTTTTTTTTTTTTTAAGACAAAAACACAAAACCTTGGAGTGATTTACATGGGAAAGGAGAGCCGGAAACAATTTTAGAGGCTGTTTTCCAAAATTGATGAATAACAGAAGATACAATGGATAAAGCAAATGGCCCAAATTTCCTGCTCTTTTAAGCCACTGAATAGATACTGAAAACAAGGGTGCCCTGTTTTTCTCCTTATGGGGCTGCCAGAGGGGGATTTGTCCTGGGTTATTTTGGTTCTGGAGGCAGGAGCAAGGTGGGTGCTGGGGGTCCCCAGGATCAGGGATGCTCAGAGGAGCAGGACACTTGGGAATTCCAGAGGTGGGGAAGAGCAGCATGGGCCAGAAGAGTAATTTTGAATAATTTCTGGCGAATAACGCTGCAGGCATGAATCATGAAGAGGGCTCTGAAACTTCCTTTTGGATTTTTAAAAATTATCTCTCATTTGATTTCTCCTTTGCCTGAGGCTTTTCTCCTCCAGAGCCAAGCACTTTTCCCCTTGAACCCTTGCCCCTCACCCACTGGATGAGGACACAGGTTTGGCTCCCACCAAACTCGAGCTGGAAACTTTTATTTCTCTTTACAAAAGCCTTCGATGCTTCCAGAGATTATTCTTGTTTTGCTTTGGGGAAAAAAGGCCTTGGACGAGATCCCTGCAAAGCTCTCGTCTCCCTCTGCTTAGCCAGGATCCAGGAGCTCCAGCCCTTTTCTGGGACACCACAAAGGATGTTTAATCTCTTGTCAGTGGGATAAAAATCCACGGAAACTTCCAGTAAAGCCTCTTGGCTGTGTCCCCTTTCCACCCACATGCACAAAGTCATGGTGCACTGAAGGGATTTTGGTTAAATGGACAAACATCACCTTTTTTTGGTGGCTTTGCAATCAAACTGTTTGGGTTTAGCTGGTGTGGAAAAGGCTGAGGTTCAAGGGCATGGTGAAAACCAGGAGTTACCTGGTGAGCTTCCACTCTGGAGACCTGGAGAAGTTTTCTCCAGCCTGTCCAAACTGCCGCATGGGCATCACTGGGAAATCTGCCCTGGATTTTGGACCTGGCTAAGAGGTTTCCATCAACTGTTGTGGGGAAATATTTCCTCTGAGCAGATATTTTCTGCTTGCAAAGGAATTTTTGTTTGGAAACCCGGGGAACATCTTGGAAACTGCTGCAGTGACTTCCATGGGTGCGTCTTCCCAAGACTGTGTCCACCGGGTCCTGCAGTGTCCCGTGAAATAAGGATCCTCCAGGTTCCTTTAGGCTTTGAGATAATCTATCTCTATCCCTGTTTTTTTCTCCCATCTCTTCCTCCTCAAAATCTGGGAACTCCACCAGGCAGTTGCACCCAATTAATCAATAAATAGAAGTAAGCACAGACAGCAAACGGAGCTGTTAATTGCACTCAAAATCTTGTTTTTCACTGCTGGGTCAAGTGATCACCCCTCCCCAAACCCGGCTGTTCCGCAGGCTCCCGGGCTGGGCAGAACACACATGAAAAAATGCAAAGCCACAATTCCAAAATCCCTTTCTTGGGTTGTTTCCCATGTTAGCCAAAGCCCAGTGAACCACGTTGTATATTTATGGCCTCTGTGAGCAAATTGTCATTCAAAGGCCACTTGGAGCCTTCAAAGCCCAGTGAATTATTGTGCATGTGATACACACCTCTTCCTTAGCAGCACATTCAGATGTCAGGGCCCTGAGGAGCACTTTCCTCCCTCAGGCTCATTCAGGCCTCAGAGGAAAAGGGATTTAAACCACTCTGGTATTTTTAACTGGTTCTTTCCCACTGGTGGGGGGCAGACTCAGGAGTTTTGCTGAGCCATCACCCCTGTAGGTCATCTGGTCTGTGACTGCACATGAATTGGAGGAAGGTCTTGGTTTCTGAAACTCTGGAAGGACACGGGGAAGTTATTTGGTGGTGTAAAGTCAGTGGGAGCTCCCCAGTCCCTGCACGGAATCATGGAGTGGTTTGGGTTGGAACCTGATCTCATGATCTTATGACCTTATGATCTTATGAAATCTTGTGGTTTGGGTTGGAATGGACCTTAAAGATCACATTGTTCCAAAAGTCAACCCCAAACAGGGATCAAACCTTGATCATCTCCTGGGCTTCCCTCAGGACATCCACCAACAGCAGTGGTGGCGAGGTGAAGGTAAGGCGAGCTGTGAACAGGAGGACATTCTGTCCTGAGACAGAAATGAATCCTCCCCAGGAAATTCCCTCTGGATGGGTGAGGAGAGCAGTGGAGGTGAGAAGAAAGTCTCTGGTGAGGCAGCCACTGTGGTTTTGGGGTCCCAGTGCCTGTAACCCCTCGTGATCCTGAAATCCCCACAGCCCCACGTCAGCACTGCTCACTGATGGAGAGGGTCAGGCTGGACATCAGAGGGAATTCCCTCCCAGAAAGGGGGATCAAACCTTGGAATGGATTGCTCAGGGAGGTTTGGAGTGCCCTGGAGGTGCCCAATCAATGGCTGGATGTGGCACTCAGTGCTCTGGGCTTGGTGACAAGCTGTGGATGGGTCACAGGTGGGACTTGATGATTTTGGAGATCTTTTCCAAGCTGAATGATGCTGGGATTCTTAGATTCTGAGTGATTCTTTGATTCCTGTCCTTGTAGATGCTTTTGCCCTTGTCAGGGCCAGCATGGCTTGCACTGAGAAATAATTATTGATGAGGTTTTCAGCTCTGAAGCAAATCTTATTGCCCCGAGAAAATCCAGTCTGTATTTTACCCCAAACTTTTCAGGGTGTGTAGAAAGCTGGTGAGTGGGATTGCCACCCAAACCCCCAATTCCTGATTTACCACGAGCCCTTTCAGGAAGTGAACTCAGGCCTGAGAGATGAAAAAGCCGCCTCAGATCTGGGATTTACGAGGAGCAGTGATGTCAGGGAGAATTCCTTGTGTTGTACAAGCCCCCAGGGAGGATATCCACGGCATGGGGCTGACGTGGACACACTGTCCTGAACCACGAGGGGCTAAGAACTAATTATAGACTAATTAATGTCATTTGCAGAGCTGCACACCCAGAGAAGGCTTTGTTCCACAGGCTGCTGAGCAGATGGACACCAGTCCTGGCCCCACGCTCAGGATGCCCAGGAGTTTCATGTGTGCCAAGGACAAAGGCTGGCAGGGGATGAAAGGACTCCAGGACTCATTTACTGCGCACATGACGTCGATGAGGATGGAGGCTGCTGTCATCAGATGAGGTGGACACAATGGACACAAACCTCTGGATTACTCTTCCCCAACCCTCTGGATTATTCTTCCAGCCCTGGGTGGGAGGCAGGTTTTGGGAGAGAGATGTATTTACCTGGTGGTGGGCTTTGAATATTCATGGGATCTTCCATGGGTGACGGAGGGTTCGGTGACCTGCAGAGAGCTCCTGTGAGGGGTGGCTGGTAATCAGACCACCAGGATCATGCTGAGGAGCTGCTGGGAAGGGGGAGGGAAAGTGAGGAGGCAGCTGGCTGAGGAAGCCCCTCTGTAAGCATTTTCCTGCCCTGGGATGACCAACGTACATCCTGAGCAGTGGGCACCGCATTGTGCGCCCTGTGCTCTGCCCATCCTGCCAGGAACAATGAGGAGGCTCTGGAAAACAAGGAAAGGCATTCTCAGGGTTGTGGGAGAGAAAATCAGGGGGCACTGGGGGAGATGACACGGGAGGAACAGCGATGTGCCTTGGCTGTGTAAGGTCAGACAACCCGAATGTCACAAATTTATCAACTGCCTTGGTCCAGGCAGCTGGGGAGACAAGGAACCAAGGCCATGGCTGGAAATTTATCTCCAAACCACCTCAGAGGGGCTGTTTAAAGCTTCTCCCACTGCTCCGTAAGATGCTGCTGGGGAGGGAGTGAGTGCTGGGTAGATGATGGCATCTCCTCATTGTTCCCTGCTGGAATCCTGCAGCCTGTGGAAAGTGGGGGCCAGGTAAAGAGGGGGCTGCCCAACCCCAGGGCTGAAGACAGAGGTGGCAGCTGTGCCAAGATTGTCTCCTAACTGAATCCTTCCTGCTGTCTGGCCTTTCTGCTCCTAAAATTCCCTTTTCTTCCCTTCACCTCTCTGGATTCAAACGGTTTTGAGCTGTTGCTCTGACAGAAGCTGAATTTCCCATCAGTGGAAGTTCTTTGAAGCAGGAAGAATTTTGGGGTCTTTCAGGAGCACAGGAGGGTCCTGTGAGGTTCACAGGCCACTCAGGTGAGGGCTGAGGCTTCTCATGAACTTCTTCCAAGCAAGGAATTTTTTCCACCAGAGTGGTTTGGATTTCAAATTTTCCAGCAGCTGGGTCTGCATTTACTGCAGTTACAAACCCACACCTGCTGCAAGCTATAAAACTATAATCCAAGGCAAGGTGGAAATACAAAAGGTTTGGACTCTTCCCCAAAACCAAGTGGGGACAGAATTTTACCTGTCAATACATCCAGATTATTCCTATGGTCCGGTTTTTGTGTCCCACTCCAGCCCTGCCATGTGAACAACACCTGTGTGGGGATGGATGGGGTTGGAAACGGAAAAGCTGTTTCCCTTTTGTTGTGGAGCATCCTGCCCTCCGCATCCCAGTATCCATGGCCTCTGCAGAGGGAGCTTGTCCTCTGTGCTTCAGTGATCCCTAAATCCCATCAGGGCTGACAGGGACAATTTGCAAGGATAACATCAAATTTTGCTGTCGTTGCCAATTATTCTTTGGAGCTGGTGCCGGCATTCCCGGCTTCTGGCAATTCCCCAGCAGCCTGAAGGTTTAATGTCTTCCTTGGCTGCTTGGGGGAGGTTTTGATTAATCTGGGATGGGGTTTCCATGAGGCTCTGGCTGTGTTTGCTCCTTGTGCTGCAAACCCTCTGTGCACCTGAGAGGTTTTGGGGAGGAGTTTTCATTTAAGGCTTCTTTTTCCCCTGAAAAATCCGAGCTGCTCCAGGCAGCAAAAGGAATTGGGGGTTCATTTTCATGTGCAGATATGAAATTCAGAGCAGCTGAGGGCTGCAAGCTCAGCTTTTCCACATGGGCCTCCTGAGCTTGGAGAGGATGGTGCTACAAACCATGAATGTGGTTTGAATGGGAATCACAGAATCACGGAATGCTTTGGGTTGGAAGGGACCTTAAAACTCATCCAGTTCCATGGGCTGGGACACCTCCCACTATCCCAGGGTGTCCCAAGGCTCATCCAACCTGGGATGGGGCAAGCACAGCTTCTCTGGGCAAGTTACAATCAATTAACATCAGGATTGCTCCTAACCTGCCCAGCACAAAATCTGTGTGAGCTTGGACTCTGCTGCGAGACAGGTCCTGCTTAGCAGGATGTTTTCCAGACTTGGTTAAAGAGATTTCCAAATGCACAGGCTGTTTCTGCTGGAAAAAAAACAGCCTTTGCTGGAGCACAGGGCTGATGATTCGAAATCAATTTGCCATGGATGGGTTCAAAGCTGACATTGGCTTTGTTTCCAGGCATCTGCACGTTGCTATAATTTGTTAGTGGTGTCACAAACGCTGCTTTCCCCTTTCCTTGCAGCAGCTCCTCTGAATTGCAAGAACTTTAATTTCTGAGCAATCTCCTCTCTCCCAGGCCCTGCCACCTCCAAGAGCAGCAGGAGCACCTCCCCTGTGCAATTTCCCTTTTCCCTCTAAACCTTGACCTGGAAAACGCTGAAAGTTGTTACTGGGAACTACCTTGATCAGAAATGACGTTAGAAAAACTTGCACAACCAGACACAGCAAAACCCCACCAAGATAAAAATTCCCAGAGCCAACACTTTGGAGTTAGGGACCTGCTCTGCCTTGGGATGTGGGGCTGGCTGCTTCAAGGTAGCAGCGATTAAGTTTTGTTTGCTTTCTTTCAGAGGGGCTGTGCTTTGTAAAAGGAGGAGAAGCTTTGCCCAGAGCCCTCAGGTCCTTCAGGGGTTGGGGTTTGTGGTTTTCAGCTCACACCTAAAACTCTGCTGAGGTGGAACGAGCTCCCAAGAGTTTGGCTTTGTGGATTGAGGCTTGAAAGGAACCTGAATACAAGGCTGAGCACTACTTCTTGTGCAAAACAGGATATGGATACCATGATTTGACAAAATTCTTTAAATGTAGAATCTTTGTTGTCTCTGGGAATTTTTTTCTGAAGCCTTTTCCAGGCTGGGTGGCAAATCCACAGATACATTCCCAGCAGATGACCCAGAAGGTTGTGATGAACGTTTGATGATTTGAATCCTTCTCCTCCTCAGCCAAGGGGCATTTGTGTATATTGAATTATCTAAGAGTTAATTTTAGAAAAACCAGAGCCTGGAAATTGAAACAACTTTAATGGGCTCTGCTTGAAGCTTTTATTTACAGCAAGCTGGAGCAGAGAAATCAAGATCCAAAGTTGTTCCTCCTGCAGGCAGTGGAAACAATCTCTTTATTGCAGTGAGACTCCAACCCTTAACTTGTGTCCAACCTGAACTCCTCCAGTCTGCACGCGCTGGCAGGGAATGAACTGCTCTCAGTTTCTGCTCTTGGAGCCCTGGAATTCTGTTTGATCCTGGAGATAAGAAAAAAGGCTTCTAAGCAGATGCGTCATGCCTGCTTAATTTTCCATTAGGAGCAGGGAAGAGATTTAACTCTCTCCTATCAGAGTGTGTGTGTGGAAAGGCTCGGCTCTCCTGGTGCCAAAATCCGTCCTGTAAGTGGAGATACTGGGGAGACCTTGGAGAATCCATCCCTGGAAACATCATTAGTTGTGGAAAAGCCATTCATTAGTAACAGGCCATATGTCCTTCTCTCCCCTCCTCTGAAAATAGGCAGCGCTATCTAAATAAGCTGTTTCCTGAGGAGTTACTCAAAGTTACTGCTGGAGCTCCAGGCCAACTCTCCTCCCCCAGGAGCCGGACAGAAACAAAGCTTTGGAGAGGGAAAAGCTGCCCTTTGGTCCAGCAGTCAGTGCCATTCCTCTGAAGTTCCTCCTTTCTCCTCAGCCTCCTCAGCGTGCTCCCTGCTTGTTTTTTCACCTCCTGTCATTCGCCAAACCATCTCCATGTTTACACACGAGCTGCAGGCACTGGAGCCCTCCGTGCTCTGGGTTTGTCCAGCATCATCTTCCATAAAACCATGACTTCCCCAGGCAGGTCATGACCAGGCACCTTCTCCGGGAGCATCCTGGAACCAAGGGCCTGGTACTGGAGAGGGAAAATCGGGAACAGCATCTCCAAATGCCTGAGTGGCAGCAGCGCTGCGGAAAAATCTTTCCCACTTTGCTTCCCGACAAGGAGGCAGAAGTTTGTGGAATTTGCTCCAGTGGGCTGGTGGAAACCTGCTCTGGTGGGGCTGGAGGGTGCAGCTGGAGGAAGGAGAGTCTTTTTTCTGGGAGCTGTGCCCTCTGCTCTGTGTTACCAGCACTTAATTCCACCTTTTCCATTAGGAACACTCCCTTGCCCGCCACAGTTGCCTTCAGGAGGTGTTTGGGACAGCATGTCAAAGCAGGAAGGACTCCCAGAGGAGAGGGCAGCTGTGGGGACACGGATGGATGTCCCTGTGCTGCCTCTCAGGCCAGCCCCACACCCAGCTTTTAATTTTTTAGACCTATGAATTATCTCTGTTTAAAAAACCCACCAATTACGGTGGTCTCTGCATGGTCCATTCCAACGGGAGTGAGCTGTTCTGGCTTTCCCTGAATCTGATCTCAGCATCTCCATCCTCCAGTTGCTGTCACATCTCCAGCCTTGTTCCACTGGGAGATTTGGGCTGCCACAGTGACATTCCCTGCTTTGGCTGGGTGACATTTCTGAAGTGTGACTACAGAAAAATTCCAGTTTTATCAACTTCTCACCAGAGAAATAATGGGAAATAATTGTGCTTGGAGCAATGCACGGTGTGCAGCACCTATCCCACATTTACCAGGAGGTATCCGACAGATCCAAGATCCAAATCCAAGCCGAAGAGGAATAAAATGTATTGGGCCCACCCTTGGAGCACCAAGCGAGGAGGATTTAGTGTGTATAATAAACTGCCTGCGGATCATTTATCACAGCTCCGCTCTGATTGCCTGCGGGTGATGATGGACACCAGAAGTTGGAAAACCCTAACGACGTGTGGGGAACGGAGCGCAGGTGTCCATGCGGGAAGAGCAGGAAATCAACCTGACAGCCTTAGGAAAGCGCCTGGCGCTGGAGCCCGCGCGGACCCCGGCCCGTCCCCCGCCTCCCTCTCCCCTGCTTTCCCAGCAGGAGGGCTCTGCTGAAAGGCTTCTTTCTTCCTTCCCTGCGTGGATGATCCCACCTCTCCAGACAGCCTCTGTTTTCCTTTGGAGAAGGGAACAGCTGGGGCAGATCTCTGCTGCTCCGAGCCGCACCGAGCCCCCGAGCCCACCCCGCACCTTGCTCCTGGGTGGGAGACAGCAGGAAAGCTTGCAAGAAACCTGACATTCCTCCCCAAATCTCCAGCACCTTGGGATCACACACATTCCCACGGGGGCGGCCCCGTGCAAGGGGCTCGAGGGAGGAGATTCCAGCTAAGCCCCCTTTCCGTGGCTCCTCGGGCCATCCCTGAACATCTCCGTTATTGGAGAGCCCCTGACCTCCCCTGACAGGTTTCCCCATTGTCTGCCTGACCTCACCATTATAAAGCATTTCCTACTATTTAGCCTGATGTTTTTCTTTCTTAATTTTAGGCCATTAGTGCTTGTTCTTCCCAAATTTACTACTGAAAATGACTCTGCCTCCTCCCTTCCTCTGGCTTGACGGATGGCTACGGAGTGACCCTCCAGGATTTATATCCCCAGTGGCGAGCAGGACTCCTCTCCTCTCGTAATCCCCTCAAGGCCATACAAAAATAAAGTTGTTGTCTTTAAATCTGAATCTGTTACAACTCTGGCATTCCCCAGTTGTATTTGCTTCTACAGCTCTGTCCCAGAAAGTCCAGGAATGAACTTTCCAGGATCTTTCATTTTTCATCAGGGTTTCTCATCAGTTTTCATTTGCCTCCTCTATTTTTTCTTAATATTTTATTTTATTTTATTTTATTTTATTTTATTTTATTTATCTTATTTTATTTTATTTTTACAATAGAAAGGCCATTCACTTCCCAATCAGATGGAGGAGAAAAATTTGTCTTTCCCCTCTTTTCTTTAAACCTAAATGAGTGATTCCTTCTGGGGTTTGTTTCTTGAGCAAAATAAAATCGAAAAATAGTTTCAAAGAACGAACAATAATTTTCCAGAGGAGGAAACGGTTTGATGAGTAAAACACTGATTTTGTTGGGTTTTTTTGGCTTTATGGATTATTAATAATTTTAACTTTGGCTGTTAAGTTTTAGAGAAACTCACAAATAATATAAAATCATCATTCCGTGTGAGAGCTCATGGAGTAAATGCTCTTCCCTTCCATGGGTATGAAAGATAAAATTGATGTGAATGAAACCTTCCAGGACAAAAATTTCAAAATTATGCTGAATTGTGGATGAAATTCCCTGAAAAATAATTTCTCCTGGATGCACATGGGAATTCCCACTTGAAAGTGTGGCAGTTGATAACTCCTTTATTTGTGTCCGAGGAAGGTTGTGACCCAGTTGGAGATCTTTGGAGATGTTATGTTTGGGGTTGTCTGAACAAAAAATATCCTGGGTCCTGCTTGGCTGCCGGGATGGGAAAACTTATCTCCTGTGCTTCTTCCAGGCCTGCAAATCTGGGATAGGCACTGTGGAAAACTTGTTAGTATTAAAAGATGGGGTTAAGGACATGGAAAACAAACTTGAACGTGAGTTTGGGGTGTTTCCTTTGGAGCCCTGCCCTCGGCGCGGCTCCCGCGAGGTGGCTGAGTGGCTGCTTCCTACCACGGGCTCCCTCCTGCTCCCAGGCTTTATTTCTGGGATCTTTCAGCCATTCCCCTCCAAGGAGCATTTCCTTCCCGCTCTCCCCTGAGAGGAGCAGGAGGGGAGCAGGGAGAGGCAGCGGCTCCAGAGGTGGGCTTCAAAGAGAGCCAGAAACCTCCTTGGGAGGTTGGAAATCAGGGCACTGACTCCGGCCACCAAACTCGGAGCTGCTGCCAATTTGTGGTGTTTTCCCTTAAAAGTCAAAGATTTAATGGAAAGAGAGGTCAGGCTTTGACCTGAGCACTGAGCAGGGTGACAGAGATGGCTCCTTCATGTCCTCTCCAGGGGTTTGTTAGTCTAAAGTTTAGTCCCCACGTCAGATGATGCATTTTCCAGGGAAGTTAATGGATTCGCTTGCACCGCCACGGAGTGGTTGGCGGGGGTGGGAGGGCGACTCTTTTCGTGAGAGACAAATGACTTCCTCTGGACAAGCAGCTCTGTTTTAACTTGGAAAATGATGGATGAGTCCCAAGGAAAGGCTTTTCACAGGCAAATGAACATGCAGGCAACCTCACGTTGTCAGAGATCCAAAGGGACGACGACAAATCCCAACCGCTGGGAGAGAGCGGAACCGGGCGATGGCGGCAGGGATGGGGATTGGTCTGCAGAGGGAGACTTTGGGCCAGACAAAACCACCTCACCACCACGAAATGGGACTGGGAGCCTCCACACAACAGCTTCAGGAGCCCACACACAAGTGCAGTTGTGGGTTTGTCCCCAGGAGGTCCAAGCTCCAGTTAAATCCGAGCATTCTGCGGCACACGGATCCGCAGCCTTACCCTTCCGCCCCTGCCCTTGTCCCTCCCAGGCTATTGTTTGGATTTTCCTTGGGCCACCATGCTTTGCCAAATGTTTCCCTCGAGTTTTTCTTCTGTGCTTACCTTCACCAGTGACAATTTTTTTTTTTTTTTATTTTTAAATATGTAAATGTAAATACTCGGCCAGTGCTGGGCACCACAGCTGCATCAGAGTTCCTGCTCCTCGAGGCACTTTGTGTGTCTCACTGCTCCATCTGGAACCCCAAATCCTGCCTCCAGATCCCACTGCTCCGGGTGTGGATGGAAGAGATGGAGCAAAGAGCTACAAATAAAGCTCCAAAAGTCCCCTATGGGGGAATGCAAAGGTGAAAGGTGACTGTAACCTCCTCTCTTCCCTAATTTTTACCATCAGGGTGAGCCACAGATTTTAAAAGCAATTCAGAGCCACAGATAAAAATACAGAGGAAAATAAACTTAATTTTAGGCAACCTGTTTGCCTTTTGCCCGGAGCAATCTTTGCCCACAAGTCAAGAAATAAGCAGATTGATTTCTGAATATTTCCTTTCCTGCAGAGTTGCTAAGTGGGAATGACCCAGAGAGCTGCTGGAGTATGACCTTGGGGGAAAACATCCTGGAGAGATGAACAGGCAGGGATGATGAGCTGGAAGAAAGACAGATTGCTGCCACCAGAATTGGTCACTCCCATCCAGCTTAGGCTGGAGAAACAGCACTGAAAGGGATTTGCTCCATTCCGGATAATTGTGTTGTTTCCATAAAGCTCCATTCATGTTGAAGGGCAGAATCTTAACTCGGGATGTTGTGCCATGTCGCAGGGAGAGCAGGAGGAGCCTGTGCCCAATGGGAACGAGCACATTCCATTACCATGGGCATGGAGCACACTGCTGAGGAGAACCCCTGCACATGGATCCCTCAGTCCCGGGATCCTCCATCTCCTTCCCAGCCCCTGATAAAACCTGGGAACTTTATAGAGCTCAGTACAGCACTTCCCACAGTGGCTGGGTGATCCATGAAGATGGAACCCGCCTGGCTGGCTCTTCTTGGATACTGAAAAACCTCCACAGCTCAGGCCCTGATGTCAGTGAGGAAGTTCCTTTTTTACTCCACTGCCGAGGATCCAGTTATCTGACCTGTTTATACCAAAGGTTTGATTTACACCTGCAGTCACAGCAGGGAATAAAGAAATATGTCAGCTTCTGTGACCCAACTGAACCTCATTTAATTTTTTAATTAAAGCCTCTCACCTGCCTGCTTCAAGCACAGAAATGTCCCTTCAATCCCAAAATAAATTCCTGATATTATTGATTGCAGCCAGGATGGCTGAGACTGGAAGTTATTTTCTTGTGCAATGTTCAGTCTTTGCGAGGGAAAGGCAAAAGGCAGTGCTGGAGCTGCAGACTTGATTTATAGATATTAAACATTTTATAGCAATTTTTTATCACTTTCATTCCTCTCTGTTCCTCCTTCAGATGCTGGAATAAGAAGGGTGGAGAGGGACGGGGAGACAGCAGACTTTACACTGTCATAGCTCTGGGAGAGTGATGGATCTTTGTGAGCTTGGGCGAACCCAATTTTTGGAAAGCTTTGCCTGTGCTCCCTTTTAAAAGGAGGGCAGCGCCTTATCTCCCTCCTGCCAATCTGCCAGCTGTGCATCCCTGCTCGGAGTGGGAAGCCCTGAGCACCCCTGTGGGGCGTTATCTGCCCTCCAGGGATGGCAGATCCAGCCGGATCCCCATGGAAACCCTCCCGGCGCCTTGCCAGGACCACCCTGGGCTCTGCCCACCCCAAACCCACCTCCCCAAAAAATGCCGAGCATCCCTCCAGCAACACCCCCCTCCCCAGAGCCACCTGCGGCTCCGCCAGGCTTCTCCCAAACACATTTCTCTTTAAAAGCCCAGATTAGCCTAAAATTCTGTTGGAGATAAAACCCGGCCCCTTATCAGCGCCCGCATCCAGCCCCCACGCACTCCCGGCGCTCCGCAGGCTCCGGCCGCGGCCGCTCGCTCCCGGAGCGGGGCTGTTTTCCCAGCAGAGCACCGAATCCATCATTCCTGGGCTCTCCTGGAGCAGGGCGATAAATCCCGCCCAGGCCAGGGGTAGGTGAGAGCCGAATTCTTCTGCGCCACGCACTCCCCGGGGAATGCGCGTCCAGCGCCGCCTCCTTTTCCCGGCACCGCTCCTCTTTCTCAAGGGGTTCCTGATCTTTCTGACAATCATTCGGTTTTTTTCCCCAGAAGTTTTTCTCTTTCTCAAGGGGTTCCTGCTCTTTCTGGCCATAATTTATTTTTTTTCCTTTTTCCCCCCCATTTTTTGTTTCATTTCCACCTCCAAGTGCTTCTCTCCCATCTCCTGTTAAGCTGGGCAAACAGGAAAGGGGATGGAGCTCAATCTCACATGGGTGGTGGATGAAAATATTCCATGGGATTTAGATACAGAGGCATTAAAGAAAAGAATTAATTACCTAAATCAAAAGAATAAATGAATAACTTTAAAAAGGCATTATTCAAGGTGCTTTGGCTAATGGGAGAAGATGGAGGGGCGACCAGGAGACAGTGATGGCTCTGGCTTGGAAAAGCCAAATTCACTTTGAGCTGGTAGAAAGAAAAATATGTTTAAAACCAAGGCTGTTTTTAAAATCTTACAATGGTGAAATCCAGCCTGGACTGGCATATAAATATTAAATATAAAAAATAAGAAATGTGCATTTTGTCCTGGGGAAAGGGATTTGTGGCATAAGAATATTTTCAGGGGCTCTGCTGGATGGAACAGGAACAGGGGCAGAGCTTTTGAGGTGTTGAGCACGGCTGGGAAATGTGGGTGTCCCCAAAATTCTGGACACATCCAAGGCGTAAAAATCAGAGGAAATCTTTCCTACATGGGGTTTAAATACAAAATCTTGCCCGGGTGGTCATTTCTGGCTGCTGACGTGCCCCCCTGGTTCCTTATCAACAAACACCCGTGTGAGATAGCAGCCCCAGCTGAGCTCTGGCAGGGTTATCAGAGGACAGACAGTAGTTCCTCCAGCCAGAACAGCCAAGGTCTCAGGGTTAAAAGCCAAGGGTCAGCACAGCCACTGCCCTGTGTGGCATGGATTAAATCAAAAATTATCTGCCAGTGGCACTGCTGCAAAGCAGCCCAGAGCATCCATCTGGGGACTCAGCTCCGGGCATAAATCACCTCTGCTGGGCTGGGGTTGGGCTTTCAGGGCTGCCTGGGCTCTTCCAGCTCTGCTCCTCAGTGTTGGTGGTGTAAATGCAGAGTAGGAAATCCAAGTGAGGTGCATTGAGTTATGGAAAAGTGGAGTTTTCTTTTCTGGATGAGGTTTTTTATGGCTCTTGCAGGCTGCAGCTGGAAGCGAGGCTTGAAATCCACTGAAAAACTTTACTCAGCTCCATGAAAATCAATTTCAGCCTCTGCCATCCCCAGTGTTTTGTTGATCATTCCCAAATTCACAGCTTTTCCCTTTCAATCAATGCATTAATCATGGGAGAGGGAGAAGGAAGAACTAAAGAGCCAAAGATTAATTTAGGTTGGCAAAGACCTCTGGGGTTGCCAAAACCCCAGCACTGCCAAGTCCACCCATAAACCATGACCCTCAAAAGAAACACCACCTACCAGGGGATAATCCTGAATTTCATTTCAATTATTTCTCCAGGTTTATTTATTTTTTTAAAAAATATGGATAGGGCCACACTCCTCAGACCACTTCTGACTCCAAAATTCCACTTGTTCTCGACTGTTTTAATGATGGAATTACAGCTGAGAATGGATTTCGTTTAACTTCTGTCTGAATTCCTGGCACTGAAGGAATCCAGCTCAAGAAAAATTAATCAACTGTCACATAATTTTGTTCTGCGCCTGCAAGAAGCAAGCTGGGCTTAAATTTGTTTCCAGTTAACTGCAATGAGCAGGAATAAAAGTCCAAGCAGCTGGAATTGTGTCCGTGGGATGCAAGGAAACGTTTCAAGGCGATTCCCCAAAAACTCCAGCTGGTGGCAGCAGCAATTTCTTTTCCACCAAAAGTTAAACAGAAAACTAAAAGGAGAGAAAAAAAAATCCCTAGAAAGGATAAGAACAAGCAGCGTTGTGGAAATCTCAGGTGTGCTGCCCGAAAATGAGATTAAAAATGTTTATTGCTTCCTTAAAATGGGATGAAAAAAAATCCCACCCCTGCTGGATTGAAAGCAAGAGCAGAGAGAGCTGATGACAGAGAGCCCTGGGGGGGATGTGTCTGGGACAGAGGTGTGCTGAAAGGGCCCTTGAAAGCTTCCTCGGGGCTATCAGGTGCCAGCAGGGATGGAGTGACCCCGGAGGGAAGCAGATTTCCACAGGAACTCCCATCTTCCCTCTCCGGGGCAGCCCAAGCCACTCTGTGGGAAGAGCAAGACCTGGGGTTTTTAGGGTTGCTGTGCCATGCCTGGACTCACAGATTCACAAAGGGCAGTGGCCACAGGATGGGATTTGGAAACAAAAACTCCTCCCCAGGAGGATGAGGCAGCCCTGGGACAGATCCCTGGCATGTCCAGAATGCCACGTGGATGTGACATCTTGAAGGTGACATTTTGGCTTTGATCTACACCGCCCCAGATATTCCTTCCAAGCAAAACCTCTGCATTTATAATCCCTTCAAATCCACCCTCTCTCTTCCTTTTTTCCTCTGTCTCACCTGCGGCATCTCATCCTCCTGGGATCTCCATTCCCATAAATTCCAGCATTTCCAGGATTGAGTCTTTCCCTCATCCTCCAGCTACACCTCCACCACTAAATAACACCCTGGCATGTTTTCCTACCAGCCAGGAAGTCTGGGCAGGACTTACTCCTGGTGGTTTTCCTCTAATCTTTGCATCCCTCTGGGAATATCTCTGTGGAAAAGAAACTCCTCTTTCCCATTGGCACCGTCTCACTCCCAGGGGAGGTTGGAGGGAATTCTGGAGCTCTCCAAACATGCAGGCACAATCACGGCTTCTGTGATTGAGTCGTTTCTCTCTAAATAAGTAAATTAACTCTAATACCCTTATTTGCTATCAACCTTATAAAACGTAATCAAAGCCAGATGTCTCTTCCTTAACCTGATGTGCCATAGATGGATTCTTTTTTCCAGACTTTAGGAAAGTGATTTTGCTCTCCCTCTCTCTGTGTTCTCTCTGGTGAATTCACCACAGGTTCTGATGGGAAGAAATTTGGAATTTGGTAAAAAATAGAAAAACTGGGGGTTTTTTATGGATTCAGGTCCAACCTTTCAGGTCTTGATCTGTGGGTGGGTGGCTTCGAGAATGAGATGGTCACTCTGAACTCAAGGGGATGGTAAATTATGGAGTGATTTCAGCTCAGAAGGGTCTGAAAGATGCCAAATAGGAGTCCTCACACCAAGAACCTCCTAAACAGCCTGGTTGCATGAGAAAAATCACCCAGGCCTGGAGTCACAGAGAGGATTTGGTGTCTGGTGCTCTTGGGTGGGTTTCAGTGATAGTTTGGTTTGACAAGACAGGAGCCAAACCCAGGAAAAAAATTGCAGTTCTGTCATTTTCTGTGATTTCCTTTTGTTTTAGGTGAGTTCAGCTGAATCACAAGGCACTTGCTGGGAGGAAGCTGGCCTAAAGACCACGCTGTGCTTTGTTTTTAGTCCCTTGGTGCTCAAATGCAGCTGCCAATTTCCCTTCAACTCCCTGAAAACAAGCACGGGATCGCTGTTCCACACTAAACCATTCCAATCCTGAAACCTATCCCTGGTTACCTCACAGGCCCACCATAATTAGGCACAGGGAAAGCCTGGAAAAGCTCTAATCACGCTTAAAACCGTGCCTTGGGGTTGGGTTTCCTGCAGCAAGGCTGCTGCTGGCAGGACAGGAGGGACAGGCAGGCACAGGGGGTGACAAAGCCACATCCGTGGATCTCTCCTGGCTCATCAGGGGCTGTGCTGGTGGAGGATTCCCTGATGTCATCCCCGTGTCCGTGGGGATTTGGGAACAAAAATTGCCTGGGAAGGATAACTACAAGGAACATTGTGGGAATCTCAGGTGTGCTGCCTGAAAATGAGATTAAAATTGTTTATTGCTTCCTTAAAATGGGGAAAAAATCCCATCCCTGCTGGATTTGAAGGACAGCAGAGAGAGCTGGCATGGGGATGGGCTCAGGTCACAGGGACAGCTCAGCAATGATGTCAGGTAAGGGAGAGGGTGGGGAGGAACGAGAGAAGCTGGAACATTTCCCATTTACTTTATTGGCTTTCCTTCAAACCAGCTGAGAAACGAAAGGACCCTGTTCTGCTGATCCATATTCTGCACCCCCTCCGAGCTGCAGGACTTGTTCATGGAGTCGTTTTAGCTCCCAGTTACACTGAATATTGTTTTTGCACAAAAAACTTTTCCCCCAGCTGGGCTGATAACGCCATCGTGGTGTTTGTGTGAAGTTTCTGGGGAAGCAATTTGGGTTTTCATGTCATCTGCTGAGAGTCAGGCTGGTTCCTCATCCAAAAATCATAATTTTGGATGATGGACACATTCACAGAGCTGTTCTGAGCTCAAGGAGTCTTCTTTCAGGCACTTGTCTCCAAGAACTCACCCACAGACTGCTCCTGCTTTGGGGTCAGTCTCCTTGGCTGGATCTCCTCAGTAAGGTTCCAGTTCATTCTCCAAATGAAACAGAGCAAAGCCACCATGGGTCAAACTGTCATTCTTCCAGGGATTATACAGCATGGATGTCCCTGGAATATGGGGAAATCATTCCTTCATGGGGCCAGTTTTAGCACTGTTGAGATGGCAGAAAGTCCCACTGAACCAAATTGGTTTTGTCTTAATTTAACCTAAATTAAATCTCAATTTAATTTAAACAGCAAGGTGACCTGTAAAGCATTTGAAGCATCCTTTGCTCAGCCAGTGCTCTAAGACAACACAAATTTCAGAACCACAACAAATTTCAGGACATAAATTCCCTTCCTCCTCCATCCTTTTGCTCCAAGAACACTCCTGAGGCTGCTGGTTGAGTTTCACCCTCCTGATTTGCACGAATCACGTCGGGTTTGTGAGTGTGTCAGATGCCATTAGGGTAAGGCCCTGTGCCCATCTGATTTTCCTGCTGATTTCCCTAATTCCAGACATGGAATTGCCTCTCCAGCAGGGCAATCTTTGAAACTGGGTTTTGGGATGTTCCTTTCTTCAAGACAAGGGAGTGAAAGGAGAGAGGAGATATCCTGGATGTTTTTCCAGTCTTTGGCTCCTACCTTGAAGCAGAGAAGGGAAATGTAGGAACAAACTGGGTTTGTGGTCTTGGGGTTTGGTGAGCAGTTTATTCAGATTGTTGTTCCCCAGATTGGGAACACGGGCTGGAATTCATTCCCAGAAAATTTCCTTGCAATCCTGGAGTCTGTCCATCCGTTGTCCGGCTGATTTCCCTGCTGATTTCCCAATCCCAGGAGTGGAGTGCCTCTCCATCAAGCCAACCTCTGAAATCAGGGAAAAAGGCTGGAAAAAAAAAACTCTGCGCTGAAATTAGAGGTATCTCCGTGGGATTACAGAGGAATTAAAGGCTAAATCTGGTGAGGAAAGGGACACACCAAAGGAATTATAGTCTAAATCTGGTGAGGAAAGGGACACACCAAAAGCCTGCTGAGCCAAACTGTACTGGATGTCAAAGCAATTTGTCCCAAAATCCCGGCACGAGGATGCCCCAACGGAGAATTAGCGGGAACGGGTTCTTTCCAGCCGCGACCCCTTCCCTCCCTTGAATCACGGGGGGCTCCTGCCGTGCCCGTGGGTTTCAAACACAACATTTGAAACACAACGTTTGAAGCACAACATTTGAAGCACAACGTTTGGAACACAAGGTTTGAAACACAATGTTTGAAACACAACATTTGAAATACAACAATTTAAACAGACCATTTGAAACACAACGTTTGGAACACAACGTTTGAAACACAACGTTTGCCACACAACGTTTGAAACACAACGTTTGAAACATACCAATTTAAACACAACATTTGAAACACAACGTTTGAAACACAACAACTTAAACATAACATTTGTTACCCCCAGCCCGGATCAGGGGGATCCCGGGATGGGCACGGCATCTGGTTCTCATGTTCAATCTCAGCTCTTCCACTCGGGCTCGGGTGACAACGGAACAATGCTCGCCCTGCAGACTGACTAATTAGGCTGCATCTGGAGCTAATTAAGCGTGGAGTCGCGGCCAGGGGAGCACTCCCCTTATCAAACCAGCAGCAGGGGCGAGACAGGAGGAAAAATCGCTGCTGATAGGGCTCGGTTTTGCCATGGAAGCAATTTAAACGAGGCAAGGGAAATCAGAGTTTTATCCCGTGCAAAAAGGGGAGTGGGATTGGTCCCAGGATGATGAACCTGGGCTGGTTTTTTGTTTTATGGAGAGGGGGAAAGGTGGGAGCTGGAGATATTTCAAATAATTAATTAAGAATGGCTTTGAACTCTTGCTTCTGTGCGTAATGTATGGGCATGGAGATGCCTCTTCAGCATTAATATCATTTAATATTTTAGTTTCTGATACTCCTTGGCATTTGTAATTAAATGAACTGACCTTTGATAGGTGAAATACACTCTGATCTCTCTTTTCTTTCCATGCTATTAAAAGGAATTTCTATTGTTAGATATTCTAATCTTAGTTTTGTTTGGTCAAAACTGGGAGAAATATGGTTTCCATCGCTTTATCAGCCACTAATTAGGATGAGGCTGCACATTTTTTAATAGCTGGACAGTTTTATTTTTTCAGTGAATGAATTCTTGTGGAGGTCCAGAAAATCCAGAGTATAGGGAGTCTCAGGAGTTTAAACATGAAGTAGCAGAGTTTATTTTTGATGCCTCTATTTTTCATCGTAACACTTGCAATGCCAATAAACGGAGAGAAATCCTCCAAACTCCACAGATAAATTTGTCATGGCTTGGTTCAGAGCAGTAAATTATTTTTAGATGCATTTTAATTCCTCTTTTCTGACCTGAAAATGTTTTATTTCCAGTATGGAAATGGTTTAGCTGCAGGTTCTCATCAAAAAGAGGCTTTTTGATTGATTTTTTTTTCTTTTTTTGCTGTTTTTTTTTGTCCAGGAGCCATCCCCAAGATCAGCCTGGGATCATCCAGCTTCATACATGGATCCCTCCAAGGCTGGAATTCCCACAGCCCTGGTGTTCCTTGGGGCTCGTTGCTCCTTCCCAACCTGCACCATTTAAATCCATTTTGGTGAGATGAGGTCTGGGTTTCTGCCAAAGCCTTTTCAGGATTTAGAGCTCTTCGTGCCTCCTCCAAATTATCCTCTCCATGCTGGGAGTGTCCATCTCTGAGCATTCCCTATCATGCAGAGGGAAAAGTCCTAAAGCCAGAGAAATCCCCCAAAATTGGTGATTTTTTTGGGGGGTTTTGATCCCGCCAGTGGCATCGAGCTCCAGAAGTCCTCTGCTCCCAGCCCACCTCTGATCCCAACATCAGGATTGATTCCCGTGTGTTTTCTTCCCTTTGTCCTTCCCTCCCTCATGGAATCATGGAATTGTTGATTCACCTCCACCACTGTCGAGTCCAACCCTTAACCTGATGGTTCCAAGGCCACCATGGAACCTTTCCCGTGGGATTTTGGAGCAGTTTAAAGTCCAGCTCCAGCCTGGGATGAGGAGGGGAAAATGCACTCACAGAGATGATTTGCATCCGTGTAAAATGATCTGATCTTCCCTGAATTTTGAGGTTTTGGGATGTTCCTTTTCTTTGAGAGTAGAAAGTGAAAGGAGAGAGGGGCTGGGATATCCTGGATATTTTTCCAGTGTTTCTCTCCTACCTTGAAGCCGAGAAGGGAAATGTAGGAACAAACTGGATTTGTGGTCCTGGGGTTTAGCAAGCAGCTTATGCAGATTGTTACTCCCTAAGTGGGGAACACAGGCTGGAATTCATCCCAAGAAAATTTCCTTGCAATACCAGCGTCTGTCAATCTCCAGATTTCAGGATTCTGGTGCAATTTGCCACACTGAACTCTGGATTTTCCTGAGCACAGACCTCAAGGATCAGGCAGTTCAATTTCTAGGCGAGTGTGTGTGTGTGTGTGGGAGTGAAAGGTCACCTCGGGCTTATCTCTAAATAAACCCAGGAAACTCCAAATCAGTTTCTTTTTTTTTTTTTTTTTTTTAATATCCCGTGCAGGCTGGCAATGGGCAAAGCAGCCTGGACAGCTTTTTTTTTTTTTTTTTTTTTAATATCCAAATATTCCCCACTGGAGCATGACCTCAAATATTAGCTTTCCACCTAGCAAGACTAGACAGGAGCAGGGCAAAGGCACGTCTGTTCCTTAGCCCTGATGCAGGAAAAACTATTTAGATCTGCTTTTTTTTTTTAATTATTATTTTTTTCCAGCCCCTCCTGGGCGTGTTTACTTTCTTTGGGGCTCATGAATGGCAGCTTCAGAGCCCCCCTCATTGTGATTTTCCCCGAGTTCCTCCAAACATCCCTTTCTCTCCGTGCTTTTTCAAAAAGAGCCTTTTTTTTTGCCCTCCCTCCCCCGTGTTCCTGCGTGTTGTGATTTCACTGAGGCTTCCAATGGTCTTCAACAGTTCATTTATGCTGGGAGCCTTCTATAAACTGTACAGCCATGGTCTCCTCACACGGCCACCCACCGACCCAGCCTGTCTAAACAGCATCTGTCTCCATCCCAGACACATCCAGCCAGCTCCAAATGGATTGAATCCAGCTTTTTTTCCCCCCTTTTTTTCCCCCCTCTTTGTGCCCTCCTGCAAAGCCAGGGTGGGAGTCAAGAAGGGGGCACTGGGGTGGGGTTGGGGTGCTCCTGGTGCACCCCTGGGTTTGTTTGGGGAGCCCTGCAGGAGTTCCATCCCTCAAGTGCCACCAAATCTCCCCATGGGGAGCAGATGCATTATTAGTGACGGGAGCCTATTTAACCTTAATCCCAAATGCATTATCTGGGGAGTTTGGCTTGGCTTTTTGACTTAAGGTATTGGAGGTTATTACCTCTGGAATGCAGGAGCTGCTCTGAAGGATCTCTCCGTTCGGGGAGAGGGCAGGGATGGATGGGTTTTTCCTTGCTCAGGCAATTTGGACACATTTTTGAAAGATTAAGTCAGATCAGCACTTGAAAGGCTCAGTTACCTCTTGAGTGTGACAGCAAGAAACCCAGTCCCCTTCCCAAGAGCCTTGTTCAGCTGGGAAAAAAACCTGAAAATATTAAGAGAGGGGTTAATTTTGCTTGGCAGCTTGGAGAGATTTGTGTTTGCTAAACCACTGCTTTTCCTCCTGTTTACCCTGCAACGTTGTCCAAAAATATTCCTGCCTGGAGAAAGAAGCTGCCCTCTGCAGTCCCTGGGTTTATCCCCATCCGTGTCGACACTTTGGGCGCAGCAAAAAGCAGATTTCCAAGGGCTTGTCTGGCTCTCAGGCCTGGGGAGGTGTCACCTCTCTTAATTAGGGGAGCTGTCATTACAGATGGAGGGTGTTTTAGGGAGAAAAGGTCGTGGTTCTGAGCTGTCAAGAGCTGGGCTCGACAATAGGAATTGAATTTGCGTTTGAGTATGGGAAAGAGTCATAAAATTCCAGGTTTCAATCTGTTGGAATGATCAGCCTGCCCTGGGTTCAACAGACCAGGGATATTGTACTTGATGAACACGTCTCAGATAAGCTTTGATATTCTTTAATTTTAATTTTTGAGAGAAAATGTGAACTTGTAAAGCTTTGCCTTTTGCCAGGTCCCTCTGAAATCAGGCAAATGTGCTGTTTGCTTTATTTACAACTTATTTGAGCTAAGAAAATTAATAAAGATTAAATGGGAGCAATTACCTCAGAACGAAAAGACTGTTTTTTTAATAAATGAGGAAAATAACACATAAATTAAGGAAATTAAAAAAAAAAAAAAGAGAAAGAAATATTTAATGAAGGGGATGGGAGGGATGAAGTTTCTACTTTGGAGGGTAGGATTGAATTGGATATTAGGAGGAAATTCTTCCCTGTGAGGGTGGTGAGGCCCCAGCACAGAGAAGCTGTGGCTGCCCCATCCCTGGAAATGTCCAAGACCAGGTTGCAAAGGTGTGGAATGAGATGAGATCCCTTCCAACCCAAACCATTCCACGATTCCATGATCTCTGGGACAGAAGGATGTGCCCAGAGCAATATCCTGGCTTTGGAGCTGTCAGCTGAGCCAGTCCAGCAGCTCCCAAGAGCTGCTGATCCTCCGCACCACCGTTGACATTCCCATATTTTGACATTCCCTGATTTATTTCCAATTTCAGGTGCCTAAAGAGGTGTGTGTTTGGTTCTCCAGCCTCGTCTCAGCACTGAGGGGATCTGGCTTTAGGAATAAAAGAATGGGATGTGCTTCCCTGTGCTGACGGCACTTCATTGTTCTCGTGCCTCCTCCAAGCCCAATTCAGATTAGATTCCCTATCAGTCATGATTATGGAAAAGAAGTGATAAAACGTGGCTTGGAAAAAAAATCATGTTTGGACAAGAATTTGCTGACATATTGTGGAGTGATAACATGATAGTGAAAATAGCCAGATCCTGCCTGGCCTGGCGTCTGGAATCAGTAAAAGGAGGCAGGCAGGAATATTGCAAGCTGACTTCTGTTCCCTTTCCAGCACAAAATCGGCACCTTTTGGGATTTTTTTAGAAACCCACCGATAGGATTTGCGTTGAAAACTTGCCATTATTGCCCGATCTTGGCTCCAGCCTGGATTGCATTGCAATCATTTCTCACCAGAGCCCTGGGGGCGTTTCTGGAGGTGTGATAGGAAGAATGGGCAGCTGGGTTTGCCAATCCCAACTGGAACACCCACAGCTGGCGCTGGAGGAATGCTGTGGTGCGTGGAGAAGGAGAGCAGGGTGACCCTAAAAATGAGAAAACGCATGGTTTTAATTGGGATTTAACCTGTGTTAGGTCCTAGGAATTCTGCTGGTGGTGCTGCCTCACCCCCTCCACATCTTAGGATTTCCAGGGAAATGGGGTGGACAACTTTCCCTTCTGACCCCAGCAGCCCATTCTGGCCAAGGCTGTTAAAAACAAGACCACTTTATTATCATCAAAAAGTCCCATGAATCAGGTGAAAAATAACACAGCTGACAATGCTGCAGAGCCTGGCCATGGTCAATCTCATCAGGCTGGTGGCTGGACACCATGGTTCCATAATTCTGGTCTGCTAAAACCACATTTCCCCATCAGGAAAAAAAACTCCTCCTTGAAGTTCCTTTTTCCTTGGTTATGTTTCATACACAAAGAGGGAATATCTGGAATGACCTGGATTCTTCCGCGGTAATTCCCAGGCTCTCAGCTGCAATTGGGTATTGAATGAGAATTTGCATTTAGAATGAGGGAAAAGGTGATGAAGGAGCACAGAAACCAAGAGATGGTTTTAATAATGGCCCTGAATGCACAGGATGGGCTGGAGGTCTGTTTTTCACTTGCTGAAAGTCTCCATTGCGTTTGGATTGGGTGTCCCTGGATTTATCCCTAACCACAAATATTATTCATCAGGTCCTCTACCCCTTCTGCCAACACTGATTTGTGGAGTATTGGATCTCTTCAGGAAGAAGGTTTCAAACTCTTCTTTTGAGGGGCTTTGCTGTTAAAGAGGGATTTTCTTTTTGCTTAATTCCACCCCATCCCTCTTCACGCCATGCCTTTGTACACCTCAGCCATCACTGCCGTTCCACAGGACGCTGCTTCTCCATGCCTCGAGCCACCTTTGCTTTGTAACCTCTTATTTGAGTCAAAACCAGAGACAACTGCCCATTCCAAAAGAGGAGAAGAGAGGGAACAACTCCTGAAGAGCGGGTGCAGTGTGGGTTTTCCATAAAATGCTATTTCTGTCGTTTTACGGCCGAGCGTGCCTTAAAGAGGACCCTTTTTGCAGAAGGTGAAAATGCCACGGAACGCCTGGGATCCTCTTGCATCTGGAGGAATGTCCATGTTGCAAGAGACCTCTGTAAATATTTATACCTGATGGCTTCGCAGCTGGCTATTAAGTGCCCTGATTGTTCCTGTAACGCAGCTCGCAAATGGAGATCTGGCATCGAAAGGATGCAGCACAAATTGTTCCCTTGGCCCTTCGCTTTTGGTCAGAGAATTTACTCAGGGCTGGTGACATCACTGGGGAAGCATCCTCTCACCCCTTCTTTCCATGCCTGCACAACGAGCACAGATCTCCCTGGTGGAAAATGGGAGGAGAAGTGGGGAAAAACACCCGAAAAAGACATGTTTTGAAGAAAAAGACACGTTTCAGAAGAAAACATGCAGTTAAGGGACTTCTGTTGGGTCACCTCCCTGTGGTGGGGTGTTGATGGCACCTGGTGTGGGTGCCTCTTCCTTTGGTTGGATGCTGGCCAAGCCACCACGGCAGAGTGGCCTTGGAGTGATGGTGACTCGGTTTTGCCACGGATCTGCTCCTGGCAAAGCCTTCCCTGGGTCAGGGTGGTGTTGACCCCTTGCTGGTTGGCACTGGGGACGGTGCAAGGTAGGTTGTTACAGCTCAGGGGTGCTCAGGTGAGGAGGTGACAGCCAAAAGCTGCTCCAGTCTGGGATTGGGATTGCTGGGAGAGGAAATAGCCACTGGGCCAACAGGGGTTTTTTTTTGGGATTCATTACTCCAGGGCTGGGGCAGGGATCAAGGGAAAACTGAAAGCAGCCACCTCCTCGTATTATCCATCCTCACTACAAATTGAATTCGACCCCAGGCATGTGAAAACACCACTTTATCATCACCACAGCCAGTGCCAGTGTCAAGGAGACCTTTGTGGCCTCCTGCTTTATGTAATTTAATAGTTCAGCTGCACCTTTGGCTGGACTAAAATCAATCCTGAGTTTGCGTTGGGCAGCCAGGAGGATTTCAGAGAGGGGACAGAAACCATTAAGAAACCAAACAAACCACAAAGTGCCTCGTTCTGACTTTCTTCTGAAAGGAGCCACTCTCAGACTTCTCCTTTTGAAAAGTTGTCTCATCGTTGGGCTAATTTGGAACTAATGAAAAATAAATCGGCCCCCTCGGGGCCTGCCAGGAGAATCCTGTGCTTCATTCTGCTGGAAATGAAGCAAATAAAACCAGATTAATCTTGAAAAGCTGAAATACTGGCATGGAGTCTGTGTTTCTGACTGGGTTTTGGGGACTGAGGGAGCAGGTGGTTCTCACTCTGCAGAGTTGTGCCTGGAGAAAATCCACCCCATTCTGCTTTTTGTTTATTTGATGCCTCAGAAAAGCTGCAGGCACCATTCAAAGCTGCCACGTTGCCTTTGTTTGAGCAGATTGCTCCTTCAAATTAATTGGATCAATAATTGGGGTGATATTCTCCTCTCCCTGTGCCCCAATCCCTGTAAATTCCTACATCACAGCCCTGTAATGAAATCCTTTGTAGCCTCATGACCAGTCACGAAAGTCAATGGAAAATAATTTTTCCCAAGAATGCATTCCAGGAGTCCCTCCTTTCCTCCTTCCCTGCATTTAGGCTCAGTTACCACCTGCTTTCCAGGTAATTATTTTTCTTCCTAATTTTGATCATCCTTGGGGTGTTGACACTGCCAGAAGCCAAGCTTAAAGGGGATCCCTTGGGTGGGCTGGGCTGCAGGATGGGCTTAGGCTGTGGTTCACAGCTTTGGGATCCTTGTGAGTTTATCTTTAGGACCTTTCAGCTTGGGAAGGAAAAAAATTTATATAAAACCTCCCAGCTTGGATTTTAAACAGAAAGGATGTGCTGTGCTCAGTGTAAGTAGAATATTTACAGTTCTAAGGCAGGATGATAGATGCCCCTTACAAATAATAAATAAAGGTTGAGTGTTGGGAAGAAGATTCATAAGGATAATACTAATAATGGAATAGTCTTTTTTGAGGAAAAATGAAAGTGGGACACAAACCCAAAATAAATTTACTGTTTACTGAAACACTGTGGAGTGGTTTAGATACTGTTATAAAATAATTTTTATTGTTTGTAATGAAGATTTGGGTCAGTGGGGCTGTTCCAGGTTTCCTAGAAAACTTAAACTCAGCCCTAATAACCACAGGGAGGTGCCGACAGCTCCAGCAAGGCTGAGGGAAACCCAGATTCCTGCAAAACACTGTGATTTTGAGAATGGGAGAGCATGAACCGACCTGGAATTGCATGGTCTGAATTCACATCCCCGGACATGCCTTAAAATATGGCCCAGCTCAGACTAAACCAGGCAGCTTTGCATCTGGAGCTGTAAAACAAGGGGCTGTGGGGGGCAGGCAGAGATTCCTCAGGTTTCCCAGGCTGTTCCCAGGCTCAGAGGGTCATATCCCTAAATCCCCACTGCCGAGCCCCAATTAACAGCACAGCCTCGGCCAGAAAGGTTTGTGTCAGCTTCAGGCACTGGAAAAGGCAATTCCTCCTCTCTTCAGTGTCACGAGAATGCAGAATAATGCTTTGCATTATTTTGAGATGGAAAATAAAAGGTTTTGAATGTCTTCAGAAAAGGGGGAAATAAATTTGGAGTTGTCTCCAAAGTTTATGTGGGTTATTGATTATGGAATCTCTGTGCCAGGAAGAAATTAGGAAAAGCTGCTAAAAGAGTCATGTGGGGTGAGAAGATAATAATGTGGAAATTAGTCCAAGGGCTGGCATTGATCTGTGCAGGGATGCAGCAGTTCTGGAGGAAAAAGTAAATTTTTTTTGTAGAGCTGTTATTCTGGAGGAAAAGGGAAAACTCAATGTTTCCCATGGGTTAATCCTGGTTTAAGTAACTGTTTGCTCCACAAAAAGTGGAGTATTCCTGATGTTGGAGCCTTCCTGATGCTCTTCCCACAGAAGATACCTATAAACCAACCAGCCCTGGTTCAGTGCTGGCTGTTGCCTGTCTTTCACAGGTGAGGTGAATGTTTGTTAAACTCCCACCCTGGATCCCCTTACCTTGGGATCCAAAGTGCTCTCAGCAGCAGACGGAAATGTTGGAGGAGGGAATGACACCGAGGGAGTAGGGATGTGGATTAGGGAAGGCCAATGGCAGCCCCAGCCCCACTTCTGACCACTTGGGGGTTGTATTTGAAGCACCCTGGAATTTTACACAGCTCCAGGTTTCACCTGGGTGCAAGGGGAATTCAGATTATCTTTTGGGGGCGTGTATTTGTAGGTGTGGACAAGACTGTGGGAATTCTTCCCTGGGAGGGTGGTGAGGCACTGGGAGAGTTTGCCCAGAGAAGTTGGGGATGCCCCATCCCTGGAGGGGGCCAAGGCCAGGCTGGGTGGAGCTCTTGGGCAGCCTGGGACAGTGGAAGGTGTCCCTGCCATGGCAGGGGGTGGCACTGGGTGATCTTTAGAGTCCCTTCCAGCTCAAACCATTCCGTGGCTCTCTGGTTCCATTCTTGGACCACTCTCCAAGGTGTCCTACCTCCATTTCCACAGATGACTCCTTTCCTGGGTCTGGATCAGGCTCAAGTGCTTCAGCAAGAGTTTATTTCACTTCGGAGACCCATTTCATATTTAGGACAAATATTTCCTTTGGCTTTGGTGTTTGGGCTGGGCAGGAGAGCACCTCCAGCAGCAGGGTTGAATCCAACCCCACGTGCTGAAGTCCACTTGAAGTGTTTGCAGACCCCAACACCTCCTCTGAGGAGACAAAAGGGTGATTTTTGCCCTGGCTGCACGATGCAAATTAGCACAACGTGTTCTGATGAGAGAGGGAAACACAATCTTCCTTCCCTGAGGTTACATTGCACAGCCCCACCACTGAAAGCACGGCCTGAGCCATCAGCCGCTGTGAGAAATCCCTTCTGGAAAGTGTGTTTGCTCTCCAGGACGCCTGGAAAGGCTTATGAACAGCGAGAGGCTCAACCTGGTGACCGCAGCTGCCTCCCAGCCCAAGTTTGGAGAGAGGACGGGCTCAGGTATGGCCAGAAACAGCAGCAGCACCACAGGCACGTCCTGCACCCCTGCCCTGGGAGAACTGCTGCTGGCAGCCAAGAGGCTGGGGCCTGGAGGCATCAGAAATGCTCTGGACTGTCAGATGCGTGCAGAACAAAGCCAGGCTTGCAGCAGGAGGACAGCTGGACACAGAGCAGGTTTCCCTTGGCTCGCAGTGTGCTGGCAGCACGGTGCCACAGGGCTGCAGGACTGGGGCAAAACAACAGTGGCATTTGGGATGTGAAGAGAGCACTTAAAATAGCCTGCCCGGGGTGTTTCTTCCCCTGCCGTGGCACAGGTTTTCTCCTCTTGCCCTTTTGATATTGTCCTGTTGTTTTTCCCAGATTTCTGTTTGTATCTCTCCCTACAAAGTTCCTCAAAACCCTCTTTGCCCAAAGAGGCGCTGGAGACGTCACCAGCTCTTGCACTTTTCTTGTGGAGCCCATCAGATACGGCTGAGGGGGCTCAAAGGGTGGGAATTGTTCCCTGGCAGGGTGGGCAGGCCCTGGCACAGGTGCCCAGAGCAGCTGTGGCTGTTCCTGGATCCCTGGCAGTGCCCAAGGCCAGGCTGGACAGGGCTGGGAGCAGCCTGGGACAGTGGAAGGTGTCCCTGCCATGCCAGGGGTGGCACTGGATGGATAAACTATTCTGAGATTCCATGAATTGGAGAATTTCCAGTCCCCTGTTTGTTTTTTAATTTTTAATTTTTTTTTAATCATCATGGTTTCTGCTGTAGAAGATTTCTTGAACATCAAAGTTTGTGCCAGCAGCCAAGGAACAAAAAAAGGGTTGCAAAAGCTTTCCGGGGTGTCAAGAAACTGCTGGACCCAGTAGGAAGCAGGGAATTAAAAGGATTGCAAATATTGCAAATATTTTGGGGGCTGCAAAGCTGAGAATAATCTTAAAACTTCTGAGGTACTAAAGGGGGTCTGTCCCCCAAGCAATGGGGGCACAGAGCTAAGCCCCAGGCCACGGGTGCTTGAGGTAATTATTATTTATTGTTATATTTTGCAACCGAGCTAAATAAAAAAAGCTGAAAGTTTTATCACTTGCTGGAACTATTTCCTCCCTTTAAACCTTTGAGCAATAGAGATAAAAAGTGAGTGTTACTTGTGATGCTGGGGGAAAGAATGCAATATTCTGTGTGGTACTGTCTGGAGAGCCCCTCTGCTCTGGCCTTGCTTTCTCCCCCTCCCCCAGGCATGAGACACAAACTCATCTATTTTAGAAATAGAGATCACTCATTTTTAACTTCAAATCTTATTTTTTGCCCTTCTCTTCTGGCTTGGTGTAGAGGTTTGGGCTTGTTAATTTAAGATTTTTTTAAATTTTGAGATGTCTTGGTTAATGTACTAATGAGTGTGGTGGGTTTGGTGTTGGTTGATTACTAGTGCACTCACTCCTTTTCTTTAAAAGAAAAAGTCAATTCCCAGGTGGGAGGGATGAAGACATACCTTAATCTTAGAACTGAAATCCCCTTATAAAATATAAGACAGATTTCTATTCATTTGCAAAAGCAACCAACGTTTGGCACAACCAAATCTGTGCTAAAGGTGGAAACACTTCTGAAAAAATAGCATGGGCACGAAGCTGCAGCTCTTCCAGTGGGTCTGGCGCAGTGGAAATTGTTAACTTGGGCTGAACATTTCCCCTCTGCCCCTGGAGTGCTAAGACTCCTCTTCCTCTGGTGGGGCAGTTAAACTGGGGACCCTGGGAGAGAAGATGAAAGCAGCTCTGTCTTTTGGGAGGCCAAAGATGCACAGCCAGCATCCCCGAGAGGACGTGGGGATTAGGGGAATACGTCGAATTTCCAAATTTAGAGCGGAGGACTGGCTTCCCATAAACAAAAGCTGCTTTTTAAAACGAGATGTTAGGGAGATAATGCACCAAAAAAAAAAAAAAAAAAAAAAAAAGGAAAAAAGTTTGCCTTTGTGACTAAATTCTGTTATTTTGCAGCCAACCTTCAAATGGGCTGTTGGTGCAAGTGAACAAACGCTTCCTGTCTGTGCGTCCTCATGGGTGGTCGCGTTTTAAAATGAAATATCCAGGCTGACAAATGCCTTTACAAAGGCCAGATTATAAACTGTAAACCTACTGTCAGCTGGGCAGGGAAAAAAAATCCAAATGCCTCTTATACCATTTAAAGATTTAGTTTGGCTTCAACACTAAAGCACTTCATCTTGAAGGAGAAAGGAGCTTAGAGTTTATAAATTGTTGTTTGGGCTCTAGTAAGCTCTGGATAAGGGAATCTCTCTGCTAGGAAACAAATGACCTTCCCAAAATTTAGGGAGCTCTGGGTATTGTTAGGAAGACAAAATGCCTTGGAAAAATGTCCCTGGAATACAAAGGGATTTGAGACAGCTCTGTTACTCTTAACATACAGTTCATACAGCTGCAAAGGGCAAATCCTACAGTTCCAGTCCCTGAAAAAGGGTGGAAAAAAGTTAAACATATCAAGGTAATAAAATAAAAGCTGTTTAGATTGTCCCCCTCTGTCTAAATCTGCTCTAGACTCGCTCTTGCACAGGATTGTCAAGCTCAGGATGAAAATTCATAATTATTTTGGAAAAAAACTCCCATAATTTCCTATATTCTCCTCAGTGGTGATTGCAAAGGGAAGTTTTGTGGAAAATACAGTCATTTATGACAATGTGGTTGGGCACACTCAGCAATTTGGACCCAAAGTGGAGGAACAAAGAAACTCCAGGAGGAGAAGCGTGGGCATTGCACAAGTGAAATCCTGCAGTTCCTTTGTGCTTTCCTGCTCAGCGGCAGCATTCCCAATCCACCCTGAGCTCAGAATTGCTCTGCAAAACTCTGGTCCTCTGCTCTCCAAATGCCATCCATGGTCTCCCTTTCTTCCATGGGTCGTGTTCATGGATTTTGAACTGGCCATAGGATTCACAGGTAGAAAATTGTATAGTCTGCAAATCCTTGTTGTGTTCCTCTTGCTGTTTAGTTTTTGTTGTTTTTTTTTTTTTTTTTTTGTTTGGTTGGTTTTTTGTGTAGTTTTTTTGTTTTGTTTTTGTTTTGTTTTGTTGGTTTTTGTGGGTTTTTTTTTGCCAGGAATGTTGCAGGTCATGCTGCCCTTGCTGGAGGCAAGCAGAAATTTTGGTGGAAATCATCTGATCCAAGAAAGTTTAGGCATGTACACGTTGAGCTGGGTGGGAAACAGAAAGGAAAACGCCACCTCCATGGGTTTTAATGTTTAATTTTCCTCTCAATCATCTCACGGCAATCAGCATTACCCAAGGCACCACTTCCTGTTCCTTTCCCTGGGAGTTTTTATTACTGGTGTCCATCCTGACGAGCACAACTCTTTGACACTCTTTCCTTGGGAAACCATCACCTCCATCACTTGAGATATCTGCTCTAAATCCTGGAAACCACATTTTTCCTGCGCCTTTCTCATTTTGGGAGACTGAAAATCCTGCAGAGCATCAAACCAATTATTTGAGATGGCTCTTGGCAGGTTCCAAAGGGTGTGAGGTAGAAACATGTTCAATTTCCTAAGCCTGTTCAATTTTCTAAGCCTGTTCAATTTCCACGCCAGACGCTAAAGTTTGTCGGCACCAAATTCCACGGGACCTTTGGAAAAGATGACTATTCCAGTGCCCATCAGATTGTTTTAGGGCTTGAACGTGATTCCTGCTGGGGCTCAGGCCCTCAGCTGTCCCTCCTCTCTACCCAGAGACTCGATGACAGTTGTGCAGCTGCATACAAAGCTTTTGTCCAAAGGAGCACAAAGGAAATTGCTGGAAAATCTTCACAGCGGATCTCCCTCCGCCCACGGAGTGGTGGGAATAAACATCACAACTTCAGATCTTGGTGAATGCAGATAAATGGAGGCCGAGCTGATAAGTTAATGACACACCAAAGGCAGATTGCTTCAGGGACTGAAGGGATAAGTGGGCAATGAGCAGAGTCCTGGAATCCTGACAAATCCCAGGATGCTTTGACGTTGTTGTGTCCCCCCCATGCCAGGAGGGAGCTCCTGCTGTCCTGTGTGGTGGGAATCTGGCTCTCAGCACCAGAAAAATGCTCTTTTTTAAGCTTCTTCACCCAAGCATGTGCAAAAGGATCCAGTTGTCCCGGAAGGATTTCTCCAGGGTGTGCCTGGCCCTGTCCATCAACAATGCTGGGTCTTTTCCCTTGACTCCCCTCAGCTCATGCCTTCACTCTTGCTATTCCCAGGAGATCCCACATCCTCGTGTTCACTCAGAAAATGGACTGAAGTGAATGAAGAAGGTGGAAAGTTGGGAAAAAGCATCTTTAAAAAAAATATTTTGCAAATTATTCCTACCCTCTCTTTCTCTGTGGTGCCCCAGGAGATTGATGCGTGCTTACAAATCATCTCTGGGCTGTCTCAGAGGTCTTTTCCAACCTCAACAATTCCACAATTCTATAATTCTATACTTTTAAGATATTAAAGTGAGTATGATATTAAAAATAAATCATCAACATGTCTTGAAGACCGATTTTATTCCTGCACAGACCATGGCAGAATTTGTGCTTCCCTTTGGAAATTGTAATAAAGATTTCATAGCTGCATGACAGGGCCTCTGACCCCCAGCCTGAGCTGTGGAATCCTGCTTGATCCTCCTTATATTCCTGCTGGAATTCCAGCTCTGTAGGGAAGGATCTCCTCAAAACTGTTCCTTGTACACTGCTGCTGACAAACCACAGTTGCAAGGTCCTTTTTAATGGAAAAACTTAGAAAAGCTGTAATAAATTCCAACACCACTTTCCTGGAACAATCAGTCTGTGTTTAGACTGGGAGAGGTCCCAACAGTGGGGACAAGCACAGGGTTTTAATGGCCATTTTTGCTTTAGGGACAGTGTGAGGTGACATCTCTTTATTTTCCCTTTGTCAGACCCGAGTGATCCCATTCAGGATGGGATGGAGTCACTGAGGTTGGTTATTTTCCCGCTGCACCTTGGATTTGGGGCAGCCGTGACTGTAAATAGAAGGTTGCTGCTACTTTGAGGTCCAGCTCTGCAGCTGGGGTGTCCTGAGCCACCCAGCCCTTCTAGGAAAAGCCAGAATCTCCCATCGACTTCCCAGGACTCCACAGAGCTGGAGGCAGATCCTTTGCTGGTGGAAAATAAATCCAGCAGCAACGTGCACCCGCTGAGGATTCCCAGCATTTCTCCAAGCCCTCCAGAAAGAATCTGCAGGAAGAAAACCAATTAAAAAAAACCGAATCCTCCTCTCCAAAACATTCCTCCAACTGCCCACAAGACTTTATCTGTTTTCTCTCTGCATGGGATATTCTCCCCCCCAATTTCTTTTCTTTACAGCTTTTGCTGCCACAGCAAAGGGTTTGTAAGATGAATCTGGACTGAGACGTGGAAATATTTCACATTTCACAGCACTTTCCTCAAAATCCTGGTGCACCGCAGCCTGCTTGGGATTGATGGACAAGATGTAGTGCTGAGGAGAGCCTGGTGGCTTCCTCCAGCCTCCTGTCACAGCCTGGAGAGGGGTGGGAGCATGAAGCCAGGCTTTTATTTTAGTCCCCTTTTCAAGGGAGTGGAACTCTTGAGAGCACCCAGCTGACAGGGCAGCATTTGTTTTTCTCTTTCCCAAGGCAGCCTGACACCCATGGAGGGAAGATGTCAATGCTGGGAGCAGGTTGGTGGGGAGGAACAGGAGGAAGCCCTGATTTATCCGGAGAGCCAAGGCTTGATCCCGCCCGCCTGGGAGAGCTTGGCAGTTCACAGGATCAGGCCGTCGAGTAAATGGGGAATTCATCCAGAGATATCTAGGAAATACAGAGAATAAGCTGCCAACTCGACTCCGAAAGCCAACAGTTCACTAATTTTAATCAACAGCTGGATATTTTTATAGGGAGTGAAGGGATGGAGGGGTATTATGACAGAACAAGGGAGGTGGGATTAGACTAATCTAGCCCAGGCCAAGTGGGCTCTTCCTGCTCAGCCATGTGGAGTGTCATGACTGTGTGATTTAGACTACTGCACACTCACCCACACTGATAAGGAGGACAATTATGGGGAATACACAACTCTTTGTGCAGCCCTCAGCCAGCGCTGCGGATGTCAGCTGGGGATCGTCTCCAGCTCCGAATTAGAGAGGTCCCCATCCCAGGGCCACAGCTGTGGCAGGGAGTTGCTGCAGGAAAGGATCCTGGAGCTTGCATGGAGGTCACCTTTGCCCTGTCCCTTTCAAAACTTCAAAGCGACCCTTTCTGGCGAGCGCCGTCACCGTGGCGGTAAAACCTGGTGGGTGGCAGTGTCATTACTCACTTGTCTGGAGAAGGTTTCTCTCTGTTGTGGCTCCGTTGGGTCCCTCAAGGGCAGTTTCCCCGGTGCTAATTGTCGTGTTTCCCCGTTCACTTCTGGTTCTCTCCATGTCCTTCCTCACCTTCCGCTGACTCATTCCCAGCCCAGCCTCGTGCCAGAGCGGCGCTGCCCAAGTGTGACCCAGGGAAAAGGCAAAACCTGCAGGGCCACCTCCCCTAGCCCCCATCAATCCATGACTCCTCCTAGTAGGAAGCATGGGAATAACTATTCCGAGCCAGATTTTTCCCTCTTTTTCTTTATTTAAAAAAAAAATTTCTTTTGGAACAAGCCCCTGATTGGCGCAGATCAGCTTTTGTTGTTGTTTATTTGTGTAGCTTTTCATCTTAACGAGGATGTACGGAAACAATTACCACATGCTTCATTCACAAGATCAACTCAAGCTTTTCCTGTCTGTGCCATGATTGGATGTAGCCACACAAAATTATTCAGCTTTGCACAAATCGTGCTTTTTACTCCGTTTTTTTTTTAAACATTTATTGTACAATAATGATGATTTTTTTCCCTCCTGCTAAATAAAGTTTGGGCTTTGCACCAGGTGGCTGGAAATGTCACACAGTTTCTCCCTTTTGGCAGTGGAAAGTCCAAAGTCTTTAAGAAAATGCACATTTTTCAGGAGGGCAGAGGGAGGTCACGATGCACTGACTAATTCAAGATTTCCTCCGCTGGTTTCCATAACAAAGAATCATTTTTTTTCTTTATTTAGCTGCACTCACTGGTAGGTTTTCATTTGCATCAAAGCTTTGTTCTGCTCTCACTTGGGCTGCCTCCAGAGACCAAACAACATCACAGGCTACTCCTGGCATGTCCTCCACAGAAATGGGCCAAATTCTGAGCTGCAAGTTGGCTCCCACGTGTAAACTCTTGCCATAAAGATCCTGCTCAGGGTGAGAGAGGTTTGTGGCAGTCAAGAGAGATTTCCATGAAGTTTTAAAGTTAAAACCAGTTGGATTTGGTGTAATCCAGGTGGATGGGGCAGCCATGCCATTTTTAAGTTGATAACAACTCCTGCTCTAAGATTTTCCATCTTGTCACACAAAAAAGGGTGGAAGTTTTACCTCCTTGGGTGACTCCTCCAATACACACATCCCTTACCCCAGCCTGATTTCATATTCCTATTATTCTTTGTGGAATTTCAATCCTAATAACTCAGGAAATGGGTCTTCAAACTCACGTCCGAAAACCGTGGCTGGCTTTCCTGCGTGAAATCCTGGCACGGCCGCACTGTGGAAACGAGCGGGAATTTGGCAGGCATTGGCTTTCCAGAGGCTGTTTGCCCTTTTCCTGTCCCTGCCGAGAGCTGCCCCAGCACAGCAGGGCGATAAGGAGTTGAAAAATTGTGTTTTGCCTGGGAGATCTGCTGGGATTTGACAGCTGACTTCCCTGGAGATGCTGGTTTGGGCTGGGTGTGCTCCAGCCGGGGTCATGGGAGTTCGGGTGGGATTTTCCAAGAGATCCAGGATTCAGGCATGAGACCCAAGAGTGAGGAGATGTTTCTTGGTACCTTTTAATGGTAAATGAGGTGACCTGTCTGTGGTGTGAAGGGTGTAAGAAAAAGGAGTTGCCTCAGAAGAAGATAATGGGGAAAAAAATTGGTCGACAAAAAGAAAGTGAAAAATGGGGGTTTAAATTTGACTGCGGAGGAGATGAGATATTGAGTGAGAGAAGCCAATATTAAAAATAAAAAACAAACTGAAATGACAAATCCAGAACTGGAATGACTTTTCTGCTCCAAGGACTCTACGTGTTTTGCTGGAGAACCTTCAGTGTAAAATTAATCAAGGAGTCCCACACGGGGGACAGAGCCACATCCTTTCCCACTCCGCTGCCGTGACCACCGGGTTATTCCCTGCTTGCTGTGACTCCCATTGAAACCCTTCCAAGTCTCTTCTGATCAATCCTGCCTTTTTGGAGGAGTCCAACCATCCACATGGTCATTCCTCTCCAGCACCTGGGAGTCTCTTCCCAAATTGGTGCCCCTGGGTGATTCCTGAATGCGCAATGGGAGGCGTGAGAGAGAAATCCCATTTCCATCTTGGAGATCTCCATCCCATCTCTACCTCAGCAAAACCGTGGCTGAGGAGCTGGTCCCTGCCCCAAACCATGTCCTTGATTGGTGATCCCTGGCTGCATTTGGGTTTATCTGATGCACGGGGACATCTGTTTATCATACATTGCACGTCTGCTGAGCAACTTTTTTCCTCATCCCAAGGCCCGATTAAAGATTCCGATTAATGGAACTCGCTGGAAGGTCCCGTAAGGCAGCTCTTCAATCAATGTCATGTAAACTTTGCTGGGTTAATCCTGCACATCTGAATTCAGCTAAAACCCAACACTGCGAGGTCAGCCTGTACAAATTGATGGATTTTTATTCCTTTAACCTCAGAAGTGTTGCCGAGAGGGGGAGAGCAGCGAGAGTTGCTTCTTCCAGTTGCTTCTTTTTCCTGCACGAGGAAAGACAGATATTTCCCCTTTTCATGTGTGCATGTATATAATATATTCATATATATCCATAAGACATATTATTAAAAATGAGAGGTATTTAAATCAGCAAAACACTGCTGCTCCTTTTCATGTTTATCTTGTTGTTCATTTTTCTTGTGCAGTGATTTGATAAGGGAGTAAAGGATTCTGGCATTATAAATCAGGAAGTTAATGAGGAATATCCCTCCTGCCTTTTGAATTTATTTAGTTCTAGAAACAATTATATCTCTAAAGACACCCCAGGGCATTTTGTGGCTCATGAATGTTGCAAGAGCAAATAAGCATGAGCTTGCAGAAAAAGTGCTGTGCAATTTATGGACTTCTCTTGTCTTCCAGGGGAAGATTTTTGCAGTGTCTCTGTGAGTCAGGAGTAACAATCTCCTATCAAAGTTCTTTAGTGCCTTTGCACTATCGTCAATACACGTAAACAAAGGA
The DNA here is from genome assembly GCF_015832195.1 of Motacilla alba alba. Taxonomy (NCBI): domain Eukaryota; kingdom Metazoa; phylum Chordata; class Aves; order Passeriformes; family Motacillidae; genus Motacilla; species Motacilla alba. Next base: position 18,587,773 of record NC_052026.1, on the reverse strand, counting down.
TAAGGGAGCTAATTCCTTGTGGATAACTTTCTGCAGGGAAATGCAGCCTGTGGAACAGCTTGTGGCAGAAGAGCAGCTTTCTCAGCTTTAAACCAAGGAGTGCATTTTTTTATTTATGGAATTCAGCACTGCAGGCATTCCTGGCTCTTTGTTGAAGAATATTTTTAATTTCCCACATCCCATTACTTGGTTTTGTTCTAGCAGGAATGTTGGATAATTGTAAAGACCTGCTGGAGGCACTTTGGTTCTTGGCTTGGTGTCCTGTGGTTTTATTTTCTCTCCTTAACCTGAGAACTTCCGGGAATAATAATAATAATAATAATAATAATAATAATAATAATAATAATAATAACAATAATAATAACAACAACATTAATTTATACTAAATGGATCATTTTCTCTGAGCTTTATCCTTTTTTTTTTTTTCCTCTCTTTTTGAATCTTTCTTCTATTGTTTAATATCAAAAGTTAACATCAGCAGAGATGTTTCAGGGAATTCCTCACCCTGAAAAAAGCAACGCTCCCTTTGTGCCACTTTGCATCTCCAAAGCCAATGGAAAGCAAAAATTTGGGTTTTGTTCCTTGCTTGAGTGCCAATCCCACCAGTCGGCTGTCAGCAGGACCCACCAGGAGTGACAACATCCAGCTGGAATCCTACCAGCCTCTACTTTGGAAAACACAGTCCAGAAGGTCATGGCTCCTGAAGACAAGGATGTGCCAACACCCTCATCTGTGCCCACATCACTTTTTGGTCCTTACTCTGCCTGAGCTCCATCCCACTTTTCTCTGCTCCTGAATGTGGCCGTTTCACCTTTTCCCTTCGTTCTTTGCTGAGGTCCATAAACTTCATCAGGACCCAAAGAGGAGCCAGGATTTTAGCTGGAGCTCCTTCTGCTGGTGGGATGATCTCTCTGCACCGAGAAATTCCCCTGCAAAGACAATATCCCTCTCTTTTTTCCCCTTTCTCTTTACATGTCCTTCCTCCCAACAAAGGAATGGCATTAATAAAAATAAACATTAAACATTTAGCATTAAACAAGGAGTTAAGATTGACATGTGTCCATCACTTGCTATGCCAGTGAGAGGCATTTGAGTTCTGTGGCTCACTCTAAAGCTGGATGAATCTTCCATGGATTTTTTATCAGCTTCAATGATTTTGGTATTGATCCAAACACTCCTCACGGAAGTTTTGGACTCTAGAACTGTGGGAATTCATATTCCAAGTTTCTTACCCATTATTCCAGAGTCAGCTTTCTCTCTGCTTGGCTTTTGTTGGATGATCAATCCTTCTCCTACCAGATACTTTTGTCAGTGACTTCAGCTTGGAAAATACAAATTCCTGGCAGCCTAATTCCTTACTCTATCTGCCTAGTTATGCTTAAGGATATGGACATTCCTGGACATCTCAGGCACCAGAGATGTCTGTGAGAAGACAAATCCATGTCAGACACCACCCAGCTGCCAGCAGAGCTATAAACTTGTGATGGGGTTGATAATTTTCTGTATTAAACTGCCAAACCCCAGTCCCCCAGCTGGAGGATCCCAGCAGCAGCTCTTCCCTCCCAGTTACCTTTGGCTATGGTTGCCCTGTGAAAATTTAATTTGTGAAGAGCCATTGTGGGATTCCACTGGGCTGCTGGATTCCCCAAACAATATTTAAGTCATAAGAGACCGAATATGTCAAATGTCCCAATAACTCGAGCTGTGAAATGAACTTTTCTGAAGCTGAGCTGGTAGGATCCTAATGGATGCACAGGAATAATGTTTATGCAAAAAAAGAGAGGTGTTCTGCAATCAAAGATTTTTTCTTTAAGATCTGGGAATATTCCTAATCAAGGACCTTTTCCTTTTCCTTTTCCTTTTCCTTTTCCTTTTCCTTTTCCTTTTCCTTTTCCTTTTCCTTTTCCTTTTCCTTTTCCTTTTCCTTTTCCTTTTCCTTTTCCTTTCCATTTCCCTTTCTCTTTTCCCTTTCTCTTTTCCCTTCCCTTCTCCTGCTGCACTTACTAAAATCCAAGAGTGATCAGAAAAACTATTTTGCAACTTAAAAGTCCAAACTCCTCCAAACCTTAAGTATTTTAGAATGAAATTTAAGAATAACAGTAAAGCGAGGCTAAAACATGGAGTAATCTCCCAACACACCAGGAATGTTTCCATGAGGCCACAGTTCCAGTGGGGTTGGGTCTGAGGGTACAAAAGGGATTCCTTGTTTTCCAGGAATAAAAGGAGATGCTGCTCCATGGGTCCACCTGGGGAAAATGGGAATATTGTTCGGAATTAAACAGACATAAAAGGAGATTTTCCTTTCTGGGATCCGAGGCTGGTGCTGGCAGGTGGACGCACATCCTCCTTTCTGGGGAGGCTTTCTCCTACCCCCAGCAGTGTCTGCATCTTTGGGGATCCCTGTGCTTGGCTTGGAGAGGTGATGCCTGGACAATGTCATTAGTCCATGCCACCGAACCAGTCCATGCCGTACATCCCTCACATTTCCCAAGCCTCTCCACAATGGATCAGGAATTAAAACCTCTGTCCCTCTCCTCCATTCAGCAAGGATCTGCTCCTCACCAGCCACGTTTCTCATGGAAGAGCCTCTTGCTGGAGATGGCTCCGTGCCATCCTTGACCAAGGCTGCGCTTGAACCGGGCGACCCAGAAGTGAAAGGCTCAGTGTCACTCTGCCAGCTCCCCCAACCATCTGTGCTCCTTCAGTGAGCTTCCTTCCAAATTCCCTGCACACTTCATAAAAATCCCAGCCCTCCTCACCCCTCCAGCTGCCCTCTGCCTCTAGAAGAAACAGCAGTTCCAAGGAAATACCACTCATTTTTTTTTAATATATATGTTTTTTTCCAGGCGTGTTGAAGCCGACATCTGGGATTTGGCAAAGTGAAAGCCTTTTTCATCCATCCTGCCTTTTAAACCAGCCATCCTGAGGATGAAGAAGCCAGGGATAAACTGGTGGAGATGATGTGGAGCACGGTAGCAAAACCGTCTTTGAAGACCAACAATAAAGCAAACTTCCATTTCCTTCCCATAACATGGTCATGTCACAACCCCGAGAGCTCCACCTTCCCTTTCAAGAGGCTCGAAAGTAGGACTTGAGACAAAGAAAAATAGTCTCAGGTGGGTTCACCATGGATCATTTTGACTATAATTTAAACATTTAAATGTCAATGCTTAGTCATAGACAAGACATGATTCTTATCTATCTCCATGTGGCTTCCAGCAGAAAAAAAATTTGAACCCGTGCCATTTCCTGTTGGAGAGAGCTTAAACACAGGGGTGACAAGGGCACATCTATTTTGGAGCCCTATTTTAAAAGCCTCCGAGATATCACAGAAATCAACTGGCACAAACAGAGGACTTGGAGTTTCTTTCATGGTGGTGGCAAATTCCGTCTATCAATGAAACACATACTTAGCGAAGCGGAAGTGAGCACCAGCAATACTTCAATCAGCCCTGGCAGATGTGTACATTATTCTGTTTGATCTCCTAGGATGCTGGATTTAGATGATATAATACATTCTGGTTATCTTCCTCGAAGTTGGAGGGACGTAAGGAGATATCCACTTTCACAAGATAAAATTAGCACCTCTTTATTTTCCACATAAACATTCCTCCTTTTTATTTTTTTTTTTTTGCCCTTTTCTTTTCGCAGGAAAACGCTGATTAGAGTTACAAAGCATACCAAGGGGTATGAGTTTATTCATATTCAACCCAAATCCTATTTATAATATCAAGGAAATAACATTACATAGGGCAGCTTGGACAGACGAGATGGGGGAACAGCGAGCTCCGTTCAAGGCAGGTCCCTTCAAAAGCGCCGAAAGCTGTTGTTTTCCAAAGTCATGGTGAGAAAGCAAAGATTTGGCTTAAAACTGGACAATTCCACAAGAAAAACGGCCAGCCCACACCGATTCTGTTATTTTAGTGTATTTTTCGACATCATCGACATGTATTCATCGACATGTGGAAGCCGTGAGCTTAAGGTACAAAATACGGACTAGAATTTCAGACAACGCATTTTCTTCTGAACCCGTGATCTCAACTCTCACCTACCACAAATGCCTACAAATATTACCCAGATTTTCATATAAAACTCTTGCTTATGGATAAATTTAATGTTTCCAAGCAGCCCAGAGGAAAGTTATTTTTGTTAGGGCGCAGCATGGACGTCTTGGTCACGGGAAACACGTTCCTGGGTAGATCTGTGTGAATAACAGATTGTTTGGTTCTCTTGCTGCTCCAAACAATTGGGGGAGAAAAATGGTTTCCGTTGGATTGAGCCTTTTGTGCAGCATGGAAGGCCTTAATGGACCTTTGAACTTTTTTAAAATAAAGGAATCCACGGCATTATCTGCAATGCTTCCATGAATGTCAGAAATAAGGTGGTGGCCTTCAAAAGGCTTTTGATGGGGAGAACAATTCAGAGAAATCAACACAACTTTTTCCAAATGTTTCGGTCAATTTGAGTCTCCGTGTTGGAGTTTGGGAGGAAAAGCACAGCTGAGGTAATTTTGCTGTTGTGTTTATGAAAAATCATATCAAGGGCTTGCTGGGGTGGACTTCATGCTAATGATTGACTGATGGCCAGGTTTACGAACACAGCCATGGAGTTATGGAATTGCTATGGTTGGAAATGACCTCCGAGATTGCTGAGTCCAACACTTGGATCTTGTTTGGGAACAAGACTCTAACATTGCTTTTAAATCCATGTAATCTCAGAGCTGGTGTTTGAGGTGAGCTCTGAGGTCCCATTCCATTCCCTCCTTGGGAAGCGTCTACTCAGCAGCACTGGCTTGGAAACCTGACATCAATTATTGGCAGAAAACATAAATAAAACGTGCAAATAAATTCCTTACAGCATCCACAGAAACTTTTCCCTCAGCAAACCCCCCCTCAGATTCCCATGGCCGATAAGAACTGAAGCCACAGGAGACAGGATCTGTTGAAATATGATGTGAAGCCTTATCGGGACATGAGTCTGTGCTGCTCTCCAACGTGAAGCTTTCCAGTTTAATGTACGATGACAGAGCGAGATCCTTTTACAGGGAGAAAGCCGAGATCGTTTTCAGGACCGAGTTTAGCAACTTCTCAAATGTCTGGAGTTGTCTGTGCCGTTAATTGGCCCCGTGGCTGCAGTTTGTGTGGGCTGCCCATTATGATGTCAATAAATCCAGGGACTGGGAATGAAATTTGATGCAGAAATGGGCTGAGGGGTTTGTTCTGAGAGTTTGGCCCTGTGTACTGGCCATGGGCTTGGGGTGGACAGCGGGGAATAACCTCACACAGTGCAAAAGTGGAGATTTCTGGAGAAAAATCTAAGCAGCAGCTTTTCTGAATAGGATATTACCAAAAATTGACCATTTATTGGTATCAGCTTTTCCATGGAGAAAAGGCAGCTGGAAAAAGTGATTTTTCCTCACTCACCTCCATGTTCCTGAGTCATTTGAGGGCTCCAGCGTTTCCCTGTGTGGGACAGGAGCTGATTTTCCTGCTGGCACGAAATTTCAGTGGGAAGATCCCATTTTGTGGTGGTCTCAGCATGCAGAGATGCTGGCATGGGGGGCAGAGAGGGAGAAGAGAAGGAATAAATATGATGGGAACAAAATATCGTGTCAGTGAGGGAGGAATTCCCTGCTGAGAGCAGAAGGGTTGGGCCATATCTCATTCATCAATGACATTTCACTTTTGACTCCAACCAGCAAAAAACTCCCAAAACCCAGCAAAAACCAGCAGCAAAAAACCAGCCCCAAATTTTGCATCATCCCTACTAATCACTAGAAAAAATTAATGGCCTGAAAACACCCTCCCTGGAAATGTCAATTAATAGCAGAGATCCCAAGCTCTGGGAGAAGCTGGGAGGAAGCAGAGGGTGATGTCAAGCACAGGGACACCTCTTCACACCACCATTCCATAATTATCAGGGAGAGTCCACCATGTGCTTCTCTTTCACACCCACAGCAAGAGTTTGTCTTCATTTGTCCAAATTTTTGTATTTTCGTCTAAAAATTACATTTTCTGAAGGAGTGCACCATGGAGGAGACTAGGGGGATGCTTCAGTCACCTTAAAAATAATTCTGAAGTGCATGAAAAGAGAGGAAATCAAAACTGCTCTTCAGGTCAGGATCTTGTAAAATCTGCAGATTTATTCCCCCAGAATTCAAAGCAATAACAAATTCAGAAATTCAATGTCTCTATGTGAGTGTTTCTATAAGTTTTCAGCCTTTTCATCCCCCCGAGAGCTTGAATTTCCTGGGGATCATGGAGCCCTCCCAGCCCAGAGCCACCACGGGCACAATTAGCTGCAGAAGCCCAATTTTGGGGGTCTCCTCATTAACCTGTCATGTCAAATGCTGGATGATAAGATGGTGAAAACTGGGGGGAGGAGTGGCTGTGGAGGGGTAAAAGTTCATTTTGCCAGGCAAACAAACAGCGAGTCACTTGATTTTACTAATTATCCTCCCCTGTGGCTCTTGCAGCCATTATTTTTCCCCCCCATCAGAGCAAGAAGTGACAAGATAAGATAGGAGCTGGTATTTTCTAAACTATCCTGGCTGAGGGCATAGCCAGATAATATGAGGATTCATTTGAAAGAGCCCACAGAAGATTAATTGATTTTCTTAATGTTGGAGTCATCGCTCATTAGAAAAATAACTGCTGGGATTGTTGGGAATGGGTGTCAGGGCACTCTGGAATGTCCCTCTCCAGGCTGTGTCCTAGGAACAGCTTTTGGGGTGAGGAAGGGAGATTTATTTGCAATAAAGGGCAAATTATTTATAATAATGCGGAATTATAAATGCGTTGCTATAAATTTTGTGTCTGATTCGCAGCTCGAGGACGTCAGTGGGTGGGTAAGAGTTGGCTCACATGGTTTATAGATTTTAATGATATATTAAATTATGAGCTGACACCTGTGCAGCTCTCAGACCTGCAATTTCTAAAAATTATTGGTTGGGCATGGGATTGACTGGCCAGAAAAAAAACCTTGAATTTTTTCCATGCTGATTATTAGATCGTATCCAACCTGTGCTCCCTCTTTTTGAGGTCAAAGAGAATTTTCTTCCATGCAAAACCCTCAAACCTTATGACAGATGTCCAGTGAGAAATCAGTGTCCCAAAGACAGGGAAAAAAAGGCAAATTTAATGATTCTGTGGTTTGCCAAAGACCTTACATTAAATCAGTGAATAAGCATGAAATATGCACCTCTTTAAAAAGATAACAGCTTTTTTTTCACTATTTAATAACTAAATGGATCTTTGAGTGTGTGTTACCTTTTTTTATGAGCTTTTAGAGCTTCCAACCTCACCAGGGCACAGCAACAAGCAGCCCAAAGCCAGCGGGACCATTAAAGACATAAAAATCAGAACTCCCGATATCAAAAATTTTAACCCGGTAAAACAAGCATTGTGCCAGAACAGATCTATAAAGCACATTTCAGCAACAAGTTACAGCTGCTGCTGTGTATTTATAGCTTTGGGACAAAAAAAAAAAAAAAAAAATAGAAACCAAAACACAACAGACTGGAAAGAGTAGAAAGGATTGGAAACAGCAAATTTGTCAATGTTTTTCCTCGCTGCTGAGTTGCTGCTGCTTTAGATTAGCCCTGTCCCCTGCAATTTGACAGTAGCGCCGTGAACCTGCAGCGCTCGGATCCTGATCCGGGCGAAGATGGGGAGAAAGGAGGAGGAATTCAGGGAATGTTTTCCCTGGGAGCGAGCGGGGAAGCGCAGCCGGTGGGACCGGGGCTGCGGTGACAGCGCTAACACTTCCCAGAGCCGAGCGCCCCGCCGCTGGAATGGCATTGCCCACCCTGAAAGTGAGAAGGTAAAGTTTATTTTTTCTGTTTTTTTCATCCCCTTTCTCTCATATACAGAAGGGATCAAGACCACCAAGAGCGGCCCTCTTTTTTTTCCTTCTCCTTTTTTTTTTTCCTTAATTTTTTTGCCACGATGATGTACAATTTGCGTTTGTTAATAAAAAAAGAGAATCCTGCCTGAGGTCATCCACCTAGATTTGATTTTTTTCCTTCTTCTTCTCCTTTTTTTTTTTTCTTTTAAACAGGAAACGGGTTTCAGATGTTTGGAGGTTCAAAAGTAAAGCTGCTAATCTGCCTCCCAATTTACCATGCATTGACAACCGTCCAATCTTTTCTGGCTTTAGAGCTGAGGGATTGCTTCATATTCTTATTTTTACGTCGTGCAATCCCTCACTCACGGGATTTGCTTCCCAATTCCAAGGAAAACTGCCTCGGGAAGAGCAGCCCAGTGTTCGCCCCACGGCGACTCACGAGCTGGTTGGGATGAGCTCGCCAAGGAGGGCGTTTGAGGGAAGGGTTGTACGACGAGTTTGGGGTTGGGTGAGCATGGAAAATGGAACTTTTCACTTCCCAGTGCCTCGGAATAAATCTGCATTTCCAGGTTTCCTTAGATAAAACAACCAGCGTTTCCAGATTCCCTTTCCGCTGTCAGCGCCGCACGCTCTGAATTGAAATAATCGCTGCTTTTCTTTCCTTCATTTAACTCCATAGGAAAGCCTGGTAATATCCCACTATTATTCCCTAGGAATCCCTCTCTGGGCACTGCAGGTGATTCCTGAGGCTCTGGGAAGGGAGGACTCTGCCTTGCCCAGGATTTCTGCAGGGGTTTGGCACGATGTGGTTTTTCCCAGCAGTTATTCCCATTTCTCACATGGGTGTTACTCCAATTTCTGTTGTGCTTGTTATTCCCATTCCTCATCTCAAATATGCACCAGATTTTTGTGTCCTTTAAAGAGCCCAAACCCAGCTCATGATGTTCAACGGGCATGAGGATAAAATTCAATTAGTGAAGTGCTTCATTAAAAAATAATAAAATTAACAGCTAAATTCTTTCCATTAATTATCTTCTCTTGCAGATAAATCCTGTGTACTCCAGTGCAGATTTATCTGTAAAAAAGGCTGAAGGATCATTAAAATATTTTATTAAAATCGCTTGTTTTGAGAATATTGCTGGACTATGTATTTATAATTTTAATAACATTTTACTGGAATGTGGAAAACCCGTGTAGATCCGAGTGCTAAAGGAGAAGGTTTTGCAATTCCTGCAAAGGGAAACTGAGCGCCAGAAAATATTTTTCCTTCCGAATTAAAAAAACAATTTTCTGGGTTACTTTGTGCCCCCTAATAAATGACAGTTTTTCTTTCTAAGCCTTTCAAAAACATAACCTGGCTTCTGACCTGGAATGAAAAGGCAGCGCTAATCCAGCGTTAAAAATTGATGCTAAACTTACACATAATTAAAAATAACTTGAAAGAAATTGGTTTTATTTTTAACATTTTGGCAACTTCAGAATATGCCCATCCTTGTTTCTATGAAAAGCTTTGCACTGAAAATACGGTTGGACGTTATAAAAATAAAATATAAAGATATAAAATATACAAATATAAAATATTTCCTGGTGGCATAAATAGCATTCATTTTTTTGTGTTATGATAATTTGGGTTCTTCAAGAGAAAGGTGAAAACCAAAACTACAAAAGACGTTTAACCCTCATTTTAGGTTAAATATTGGCTGCTTTGCATCAAGAAAAGTGCACCACAAGCACAAGACTGACACCCAGTCTCTGAGCAAAAAAACTTTAATGTAAAATACAGATTTTGGGAATTTTATTAATTCTGTCAATAAATTACCTGGTTCTTTTTAAATTCCAGATTTTGTCAGCGAGTTCCAGATAAAAATTGCACCCCCTTACTCCTGGCACATCCCCTGTAACAAATGGGGGAGTTTGCTGCTGACCACAAACATATTGGAAAAATGTGTAAACCAAAGGCAGGGATATTTTCCAAGAGAAACACCTGGAAGGTGTAAATCAAAACTCTTGTAAACACGTCAGTGGGAACATACGACAGGCACAGGGCTCGCCGTGCACCCAGCCCACGGAGCTTTGGAAATCCACATGGATAAATCAGGGATCAACCTCGGGCTAATAAACAGCTCTTGTATGAAAAGGAGAGATCCTCTGCCCCTGTCGAGACAGCAAAAGATGGATTTGGTACGTTTGGAGAAATCCGGGAGGTCATTCACGATAATGGGATTTAAAAAAAAAAATCGCTGCTCAAAGAAATTTTCAGAGTCAAGCGCGGGGGGCTTTGTGATTTGTTCAAATCAGCAGCAGAATAAGTAATTTTAATTATTTATTTACTTTCTTAGAAATGCATTCCAAGCATTTATTTCCCCAATCAAAACTTCCCAATTGTTGATGAAATGTAAAGATCTTTTACACCTACACGATATTTAACATCTATGTTGTATTATACCTCTGCATGACATTTTACATCTACACTATTTTTACATCTTAATCGTAGTTTACATCCACATTGTATCTTCTATCTACATTTTATTTACATCCACATTGTATCTTCTATCTACATTTTATTTACATCCACATTGTATTTTTTATCTACACGATATTTGACATCTACATTGTATTTTCTATCTACATCGTATTTTCTATTTACATTATATTTCACATCTGCATTTTACACCTAAATAGTATTTTGTATCTACGTTGTCATTCATATCTACACTATATTTCACATCTATGCGATATTTTACATCTACATTATATTTTACATTATATTTCACATCTCCCTTGTATTTTACACCTACATGTTATTTCCTTATCTATGTTATATTTGAAATTTCCATGACCAAAAGCTCACAGTGAAGCCAAAGGGACAGAGGAAGAAATTTGGGGAGCTGAAAAACCACTGTGCTGCAAACCCCCTAAAATTGGGATTTTCCCTTATGGACTGAAAGAAGCCCTATTAAAATCCTATCTTCTGGAAAGCGTCAGAGAGGCAGGAGGTTGGTAAACATTATAAAAACAACCCCTCATAAAATTTTTATTGCTTTGCATTTCTGTACGGTTTACGGCCGGCGCGGGGGGAAAGGAGCGACAGCGATTTCTCCGCCTCGAGAGCAGGCAGGAACATTTTTACCCTCGCTTTGTGCTCATCCAAATAAATAAAAATGTTGAAGCCTGCTCATTTCTCAGGCATTTGGGGGAATGATTCCACGCTCAGAGGGAGCCAAGGAAAAGCTGAAGGCTAAATGAACCTCACGACGTTAATCTGGGTGTTGTAAACAAGTGTTGTCCTTTCTGGACACCGCAACATTTTTGCAACGTGTTTTATTTCATATCCACGTGTTTTCTGATTTCCAAAAAGCAGGGAAAACACTGTTAGAACTATTAACCCTTGGAGTCATTAACTCTTGGTAAAATTATTAAGCCAGGGATTAAAAATTTCTCCCCAAAATCCAGCGTAGACGTTTGCTTCCTGAGGAAGTATTTTTAGCTTCTGAATGAAACAAGTCACGGACAAAAAAAAAGGTAATTGTGCTTGCAAGTAAGTATTTAAATATTTACATTTGAAATATATTTGCTGCCAGCTTCTGTTAGCGAGAAGAAAAGTAATTTGGGAAATTACAACCCTTCCTATTTCCCACATTTTTTAGGATAATAAATGTGGGGCTGAATTTAGCACGCCCTGGAGCTTGGCTGGCCGGAGTCGAAGGCAAAGAGGGAGCCCAGGATAATTCATGGAGCAAAGATGCTGCTGGGGAGGGAGGTCTGCAGAGCTTGGGAGGTGCTGGGGATGAAGATGGGTTTGCTTCGGGCTGGGAAGTGCCTGGATGGCTCCGAGCAGCTGCTCCCAGAATGTGGAACCAGGCTGTGGCCACCAGCCGAGCGGATTCCGCATGTGCTGACCTCCAGATATGGTGGGTCTGCTCATCCTCACAAGCTGGCAGGCTCAGGGCCTGAGTCATGCTCCCCAAACCCTGCAGTGGAGCAGCACGTGGAGATGATGTTTGGGGTCATGGATGTGCTGGCTATCCCTGTGTCCAGCACACAGTTCATGTGAAGCCACGCTGGAAAATCTGGGATGCGTTGGGGCGTCAGAGGGATGAGTAAGAAGGGGGCGTCGTGACACCAAGGGGAAATGATTCCTGTAGATCCCAGCCCTGGGTCAGGACATCACCCCCAGCACCCTCTGTAGGCGTCACAGGTGGCCACCCCCCTGCATGTTTGCATAATTGCTAATTTATTTTTATTATTGCAGTTGATTTTCTCTTGGCTTCCTTGGCATTTGTAGGGACAGGGGTTTCCAAGGAAAATTTCTGCCTCCTGAGCAGAATGAGGAAGCAGCTCATTGTGGTCACACAAGATTTGAAACCAAAGGGGTGTTTTGGATCCTTCCCAGTGAGGATCTTCACATTCTTCAGATGTCAAAAAGCCACCAAGGTGTCTTCAAAAACAACACATCAGGTGTCCAGGTCACACCCCACCACGTGCCCAGCACGGGGACTCTCTGTGGCCTGAATCACCAGCACTGTCACATCAACTGAGTTCTGAATGGTTTTGGTAATTCCTGATGCTTCCTTGGACTTGAATACAGTTCTGAGGGAACTTAGTCCTGCTTGGATCATTGTCCAGAGTCTTGAGCTGCCTGCAGCAGTTTCTCCTTCTCCAAGATGTGGGACAGACACGGGATGGGACCCTCCTGTGTGACCGGAGGATAAATGTTAGGGAAGCCTGGTGAGCGCCTCTTGTGGGAGCCTCAAGGAGAGTCCAAAGTGTTATCCACATTATTATCCAAACCTGGGAAAAGCAGATTCTGTTTCATCCAGGGAAAATGTTTCTTTTATCATCCCTGTCCCAGTCAGCCTGCTGGGTTCCTGTTGGTGGCCAGAGGGGACATTTCCTTAGGCCAACAAGCCAACTTCCCAGTTTTGCCTTTAGTTCTTAGAACCCCAGGAGCACTGAAATTGGAAAAGCCTTCCAAGACTGCCAGGTCCAGCCTGTGCCCCATCCCCACCTCATCACCAGCCCACAGCACTGAGTGCCACCTCCTTGGACACCTCCAGGGATGGGCACTGCAACCCTCCCTGGGCACTGCCAATCCCTGACCCCCCTTTCCATGGGGAAATTCCTGCTGCTGTCCACCCTGAGCCTGCCCTGGCCCAGCCTGAGGCTGTTCCCTCTGCTCCTGTCCCTGCTCCCGGGACCTGTCCCCTGCTGGCAGCAGCTGTGGAGACCAAGAAGGTCCCCCCTGAGCCTCCTTTCTCCCTCAGCTGCCCCTCGCAGGATGGACTCTTGGCTCTTCCCACGGTTTGGACCCTCTTTCCTTGGGATGCCTCACTGAATTCCTGCAGCCAAAATCCACCGTAACCAAACAACCCTGATGACACACTTTGTGGTCACATCTGCTCCCTCACCTTCCTCCTGTGACGACAGGGAAAAACCCAAGAGCCCTCTGTGATGACGCTCGCCTGCTGTTGATTTAACTGGGTTTGGGTAAATCTGTTCTTCTGCAAGTGCTCACCGGGGCAAGCTGTCCCTTCTTGGGCTTGTGCAAATAAAAGAGAGATGCAAACATGACTGCAAATGCTCAAGTGTGTGGCTCATCCTGACATCAAGTTTCGTTCTGTAGCTCAGTTTCAATTTTTTGCAGTGTTTAATAGATGATGTTGTGGTTTGTTTTTATGCCCAGGCTTTTTATGCCACCAAGGGAAGCCACCAGCTTTGCTCCCTTTTTTTAGCTCCTAAATTATTATTATTATTATTATTATTATTATTATTATTATTATTATTATTATTATTATTATTATTATTATTATTATTATTATTTCTTCCCAATGTATAGAGTTTTTTATAGAAGTTTCTGGGAAAAACTTGGTGCTGTTAAAATCATGACCACTTTCCCACTTTTCACTTTTCTCCCTGCTTTACCTTTCCTTGGTTGCTCCAGTGTGAAAAGCTTTGGTTGGGAATTTACCAAAGCCAGAAAATCAGCCTGACTCTGAAAATTCCACTGTTTGCTTTAAAGCACATTTTGTTTCCATTTTGGTATAGATATGCATGAAGTGAAAATCTGCTGTTGTGGAGGGCCTGTCACTTCAGCAGCAGCTCCAGCAGGATGTCTCTCCAACCCCTGGAGAATCATCCTGGGGATGGTGGGCACAGCCCTGGGAGGCATCAGCACATCCTTTGAGTTCCTCTGCAAATCAGTGGGAGCTTAAAATTACTCTGAAAGGGAAAAAAAAAAAAAAGGAATAAAATCTCACTTCCTCTTGAGAGCAAGTGGAGTGTGTGTCCCACAGAGAGGAAAAACAGCAGCAAAAAGATGACAGAAATTTGTGTTTTCAGCAAATCTCTTTAATTGCAGCGCAGGCTCACACGAGATGTGTTTAAATATTAGGTCTGGACTCAAAGCTTGGAGTGGAAGGATTTATTTTAATTCATATTTAAACGAGACAACACAGAAGATGGACAGAGAAATCAGACTGGTAGGGAAGAAAAACAGAAAATAAATGTAAGCTGCTCACACTCAGCTTCCTGGAAGGGTTTTGTAATATCTTAAGCTCTTGTTTATTCAAATTAAAATGCACCTGATCCTTTGATAAGCAGAACCAGCCAAGCCCTGCCCTCCCCAGCAGGATTGCTTTGGGTCTGTGTCCGTAAAGGGTTGGAAGAGGTTTTGGAGAATCCTGGGAGAGGTAACAGGGACTTTAATTCGCTTTCACATCCCCTCACTGCAACCTCTGCCCCTGAGAGCACTGAGGGAAGGGGTGGCTTTTCAACCCTCGTCTCCTGGATGCTCCCTGGTGATTCCCAGGACGTTGTTTTGGAAGTGGGGATCACCTTTCCCAGCCAAATCCTACACTGCTGACCAAGATCTGGGATTGAGGAGCACTCGTTCCCTCACTGTGCAGGAGTATATTCCCTCACTGCCCTAGGCTGGAGTATTTTATTCTGATTTTAAAGGAAAACCTCAGTTTTATGATGTAAATTCCAACCATGTAAAGAACAGGGAAAGTGTGGGGCGATTTGATCCTTTTCCGTGCATTTTCCCTTGCTGCAGAGGCAGGAACACTGTGCTGAAAGGCACGAGCTCAAGGCTCTGCCGACATCTCTGTGAAAAGTTGCTGTTTACAGATCTGTCAGAGATTTAGCTTTGATGATGTAACATTGGCAAATGCCACATGGACCTTCCCTGACACTGTTTTTCTAACAAATGGCTCTTTTTCTCTGCCGTGACTTGGAAAAAAAGAAAGAAGGAGTTTGAAAGGGTTCTGAACCTTAAGACCATTTGAGTTTTGTTCAGCGTCTACCAGATTCAGTCTGATAAAATATCTGACCTCCCAGTCCAAAGTTATCTCCTGGATTTGCTATCCCAGTGCTCCCACTTTCAGGAAAAACAAAATCTCTTTTATTAAATATTGAAACCCTGATTGAAAGTAGAGCTAGACAGGAACTCCCTGCTGTATTTATAGGATGGCTGAGGGTCTCAGGATGAGCAGGGATTTTTAGGAAGACCTCAGGCATCACAAATTGTGGTACAGCAGAGAGAAAAATACTCTGAAGAAAGGAAAGACACCTCCCAAACGACAGAGGGAGGAATTCAGCTCTGGAGCTGGAAAAATCAGGCGAATTTAAGGAATAGGAGCACAGAAGAAGCCAGGAGAGCAGGAAGGGAAAAAACCCCTGAAATTATGAGCGGGAGGAATTTTCCTAGGGTTTAGCATCTCTTGTTTTTGAAGAGGAGTCAGGGAAATGGGGAAGACACTCTGGATTTCCAGGAAGCATTTCCAGCCCACAGAATCCCTCCCGCAGGTGCCTCTCTGGTATCAATATTTCCTCTGTGTTTTAGGAGGTGCCACAACCCAAATACTCCCAGCAGTGGCTGGGGAAGGCTGAGGGATGGGACAGGTAAATTTTCTCCCCTGCTTTGCCACCACTTTGCTGGTGTCACCTCTGCCACACCACCCTGCCCTGGGTCATTGCTGGAAAATCACCCCAGGGCTTGGAGAGAGAAAGAGGAGAACTGGGAATAGGTGATTAATTCATTAAAGATGCATGTCATTAATTAAGGGCACACGGGATGAGTGTCCTGCAGAATTTTTTGGGGTAGTCTGACTGAGCTCAGTAAAGGGGAACCAGGTCTGTGGTGGAGGGAAACTCTCTCCCACGGCAACAATTTCATGGATTGCCCATAAAATGCAACCCAAGGCCAAGAGAAATTCCTTGGTTTTGACCATCTGAGGCTGTAAATGAGCTGTCAACTTCCAAAAATGCATTAATTTAGCCCACAAAAATGCGCCCTGAGCAATCGAGGAAGGGGAGGAAAGCACCTCAGCGGCTGGTGTGGAGCACAGCAAAGCAGCTGGGTCTGGAAAAGTGGGATGACACTGCTCCAGCAGCATCCAGAGCTCCTCCTTTGGGGAAGAAAGTTTAAATCTGAAGGGGCCAGGGGGAGATGGTGAGGTCTCCAATTTTCATCCGAGTTGTCACAGAGGCTCAGGCTTGGTTCATGAAGAACAGGGCTCAGATTTCTCTGTAGACATCAATGCAAGAGCTTGGTCACCCTCTTTTTTTTCTTGGATGTGGGGAGAGACATAATCCTCCTAAAAATTTCTGGAGGTTTTGCTCCATCTGGCCACCAATAATCTCAGCACAAAGCAGGAGGTGCTCCTTGCATCCAGCCTCTCCCTCTTTACCTGTGTGACGGAAGATCTCATCAAACCCTCCCTGTCCTTCCTCTCCCAAGCAGGAAAGGTCCCCTGGTTGTTTTCCAGAGCTGAACTCACTTGGCTCTGACACAAAAAACAGCCATTCTGGGCTCCAATTTTATTTACCACTCAAGCTCATTCTCTTTAAAAAGTACATTACGCTGTGTTTCTGGCCACTTATCCAATATTTTTTTTAATTGTCATTATTTTCTCCAGCTCATCAGTCCTGGCAAACAGGAAATCTATCATTCACAGCAAAGCAACAGCGAGATGCAAACACGACCCTGTCGCTGCTCCAGCTGTGTGTGGGGTGGAAAAGGACTCATTGAGACTTGCTCGTAATTAGTCCTTTGCCTTGTCATGATCTTGATGACAAAATATTGCCTTGAAAGAATTTTTGTTGATGTGGGTCTTGGTCATTTAAATAGGATGGTGTAAATGAAGGGAGATGGAAAATTATAGGGTTGGGTTTATGAGTGATCTCTGAAAATAAAAAATATCATAATTTCACCACTTAAAAACAGAAAAAAAATCCACTTTTTTCCTGGCTTGAAGTGTCCAACACCCAGGAGAGGGAAAGCATTTGCTGCTGGGAAGTGATGCACACATCTTTCCTCCCCTGTGTTGCAACAAGCTCATTCCTCTGGCATAGCAGAGGATGCTCCAGGGCCATCACACCTTCAAGTGCACTTCAAACATCCCAAAGCTGAGTATTTTCCTTCATTTGTCTGCTGCCTCCTAAGCTAAGAGAAGAAAAAAAAAAAAGAAAAAAAATCCTGGATAAATACGTTTGTGACAAATTGGCTGGTTGGCTCTTTTGGTGGAGGTGGGTGGAGATGTGAGGAAGGAAGAGAAGCCACTGGAATAGGGAATGTTCAAATCCAGCCTCTGATTGACCCCCAACCATCCCAACTCACTGAGTGCCAAATCCAGGCCTTCCCTGAGCAGCTCCAGGGACTCCACCACCTCCCTGGGAAGCCCATTCCAATGTTTAACAGCCCTTTCTGAGAAGAAATTATTCCTGAATCCATCAGAGAATTTATCTGGGGTGTTGCTACCCATCCCAAATTGGTGCTGGTGGGGAAAGGGAAATGGGGACAATAAGGGACAACTCTTCATGAAACTCTCCCACAAAATTCCACCCCTGCTCTGGCTGCCTGCTGGGCAGGATTTTCCTCCAACTTCCTGTGTTTCCAAAGGAGAGTTTGTCCGTGTCTCCACGTTTTCCTGGTGCTCTAGGGAAGATGCTGGTGTTAAAAGGAGGAAAACAATTTGCTTCCCTCTGCAAGTGGCCTTTCCATGGTGAGCTCATGCTCTTCCCAAAAGTGCATGCTCACTGCTGCTGGGCCATGGCCAAAGGCAGCCTCCCCTCTCCTTCTGGAGGTGGCAACAATGCACATGTGTGTCATTTCCTGACCCCAGTGGAAATTGCAGGATTGATATTCACGGCCGAAAAAAAAAAAAAATTGAAAAATCCCATTTGGAAAACCAACGCCCACTCCCCTCAAAAATTCCACCTTCCAGATTGCTTCACGGCTCGGTCAAGTGCCTCGGCACATCTTGCTCTGCCCTGCCAAGGCCGTGTCCTCCTCTCTGGTGACTCAGCCCCACGCTGTCCTGCTGGTCCCCGCGGGAGGGGACGGAGCCGGCGTGGCGGCAGCCGCGGCTCGGGGGCGTCTCGTGCTCCCCACCTCCTGCACTCAGCATCTCCTGGGGGTCTCCAGGGAGCTGTTCCGAGTGAGACAACAAAGCTGGAACCCAAAATAATCTCTGAGTTACCAAAATACATCACGGCAGGGCTGTACATCCCTGAAAGAGGCGCATCTGCGAGGGCTGTCCCGCATCCAAGATTTCCCTGAGGATCTTCCCTCTTCAAACGTGCGCTCACTCGAGAGCTAATCTGCTCCAACAAGGCACTGTGTTTGGGATACTGAAAAGAAAGGAAATCTCCATCTAGTTGTCCGTTTCCCTGCTGGAATTTCTTTGGGAAAAGAGCTGCGTGTGGTTATTTCGGGGCACTGCGCTCCTGGAAACGCTCCACGCAGTAGGAGCCTGGAGAAGGAAAGCTTGAATCCCTTCCAGTCGCTCTATCTTGTGTTGCTGCATCTTGGCAAACCCCAGAACAAATGAGCGGCAGAGGCAGATAAACAAGCTTAAGGTAAACACTATCTGCATCTCTCCCCTGATTTATAACCTCCGTGCATCGCTGAAAAATTGACTCGGGTTTACCACAGCGCTTGAAGTAATGTTATTAAGAATGTAACTTCTTAGGAAAACTCAGCCTGTTTTTAGCCCAGACATGCAATTAGGGGAATTAGTAACACGATACGTCATCCCCAGGAACACACGGATCCAGTGGGCAGGAGCCTCATGCAACCCTCTGGAAGGCAGGGCTGCTCCCAGCATGTGTGAGTGCTCGCTCACAATCCTCCTAATTCCCACTGAGGAATTTCGCTCTGAGCCAGCACACGGCCTGCTCTGAGCACTCTGAGGATGAGGCCATGGAGTGGCCTCTTTTTTCCATGAGAAAAAGGAGAATAAAAGGGGCTTCAAAGTGCTCAGGCAAAGCGAGGCGTGGGGAATCTGTAGCGGAAAGGAGGAGACCTCGTAATTCTTGTAATTCCCAGCTCATGTAGGTGAGATCAGGGCTTGGGTCATGCTCCTTGCATGGAGTTTTTGAGTGTTTAGGTGTGAGGACTGACAGGAAAGTCCAGTGTGAGTTTTGGATGGGGTATGGAGACGTGTGGCAGTGCTGGGTATGGAGAGCAGCACGGTGACTTTGGTATATTTGTGAAACATAAATCAAATCACCCCTGAGCCCCGAAACTGCAGCAAACCTTGGCACTTCCTCCTCTTTTATGACCTAAATGAAGGGTGAAGGCTTGGGAAGACAGGGAAAAGAGAGCATTGACTTCCAGCAGCTCCTGCCACCACTGTGCAGGGTCTTGGATCATCTCCCAAAACTGCAGCTCTGCAGCTCCTCCGCCCCACGCCACTGCCATCAGTCTGGGACCGTGGAAAATTACAGAAAAAAAAAGGCCAAATCTCTCCATCCTTTCTTCCTTCCAAGAGTTCCAGAAACTCCAGCTGACTTTCACAAATTCAGGAGGTCTTTGGCTGGTTTGTGTAAGCCAGAATCCAGATTTTTGGTGGCTGAACCAATCCTTGAGAGGAGACTTTGAGGCTTTGTGTCACTGGCAACCAGGCCTGTGGTGCTACTGGATGAGGGGCTGGTCCCATGTGGACCTACGTGAGGACAGCGGAGAGGATTGGGGTCTTCCCAGTAATCACTGCAAATCATAAAAAATCCCACAAGAATGCTGGAAAACATGGAAAGGTCAATGGAGCAGGGAAAGGGAGCCATCCAATGTTTCTTGGTTAGTTTTTTTTTCTTCCCTTGAGGAATAATGCATTATCTGGAAATCCCACTTTATAGCTTGGAATTTGTTTTTGTGTTGGTGTCTTCCAGTCCCTGAATAAAGTGGGACCGCAGAAATTGGACACCAAAGCAGCAGCAGTGGGTGGCAGATTTCTCCCTCACCACAAACATCCTTCCATCCTTGACAGTCCAGACTGAAAATGTTTTCTTGTTGTGCATCTCATCCTCAAACAGGCTCAAAGAGAAATGATCAGTTTGATGGGGTTTTGACCCCAAAACATTGCTGCCTTCTTGTCCCCCAAAATATCAATTTTTCACACATTTTGTTTAAATTTAAATTTAAAATTTCACACATTGTGAAATTCCCAGGGATGTTCTAGTCCATGGGAAGGGTTGTGGTCCCTCTCTCTAAGCCAGATTTGAAAGCACTGCTGGTTCATGCAGGGTTGGAGTTCCCTGGCCAAAAGTGGGTTTCTCATCTGCTGGACCTGCCTGAAGATGGTGAAGTGCACCTTCTTTTTTAAACTTCAAAATTTTGGCTGAAAATATCCCAGTCAGGGAAATATTTCTCCACAGTGAGGAGACCCCCATAACACCCCCAAACACAGATTTGTGCCTCCAGCCATGCACAGCTGCATTATTCACCCCATTTATTTCTGCACCATAAACGGTGTCAGGGAAGACTCTTGCCAGGTATCCCCACAACCCCCAGCGTGCTCCAGCCCTGATTTGTGTCAGGATTCTTGCAAGGCATAAAAACATCATCCAAACAGAGCCACTTGGAGCCCTGCTGGCTCTGCTGCCTGCCCCCAGCCTCTGGTTTTTACTCCCAGCCTCCCCTGTGACAGAAAGCATCTCCCACTGCCATTGGCTCCTGCACAACGTCAAGGTTCATCCTTGGGAAAGTTGCTGCAGGATAAAAAAGCTGCTGGGAGCACCAGTTTGCGACAGGAGCTGTGATCCTGCCCTGCTTCCATGAGCTGTGTGCCGCTCCAGCGGATTTTGCTGCAAACATTGGATTTTGTGAACCTGATCCCAGACTAAAGCAAGGCAGCTCAGGGGAGGCCAAGTGTAGATGAGTGAAGGGGAAATAACTTCCCAGAGCATGAGGCTGTTGCTTAATTTGGGATTTTACTGGAGGTGGAGACATTTTATTTGAAATTTGTCCTTTTCTCTTGATTGGAAAAGGCTCATTTTCCCTGGCTTCTCTTTGTGGGTTTTGTGTTGAGCTCAAAATTGAATCTGGGTGGTTAAAGATGTAACGGGATATGTGCTGTCCTCAGCTCTTCCCTTGCAGGCTCTCCTGCATTCCCTGGAATTCATGGTGAGAACAGTTTTCAGCTCAACAACATCTCTCTGCAGTCGTTTCTGCACGTAATTCCAAAGTGTGTTTGCCCGGCTCTGCAGCTGCTGGGAATTCCTCTTCCTTAGCAAAACTTTGGATTTTCCCTGCTCTCAGGTGGTCCCTTGTAGGTTTCTTTTTTTTTTTTTTTTTTTTTTTGATTGTTTTTTTGGTTTTAGGTTGGTTTTTTTTTTGGTTTTTTTTTTTTTTTGGATGACAGGCAGTTAAATCCAGCACAATAATTTATTTTTCCAGGTGAAATGACATTTTTGTGGCCCCCCCAGCTGAGTGGGAAGCGTGGTCTGCCCCTCAAGCACGAAAGGTTTACCACTATAACATGCCTGGTTGTTTTAATAATTAGCTCAAATCACAATAACAATAATAATTTTAAATACCACAATATGATGAAAAAACCCACAGACCTGATCCGTAGCTCTGTGGAGCATGGAAAAGGCTGGAATTTTTACACCAAATTGATTTTGTTGTCTAAAACAGCCAGAAACTCTCCTTGGTCTGGTGTAAGTGCTGTGAATTATCTTTAGGGAAGCATCTCCATCCAACAGAAAATATCATTAAGTCAGGATTTTTCCAGAAAGTTCCATCCTCTTCCTTTTTCCTGTTTCTCCTCCCATCTTGGATGAGGGCAGGACTGAGAAGGGAGCCCTGGGATGCTGGGGATGTGATGTCTCCATCTTCAAAGAGCCATTTTGGAACAGCCCTGCCCTGCTGGCAAAGGGGGCTCTGCCCTTCGCCCTCCTCCAGCCCTGCTGCCAGGAAAAGCCAGCAGAGCTTGGTGGAAGGCTCCAGCATCAACAGCCTGAGTCTGGGGGCTGACAGCTCCCACCAGGCACAAAACAACCCCAGGAATTACCCAAATTGCCCAAATTAGCCTTGCCAGCACCACGCTGGGATGCTCTGCCTCCCTCACACACCAGGGGACAGCAGGGACATCATGATCCCCACTCAGCGTCCTCTGCCATCCATGGATTCCAGCATCCCATTTTGACAGAGGTGTGGAAGAGCTCTGTTAATTCCCCTGCCAGTTCCGCCCTTTTTGTTGTTGTTTTCCATGAGAACAGGATATGTTTATCTAGCTTTGATTCCTTTTTTTTTTTCAATTTTCCCTTTGTAGCTGAACGAACTGATTATTGCTTTCATCTGCTTCCCTCTGCAGGGTCAGCCGAAGCCCAAATAATCAGATGGGATGTGAGTGTGTGTGTGGATTTGCAATTAATAGGTTGCATGCTGAGAGATGTGGGGTCCTGAAAGAATGTGTAAAGAGAAAATGATCTAAAACTTGATCCTGATTTTGGTTCAACCTCAACAATTTCCTGCGGAGAAGCGGTGAGATAATTTGGGGCAGATCAAACCAAACCCTGATCCTCTTCTGCTTCTCGTGCCAAATGTCATCCCCTTAAGATGTGCTTTTCTCCATCTGGTGATTTTGGCTTCTCCGTGCTCCCTGTTAAGTCTCTGGACCTTGTGCTGAAATGTTTGTGAGATGACTCAAAAGAACAAACAAAGCAGGCAGGACCTTCATGGAGCCGAGCACAATGCTGGCAAGAAGTGGAGCAGGCTCCACCAGAGGGTTTCATAGACACCCCACTAAAACCCAAAAGAGGAGAGATAAATCAGCAAGTGATGCTTTACTTCAATTTTTTTTTTTTATTTTTAATTCTTTTTTTTTTTTAGAAAAATCAGAACTGTTTTTCAGCAGAGCCAGAGCTTCTCCATGTTTTCACCAAAACAAACAGAAAGCAGGTGCGTGCTGAAGGAATTTTGGCTGGGAGAGCAGAGAGAAGTGCACATGGGCTTTCCTGTGAGAGTTTGCACTCAATGGGCTCGGGTTTGTTTCTGTCAATGCAAGTTCCTGCTGTTCCCTTCAAAGAGAGCAGGCTCAGCTCTGGAGCCATGGAATTCCCTAGGGAAGGGAGGGTGAGCGTGCAAAGGAGGTTTTCTGGTGGTCTGTGTATTTGTCACAATCCCATCCAAACCCAGACGCAAAGTGGTGCTCAGCTTTTCCTCCAGAAAATAGAGCTTTTCCTTCTTATTCCTGGATAGAACAGGAATCAAAAGTGATCCCATTTTCCAGCAGTCCTCTGCCACCTTTTTTTTTGGCAGTGGTTTGGGTTGTGCTTTGCTGATCCAAGGCTGGGTCTTGCCGTGGTGGTGGAAGCCACTCAAAGCCGTGTGGGTTTTTCCAAGGGTTGGAAGCTTCCTCCTGGGAATCCCTTCCTTTGTCCTGTAAAAACTTCCTATAATTTTCCACAGGAACCCAGGGCATCTTTGTCACTGCCACAATTCCCGAAAGATGCAAACCTGGAACTAGAGGCAGTATTTATTTATTTTTGGGACAAACCAGGACAGGCCTGGGAGGGGATCCATTAGCTGGAAGATGATGGATGGCACATCCCAGGGCAGGCAGAGCCTCTGCTTTGTGCCAGCCTCTCTGTGTCCTCTCCAGAGCACCTCTGAGGGATATCTGAGCCAACACATCCTAATGCACAGAAATCTGCAGTGTTTAAAGCCTCCCTTTTCCATGCCCATAAAAGTCCAGCAATTCCGTGAGCGCGGATGCCTCACACGTGTGCCTGTGGCACTCGGCAGCTGCTGCCTGACGCGGGCATTTGTCACCCAGAGCCACATTTAGGCTGTGTTTACAGAGATCCTAAAGCCTGGCAAATGGGTTTTCCTGCAGGGCTCAAAGGGTGTAGATGGGATAGCTGGCACTAGGAGAGGTGGGATTTAGGAGCTCTGCAGAAATCCCCTGCCAAAATCCAGCCTCCCCCAGTGGCTTCCTGCAAGAAAAAGGATTTCTGCCCTTTCCTGTCCCTGTCCTGTCCTCCTGACGTGGCCGTTCCTTGGGTGTGGGGTCACATCTTCAATGTCCTTCCCACCAGGAAGAGGCAGGAGAAGACCTGGCTCCTGGCCCTGGGAGCCTTTGGGAAAAAAAGACTGAGAAAAGCGGGGCTGAAATGCTCCAAAAGCAGGAAACAACTCTGTTTTCCACTTTCCCTGGATGGGATTGATTAAAGAAAGCCCTGGGATGTGAGGGGAGAAGAGCAGCTGGATGTTGGTGCTTTTGAAGGCTTTATTTACCTGGAGGCTTGGAGCTCTGCACCAGCAGGATCCCAGCTGGGTGATGGCTTGCAGAAGATCTGGCTTGGCCAGGTGAACGTGGGATTTTGTGTCCCCCACAGCAGGAAAATACCCCCATGCCCACATGTGCCATCCATATTTTATTCCAGTGTTCCAGGAACTGCGTGAAGGTACCTAAATTTTCAAGTCAGAACCCAATAAACCACCACCAAACCATAAACTGAGGTCGATTTTATCCTTGTTGCCATCCAGACAGGTTCTGGAGCGACCTTGCGCAACCCAAAACCCCCTTCCAAATCTGCTTCCCCCTTCCCACCTTTGGAACTTGTACTGTTTGGTGAAATTGGATTATTGATAATCCCAGGATTTAGGCTGATATATGGCGTGTGGAAGAGTTTACACAGATCCTGTTTGCCCCCTGAACTTCAGCCGTAAATATGAAAAAATTTTTAAGCACAACCAAACCCAACCAGATTTTCCAGCCACGACTTCTGAGCCCTGGTGTGGATGCACAAAGTGATGCTGTAGATGAAGCAAAAAATCCCCAAATTTGCCAGAGGAGGAGCAGAAATGCCAAAAAATGGTTCAGATGTGACACTGAAATGTTGCTGGAGAGTGTCTTACAACCCTGAACGTGTCTTTTCTACCCTTCAAGTTACAGAAATGGGATTATTTACAGGGCTAGGTTGTTCTTGCTTTAGGCAGATTTATTGCTCTTCACCCCTGGAGGATCTGAGCAATTTTCCTGTGGAGAAATCAAAGGAAAGGAAGGCAAACCTGCAAGGGAAAAGCAGGCTGTAGTGGTGGGCCAAAACTGCTGCTTCTCGAGGGGTTTTCCTGGTTGGATTTGGCGGCACCGGGAGGATTCCAGAGCCAGGGCTCCCATGTGGGGCTGTGGGGTGAGCTGGGATGCTGCAGGGAGCAAGAGAGAAAATGAAACAGGATTTTTTTTGGGTGCTTTGGGCTTGGAGTCGCTTCTCGTCCTGAATGGTTTGCATCTTGCAGAGGATCCCAGTCCAACTTATTCCTGTCTTCATGGAATTACAGCACTTCGCATCCCTCAGTTCCTGATGGAAATCCTCCCATCTGATAAGGGAATGACGTGAGCTCTTTCCTTTGGAAGGGTTTTAAAAAGACTCAGAAAACGGTGGGTGCAGCCTCCAGAAATCAGATGAACTTTCCTTAAATGGGGAGGGAGGAAGAAGGAATGGGAAAGCAAAAACTACCCCGGAAGTCGTAACGGGATCTGTCAGGTTCGGCCAAGGGATTTCTAATTTGGGGGACGCTTCCAAGATTCCAAAGGGATTGAAGGCATTTCCTCCCCCCAGGACACTCCAGGAGTGTGTTGAGGAAGATCAGTGTGCAGCCAAATTGGGGCTTTAAAATCCTGAAAAGAACAGATCCTGGAAGGAAAAGCTGCCAGACCAAGGGCTGAATGAAAGTGCTTGTAGGGCAGAGGACCTTCCCTCCCTCATTCCCATCAACAGGTGAATTTTAAGGCTTGAAAGTTGTTTTTAGGAGAGTTTTGAGCGTTTTTGTGATGGTTCCTTTTCTCCCTGAGCCATCAAAATGCCCAAAAGCAGGAGCTGATCACCCTCAGGGTGAGCTCTCCCCAGCTGATCACACCCAGCCCAAATTTCTTCCTGCCTGTTTCGCTTCTTCCAGTAAAAGGTAGTCATGCATTCTTAACCACCCCCCACTTTTATTCCTGGATGTGTTTTGATGTCACTTTGGATTCTCTCCTTCGGAAAGTCCCTGTGGAAGCATCGTCCAGACCACATAACAACCGGAAACAATAAAATGGAGAAAGATAAAATCAGGAAGAATGAGCTTTGTTTATAGATGGGAACAGCTCTTCCAGTAAAGCAGCAAAGAAAGGGATGCTTCGGACTTGGGAAGGCTGAAAATGCAGTGGATGGGAAAACAACTGGGGAAAAGAAGTGATAAAGAACATGATTTTCTCTCCTGAAGAGAATTTTCTTTGGAGAATATTGAAGGAGAGACAGGAGCGAGGCAAAATATCACAAATGTGGCATCACCCTGCCCTGAAGCCTGAGGGGAAAGGGGGGATGGTCCGTGGAGGCAAAAGTATTTTTTGGAAGCTGCTCTTTGCCTCCTTTGGAGCTTGTAAATGGTTTCTAGAAGAAGAGGAACCAAAATTAGGTGGAAACCCCCACCAGATGTGGTGTGAGTGGAGCTCGGTGGGGATGCAGCTGAACACAGCAGTCCATGTGTGTCTGTCTCTGTGTGAGCAAAGGCAGAATCACAGAATGGTTTGGGTTGAAAGGACCTTAAATCCCATCCAGTGCCACCCCTGCCATGGCAGGGACACCTTCCACTGTCCCAGGGTGCTCCAAGCCCTGTCCAGCCTGGCCTTGGGCACTGCCAGGGATCCAGGGGCAGCCACAGCTGCTCTGGGCACCCTGTGCCAGGGCCTCCCCACCCTGCCAGGGAACAATTCCTCCTGCTACCACCCTGAATCCACCCTGCCAAAGTCACTGCAGCTCTTAAAGCCAAGCAGCTCCTCCTCCTGGGAGGCAGGCGTTCCACGGCTGGTGTTTCCTGCGGGTGCCCTCAGGATGCTCTGCAGAGAGGAAGCTCCAGTGGAAGCAGGAAAGCTCTTCATGACAGGGAGCTCACCTGGATTTTCTCCTACCAAAGTTACTGAAAGGAGCTTCCCCCAGCACACTCCCATAAATCCCTCTTGTTGCAGTTTTTGACTTCAAGAAAGACGAAGCAGGGCATCCCTGGAGCCTGGAGCATCCCAAACACAAACCTGTGGGATTCCATGAGCTGGACAGAGCTCCCAGTTTGACCTCCAAGCTCATTCCTGCTGCTTTGTTCGTCTAAAGTTCTTTTAAGCTTGTTGATGTTTACATTTTTGTGATGGAGGAGACACACTTTTCTTACACACTTTTCTTACACACTTTTCCTCTCATTTTTTTTTCTTCTCACATTTCTCACACACTTTTCCTGTAAATAACGATTGTTTTGCACTCCTTCCTGGAGGAAGAGAGAACTGATGGACTGTTGGTTTGACCAGTGTAGCTAGAGAAGTGGCAATTTCATCCTCCAACCCACGGTCACTTTTAGAATTCTATAAATATTGAAGTCCAGAAATAAATTCACCTTTTTTTTATCTTGGATATTTCGGTGTGTGGGTGTCTTTCATTTCGTGCTGTATCGTGACACATTCCCAGAGTGTTGGTTCAGTTCTGCAGCTAATCTGGGATGCTTTGTTTTCCCAGCATCTCTTAATCAAGCTGAGCTCTAATCAGCACCAGATTAATCAATGTGAGCCTCCCCAGTCCCAGGCAGCCATGGGAAATGCTGGGTACAGTCATTTTCCCCCCTTGGTCTTTCTGGTCCTGAAATCCCCTGGTTTAGGTTTTGTACCAAGACATGAGTAATGGTCATTGCAAACTCCTGGGAGCAGGACAGCTCCAGAGCTTCCCACTCCTGCGACACACTCAGAGTGTGGGAATCACAGCAAAGCCCACGTGTGGAAGCACCAGAGAGCCTCTGGATTCAGGAGTCACCTCTGTGGCACCCGCTCCCCTCCTCGGGACACTCACAGCCTCGAGACTCCTTTCCTCTCCATCCCAAAAGGGTAGAATTAATAGAATAATTAATTTTATTAACTATCAAATCCCCTTATTTTATTAACTATTAAATCCCCTTGCTTTCTGAGCTTTAAATCTCTTTTTCAGTAAGTGATCAGCAGCAGGAGCGCGGTTTCTTTGTGGGCAGGTGATTCCGTGTGCAGACGTAGTGGAGCTTCCTCCTCACATCCCAGGAAGCATCTGGGGCTGGCTCCTGTCAGGGATTACACAGGACATTTATCTGCCTGAGGAATTTCTGTCATCCCAACTCCATCCTGTCCTCAGCATCTCGGGACCTGAGCCTGAACAAACGTATTTATTGACTCTTTATTAAATTCACAGGGAACAGAATGAGAGCAGGAGGGAGGAAATGAGGATTTTTCTTTAAGGGTTCAAAAATCTGTGAATTAAAAAGACGCCTCAAACAATGTTTTTATATTAAAAAATGGAGAATAGAGTGTTAGAAGATGCAAATCCCTGAGGCAAGGCCTATTCATGAGCCCCAGGTGAGCGAGGCACCTATGGAAGGACAGAAAAAAATGAGTCCTGGCATTCCTTGAAAATGAGTGGAATTCCCTCTGGCAGGATGGCCAAGCAGGAACTCACTGGGCTGGACCTGGAGCCCAAATTTTGTCCAGTCCTGAGATGTCACCTCAACAAACAGAGACACAAAATAACCAGGGCTTGAGGGTGGTTGCTGCTGGAATTTTGCCTCAATCCATTGAATTCCTCCTTCCCAGGACAGCCCAAGAACTGACCCAGCCCCCCCTCAGAGCCTCTCCCTCCCAATCCAAGCTGGATTTCAACCTGACCCCCATCTCTGCCTATTTCTGTGCCGCTCTCCCCGTTCTTTCGTTATCTTTTTCCAGGAAAATGCCATTCCGAGCTGAAATCTGATGCTCCAGCAGCTTTCCGCTGTCCTTGGCTGCTTTGATTCAGTGTCAGGAGCATTTCAAAGGGGCCTGAGGTCTCCCAGTGCCCTGCCTGCCTCACCCCAGCAGCCTGAACTCCCACAACCCAGCCCCGAAATGTTTAAGGGCTCGTTGTTGCTTTTTGTTATTATTAATATCATTACTCTGCTTGTTCTGGCACAAAAAACCCCTTTTCTATTCTCTTGCCCTTCTTAATATTTTGGTCAAAGTTTAATTAAATTGAGAAGAGCTGGAAAAACCACATAATTCCAAAATAAATGAAAGCAGCGCCGGGGGTGGCAGCCCTGGGGACGCTGCTGGGGTTGGGAGGGGGGAAACTCCCGCGCTGAAATTCCCTTGGAAATGTGGATTTTCCTGGCTGGAGGAGGGGCAAGGGGGGCGAAGGGCTGTGTTTGGAGGATGCTGGAAGGTGGGGAAGCACCCCGGGCCGGCAGAACGAAGCCCTTGTTCGTCCTGCCCGTGCGGTCAGGCGCCGTGGGTGGGAGCAGGGGGGATCTGTTTTCCCAGGCTCCCTGCCATCAGGAATTACTGAGCTGCCATGAAATGGGAGGAAATATTTCATTACGAGGCACATGCGCTTCAATTTCACATGATGGAAAGTTGAGGATCGGCTTTCCCCGGCCTCCCGCCCGCCCTCCTTCCCTGGCGTGTGCCTCATTCCTGCATCCCGGGCAGGGATAACGCCGGGCATCCCCAGGCTGCTCCTCCTGCCCTGCTCCCTCCTGGGGGGTCCAGGGCACCCTCCTGCCCTCCAGAACCTCCCCTCATCCTCCGGGATGCGACCCCAATCCCCTGTGTGTAAATCTCAGCCTCCAAGCCATTTAAAATAAATTAAATAATAATTTAAATAATAAATTAAATATACTAGAGCTGGCAGAAATGGGGCCTGGGGAGCAGAAGATGGAAGGGAAATCCCACAACGAAAGGAGCTGCAAGTGCCCAGCAAGGAGGCATCCCCAAGGCTCTATTTTTTTTTTTTTTTTTTTTTTTGGGAAAACATCTTTATTTTGGAGTGACATCTGTCAGGGCTGGTGTGGCAAAGCACCGGGGGCCCCTCTGCCACCCAGCACACAATTCTTGCAGGACAGGCTGTGGTGACAAACGCCACCAGATACCAAACCCAGCCTGGTGGGATTTCACCTTTTTCCCCTGCAGACCATAAAACTTTTCTATCCCCAAACTCTCTCTTCTCCCAGACTTAATCACTTTTCTATCCCCAAATTCTCTCTTTTCCTCATTTAACCCCTTTTCTATCCCAAACTTTGTCTTCTCTCCCATTTAACCCCTTTTCTATCCCCAAACTCTCTCTCCTCCTAATTTAACCCCTTTTCTATCCCCAAATTCTTTCTTCTCCCCCATTTAGCCCCTTTTCTATCCCCAAACTCTCTCTTCTCCCAGATTTAACCATTTTTCTATCCCCAAATTCTCTCTTTTCCTCATTTAATCACTTTTCTATCCCCAGACTCTCTCTTTTCCCAGATTTAATCACTTTTCTGTCCCCAAACTCTCTCTTCTCCCCCATTTAACCATTTTTCTATCCCAAACTCTCTCTTCTCCTCTATTTAACCATCTTTCTATCTCCACACTGTCTCTTCTCCCAGATTTAACCATTTTTCTATCCCCAAATTCTTTCTTTTCCTCATTTAACCCCTTTTCTGTCCCCAAACTCTCTCTTCTCCCCCGTTTAACTCCTTTTGTATCCCCAAACTCTCTCTTCTCCCCCATTTAACCCCTTTT